>NC_038049.1:36192759-36792759 GCF_002211085.1 Panicum hallii | reverse complement strand
AAGTTAAACCAGTCTACCAAATGATAGCAAAATCTTTAAATTCACTAGTGGCTTGTCGAACTCTATGTTGTTCAGGTACAAGATGGGCACTAAATTTCTGCTCGACAGTCATCTCCCAATCAAGATATCCCTCAGCATCATAATATCTAGAAAATGAAGGTATACTGAATTTAATCTTAGCATAAGGGTCATCTGTAGCATGGTTACGATTACCACCCATACCTATGGTGTTGGTGCGTAGACGACATCGAAGTCGCGCGTCTCTGGTGGCTGCTTCATTTGTGTTACCATGGACATCATAGACCACGTCCTCATCTTCATTGGGTGGGGGACGAGTTTCCAATGCAACCACCCTATCGGTTAGAGTGGATATCCGTTTATCCAAGCGCTCAATGGATTCATGGAGCCTGAGGTCCTTGATAGCGGTGGTGATTGCCTGGGTGATAGTATTTGTCATCAACTGCTGCCCCTGCTTGATGGCCTCACGTAGTTGATCTTGGCTCACACACTCATGGAAGTCTTTGGGGTGCCACTTCCATCGTCACCTGCCATTGTAGACACAAGAACAGGAACAAACAGTGAAGATTATCCCTAATAATCTACTACACAGGGACAGTGGTGCCTCTCAATCAACACAGCAATAGGAAGACACCTTACCAAGCTCTTACAAGGGTCTTACCAGCAAGGCAAAGGATACCTGAGAGGCGTGCTCTGCGATTGCAAGGGTCAAAAAGCTGCTGTCCAGAATTTGTATGTGGAGCTATTGGAAGGCCAAATATGTGAGTGGAAAACAATTCAATAACAGATAGTAATGCTGAATAAATGTCCAAAGCTACTAGTCCTTAATTGCTGGTCTACTCCTATCCTTAGAATAGTAGTGTCAACAAGAAAGGCACAAGGATGAATATGATGAACAACAATGACAAGATCAACAAGTATCCGGCAGCACTATGAGAAACAACAGGTGAAAGACTCCTGTTTTGTCGTGTACCACTAGTAGGAATCAAATTTTTGTTTTTTTGATATTTTTTCTCAACCAGGGGCACAAGAATAGGAACAGCACCAAGGATCAGCTCAAACTGATGAAAGATGTGATCGGTAGAAATTCGCGAGCATTTGGAAAAACTGGTGTTGGAACTTCGAAGCTTGAATCATGTGCCTTCCTATTTTTTTTAATTTTTTTGAGATTGCCACATCCGGCGAAGCTGAGGAATCGTATGTGCAATTTTTTGAGAGCTTTCCGAAAAAAATTCACCTCAATCGGAGTTTCGAGCAAAAAGTTATGCCCCTTTTAAGGAGGACCCTCCGAATTAGGTTTCGCTGGTGGTTGAATCGGAATCAGATGCTAACCGGGTGGGGGAAAACAAATGCGGAAATGATGGCAGCGGAAATGGGAAACATAACCAAACTAAAATACGAACCAAACCAGCAACAAAGACACAAACTAGGACACAAACTCAACACTACGGACTTTAAAACAGAATTATGCGAACAGCTAAACACAATCTAGGAAGGAGATAAATTTTTTTGGCTTTTCTGTGGACTCTAGGATGAAGGCAAAATAAATCTAACAAAGGTAAGATGAACCTGATGGTAAACCTATCTCTGGATACCACTTGATGTAGACTAGTTTTCCCAATCTTCTGGAAGGTTCTGATAGCTCTCGATTTGGTGGAGTCGCTACACAATTCGATCCGGCTTCCGAACAACACGTTCCGAATCCCGCAATCGCAGCACAATGTCTCCTCTGGTTATCGACCGGTGGTGCTCGGTCAAACTCGCCAAGAAGGCTAATCCTTGCCTACGAATCGAAGAACACAAGCAAGAACAAGGAAGAATGCAACCAATTTGCAGATGAATGATTAAACTCACAAGTTGGGGTCTCACAAACCGATGAACGGCGACACTGTTCGATGACAGATGGAATCTATGCAAAACCCAAACCCTAAAGTGGCGATAGCTACTGAATAAAAAGGAGCTAGGAGTGTGCAATCCCCTGGACGCAACCCTAACGGGCTCCAACACGATACACGGTCTAGCGGCCCAAAAGATGGTGACGCTGCACCGTGACAGATTCTGGGCATCCAATTGTTTCGTCGATTTCTGTCAACTCAGAAGGAATTTTGAAGTGGATCCAGTGCCATTGGAAGCCTTATGAAATTATGGTTCCAACCATATATAGAACGTCCAAATCCGACTCCGTATGTGGCCTGGGCGTCCAATTTAAGGCAGACTATTTCTGGACTCCGAGGTGGACTCGAAGTCGACTTGGATTGGGTCTCCAACTTGGCTTGCACTCCCTTGCTGTACCTCCACGCCTCCAAGCCCTTCTACATGCATCTCCTGGTCCTCTCCTTGGTTCCTAATCATAATATAATCATTAGGTAGCAATCTATTCTCAAAATTATAAGTTGAAGTGCTTAGGAACGAGCTCACCTCTAAATTTAATTGTCGTGCATGAGCTCTAGTGATTGGACCTTGAATGTCCAGCGGAGGAGTATTGTGTGCATCCAAATGAGTGATGTCCTCATCAGTTCCTTCCCACGTGAAATCTATTTGGTGAGTTAAAACGCCATTTAAATCGGCTATAGCCGAATCAAATGGTGGTAAATGTCCATATTTTCAAGAAATAATCCAATAACCTAAATTTGAATATTTGTAGCCGATTCTCCTACCAAATCAATAATATTTCATGAAATCAAATTGTAACAATCTTAAATACTTGTTTAGTTTTAAAACTATAAGATATATATTAGCTTTGCAGATGAAATAATTGCGCGTACGAAACTATCAGTACAACAATCAAGCCTTTTCAGTGTGTGTCAGTGTGTTTTCAAATAGGCTTTTCAGTCTGAATTGAAATAGTATGTCCAGTCTGATTTCGAACAGGCTTTTTGGTGTCCTTCGAAATAGGCTTTTCAATATCTTTTGAAATAGGCTTTTCAGTGATTGGGGCGTAGCCTTTTCAGGTGCATTTACGCCTCCACACACCTACCTCCGCCTATATATTCGCATTGCTAGATGCATTGCTACTAACTTCAAAAAATATCCGGAGGGTCGTCTAGTGGAAAGGGTTTCGGCACTAGGAGAGGAAAGGGGGAAGGAAGTGGCTTTCTATTGTGTGGATGGGGTCTATTAGTCCTGATTCCTCTTCAGAAGCAGTGTTTGAGTTTCTAGTTCTTAGCAAAAGTGATTTCACCAACGAGAGCCCACTAAGAGGATACGATAAACGCAAGGAAGATTGGCCAAAATGCATGCATGGTGAGGACTGCTTGGTCCAGTTGATGACCGATGGGATGGATGGAAGTCTTTGTTTCTTCAAATGCCTGCGAGCATGGGTAATTGTTATTATTGTTCTTTTTTTACATATGTTCCTCTTGTTTCCTACAACTTACTCAAGATATTTGTTTTAGTCTTCCGACGCTCCACAAAACCATGGGTTCATTAGGTGGGTCGATCCTCCTCCTCTTGATCCGCATCAGGAGTACATCGAGTACCCGCAGAATCATATCTTCGATCTAGAAAGGGAAGTGAGCCACAGTAACAATGACGAGGAAGAAGATGACAACACCGATGGTGTCGGCTGACAGGAGGCACCGTGCAGTAATCCATATTGCAACTGCCCTTGTCACAAGAACAAGGACCCTCTGCCACCACCACCACCACCGCCTACAATGGGAGGATACTATGGAGAATGGGCAACACAATTTGCTATGTGGGGACAGTAATAAGAGTAACCTATCTTATTCACATGCTATGTCCATGTGTTTGTTGTTTCATTTAATTACCTAAGGCATGTTAGGTGTAGTCCAGGACCTTTTAGCCTTGTTTGGTACAGGTCCTGACATGCCACTTCATGTGTTGTGCGTGTTCAATTATGTAATGCACTACTTTGTTAGTCTTTGATTCCATTACGTTAGCTTGTTTGATTAGCTCTTCAATATTGAAATAAATATTATGAAGAAAATTAATGAAAAAACAAAACACCAGACCGGCATGTGAGTCATGGCGGGGTCATCTTCGGCTGCAAAGTTGTGGGATGTTGTGTTATGGAGTAGTCATGTCGATCTGAAAAGGCTATCCTCTAAAATGGCTATGCTCTGCGCAGCAGAACCATCGAGTAGTCACGTCATCCTGAAAAGGTTAGAAGTTGCTCAGAACCATCTAAAACGGCTATGGTATGTAGGTCTGCTGTGACCTGTCCATGTTCTCAAAAGTCAATGATAAATTAGGTATGAACCATAAAGTCCCGGCTTGCATTACAAATTAGAAATGCTAGTAACCATAAACAACAAATTGCAGTGGCATGTGCATACAACACGGTAACCTCGTGCTAGAACTAGACCTAAAACATGCCTTAGGGAATGTAAAATGCCGGGATTACATTTTGGTGCTTTACTGAGTGCACCGGGGATATTTCCCCTTCCTAATAGCATCGGACCCTGCTTCCTTCTCACGGCATACCCTCTCTCGCTTCCTCTCCCTATCAGCTTCACGCTCCTCCTCCTCCTAACGTTCCACCTCCTCCATTCTCTTCCAGATCTCTTCCTTCTCTTTCTTGTGCTTCTCCTCCTTCTGTTCCTCGTGCAACATTCGCTCCCACCTTTCTGCAGCCCACCTTGCTTCGCGTTGAACGTGATCCTTAGCTTCCTGCGTCTACTCCGTGTCCAACCACTGCACGAAATCACATAGAGGCGGTGGTGTCTATGTCCAAATGAAGTTAGAAGTGACTATGAAATCCATAAGTGCTCAAACCAGAGAGTGTGATGAAGTACCTTTGGTCTGTCTTTGCCAAATCTCTTGGGCGGGTCATACTCATAGTTCTCGCACATGAAGAACCTCATGCCGAAGTCGTCGCCTAAAACCTTGGACACCATCAGCTTGCCCAAGGAACCACAGAAGCACATAGGCACCTAAACTACTTGAGGTACAATTGCTTTCACCTTACGCCTTGGAATGTAGGTCGATCCTGAGTATGACATGATGCTGAGGTGTGGTGGTTATGCTGTGTGGTGTGGTTAGTGTGTCACTGAAGCATGCTCTTATTTATAAAGCGTGCTCTTATTTATAGACCATTTTAGATGGTGCATGGGCATAGTTCACGCAGAAGGAAAAGTGTGTGGGGGCGCTGGAGGTGCTCAATTGAATGAAGTCGGGCAAGATGGGTCGCATCCATCTGAAAAGGCTACACACTACAAAGGCATTGGGTGCAAGTGCAATAATGCACGTCTCAGTGCACTATCTTTTCCCAGCTTTGCCTGAGTCGTAGTAAGTGCTCTGCAAAGTCTATGATTCCATCATTGTCGAGGGGCTGTACGTGATGTCTATGTTTTTTGGACCCATCCTGCATTGTTCGTATCATAGCATCCAATGTTGTCGAACTACTCATCAGGAAAAAAAACTTGAAAACTATCACATGAATCACACACTAGTAAACAATGCATTATTAAATGTGCCATCATGAGTAGCATGACAAGTTGCATCATAAAAACATACGCAAGTTTGCATAGAACATAATAAATCCTACGACCTAGATACGTCCACGCTTGTGACGCTGTCCTGCCCCTGCACTCTTCCTCCATCATCTCTCCGCTGCTATGGCTGCTCTAGTCTGGTGCTGTGAGTACGTAAGGGGGGCTCCCGTGGAATTATCTGTCGAGCAGGTCGTCCGGTCGGCATTGCACTTGGTGTCGCGTCTGCGTCCTGCGATCCCTGTGTAGGATCCATGGGTGCACCACTTAGCTGGGAACCTCCAATCTCTGTAGTGAACCATGTTTCCACCCACCGCGATGTCGTGTCGTCCTCTGTGGGTGTAGCTGTATCGTCAAGTGAATCATCATCGTCAGTTGCTCCATGGTAAGTGTAGTTTGCATAGGACGACATCAAGTTATGTACATGTTCATAGAAAAAATACAAATAATAACCACGACAACGTGTGACTACGTACCCATATTCTGCACACGACGTGGATGCGCTGAGGCCCAACTCCGTAGTCAGTGGAAGGTGCAAACAAAGAAGGGCCGGCTCCATAGCCAGCACTACACGGGGGTACTGCACAAAGTTTTGGATTTTGTTACTTAAATAGTACACATGCAATTGGTAACGGCGAAGAATCACAGGAGCAAGTGTTACCTGTCGAGTACAAAGGTGGTGGATGTGGAGCATAAGTAGGCGGCACTATAGGAGTCAAGGGCGTAGTCATCATGAAGGTTGTGTGCGTAGGTGTACTCGAGGACGACATGGGGTAGGCTGGGCGCGTACGCTGACCTGAAGTTGATGTGGGGAAGGATGCTCGTGTTGGAATACAAGAGTCATCACCACGACAACTAATGGCACAACGAAATCTAGTGCACACCACCAAGATCTTCTTGTGTGCCGAAAGGTGCTCCTTCGGTGACATCGACATGCAGTTCTGGATGCTGGACGAGGCCTCCACCTCCACTGCCGAGATGACATCATACTGTGAAGAATAATTAAATTGAACTACTTAAAGATTGACATTTGCAGATGCTGCAACTTTATATGTTGTAGGAAATAAAATGCTTAGACATACCGCAATGCCGAAGTTCTGGTCCCTAGAAAGGGGGTACGTGTCCGTCACCTGCGCCGGCTTTGTGCATGGATGCTGTGGTATGTGCATGGCACATGTGCGAGTCCTAGGGAGAAACCACTGAAGGTAGGCCGCGAAGGCCTCCTCTGAGTGTGGTCGATGGTCATCCACCACGTCGTCTACAACTGAGTCCGAAGCCTGGATGTATGGAAGCACCTTTGCTGCCCACAACGCGCTGGGGCCCTGACCCTGCCATATCCACCTGCAGTACGTGTTCGAATGAGGATTGGGGATACAAGAAAATGGTAAGTAAATTGAAAGCATTAGATGACATTTGTTACCTGTGCACGTGAGCCTCCACGCTATGCGTAACCGGCAACAGCGAGATCTGGTAATTGTAGAACTGCCTCATCACGCGATGCACGGCGTACTCCGCCATGTGGATGTCGTAGACAAGTGGCTTCCTGGTAATCCAGAACACCTGGTCCCCGAGGCACAAAGAAGACAGTCCCTGCAGTGCACGAGTGTGGATCTCATCCAAGGTGTAAGGCATCCACCTAATGTTCTGGTCGACCAGATCATCAAACTAGCCGACAAAATCTGGGTACGATTTCTTCATGTGCAATCTAACCCAAGTAGGCTACATAAGACAAAACAAGATATCATTAGTAAGCTGCTATCAACAAAATCGGTACTAGCGATGAGTAAGTGTAACATACCTTTCAGAGACACCACAGAGACCCCATTGTCAGACCCGGGGCCACCGGGCTGGGCACGTTACGTAGTCTAAGAGATTAAGCCCGTCTTATCTCTTATTCATTTTGTTTATCTCTTGTTTATCCCGTTTAAATAGGAGATAGAGCTAACCAACACGGAGAGGATCTGCTCGAGACATGTTCTGGTATGATCCCTCGATGGGGGTTGGTTAGCATCTTTGTAACTCTGACCTCTCGGATATATAAGGGAGGTCAGGGACCCCCCTCAAAACAGAAGATCATTAGGTCATTCTACACCAAAGGGAATACAAACCACCATACAGGATGTAGGGTGTTACGCTCCGTGCGGCCCGAACCTGTCTAAAGTTTTGTGTTCCTTGCACCTTCGAGTTCCTGATCTCGGCGTCCCCTCACCCAAAACTTACCACCTTGGGTATATCCCTCGGTGGGCAGCCGGTTAAACACCGACAGCTGGCACGCTAGATAGGGGCTCGCGTCGAAGATCCACCGGCGAGCTCGATGGCATCTTTCAACTTCATCAGGTCAGTTCCCTCTCAGGGTACGACATTCGTTTTTGGCTCGTGGGTCTGCATCGCAGATGGTGCGGACAATTTTCGGCAATTCCTCGTCGACATGAAGCCAAAAACCCTCGCTGTGGATCCTCGCAGCGGCCTCGACAAGTTCGTCGACAAGCTCGACAACTTGCCGCTCCATACTTCCGCAGCACGGGTCAAGATGGAATCTGCTCCAGGCTCGACTTCTTCTAGTGTTGCGACATCTTCCCCTGGTTTGGACTCGTTCAAATCTAGGGATCTGCATGGTCGAACTCAACTCGGTCCATGCAAATTGGCCACTGATCTTCAGGAGGCCTACGTGTCTGGATCCCTCTCCATGTTAGAGAAGGATCTGGACCTGCTGCTCCAAGATGGAAATCCTGAAGCCACCGCGTGTCGGGGGGCTTCGGGTTGTTCTGGTCCCGGTGATCTGGTGATCACCTCCTTGCCGAGGGGGCACATTGTGCATTGGAGGGGCATGATGCTCTCTAATCTACTCGAGGCAGAGAGCCGGCTTGTGGTTCACCTCGAGCCATTGCCTTTCCAAGAGGGCAGGCCATTAGCCACCGCGGCGGAGGGGTCGACTAAACTAGTCGACGAAAGCTCTCATGACCTTTCCTCCCGCCAGGTGCTGATGGCCGAAGAAGGCGAAGACGGTGGGGACTTTCCCATCAACAACTTTGAAGTGATCTCTGAAGATGAGATCACGGCCAACGCCGGTAATGAGAACGACGCTGATCGAGAGGCGCGGCAGGCCAGGAATAGGGCCCGCTCAATCCGGCGGAGGACGGCTAACGAGCGAAGGCGATCTATGCATCGCGAGCTCGATCCTGAGTTTGCTGCTGTAAGCGAGCAGGGTTTCAGGACTCCGGTGGCCAACATCGCCAGGGTCACGGCCATCCTCGAGTGCAGCCACGATCCGGAGGTACGTCAAGCACTCCTCTACGCGCAGAGGGCTTGGATCCAGCTGGATCAACATCATCCAGCGTCCATCGTCCGGGAGGAGCGTGTGGGCAAGAGTCGAAGTCAGGGCTCGCAGTCGAACGGCTGGTGGTCGTCCTCAACACCAGGTCAGCAACGACAACGCACGTGGGAGCCAGGCCCCTGTCAGGAGGCAACAGCCACCGCAAGGGGGTCATCTGCGGCAGGCCAATCGACGACCTCCTCCGGAGGACCTGCGCCAGCACATCAATGAAGGTCGCGACGCGCGCACCGTGATCTCCTCCAGGCGCAAGACCCGCGAAGAAGTCGAAGCTGAAGGTACTGACTGTAGCGATCGATTCCCTGCTTTTTCTGCTCGTTTCAGCAGCTACAAGTACCCAGAGAGCTTCAAGCCGATCGGCATCACCAAGTATGACGGCAAGCAGGCTCCCCAGCTGAAATGAACCGGATTCCCAAATCGAGGAATCTGACTCTCTGTATCGTCGTGATAGTCCCTGGATCAAGCGCTATCACATACAGAACTCATTCCACGCATAATACCACAGTCATACTCACCCCAAGCCCTGCACCTTTAACGGGTGCCCCAAACGCCTCAAACACGGAACCAAAACTGTACCCGCCACAGGTACTCCGTAGGGTGTGCCAAGATACACACCCCAAGCCCTCGATCCACGATCGAGTTAGGTTGCCCACTCCCGGCTAAACCCTAATCACCAACTCCTGAAGAGAACCACTTCACGCACGCCAAGACTATCCAACCATATCCCACACATACACATTCAAGGATTTACAAGGCATTTCATATAATAAGCAATTTAAGATAGGTTGACAAGGGGTATGGTTCATAAAAAGGCCATGCAGGTTTATCTCGGTATACATATATACACATGCAGCATTAGCATATCTACAAGCAAATGCCTAATAGGAATTGAAATCGTAGATGGGCGTGAACCTGGCGTCTCCTCGAAGTCCTCCTGAGTCTCCGGGTAGTCCTGGTCGTCGGTCAGCTCCTTGCGGACGGGTCCTATTCGTAAATACGAGTAAGAGTAGGGTCCAAAGTGCAAAAGTGCACAAAAGGTTGCAAATAAGATCCAAATCATCACAATACCTACTCTAACAGGTGGTTCATGATTTTAGAAGAATTATGAAACTGGTTTCATAATTTTTGGAGGTCCGGATAATTTATTATGAATTTTCTAAGGAAAAACCCATTTCTGAAATTAATAAAAGAGTTTCAGAAAAGAAAGCCTGAAAAAATAGGGACACGTGGCAGCACCAGGGCGCGCCACGTGGCATGCTGACGTCAGCATGACGTCAGCATGATGTCATCAGAGGGGGTCCGGGATGATGACGTCAGCAGTGGGCCCTGCTGACGTCAGCGTTGACCGGTCAACGTTGACTGGTCAACGGTCAACGGTCAAGGGTCGGTCAGCGGTCGTCGGGCCCCACTGGTCAGTCTCGGCACGAGGCTGACATGCGGGCCCCTGGGGTCAGGTTGTAAACAAAAAGAAAGGTCACAGTTCGGTTCTTGGGCCGAAAGGGGTGATGGCCGGCTCGAGGCCCATCGGCTCGGCTTAGGCTCACAGGGGCAGCTCGGCCTGCGGCTCAGCAGGCCGGCTCGGGCGAATGGGCTGGCTGGGCACGCGGTTTGGCTCGGCTTGATTCCTCCGCGGGCCGGCTTCTCCTCCTCCATGGGCTGGGCCTGCTCTCCTTCTTCTTTTCCCCGCGCTGGCTGCTCCTTCGCCTTCTCCTCCTCGTGGGCCGGCGGCGACTGCCCTTCTCTCCTCTCTTACTGACAGCTCGGGCCCAGAAGCCAGTTTCTGCGGGATCCGGTGCAGTGGCCCGGATCCGGTGCGACAGAAGGTGTGCGTGCGTGCGTGTGGGTGTGGGTGCCCGAAGGGTGCTCGGGGGAATGCCCCAACGATATGGCCGCGACGCGAACGCGATGTCGCGGCCGCGTCGCGGGGGTGCATGCGCACGATGAGGCCGTGGTGAGGCTGGGCGTGGCGTGGGTGGACGCGGCCGTGGCCTTGCGGCGCGGGTGCGCACGCAAGTGCGTGGAGCCTGGCTGCCCAGGGCCGCGGCGTGGCCGTGCTGTGCGCGAAGAACCGGCATCCCGGGCCCGCGGCACGACGCGGCGGCAGGAAAGGCGACAGCCGTAGCGGGGGCTTGAAGCGGCGCGTCGGGCTCCTGCAAGAAAAGGTGGCACGGCGGCTGGAGGGATCGGGGGGTCCTACGGCTCCTACAGAGGGTTCCTCGGCGGCCTAAAGCTCACGCCGGCAGCAAGGGAAAGGAAGGAGAAGGGGTTGGTGGCGGTGCGGCTCACCGGCGGGGCTGAAGGGAGAAGTGCCTGGTGCGGTGGCGGGTCGGGGCCGATGCGTCGAGGCTGTGCAGGAAGATCCGCGACGTTGGTGTAGACGATCGAGGCGCCGGCTCGGTGAAGCTCCGGGCGACGGCGACCTGCTCCTCGGGCGGCTCCGGGTGGCGTCCTCCTCCCCCTCGCGCGGCTCTTCTCCTTCTTCCCCTCCTCTCCTCTCGCTTCTCCTCGGGCTACGACGGTGGAAGGGCGTAGGCACGAATGGCTAGGGTTTTAGGCGGCGCCGAGGGGGCTCTTATGGGGCGCGACCCTAGGGCTCGGGACCGGCGGCGGCTGGGGCTTTTGGGCGTCCGTGCTGGGACGCATGGCGGCATCACGGCGCGGGCGAGCGGCTAGGGTTTCGGGCTCGCGGCACGGGCGGTTGCGGCGAGCTGTCGCGGAGCGGGGACAGGGGCGCGCGCTTGGCAGGTGACGCAAGGAGCGGGGCCGCGGTCGGGGAAGAAAAGAGAAAAGGGGAGCGGGCGGTTGGGGACTCCTGTCGCGGAGCGGGCGACGCGGCGGAGGCGAGCGGGAGCCGGGAGAGAGAGCGGTGTCGCGGGCGTCGGGAGGAAGGGGAAAGCTGACGGGTGGGGCCCGCCCGTCAGCTGCCCCGGTGGAAAGGAGGCGGAGCGTCGCGACGGGTTGCGGAGCTGGGCTGGGCCGGCTTGCGCGGGCTGGCGCGCGTGCGGGGGAGGAAGGGAGAAGGGATGGAGCGCCTGGGCTTGGGTAGCGTGGGTCGGTGGACTGGCGGCCCACTAGGGGTGTTAGGGGTTAGTATTTAGATTTGAATTTGAATGGCCTTTCCAACTTCAAATCTCACATGAATAAATCAAACAAATTCAAAAATCCAACACAAATAAAATGCAATAACCCATCCAAACATGATCATACACGAAAGTTTTTCGAAATCCATGATTTTTGGTTAATCTAACCCTCTAGGGGTTAACTTGGTATGTTACAGACTCCCCCCCTCACAAGAATCTCGTCCCCGAGATTAAAGGCTTACCTGGTCTTCGAAAAGGTGCGGGTGTTTCTCCTTCAGATCGGACTCTTTCTCCCAAGTGGCTTCCCGTTCTGTGTGATTACTCCAAAGAACCTTGCAATAGGGAATGGAGGTCCTTCTAGTCTCCTTATCTGCCCGGGACAGAATCTTCACGGGATATTCAACATACTCAAGCGTTTCCTGCAAGTCCACTGCCTCTGGGGGTATTGTCTCATCCGGTACTCGTAAGCATTTGCGTAACTGAGATACGTGGAAAACCGGATGTACCCCAGCAAGTCCTTCTGGTAGCTCCAGTTTGTACGCTAATTCTCCGATCCTTTGGATGATCGGATACGGTCCAACGAACCTTGGGGCTAGCTTCCCGTTGACATGGAACCTCTTGGTGCCTCGGAGTGGTGACACCTTCAGGTATACGTGGTCTCCGACTTCGAACGAGAGGTCTCTCCTCCTCTTGTCGGCGTAGCTCTTCTGTCTGCTCTGCGCTATCTTCAGATTTTCCCTGATCTTGGCGACATTCTCCTCAGCCTCTAATATAGAGTCTGGACCAAAATACGATCTCTCTCCGGTTTCTGACCACATCAGTGGTGTTCTGCATTTCCTGCCATAAAGTGCCTCAAAGGGTGACATTTGCAAACTGGCCTGATGGCTGTTGTTGTACGTGAACTCAGCATAGGACAAACTCTTCTCCCAATCACTCCCGTAGGCTAGCACACATGCTCTAAGCAAGTCCTCGAGTATCTGGTTCACTCTCTCGGTCTGCCCATCGGTTTGGGGGTGAAAGGCGGTGCTGTAATCTAGCTGAGTCCCTAGGGATTTGTGCAAGCTCTGCCAGAATTTCGCGGTGAACTGAGGGCCTCGATCTGATACTATGCTTCGTGGTGCCCCGTGGAGTTTCAGAATGTTCTCTATGTACAGTTCGGATAGTCGACTCACGGGGTACGTGGTCTTGACGGGGATGAAATGTGCCACTTTGGTTAGGCGATCAACGATTACCCAAATGGAGTCATTGCCCTTCCGAGTCCGGGGTAACCCTGTTATGAAGTCCATGCAAATGTCGTCCCACTTCCATACGGGAATGTCAAGTGGTTTTAGCAGACCGGCAGGGCGCTGGTGTTCTGCCTTGATTCTTCTACAAATGTCGCACTTAGCCACGAACTCGGCTATATCCGTTCTCATGTCGTTCCACCAGAAACGGTCCTTTAGGTCTTGGTACATCTTCGTACATCCTGGGTGTATGGCGTATTTGGAGTTATGCGCTTCATCCAGAATCTCGGCACGGATCCCTTGATCCTGGGGTACACATATGCGATCTTTCAGCCATATGATCCCTTGGTCGTCGACCCTGTAGTCGGTCGCTTTCCCGTCTCGCATTGCTCGCTTGAGCTTCTGAAGTTCCGGGCATCGTCGCTGTGCTTGCCTGATTCGATCTTCCAGATCGTACTTGACTATCATTGTGTTCAGGTGCCCTTGTCCTACTATTTCTAACTTCAGTCTCTCGAGTTCGTCGCACAGAGCAGGCTGTTCCTCTCGAACCAGCAGATTGCTGCAATAGTGCTTCCTGCTCAAGGCGTCCGCTACGACGTTAGCCTTGCCGGGGTGATACTGAATATTCAGGTTGTAGTCCTTGATCAGTTCCAACCATCTCCTCTGCCTCATATTCAGCTCTGCCTGAGTGAAGAAGTACTTTAGGCTCTTGTGGTCGGTATAGATGTCGCACTTGTTGCCAATGAGGTAGTGCCTCCAAATCTTCAAGGCGTGCACTACCGCTGCGAGTTCAAGGTCGTGGGTAGGGTAGTTTTCTTCGTGTTTCCTCAACTGTCGGGAGGCATACGCCACAACTTTGCCATCTTGCATCAGCACACAACCCAGGCCTTGATGAGAAGCGTCACAATAGACTACGAAGTCCTTCCAAATGTCCGGAAGAGTGAGGACTGGAGTAGTGGTGAGTCGGGACTTGAGCTCTTGAAAGCTGGCTTCGCACTTGGATGACCATACGAATGGCACGTTGTTCTTGAGTAGCTCGGTCATAGGCTTGGCAATCTTGGAAAAGTTCTCGATAAATCGCCGGTAGTAGCCTGCCAAACCCAGGAAGCTTCGGATGTCGGTAACGCTCTCCGGCTGCTGCCACTCGGACACTGCTTTGATCTTCTCGGGGTCTACAGCAACCTCGTGTGCAGTCAACACGTGGCCTAGGAAGGCAACCTTCTCTAGCCAAAACTCGCACTTGCTGAACTTAGATACAGCTGGTTCTGTCTTAACCTCTCGAGTACTACCCTCAGGTGCTCAGCATGTTCTTCGGCTGTCTCGGAGTAGACCAAGATGTCGTCGATGAAGACTATGACGAACTTATCCAGTTCTTCCATGAATACCTTGTTCATCATATTCATGAAGTAGGCAGGTGCATTGGTCAGTCCGAAAGATACTACGGTGAACTCGTACTGGCCATATCTGGTCACGAACGCTGTCTTCGGGGTATCGCTTTCCCGGATCTTCATCTGATGGTATCCGGATCTCAGATCGATCTTGCTGAAAAATTTGGCCTTCCGCAACTGGTCAAGCAGGTCATCGATTCTGGGCAACGGATACTTGTTCTTGATTGTCACGGCGTTCAGCGATCGGTAGTCGATGCATAGCCTCATGGTTCCGTCCTTCTTCCTCACGAACAACACGGGTGATCCCCATGGTGATGCACTGGGCCTGATGTACTGTTTATCTAGCAGGTCCTTCAGCTGATTCTTCAACTCGGTGAGTTCTTCTGCGGACATGTGGTAGGGTCGCTTCACGATCGGTGCCGTCCCTGGCACAAGGTCAATCACGAACTCGACATCCCTGTCCGGTGGTAGGCCTGGCAGCTCCTCGGGAAACACATCAGGATACTCGCAAATCACCGGTACATCTTCGAGTGTCCGCTTCTCCAAGCTGTCCAAATTGTACACCTGAGGTACATCTCGGGACTTCAACGGTTCCACCTCGATTTTCTTCCCACTAGGGTGTTCCAGGGTCACCAACCTGGGTGAGCAAGATATGACACCCTTATGTGTTGTCAACCAATCCATTCCCAAAATAACATCTATCCCTTCTGACGGCAGTACTGTCAGATCAGCTGTGAATGGCAGCCCCTGAATCATGATCTTCACTCCTTTACATGCTAATGTGCACCTATGATCCCCCAGCGGGGAGCTAGTGATGATAGGATGGCTTCTCGGGGTCACCAGAAGGGATTTTTGTGCAACACACTTGGAAGAGATGTAGGAGCAAGTGGCTCCAGAGTCAAACAACACCAAGGCTTTAGAGCCGTTGATAAGGTACTCACCTGTCACGACGTCGGGGGCATCCCGGGCTTCCTCCTCTGTCAGGTGGGTGAGGCGGCCACGGTCTGCGGAGCGCGGAGCTTGAGCGGGCCTGCCGGTGGAGCCAGGCGCACGAGCTGGAGTCGAGGTCTTCTTCTCGGGGCACTCATAGGACTTGTGGCCCGGTTTGTTGCAGGTGAAGCAAACAAACGGCGTCGAGCCACTGTTGGTCCTTTGTGCCGGCTGCTGGCGGTGGTAGTTGCCTCCTCCTTGGTTCTGTCCTCCGTGGGTCCTGTTGCCGGAGTAGTGGTTGCCTCCCCCACCGTAGTTCCTGCTCGGCTGACTGGAGCCGGAACGGAAACCGCTCCTCGGTGGCAGAGGTGGCGCGTTCCTTGCCTTCTGGAAAGGTCGGTCTCGTACCTGGTGGTCGGTCTGGCGCTTCTTGTTGCGCTGACGGTCTTCCCATCCTAGTCTCTCCCTCTCCACAGCAATGGCATGGTTGACCAAGCTGCGGAGGGATGGGTACTCGCATCCCGTCACGATCTAACGGATGCCGTGGTGTAGTCCTCGGAGAAACCAGAACTGCTTCTTCTCCTCGGTGTTGGTGTCGTCTGCAGCGTACCTCATCATCTTGGTGAAGTGATGCTCGTACTCCTCCACCCTCATCGTACCCTGGGTCATGGTACGGAACTCCTGAGCCTTCTGTATCATCACTTGCCGGGGCACGTGCTGCTCACGGAATGCCCTGGCAAACTCCTCCCACGAGATGTGTGCTGGGTCATGGTGGGAGTCACAGTAGCTGTCCCACCACGACTTGGCGGTACCCTCAAGCTGGTGGAAGGCGAGTGCGACGCACTCCTCGTCGGTGCAGTTGGTGAGATCCAACTTGGTCTCGATCACCCTCAGCCAGTCATCGGCTTCCAAGGGGTCCTCGGCGTAGCTGAAAGTCGGGGCCTTCAGGCGGATGAACCTCTCGATCTTGCGCTGGAGGTCCTCTTCGGGCGGGCCATGACGGTTGGCCCCGTGGTTCCTCTGGTCAACTGACTCGGCCAGACGCTGAAGTAGCTGTGTCTGCCTGTCCATGATCTCCGCGAGTGTCGGCGGTGGTGGCGGTGGCTGCTGTGCTGGCTCAGCGTCGATCTCCTCATCGACTTCCTCCTCATCAGCTGCGTCTCCACGGCGTGCCTCCCCAAAGGCGTGGGGTGCGGCACCCGCGGCAGGTCCTCTGCCTCTTCCACGCCCTGCTGCCGGGGCACGTGCTGGGGCAGCACGTCCGCGCCCTCGGCCAAACGGGCGACCTCGTCCGCGTGCCTCGGCTGCGGCTTCCTCCTGGGCGGCTTGCTCGAAACGAGCCATCAAGCGGTCGGATCTCCGGATCGACATTTCCTGTGTAGGGTGAAGGGGGAAATTCTCTTGCGTAAACGCCGGCACTCACCACCCAAAGTAAAAGAATTCACACATGGGCAAACATGCCGATTATCCGAAGAAGATGCAAGAATAACGGCAGTAATATTTTAGATGAAAGCAATTATCGAACAAAATAATGCGAGAATAAAGAGTCATAACATCCATCCATTTAGACATCAATTGAGCAGTACAAGAAATCACCGGTGTTATCTCAAGGTCAACACAAAAGCCTTCAAGATAACACCCCCAACTCACACTCTAAGAATACATCGTGAATGTTTACAAAAGAGTGGTGACTCCTATCGTGTCTACCTAGACTCGTGACATCATAGGACGCTAGCCGGAAACGTGTCATCTGCTCAAAACACGACTCATGAGAAACTCCCGCCGGAATAGACCATCGGCGGCTACTTACCCTACATCTACTCCTACCTAAGACACTAACTCACGCCCTAATAGAAGGTGACGCGTGGCTTCTTGTAGGACAGCACACGCTTGTACGCCTCCGGGTAGTCCTCCGGGAAGATGGCGTCGATGGCTGCGACGGCCTCTACCACCTCCTCGGTCTCGATCGCGGGCGGCATCTCCTCGTGGGGGCACAGGTGTAGGCGAAGCTCCGTGGGGATGAGCTTGAAATCCTCCTTCCTCACCAGGGGCTGACTCTCCTCGGGTAGCTGATTCCTCAGCTCGTGGATCTCATCGACGCGGATGGAGTCGGAAATCTCCCACGTCTGCAAGGCGTGTGCGGCCTTGTCGCGGAGGTACACGGCGGTGCGGGTCAGTAAGGCGATGTTCTTCTTGTTCCTCTCCAGCCGGGTCTCCAGTTCCTTCACCCGGTCCTCTACCTTGGCCTCGAAGTAGCCGTGCAGGGTCATGAAGTCCTGCTGGTCGTCCACCTGAGTCTGCAGCTGGCGGCACTCGGCCTCACTGTCGGTGGCCCGGTCTTTGAGCTTGCTGATGGCGTCGAGGTAGTCCTTCTCCTTGAGCTTCCACTCGGCCTTCTCCTCTCTGAGCTTCTGGAGCTCAGTCTCGGTCTGGAGTAGCTTGGCTTTGGCAGCCGTCCTCAGCTGGGTCTCTGTCTGACGCATCAAATACGCCTCCATGTAGTTCCTTTGGTTGCGGCGGGCCTCTCTCTAGGCTGTGGTGTAGAGCTGGTTCCACCCCTGAATCTCGTGCTGTAGGACGTGGATGTGCCTCACACTGTCGTAGAAGCCCAGGTGTAGCTGATCGCTCTCCGAGGAGAGGTTCACGGCTAGGTGGTCCAGGTCGTAGAGGTAAGAGCCGGTGGTGTGGATCATGGGCTGGTCCCCTTTGGTCTCCTGAACCGGGGCAGAGTACATCTCCAGGTAGATGGCCTCGGGATCCTCATTGGGCAGGACAGCCCGAGGTAGCAGGCGGAAAGAAGAGTCGGCGAACTTGGTCTGCCAGAACTGGGCGAGCAGCTCCATCGTCATCTTCCGAGCGGCTGACTGAACTGTGGTCTCGGTGAGTACGCCGAAGCTGTGGACCATCTTGCCCTCGAAAGCGGGCACTGCGGGGTCGGGCAAGATGACGAGCGTGGCCATCTTGGAGTAGTATGGGGGAGCGGTGGTCGACTTCAGGGAAAGCTTGATGTAGGCTAGGTCGATGCCGATGTGCTCCACCACACGCTCGAACCACCTGAAGACGCCTCTCTGGTGGTACTCCTCGTACAGCTCGAGGTCGTGGGTCACGCTCTCCATCGTAGTTGCCATCGCGGTTGCTACCCTGCGTAGGAACGTGAGAATTGAGTCAGCGTAGGTAAGAGAGTAACTCAAGAGTGGAGGTAAACTGAGTCAAGGGGTCGACGAAAAATAGTCCAAGGTATTATAATAACTGGATAGAATCGTATAGATTTCCCTAGGTCTACCGACCATGTCTAAGGCTCGTGCTACGGTCAAGCATGGCTCTGATACCAACTGAAATGAACCGGATTCCCAAATCGAGGAATCCGACTCCCTGTATCGTCGTGATAGTCCCTGGATCAAGCGCTATCACATACAGAACTCATTCCAGGCATAATACCACAGTCATACTCATTAAGAGGTCAAACACGGGTTTAAATATTACATAAATCCAGAGGATCTGTAGTACGGAATTTATTACAAGCCTCTCGGCTAGATCGAACAAGCAGAAGGCGCATAGCGGTAGCTAGGTCTTCGGCCATCCTCCATCTTCGGGATCCACCTCCACAGGCGACTTGAGCGTAGCTCGGGCCTCAGTCGTACCATCCATCATCGTTAATGTCGAATTCCGGGTCGGATCCTGCATCGTACCAGGCTATCCCCAAGGAATGGGATAGGTTCACGTCACCATCTGTATGCAAGCTTTATGTGGTCTATACTACGGATATAACAGAGTTCAAGAGGTACGGCTGGGGTTTTCCCTATGCATGCAATATATATATATAGGAATACTCATCTCCTTTCATTCCCGACTCGGGCTCTTCCGGCATTCCGGACTCCCGGTCACACACACCTTCCAAAAACCACCACGTCGATGCGAGGACTCCCTCTCCTCGTATCTCAACTGCCCCCTGGCAGGACAATATTCTAGAGGGAGGTAGAATTTGTGAGTAACACTAACTAATAAGAGCAACAGAGGAGTAGGGTTGTCCATAACCGAGGACGCGGCTATACGTATAGTTTTCACCCTGCAGGGGTTGTACACCTGGACCCACTCGAATCGACACTAGCCGGAGATCAGTCGACTAGCATACGAAACACCGGTCTACGAAACGGAAATAGGAGCCACGGCACCATCCGGCTTTCCCGGGTCTTGGGCGCATCCTCCCGCGAGAGGTCGCCCCAGGACTGTGAAGCCTCCCATGCGTCTCGGGGAACGTGAGGTCAGCGCCTCCTTCCCTTGCACCGATACTCGATCCTCCTACCGGCTTGGTACCGCGCTTGCTAAATCCGGACCGGGCCCACCCTCATAATGGGTAAGTGGTGTGCACGCTTACAAAGTCCCACAAGTCATGGTTACTCTCACCCGGTCCTTATCTACCGGAGCGGGCATCTTCGACAAAAGCGTATCCACCGCGGTGGTCCGCACTGCACCTTTAACGGGTGCCCCAAACGCCTCAAACACGGAACCAAAACTGTACCCGCCACAGGTACTCCGTAGGGTGTGCCAAGATACACACCCCAAGCCCTCGATCCACGATCGAGTTAGGTTGCCCACTCCCGGCTAAACCCTAATCACCAACTCCTGAAGAGAACCACTTCACGCACGCCAAGACTATCCAACCATATCCCACACATACACTTTCAAGGATTTACAAGGCATTTCATATAATAAGCAATTTAAGATAGGTTGACAAGGGGTATGGTTCGTAAAAAGGCCATGCAGGTTTATCTCGGTATACATATATACACATGCAGCATTAGCATATCTACAAGCAAATGCCTAATAGGAATTCAAATCGTAGATGGGCGTGAACCTGGCGTCTCCTCGAAGTCCTCCTGAGTCTCTGGGTAGTCCTGGTCGTCGGTCAGCTCCTTGCGGACGGGTCCTATTCGTAAATACGAGTAAGAGTAGGGTCTAAAGTGCAAAAGTGCACAAAAGGTTGCAAATAAGATCCAAATCATCACAATACCTACTCTAACAGGTGGTTCATGATTTTAGAAGAATTATGAAACTGGTTTCATAATTTTTGGAGGTCCGGATAATTTATTATGAATTTTCTAAGGAAAAACCCATTTCTGAAATTAATAAAAGAGTTTCAGAAAAGAAAGCCTGAAAAATAGGGACATGTGGCAGCACCAGGGCGCGCCACGTGGCATGCTGACGTCAGCATGACGTCATCAGAGGGGGTCCGGGATGATGACGTCAGCAGTGGGCCCTGCTGACGTCAGCGTTGACCGGTCAACGTTGACTGGTCAACGGTCAACGGTCAAGGGTCGGTCAGCGGTCGTCGGGCCCCACTGGTCAGTCTCGGCACGAGGCTGACATGCGGGCCCCTCGGGTCAGGTCGTAAACAAAAAGAAAGGTCACAGTTCGGTTCTTGGGCCGAAAGGGGTGATGGCCGGCTCGAGGCCCATCGGCTCGGCTTAGGCTCACAGGGGCAGCTCGGCCTGCGGCTCAGCAGGCCGGCTCGGGCGAATGGGCTGGCTGGGCACGCGGTTTGGCTCGGCTTGATTCCTCCGCGGGCCGGCTTCTCCTCCTCCATGGGCTGGGCCTGCTCTCCTTCTTCTTTTCCCCGCGCTGGCTGCTCCTTCGCCTTCTCCTCCTCGTGGGCCGGCGGCGACTGCCCTTCTCTCCTCTCTTACTGACAGCTCGGGCCCAGAAGCCAGTTTCTGCGGGATCCGGTGCGGTGGCCCGGATCCGGTGCGACAGAAGGTGTGCGTGCGTGCGTGTGGGTGTGGGTGCCCGAAGGGTGCTCGGGGGAATGCCCCAACGATATGGCCGCGACGCGAACGCGACGTCGCGGCCGCGTCGCGGGGGTGCATGCGCACGGCGAGGCCGTGGTGAGGCTGGGCGTGGCGTGGGTGGACGCGGCCGTGGCCTTGCGGCGCGGGTGCGCACGCAAGTACGCGGAGCCTGGCTGCCCAGGGCCGCGGCGTGGCCGTGCCGTGCGCGGGGAACCGGCATCCCGGGCCCGCGGCACGACGCGGCGGCGGGAAAGGCGACAGCGGTAGCGGGGGCTTGAAGCGGCGCGTCGGGCTCCTGCAAGAAAAGGTGGCACGGCGGCCGGAGGGATAGGGGGGTCCTACGGCTCCTACAGAGGGTTCCTCGGCGGCCTAAAGCTCACGCCGGCAGCAAGGGAAAGGAAGGAGAAGGGGTTGGTGGCGGTGCGGCTCACCGGCGGGGCTGAAGGGAGAAGTGCCTGGTGCGGTGGCGGGTCGGGGCCGGTGCGTCGAGGCTGTGCAGGAAGATCCGCGACGTTGGTGTAGACGATCGAGGCGCCGGCTCGGTGAAGCTCCGGGCGACGGCGACCTGCTCCTCGGGCGGCTCCGGGTGGCGTCCTCCTCCCCCTCGCGCGGCTCTTCTCCTTCTTCCCCTCCTCTCCTCTCGCTTCTCCTCGGGCTACGACGGTGGAAGGGCGTAGGCACGAATGGCTAGGGTTTTAGGCGGCGCCGAGGGGGCTCTTATGGGGCGCGACCCTAGGGCTCGGGACCGGCGGCGGCTGGGGCTTTTGGGCGTCCGTGCTGGGACGCATGGCGGCATCACGGCGCGGGCGAGCGGCTAGGGTTTCGGGCTCGCGGCACGGGCGGTTGCGGCGAGCTGTCGCGGAGCGGGGATAGGGGCGCGCGCTTGGCAGGTGACGCAAGGAGCGGGGCCGCGGTCGGGGAAGAAAAGAGAAAAGGGGAGCGGGCGGTTGGGGACTCCTGTCGCGGAGCGGGCGACGCGGCGGAGGCGAGCGGGAGCCGGGAGAGAGAGCGGGGTCGCGGGCGTCGGGTGGAAGGGGAAAGCTGACGGGTGGGGCCCGCCCGTCAGCTGCCCCGGTGGAAAGGAGGTGGAGCGTCGCGACGGGTTGCGGAGCTGGGCTGGGCCGGCTTGCGCGGGCTGGCGCGCGTGCGGGGGAGGAAGGGAGAAGGGATGGAGCGCCTGGGCTTGGGTAGCGTGGGTCGGTGGACTGGCGGCCCACTAGGGGTGTTAGGGGTTAGTATTTAGATTTGAATTTGAATGGCCTTTCCAACTTCAAATCTCACACGAATAAATCAAACAAATTCGAAAATCCAACACAAATAAAATGCAATAACCCATCCAAACATGATCATACACGAAAGTTTTTCGAAATCCATGATTTTTGGTTAATCTAACCCTCTAGGGGTTAACTTGGTATGTTACACCAGCAGTGGCTCCGTTGCTACTCCACGGCCATTGAGGTCGCGGGGGGCTCAAATATCACCAAAATCGTCTACTTCCCGATGGCTTTGGATCCTGCACCGCTCACTTGGCTGGAGAGCCTCGGCAGCAACTCCATCGACTCCTGGGAACGACTTAAGAAGGTCTTCATCGACAATTTCCAGGGAGCGATTACCCGTGCAGGTACTCGACACGATCTTGCCCAGTGCAAACAAGAGTGTAACGAGCTTCTGCGGTCCTACACGCGCTATTTCTTCAACGTCCGCGCCACCATCGCGAACATCTCAGAGGAGGACATCATCGACTGCTTCTACAACAGCATCACCGACCCGGGCATATACAGGGATTTCGGGCGGAACAGGCCGAAAACTGTTGCGGGCCTTCGTGATATGATGCACGATTGGTTCGAGCAGGAGGAGAAGATGCGGGAGCGGTTCCCGCGGCGTCAAGACAGCAATCTGCGGCGCCCAAACGACAACCGCAGCGACAAGGGCCAGCGGGACTTTTTGGGGCCACCCCGGAAACGAAAGCCAGATGAGGTCGTCGCGGGTCACGACTCGTTTTGTACCTGCCTTCTTACTTACACGATGGCCAGGGTCACGTGCAAACACATATGTACATAAATCGACTTCTTGTCGTGAATGATGCGGGGGCTATGGCCACGATCATTTCCCTTCGACTCCTATTCCTGACGGAACCCTCGGCTCCGGCTAACTCCTCTGCACATCGAGTTCCGCCGCAACCTCGGATGGTCGCACGCGACAGCAGTCGTATCTTTTCCAACGCAGTCGATCCGCTCGACTAGCTTAACAGCAGCACGCTGGAAAGGCTCGCATAAAGAGCTATCTCGACTACATCCTGAGTGGCTGCACTCAGAACAGTCTTGTTTCTGCCAAAAGAATGGCAAGCTCGTGGCACCGCCTGCACCTGCTCCTTGCAAGCTTGATCCGTCCATCCGGGTCTTACCTAGCTTACGGAGCACGCTCACAGCAGGAGCGACTTTCGACTACACTCCGAGTCGCTGCACTCGGGGGTGTCCCCTTTTTGCCCCTATGCACGGCAACCCCGCGACGATGCTCGCGTTCTTTCCTAACAAGTTTAGACCCGCTCGATCGAGTCGTGGCTAATCCGTTCGACAAGTATTAGCCACCCTTCGGGTCGTTGCACCCAGGGAAGCGTCTACTACTTGAGCCTTGTGAGCCTGGATCCCAATTCAGCTAAGGCACGCAAACAAGTAGAGATATCGAGTGAAGTATCTACATAAGAGAATGATTACTTGTTTCTCATACCCTAATCCTGCAGTACACTGTGTACAATTTGCTCTGCTACAGGTTAGGTCGATTTGCAAGAACAAGTTTAACTACTAGACTATGCAATCAACCAAAAATCCAAAT
Source organism: Panicum hallii (assembly GCF_002211085.1). Taxonomy (NCBI): domain Eukaryota; kingdom Viridiplantae; phylum Streptophyta; class Magnoliopsida; order Poales; family Poaceae; genus Panicum; species Panicum hallii. Next base: position 36,768,718 of record NC_038049.1, on the reverse strand, counting down.
CAAACATTTGCACAATGACAAACATTCAATATCCACAACTCAGTCGAGTTTTTCACACTACTCGACCAACACACTCGTTCTAGCGTATGTGCATCGGGATAGCCTACACTTATAAATTACAGGATTAGGCGACTCAGGCCAACGTCTACGAGAAACTCAAACTACTTCTCAGAAAAGACAGGGGAGATAGCAAACCGAGGGCTTAAGACTCAAGGAATGGAAGCAGAAAAATGACGGTTGAGGATTTGCGGAAGCAAGGCAAGAGGAAAGAAGTCCTAAACTCGACCAATTCTACCTAGGCTTCGTCCTACAGTCGATATGGCTCTGATACCAATTCTGTCACACCCGATTTATAAAGGACATAAATCGAGCAATCATATATGCGCCAGGATCAAGTCACGCATATATACAACAGAATCATCAAGATATCACAACACATATCACGAATAACATTAATATAAATCATAAATGAATCAATAATGAATTATTTTATTACAACCGAATCAAGAATCGGTTCAAGAGTTGCGGAAGCGTAAAAGGAATACATGAAGAGCTGGGCGCCACAGGGACGTTGATTGGGAGACAAACGCCTAGAAGTCGTCGAAGCCGCTGACGTAGTCCTCCACGTTGCCAGGCACTGAGCAGCAGTCGAAGATATCCGAAATAGAATAGAAGAGTAGAGAGGCAAGTGTGAGTACAAACTAGTACTCAACAAGTATAACACGAGTACGAGGCTCTATGGTTAGCTGACTCAACTGCATTAGCTTTTAGTCTTGGCAAATTTTATTAAAGCTAATTACTACAGGTGGATGGATTACCATAACCCAAATTGCATAAGAATTAATCAACATTAATTAAGAACTACTGAGAACCATCCAAACCAAACCCACCCGGGGAATCTCCCTAATCAAAGGTTCATAACCCCACTAATCAGAAGGAGGATCTGGGCCGCTCATGACTGTGAGCACAGCTGATATATCAGTTTTACACTCTTGAGAGGTTGCACAACTTTACCCACAAGTCGTGAGTTACGCTAGTGGTTCATCACACTTCCTTAGGTGAGATGGCTAGCAAGCACACTACGAGACCGTTACAAAGGACACGTTGGTAAGGTGTAACCGCTAAGGATTCTGGATCAGCGACGATGGGGCCCACCTCCGGGGGTACAAGCACACAGCACAGACCAAGCCGGAGGAGCAGGGACCATTGAAGCCTACCACCCCTCTTGCCCACGCAGGTAAGTTACTTCCGAACCAAAATGACCTAATTAGTAAGTCAAGACCATCCCATTCCAGTCTTGTGGTTGCGCGGTTGTCCCAGGTTGTCGCTCTATGAACCGGTCCTTATGGAGAGTGGCCAACCAAGCACTAAGCACCGTGCTGGCCCCCTAAACCATGTTTCTAACAAAAACATCTTTTAAGGACGCACAAACCACTCAAGCACACAGCACAGAGGGTCGGCTCCAGAATTAAGTTGCATAAGACCATTAATCAAATTAATTAAAAAGGACCCAGATATGTTATAGCACAGCAACCTAGCACAACTAACCAAAAATGCAACCCATAGGATATATATAAGGATATAAAGGTGGCTAGAAAGTTCTTATAGGTATACAGTATTAAAATGCAGTATGAAATTGTATTTAAAAGTGATAGGAGGTTCATGTTATACTTGCCTTCCTCGTACTCTCCCGGCTGCTGCTCGAACTGCTCGGAAGATGGCTGCTCCTGGTACTGCTCCGGTGGCTCGACGTCTACTCACGATCGTAACAGCAAGACATGGGCCACACATGCACACACATGCAAACAATAGCAAAATATAAGCAACAGTGCACCAAGACAATGGAACAGCACATAAAACAGGCCTAGAACTATTCTACACGTTACAACGATCGCGTGGATATAAAGAACACCTAAAACGGAGCTAAAACGTGAAAACTACGCTTAAAACAAGATCCAAGGACCTATTTGCGAGAAAAACATGACTTACAGGGTTTCTGTGCAAAAACTGAGGACCTAAGCATAATTAAAGCATAGACTCGGGGGCTAACTCGTGAAAACACTGGACCTGGACTGCGGGTACTAATCTCTGAAAGCACGGGGGTCTAAATGAATAAAACTGGACCTAACTGCGAATACTTTTGAACTACACGGGAGCGCGGGTTGATTCCAGGAAAACGCAGGGACTCTTTAGCAAAACTACCGGTGCTGACCGGTACGCGGCTCCTTTGACTCGCGCGCGGGGCTGGCTTGGGCCACAGGATTTGCATCGGACGGCTCAGGGAAAAGGGGAAAGAGGGGGCGGCGCTGCGACGCTGGCGGCTCAGATCGGCGGCGGCGCGGCTCGGGACTCACCGGAGCTCGGCGTTCCCGCCGCTCCGGGGGCCAAAGCTCCCCGACTTCAGGCCTAGGGGTACCACCGAGGCACGGGGAAGCGATCTGGGACTACGGCTGGGCCTAGAGAGGCTCGGGCTTCGCGTGCGACGGGGAGGGGCGGTGGATGTCGCCGGCGAGCGGCGTTCTAGAGGCTACGGCCTGTCAAAGACCACGGGGTCTAGCGCAATACGACCAGGGGGGTGATGTGCTGCTCACCGAGGCGTCGTGGGGGCCGGAGACGCGACGGAGGGTGGTCGTCGACGATGACCGTGCGGCGGGGCGGGCGGCGCTCGCGGAGGAAGGTGCTGCAGGGGTGGCCGGGGTCCTTGGCTGGTGTAGATCGGCTCCGGGGACTCTTGTGGAGGTGGCAGAGGGGTCTGGGGGGTGTGAGGCTCACCGGCGGCGAGCAATTTCGGTGGCGGTGGTCTTACCCGCGGCGGTGCTTCGGGGGAAATTCGGGCCGAGGAACGGGCCGAGGTCGCGGGTGAAGGGCTCAGGAGCTCCGGGGTGGTGAGGCGGTGCTGATGCGCAAGCTCTCGTGGGCCGTGGCACGGTGGAACGGCGTGCCCACGGTGGCGCAGAGGAGGTGGTGCGGCGGAGGAAAAGGGGCCGGCGGCGCTGGAGGTCCTCGGCGACGCAAGAGCTAGGGTTAGGGTTCTGGGGTTCGGGGGTTCCTTTTGTAGGGCGGCGGCGCTGCCTTGGCGTGCGGGCCCAGGGGAAAGGGGCTCGCCGGGGACATCGGAGGCCGTTGCGCCGGGAAGGAAGAAGGGGAGAGGGACGAGAGAGCGCTGACAGGCTGGGGCCAGCGGTCAGTGGAAGAGAGAGAGGAGGGAGAGCGAGCGCGGCTCGAGCTGGGAGGGAGTGAGCCGGGGCGCGGCCCACGTGGGGGAAAGGGAGAGAGAGAGGGACCCGAGGGGGAGGAGGGGAGCTGGGCCGCCGTGGCCCATGCGGGAGAAGGAGAGGGAAAGGAGGCCCGAGGGAAGAGAGAAGAAGGGAGAGAGATAACTGGGCCGGGCTTATGGGGTTTGGGTTGGCTCTTTCTTTTCCCTTCCTTCTTTCCTATTTCTTTTCTACACTCAAACATTCAAACCATTCCACTTGAATTCAAATAAATTTGAATTCAAACCCACACAAATAAAACAATGCTGCAGCATGAATGCACAAACAATTTAATCCTATGATAAATTTTATTTTCTTGTGTTATAAAATTACTTTAAATGCGAGATAATTTAGGGAAAACTCCGGAAATTTTATTTGAGCCCAAAATAAATTCATTAAAATTTAAAGAAATTACCTCAGGGTGTTACACTGTAGGAGGTTCTTCAGTTAAGTATCGGTACAGTAGCAGATTTCTTCAGCGAAAAGAAGTCGAACACTTACCAGCTTGGGCGGATTTCGTGCGGAGAACAGTGTGGGCACGTATGGCACGGCGTCCACATCTAGTAGCACCTGCTGCACTCGCTGGAGCGCGACTTCATCTGGCACCTCCTCTGTGCACATGCGAGAAGGGTCAGTGGGGCCTGAGTACTCGAAGCCCAGGCAACAGCGCTGTTGGATGGGTTGGACGCGGCGCTTGTAAAATGAGAACATGACGGAGGCACCGGTCACTCCTTTCTTCTTCTGCGCCTCGATGGCCTCCAGCAGCTCTCTGACTTGAATCATCTCCATGCCGGAGGGTTGAAGGTTCCATTCCCCCCTCACCACTGGCAGCCTGTTCGACTTCGTCGGAAGATGGGGAGCATGGTTTTTGATGTAAAACCACTGGTTTTTCCACCCAGGAAGGTTTGAGGGGAATTTGTATGAAAGGTATTTTTCACCGGCCTGCTGTCGCAGTTGGATGCCGGCGCCCCCTACCACGGAGAGTTTCTTCGTGGTAGGCTGGGGTTTGACGCGGAAGAGGAAGCGGAACAGATCCCAGTGGGGTTCGATTCCGAGAAATGCTTCGCAGAAGTGGATGAAAATGGAGATATGGCAAATGGAATTAGGGTTGAGGTGATGGAGCTCAATCCCGTAATAATAAAGAAGGCCACGAAAGAAGGAACAAGTGGGGAGGGCCAATCCCCGTTCGGCAAAATGGAAGAATGTGACGATTTCGTCAACATTCTCCATGGGGAAAGGTTCACGGAAAGAGGGGCGCCAGTTGACAAGGTTCTTTTCCTGGAGCAACCCCTCGGAAACTAGTTTGTTCAGATTGTTAAGGGAGCACTTACTGTGTGTCCACTCCGCGGTCGCTGGCTCCGCATCTTTCTTCATTCCCTCGATCTCTGACTTCTTGGACGCCATCTCCGATGCGCTGGCCACGAGATGCTCGGGGGCTGCGGGGAGAGGGGCGGGGAGGTCGGAGCGGGAGAATCTACTTGGGGGGATGGCGGCGGTGCTTGGCTCGGATTGGGGAATTTGGTGGCTCTTGATGGAATGCAGATTGAAAGCGTGGTTTTTCCTACCGTTATCGCGGGGTTAAATAACCAGCGGGGTGGGGAAAAGTTACTGTTCAGAAGTTCAGGAGTCACTTCCAAGAATATTCCGAATATGAGGGGTCGTTTGATGGATTATTTGGATTGGATGTTCGTTTAATCATTTTTTCAGGGTTTGTTCGCCTGAAAAAAGTATTTTTTCGAATTAATAATCTAATACCCATCATCCGTACCATCGTTTTGGTAATTTTGCATGTTATCATTATTCGCCTGCATGCCACGGTTATTGGATCCTTATCTCCAAATTTTGTGGGATTTGGATTCAAGGCTCGGGGGCTGCGGGATACGTGGCATCGACTACTTATTTTTTCAAATCTTTTGAAGGATAAGTAGGGTTACAGACAAATGGGACCCTCAGCCTGATTCTCCGATTCAACCTAAGGCTCGAGGGCTACTCCATATGGAGTGCGATTTTTAAATCGCACGCCATAACAGAAATTCGGGGCATGAGCACCTCATAGCTTCGATGCAGCCAAACAAGTACTCGAAGAAGGACTTCAAGACGAAACTTCAGAAGAAGTCGAAGACCGCTTCAAAAGTACTCGATAAGCCTGCAGCACTCAGCTACAAAGAGCTCGGGGGCTTGTCAGACCCGGGGCCACCGGGCTGGGCACGTTACGTAGTCTAAGAGATTAAGCCCGTCTTATCTCTTATTCATTTTGTTTATCTCTGGTTTATCCCGTTTAAATAGGAGATAGAGTTAACCAACACGGAGAGGATCTACTCGAGATATGTTCTGGTATGATTCCTCGACGGGGGTTGGTTAGCATCTTTGTAACTCTGACCTCTCAGATATATAAGGGAGGCCAGGGACCCCTCTCAAAACAGAAGATCATTAGGTCATTCTACACCAAAGGGAATACAAACCACCATACAGGACGTAGGGTGTTATGCTCTGTGCGGCCCGAACCTGTCTAAAGTCTTGTGTTCCTTGCACCTTCGAGTTCCTGATCTTGGCGTCTCCTCACCCAAAACTTACCACCTTGGGTATATCCCTCGGTGGGCAGCCGGTTAAACACCGACACCTAAGGCTAAGAAGGATCGCTGCAATACCTGCTTGCCTGGTTTCTGGACACAAGGATATGTTTTCAAGTCATAGAAGCTTCCAGGATTTCTCTGGCATATGGTGTGCAACAATGATGGAAAATTATGATACGAGGCTTCATATGTACCCCACCTAATCTCCAGCACCTTCTATTTTGCTCTATAAGCCTTGTTGTAGCTGATTTGGTACTTGAATTTCTCCTCAACAGCACATATTATCGACTTCGGCTTGAAGCTAGGGTTGTCAATGATCTGAGGATACATGTAGTTAGCAACAAAAGAAGCAGTAAGGTTGCAGTGGTATGGGTCCAATTGCTGAAGCAGGCATGTGTGCTCCACGAGTCTACTAACTTCCTAATAATCCTTCCACTTTCCCCCATAAGCGTGCACTCTGAAAGGGCAATTGCTCCAAACGCAGCAAACTTCATATACGTGCGGACTACTCTTCATCACTCTAAACTGCCTTTGCAATGATAGGGTAGACCAATGTTTTATGGCTTCCTTGACATCATCCCCACTACGGTACAAAGCATCGAGGCAAACCTCATTCTCTTTGTACTCCTAGGCGACAACTTCTCGTTCATGCACAGAAAGGTTTGAAAAGTCATAGGTTGACCAGTCATGTGGGACAGGATGCTCTTCTTCATCATCTCAAGAGTCATCATCCATAGCATTGATGTGGTCTTCATTCTCCATGTCAAAATGTTCAACTATATCTGGGTTGACTTCACCCTCATCAATCTCTCTAGTTGCTTCCCGGGGTGGGTTATCACCAAATCCCTCAAACCTTTCATCATTCATATCTTCATTTCGTCCATGGAAAGTCTCCATGCTGTCCTCAGTTGGATCTTTCTGGGTTGTGTCTTGCCTTTCCTCTTGTATTTGACTAGTACATGCAACTTTCTCAAAAGCTTGAACAAACAGCAGTAGTGGTGACCCATGATGAGTAGCAATGTCCACATAGTCCCTCCAGTTATTCGTTCCTTCGAGAGGCATCAACTCCTAGAATAGTACTTCACTTCAATTAATGACTGCCATGTCTGACAGCTCATGATGGTCTCGATTAAGACCAAAAGCCTTAACAACTAGTTGCATATTGACCCCAAGTCCTGTCTCTTGCTCTAGGTACTACTTTTGTGATCGACTTAAATTCAGACAAATCTACCCCTTGAGGACCATAATGAACCTCCCTGACCCATAAAACATTTGGAAACATAAATTGTCTGACATGCCTGCCAACAACAATATTTTAAGTAACACTGCTTCGTTACCGAATAATTTCTCTAGATAAAAAATAAAATTATTAAGTCCTCACAACCTAATTATTTGTATTCAAATTTACTTATGGAGACGTTGAATCTCGAGTTGTGATATCTGCCCACAATTTATAAGACCTACGACGTATTAAATAAATATACCAAGCCTAGAAACAATTCATTTCTAAATTGAAGCATACAAAATAGAACGACATCTAATACAATGTTAACTAACTAAAATTATCTAAGTGTAAAGTCTATTATTATATCTCATCTAGTGTACTAAGTGCCATTCTAAAACTAATATATAGAAATCACAAATAATACAATATCTACATAAACTAAGATCTGCAAAAAAAACATCAGGTTTTGAAGAAATACCAAAGCGAAACGCAGTTCCGGTAGGGCTTTGCTAGTGCCTCCCCTCCCTCTCCTCTTCTCTCCTCCCCCCTCTTTCTCTTTTTTGGGAATTAAAATAGCATTTACGGCCATTTTTGGGCCTCTTATAGAGGCTGGGCGCTTGCCGCCACTTGGTCCAGTGGTAGCTTGCCCCTACCGCCGCGTGGCCTGGCGAAAGGCCTTACCGCCATTTCATCCGGCAGAAGTAGCCTACCGCCATTTGTTTCGGCGGTAGCTGGTGTGCGCCGCCAATTCAATTGGCGGTATGGGACGCGGGACCACTTGGCCACAGCACAAGGCTCAAGGTCGGTCTATACCGCCGGTTGAATTGGACGCTCTTATATTACCATAGGTTGAATTGGACACTCTTGTGTTACCGCCGGTTCAAGTGGAGATTAATTATATCTCCATATTGACCAGCGGAATTTATGTCTACCGCTGGTTCAAACGGATATAACCATTTGGATCGACGGCAGGAGTATAGTCTTGCTAATTTTTCACTGCCAGGTATATTTCTGCAAATCGTAAAAAAGAAATATAAAAATATAAAAATTTGACAAAAGCTCACATCGTCGAAACAAAACGTTCCGCACTCCACCTTGCCGAAAACCCTACCTCGCTCCTCTCGGCTAGGCGAGTGCCGCTGGTTCCCTCCCGCCCGGCACTCCACCCGCCGCTCCTCCGCCCACTACCGCTACCGCAGGGTTCCTCTCCCCCTTCTCTCTCGTTCTGGTGGTGGAGGATGGGCGAGGTCTAATTCCATGCTGCGTTAGTGAGTAAAAGAGAACTTGTTTTAATCTTGGGTGGGTACTTTGCCCTAATTTCTCGATCGGACCCCAATTCCTCCTCTAATTTCTTTTGCTGCAAGGCGCTTTGCTAATGCAATCTTCCGTGTTGTTCGGTTAGCTTCTTCTTTGGTGCGGGTGCTGTTTTGTTCCCGAAAAGTCTGGGGTTCGTCTGATTCCCCAATGGCCCAAGTGGATTCCGGCCCTGCCTCCGAGGATGAAGAACGCTACATGGGTTTGTTGGTGAAGGTGTCACTCCTGCTGGTCAGCAAGGATTCCCCGCTTGAGGCCAAGTATCACGGAGCGAAAATGATTAAAGGTCTTTCTAAATTCTTTCACTTATCTACAGTGTACTAGTGTCATACTTGCCCATTAGTGCAGGCCTGCAGGGTATGAATAATGCATGAATAATCATTCATCACGTGTAAACTCAACCAAGTTATCCAAAATAATCGGGCATGTACAATTAGCTAAAAATAAATCATTTGTCATCATCATATCAAGCATCAAAAGATAACAGAAGTGTTAAGTGATACCCAAGTTCCCACAATGTATTGCTAGTACTTGAGTTGCATTGTGCTTGCTTGTGTTTACGGCCTCTATGCTCAGGGACTGAACTAGGTCCATATAATATTACTAATTGTTTCTTTGTACATTGTTTGTTAGAATTTTAGCAAGTGGTGATAAGCTGTGTTGAATTGCCGCCACTATTTGCTGCAATTTGATGCTTGACTGGAATAAGATTGATAGGCAATGGCTGTTGGTTATGTTTTTTTTTTAAAATAATGTCCTTTAGCTACGTAAGATTGGGTGCCCTTTATTCTAGCATATGTTGACTCAGGGGCAATTGTTTTTAGTGTGACATAACTCTACGAGGAAGTTGTATTGACATTAATTTGTAGATGTTACTAGGACAATTGTACAGTACTTATTTGTGTCTTTTTACTTGGGCATTTTCAGCATCTCCTAGAAATCAGGTGCCAAAACCTTAGCAGTGCTGATCTTCTAAAGTTGAACGTAGCGCAGGTTGAGTCCCCTGATGAGGATCATACATTGAGTAGAACAGCTGATCCTGGCGAACAGAACAAGCATTCAAGTAGTTTACTTCTGCTTTCTGTAAACAACATCTTGAGAAGTCCAGCTGCGGAGGAATCAGGTGAATATAGGAATATGCTATTTGTTTGTTTGATGAAAGTTGGCCTAATAGGTCAGATTAATAATGTTTTATCTGATGAAAAGTGGGCCTAACATGTCAGATTAATACTGATGCCTTGTGTACTAGGAAGTGGAAGAACATATTTCTCAATTTTTCTTGACCTCAACTTTCACTCCAGTCCAACATCTGTGCCCCTATTCATTTCGTACATGGTGCACCTTGTCCCCAACGCCGTCTTCACCCTGGCGCTCTTCGCACACACGTGCGAGATGTTCGTTGGTGTGCAGGGTGACGACGGTGTTGGGTCCGAACTCAGACTCAGTTGAATACTACCACCAGTTCCACCAGACGTAGGGTGTTACGCTCACAGCGGCCCTAACCTATCTAAACCCCTTTTTATTTCCTGATTGTCATACGGAGGATTCTGGCCGTATGACAATAAGGAAACAAAGGGATTTAGACAAGTTTGGGCCGCTGTGAGCGTGGATTCCGGTCGTATGACGATTAAGAAACAAAGGGGTTTAGATAGGTTTGGGCTGCTGTGAGCGTAACACCTTACGTCTCGTGTGGAGCTGGTGGTAGTATTCAACTGAGTTTGAGTTCGGGGTTTTTTTGTCCCGGATGTAAAAAATCCGAACTCAGACTCAGCTGAATACTACCAGCAGCTCCACACAGGATATAGGGTGTTACGCTCACAGGGGCCCGAACCTGTGTGAACTCCTTTGTTTCTTGATCGTCATACGGCCGGAATCCTACTGCGTGTTACACCCCTGGCCGAATCTCTAAACGGGGGTTCCCACGAATCCTTGCTTGCGGTATATTCAGCTGAGTTTGAGTTTAGGTTTTTTGGATCGGATACAAAAAATCCGAACTCAAACTCAGCTTAATACGCTCCACACAGGATGTAAGTTTGGCAGGATGCCAACTCATACGCACCTATTCTGTAGTTTCCCACAGATTACTATCTGTTATTCTCTTCCTTTCCCCAGGTGATGGTCATACACCTAACACTTATTTCGGATTGCACAAAAAGTCAGAGTATGTAAATGCACAAATGAGACTGATCCGCAGCCCAGAATCTGATGAAAGTAATCGCAGCAGCGGCAGCAGCACTCCTTCAGGTACCAGATCTGATGGCACAAGATCTGAGACCGGTAGTTGGTGGAATAGTGACAGCAGCAAGAGCAGTAATGTATCTTGTTTGATATCCTTTGGATTGTCTTTCGATGACCAAATGGACTATGATGAGAGTGAATTAGAAGTTCAGGTAATTCTTGTAGTATTTACATGTATTTTCCTTAGATCTTGCTTATGCGTATGCCACTTTGTAGATTATTGGATCAGCATGTGACTAGATTTTTAATTTTTTTATAAGTTACGTTTCATGGAACAAAATCACATTCCAGAACATTTTTATATTTAAGCTGGACTTTTTTTTAGTCCAGCAGAACATTTTTTCTGTTACCTGGAACATAGGTTATAAAGAGAAACTTAAACATAAGAAAAGTTCTAGTTCAGCTTTCTATAGAGCAAATCACAAAGCACATTCAAGAGCTAGAAATAGTGATTCTGCATAAATCATTATCAAGATCTAAGTGATTATGGAGCAATCTGATTTTCTATATAGATTGGTCTCTGCGTCAATTTAACCTTTAATTTTCTTATGGTTTGTCTTATGTTTGCATCACAGAGGCTCATGTCGATCGACATCTTTGACAACGATGAAGTCGATGGTGATCCTGAGGATCAAGTTGATTCTAAAGATCACAATGATTTTGGTACTAGGATTACCATCTCTAAAAAGGTTGCTGATATTGTTCACCCACGAATGTTGGTAAGCTTCCTTTTCACTCATCCAATACACTAGTATGCTATTAATCTTATTCTCTTATTTAAAGTCGTCTCATTGATGGTACAGGTTTTGGATGGAAAAGCTTATAGTCATCAAGTTAAGGCCTGTCTACTCTTTGTCCCGCCGCCCGCTCCAGTCATGATCAAGTCATCGACGTACACCCCGATGACCAGCCACCCGCGCACCGTGGTCTTGGCGTAGAGCACGTGCTCGATGGCGCACTTGGTGAAGCCGAGCGACGCGAGGCTGGAGTCGAGTTTGGTGTTCCATGCGCACGGCGCCTGATGCAGCCTGTACAGGGCCTTGCGTAGGCGGAGCACCCTGTGCTCCTCGCTGGCGATGGCAAAGCCAGGCGGGTGCTGCACGTACACCTCCTAGGCAAGCTCCCCGTTGAGGAATGCGGACTTCACATCTAGATGATGAACATCCCAGCCCTTCACTGCCGCCAAAGCAAGCAGAAGCTGCATGGATTCCGTCCGCGTGACCGACGCGAATACCTCCTCAAAGTCGATCCCCTTGCATCACATGAAGCCTTTTGCGACGAGCCATGCCTTGTGCCTCACCACCCTCCCTTGCTCGTCGCACTACACCTTGTAGGCCCACTTCAATATGATCAGACAGCACCCGATCAACGGATCAACGAGCTCCCAGGTCTTGTTCTCCTCAATCGCCGCCATCTCCTCAAGCATCACGGCCCGCCACCACTGCCCCTGCTCTACCGCCGCAAAGCTGGGTGGCTCCTCTGCACTGCCAAATGCAGCTCGAGGTCATCCAGCACGTGGGCCACCTGCCCAAGCAGGCTCGCGTCGCCTACGAAGTCGTCCACCCCGTGGAATCAGAGGGGCTCACCGCCATAGCTGGCATCGACGTGAGGTGAGATCATCGGTGGAGGAGTTGCGAGGAGTTGCGAAATGGATCCCTGTCGAAGAGCTTGGTGGAGCAGCTGCGACCTCCTCTCCTTCAGGATTGAGGCGGTGCTAGAGCTACCCCTGTTTCCAAAATAGGGGATGTCTCGCCTGGATCCTATGCCCCTTGCTCGCCTTGGGCCAGCTCCCCTGCACCGGAGTACACCGTGTACTCGATGGTGAAGGAGCTGCTCAGGCCACCCACTTTTGCTTCCCCATCCGGACTCCCTGTCCCAGCATGCTGCCTTGTCAAACACCACATCCCGAGAGATGACAACTCGCTGCGCCCGTGGATCGAACAGCTGGTAGGCGTTGCTCCTTGCCTCATAGCCCAGGAACACCATTGGAGTGCTCCTGTCCTCCAGCTTGGAGAGGTTCGGCTTCGTCTTCTTCACGTGCCCGACGCAGCCGAAAGTGCACAGGAAGGAGATGTCGGGCTTCTGCCCGTGCCAAGCCTCGACTGGTGTTGTCTCCTTCAAGCTCTTCGTGGGTGAGCAGTTCAAGATGATCACAGCCGTGCTCACCGCCTCGCCCCAGAACACCGCCGGCACCTTCATCGCCTTGAGCATGCTTCGAGCCATGCCAACGACCGTCTGGTTCCGCCTCTGCACGACAACATTCTGTTGTGGTGAATATGGTGCCGTGAGATTTCGCTCAATGCCTTGTTCCACGCAGTAGAGCCCGAACTCGATCGAGGTGAACTTGTTGCGCGGTTCGTCCACAGCACGCGTAGCTTCTTCCCCGTCTCCGCCTCTACCTGTGCCTTGAACCTCTTGATTGCCGCTGGTGCCTCGTCCTTGCTCATTAGTAGGTGCAGCCACATGTAGCGGCTGCAGTCGTCTACTAGGAGAAGGAAGTATTGTCGCCCACCACGCATCGCCGGCATGATGGGCCCGCACAGATCACTGTCGACCAGCTCGAGGACGCCCCCAGCGCGGAAGCTTGCCTTCTTGGGGAACGAAGCTCGCCGCTGCTTGCCGGCAAGGCAACTATCGCAGAGCTCCCCGACGTGCTCAATTAGCAGCAGCCCATGCACCATGTCCTGCCATGGCATCCTTGCCAGAGCTTCAAAGCTCATATGGCCGAAGCATGCATGCCAGCGCCACACCTCGCCGTCGTGCCTTGCTGCCAGGGACACTGGTCGTGCGATGCGAAGCTCTAGGATGTAGAGTCAGCTCTTGGTGTGCTCCACCTTGCCGAGCAGCTTGCGCTCGTAGTCGCGGATGCGGAGGACACCACTATTGATCAGCACTTGACAGCCTCGCTCGTCCAGCTGGTCGATGCTGATGATGTTGCTATGGAGCTTGGGGATGAAGTAGACGTCCGTCAGTGCTTTGTGCTCGTCGGACTTGCAGGGGAAGAGGATCATCCCAAGGCCCCAGATGTTGACGGCGGAGTTGTCGCCAAACTTGACTGTGCTGACGATGCCGGTGTCAAGCTCGGAGAACGCTTCGCGGTTACCCATCATGTGGTTGCTTGTGCCGGAGTTGAGGTACAACCGCTCCTCCACATCATCATCCTCCCACCCTAGGTTGACCTGCGCGCGCGTTTTGTCAAGCACGACATGTGCGTGAGGGGCTTCTTCAATCTCCTCACTGGTGGCGCAGACTTGTGCCATCAGGAGCGCAGGCTCCTCCTCTTCTTCTTGGGCCAGGTGCACCCGGTCCTGGCAGCAAGGCTCCTGGCACTCGCGAGCCCAGTGCTCAATCTTGCCGTAGTTGTGGCAGACGTCCTTCGGGCCGGGCTTGCTGCCCTTCTTCTTCGACTTCCCGTGGTGTTTTTCGCTGCCGCCGCCCTTTGCCGGAGCAGAGGACCCGTCTCCCTGCTTCCACTCTCGCACGCGCACCGCCCACTCCTCCTTGTGAGCAGTAGTTGGCCGCCGGCGGACGTGCGTACCAGCACCTCCACAACATAGTCCTCGACCGCCTTGAGCCGCCCCGCAATGTATTCAATTGTGAGCTCGCTCAAATCGAGCAGCGTCTTGATTGACATGGCGATTTGGGCGAATCGCAGTGGCGCGACGTGCAGAAATTTCGCGAACGCCTCCTCTTCACCAATGGTGTCGCCCAGTTGCCCCAACTGGCTCACCATCGTGGTGAGCCGCAGTGCAAAGTCCTCAATGGCCTCGCCGTCACGGAACGTGATGGCCTCATACTCCCGTCGGAGCTGCTGCGCCTTCGCCTTGCGCATGCGGTAGCCACCAAGTCGCATGGTCTTGAGGCTCTCCCAGGCCTCGTGCTCCGTGTCCTTAGACCCCAGCGCGGTGATGAACTCCAGCGGGACAGCCTTGGGGATGGCCTCCATCGCCATGTGGTCCTCCTGCTCGTCGTTGGTGCCGGAGTTGATCGCCACCCAAAGGCCCCTGGCCTTTAGCATCACCTTCATCATTACCTCCCACTCATTGTAGTTTGTGTAGGTGAGGATGGGGTACTGGGCGCCGCCGATGTCCTGCACAGTCTTCTTCACCACGTACGTCATCCCGTGACGCCCTGGTGAGACATACTCCCGGCGTCCTTGACGGCCGGTGGACGTAGAGCGGTGCTTGCGCCCGCCTGAGGTAGCATTACCCGAGGTAGCCATAGCTCTGATACCAGTTGTTGGCCCAACCTGCTTGAGGTGAGGTCCCTGACCTCCTCCCCGGCACACTCACACACTCATAGCTAGAGGTAGAAGAAGGGGAAGCACCAGTGAACACACACTATTGCGTGTTGCTTGAAAAAACTGAGCTGCAGCTGCTCTCCTTATGTGCACATACTAAGTTAAATAGAAGTACAAGATATGGCACACAACTACTAGCTACTGTTGCTACCACTACACCACTACTTGCTACTGTTTCTGCCACTACTCGCTACTGCTGCCATATTGCTACTTGCAGCTGCTACTGTTTTCTCCACCTTGCTGCCGCCAGATATTGGCATGGCATGATCAAACAAAAAGAGCAAAAGCAGGAGAATTAACTAACATGGCAAACTTTCTGGTTCAGCAGAAAGTACAGAGAAATTGGAACATACTATCTTACTTTATCTTATTTCAGTTCACACGTGACGTTTCTCAATTTTTTTAGAAGTTTATCTTCCCCAGAGTTAAACAGTGGTCTCTCACACGAATATTATGCCAATAATGAAAAGATGACTTCTTTCCATGACTTGGAATCATTAGCATCATATTCTCTTACTGGGTACAAGAATTTGTTTACCTTAGTTTCAATGGTATTTACTTTTATTAAATAAACATAGAAGAACACTTAGATCAATCATTTTGTTGCAGGTATCTTCTAATTCATGGTTGCTTTGGGAGATTAAGGATGAGTCTTTTTGGGTATTGGGTGGATGATGAAGCAGCCACAAAAGCTATTCCCTTTCGCCGCACTTTGGTTTGTCTTGCAGCTGTTAGTAAAGATGGAGGACTTAGGCTATTTGTTTCAGATGAACTCCTTCCATCTGTTATTAAACACCTAGACGATCGGCTACCATGTGCAATCAGACACCTAATTTGCAAGTTGAACTCAAGTACAAGTGATAACGTTAATCAGGATCTTACCATCCTTAATTTGTCAAGAACTCTACAACTATTTATCAAGCAACTTTTATTCACGAAGTCAGGTGACCAATGATTTAATTAAAATTAAATTAATCACAATTCGAAGGGCAAGACGTGTTCATTACCAGCACATATTGTATAACTTGTTGCAAATCATTTTGCTTGTTTGTAAACTGCACTAGAACCTAACCGTGGAATGCAAGGACAGAGAAAATGGTGCAGATGACTCCATGTGTTGGTTGGCAAAGCTAAAGGAAGATTTTTATTTGAAGGCATGCTGTGCTCCTCCTGAGAAATTTGAAGGGAAGGAAGTGGAATGGAATTGGGAGGTTAGTTCTCTTTTTTATCTTCTATTTTGGGCATCTTAGTCTTGAACAATTAGGAATGGATTTGGTTCTTAATTTTTCATTAATTTCTTCATTCATGTTTATCCAGTTTGAAGATGAACTTAGAAGATATCTTCCCATTTATATTGATATGTTGAAGGAAGTGGATGCAATGGACAACATATTAGAGGTATTGTTATTTTGATTCAATAATGTAAGCATTATACGTTGACCAGAGAAATGCTGCTTGCCACGTCTGAACATGGTGAATTAATTATGGTGTTAATGGAGTTTACAGCTTACTGACATACCGTAGTTATGTTAGCCATTATCTATGTGATTGTAGTTTGCAGGCGTAAATGTAACTTTCAATGGGTATTAAGAAGAGGTTATGAGTGAAAGATGCTTACAGATAGTTTAAATAATTAATGTTTGATATTTTTAATACTCAATGACTTGTTGATTAATATAGAATTTGTGAGTTTTGACAATGAGAACCAAAGCAATGGTGTTTCCTTTTTAACTTAAAGGCACTCCTTCAAGCTTTATTAGTTCAATAAAATTATAAAAGGATGGATGGTTTGAGCAAGTCCAAGATACAGTCATCCTTTAGATTGTTGATTTACTGCTTCTAAATTTGTGCACAAGATGGGTTTCTGGATGATCAATCTACATTTGCAACATGATTATTTGGACCGGGAAGTTCTTCTACAGAAATTGAGGCCTGAATTTAAATTGAAGTATGGCATTAACAGTAGGGAGCACCCTCATTTGATGGCCATCTCATATATGCGAAGAGTATGTATATGTATATGTAAATATATATTGCTACTTCAACTGCTAATTTGTTCATATTTACATATAATGATGCATATGCATATACTAACTTGTTCATATGTGTGCATAATTTTATTAATGAAGCAAAAGTTTTTTTCGACGACTCAAGTTAGAAATCACAAAACAATGTATGAGATTCTTAGCAGACTCATTGCTCTGACTCCATACATTAAGGTACTCCTCTCTCTATTAGTCCGGTTTAGTTTTTATCATTTCATGCTGCATGCTCTATAAATTAGATTATTCTTTTTCAGGGTTCTGACTGTCCCTATAGCGCGATTGATCATCTTGAACAAAATTCTGAGGCATCACTCAGTACTTTTGATACTTATGATGTTGAAAAAAGTCAATTCACGTGAGTGTTCGCCTTGTTAATTCTTACTTTTGGTTTCCTTTATAGGAGCCTTTTTTAATTATTTAGTCAGAAGTACTCTATTTCAAGATCAGTATACTGATACTTCTACCAAGTCTAACAGTTTCTTTTCCTTTCAGTTGCTTGTTGATTCTGTGCTGCATCTCTGGGAGCCTCAGTTTCATCCTCTGATTCGTGAAGTAATTAGTGGACAACTGAATAGTTTCCATCCTTTTACGTTGCCTTAGTATTGTGATAATGCTTTTATTGTGTAGGGACACAAGGATTTACTTCTATGGATAATTGGCCAGCTAACCAAGGCGAAAGAATTTGAACAATTTAAGGTTTGCTCTTATAATGTTTTGGTGGAGTCCTCTTAGAACTTCTGCGAAATTCAGATTTCCTTGTTCTTTTCTCTTTTCAGCCACTGGCACCCAAACTGGAAGATTTCCTGGCACATTTGAAACCTTATGCAATGTTGTGTATTGTGACGAAGCTGAAAAGACCTGTGGTATGCCATTGGGCTTCCAAGTTTTTTTTCCCCTTTGTCTGCAGTATATGTTGTTGTGCTTATTTATGCTTGTGCATAATGTCTTTGTTTTATGTTTTAGTTACCATTCCATATCTGATGTTTAATTAGTAGATGGAGGAGAAAGGAACAGAGGAGAGCCGGGGGGAGGGGAGGCCGTTGAGTGATGGGGGGAACCATAAGAATGGATATTGCTCTTGGGATATGTCCTTACCTAGGAATTTTCTAGCATCTCTTAACCCAATTGAGATATCATATTATGACAGTGAATTCTCGTGTGCAATGATGTTAACTATGTTGTTATGCACAGTTGCTAGGTTGGATAAATCTGTTTGTTGCATTACATAATTGCTGTGCTGTTCTTTTGTTTATTCCGTAAGGGCAATGGCCTTTGAACTTCTTACCCATTAGCACAATGTTCAGCCCAGTGAGTTTGTGAGTTTTTTTAAAAAAAGGGCTTAAAAAAATTCTAAAAAGGGGTGCCGGTTGGAAAAAATTGGAAAAATGGACACCTCCAGCCCGTTGATCGGGCGGGAGGCGTGGGGCCGGGGACCTCCCGCCCATCCAGCGGGCGGGAGGTTCAAAAACTATTAAGAGGCCCCTCCCGAGGGCCTCTTCGCGAATAAGAAACTTTTCTTATTCGCAAAGAGGCCCCTGAGGCATCTCGCCCGCCCGTCGGGCGGGAGGTTCCCACCTCTTATTTTTTGTGTTGGAATTTATGTTTTACAAACTATTTATTTTACAAACTATTTAAAATTTATACTTTTTTCAAATACAAGATTTATTTGCCATACTCTTTTGTATACATAAAAAAATTTAGTTCAATTTTACGAAGAAGATTACGGTATCTAAAACGCGTATGAAGATGGTTAAGCGATAACGTTTTGTAACGTAGAATCCAAATATTACGATACTACGATACATGAAGCCATTAAAAATAAAATAGTATGATCTGTTAAAAGTCAATGCGGCAAATATTACAAATACACATAATGGTCTATTAAAATTACAAATACACATCCAGGTCTGATACAAACTCAACGCGGCAAATATTACACATGAGCAAACAACGTTCAAATAAAATTATAACTAAACGATGCCTGAGGTCGTAGTAGCACTCGATCGTCGACGTCTCCCACTCCTTGATGCAACCGGAGGTCTTCCATCTGTAGCATCACCTGTAGAGCCAGCTTCAGCAGAACTGGGCCCAGCATCATTGTTTGGACAACGTTTATACGTGTGTCCACTCTGATTACATGCACTGCAGCGCTGTATCCTCGGATGGAGCTCTGACTCATCCATGTCATTACGAATACGCCGTGTCTGACGGCGCCCTCTCTTAACCCGATCTGTTCTCGAGTCTGGAATATATATCACAGGATTCGCTGTCTCAGTGAACGATCCAACCATACGGAACCCATAGATCTCATACTGCCAGGTGCTGGCAATTGTCTCCTTTCTGAAGTAATGGGAAACATATATATCGACAGGATGTCGAATATCCGCACAAGCAGCCATTACATGAGAACAAGGTATGTGCAGCAACTTTGGCCTCATGCATGAGCAACAACAAGTTCCATCAAACTTGAGGATGCACTCCTTTACAGGAGTTTGACGTCTCATGCCACGTCGTGCTCTGTCTTTGGGAGCTACCTCAAACTTAAGCTCCTGTGTACCACATTGCTGCACGTGGTGTAGCTGGGCGCTAGCTGCCTTCTTAGTTATATATTCTATCATCATTCTTCCAAAATATCTGTCATGATCCTGCATGTATGCCTGATTTTTAGTGAACCGATCCCTAAAGTAATCGGTACACCCGCGGACGATGAATTCCACAATTGCAACCTCGGCGAAGTTGGTGGTCATTATGCCGTACCTTGCACCATCGGTATCGTAAAGCAACGCCCACTTCTCCTTCGGTTCATTCTCAATCCATTCAGAAAAGGTTTTCACCGCTAACCCAGACCTTCTGCGAGTACGTGCAGTATCTGTTGGCAAAGGACACAAAGCCTCTGCTTCATCCTGTGCAGTTCTGGTTTTTTCTGCGTCCTTGCTTCTTTTCTTCCCGGTCAGTTCATCAAGTTTCTGCCACTGCTTGTTAAATTTTTGTTGATTTGTTTCCTTGCATAGCCTCTTGAACATATCCATAAGGTGCTTGTTCTTGAATTGCCTGAAAAAGTTTGCATCAATGTGTCTCATGCACCACCTACTGCGAACATCACGCCACTTGGGCGGCTCTCCGGTCTCCACACACCCCTCCTGCAATTCTAGTATTGCCCTTAGTATGCCGGCGTGACGATCATGAATGAGGCAGACATCTTCCCTATCCCGAACGACTGCAAACTTAACCCGTTCCAGGAACCAGTACCAACTGTCTGTGTTCTCACTCTCAACAAAAGCAAAAGCAACAGGAAGCAATTGACTATTTCCATCCACTCCAATAGCTGTCAGCATTTGCAATCTATACTTTTCTGTGAGAAAGGTCCCATCGATGCACAGGAGAGGCCGGCAGTGTTGGAATGCGTTAATGCATGGACCCAAGCTGAAAAAGACCTGCTGCAATATGTAGGGCGGACCTTCTCCTCTGTCTAGACTTTTCAGGTCATAATAGCTTTCAGGATTTCTCTTACATAGGACGGCCAGCAATCGAGGAATATTATCATATGCAGCCTCGAATGTCCCAAACCTCATCTCCAACACCTTCTGTTTTGCACTCCATGCCTTGCTGTACGAGATGGTATACTTGTACTTTTCCTGAATATGCCTGATAATAGACTTTGGTTCAAATGATATATTCTCTACTATCATCCCGTACATCTCATTTGCGATGTATTGCGATGTAAGGTTGCGATGGTCTTCTACACCCTCGGCAAATGACAAGTGAGCTGAGTGACAATTGATCATTCCCAATAATCTTCATCAATATTTTCATCCCCCGGAGCAGCTTCAATGTTTATCAAAGGGTTCTGTTGCACACTGACAAGGAGTACCAGTGGCCATTGCCAATGACTTGCATTTTGCAGATAAGTTAACCAGTCCTCGTTGCTTGCAAGTGGCATCAGCTCCCAGATCAATGCGTGAGTGGTACGATTTATGATGCACTGAGCACTCACAGTGTGTCTCTCCTGATTAATCCTTAATCCCCTCATTAACCAGTTACATAGCGATTCAAATGTCCCCTCGTGCGGTCTGGTAATTCTTCTGACCGCACAGTTGAATTCACTTAAATCTACCCCATTCGGCCCATAAATCACATTTCCTTCTCCGTAATATATACTGAAAATACCCTTCTCGGAAGACATATCTGTCAATCATTAATAAACTAGTTATGCTATATATTAATACACAACGACCCTAAGTTTCAGCAATTCCCAGATTATATTTTCCAGATTCTAAAATATTCAGAATACAAATTATACTAAAAACAATTGAAAATACTAAAAACTATTCAAAACATAACTACCCTAAGAAATTTACTAGAGGAATTTTTTAAAAAAAGGGTTAAGAAAATTAAATTCGAAAAAGTGTGCCGTTTTGAAAATTTTCGAAAAATGGGTGCCTCCCGCCCGATTAACGGGCGGGAGGCATGGGGCCGGAGACCTCCCGCCCATCCAGCGGGCAGGAGGTCCCAAAATTTTTCCCAGGCCCCTCCCGAGGGTCTCTTCGCGAATAAGAAACTTTTCTTATTCGCGAAGAGGCCCCTGACGCGGCCGCGGCGGCATCCCGCCCGTCCAACGGGCGGGAGGATACCCGAGGGGCATCCCGCCTGCCCAACGGGCGGGACGTTTAACAACCACTATATAAGCCCCCACCTACCCCCAAATTCTCATATTATTCAGCAAAAATCAGGAAAAAAAGAAAGGGAGCAGAGGAAGCGGCGAAGCCCTGTTCACACGTCGGTTTGGAGGTATATTCTCGTTCTAGTCGTATAATTACTTGAAAATAACTATAATCTAAGAAATATTTCTTAGGGTAGTTATATTTTGAATAGTTTTTAGTATTTTCAATAGTTTTTAGGAATATTTCTTAGGGTAGTTATATTTTGAATAGTTTTTAGTATTCTCAATAGTTTTTAGAAATATTTCTTAGAGTAGTTATATTTTGAATAGATTTTAGTATTTTGAATAGTTTTTAGAACTATTTCTTAGGGTAGTTATATTTTGAATAGTTTTTAGTATTTTCAATAGTTTTAGAAATATTTCTTAGGGTAGTTATATTTTGAATAGTTTTTAGTATTTTCAATAGTTTTTAGAAATATTTGTTAGGGTAGTTATATTTTGAATAGTTTTTAGTATTTTCAATTGTTTTTAGAAATATTTCTTAGGATAGTTATATTTTCATGCAGATATGGCGCAGACACCGGAGCTCCTTGACGCGAACACCGACGAACAGCACAGGTCGTACCTGGCAGCGGTGGAGGGGCAGCAGCTTCACGAATTGCGCCCTTGTGTAGCAAAGGAGTTGTTGCACCTGGACGACTGCTGGCTTGACAGGTGATACTTTGTATTTTTTTTATGGAATAAATGTATTGCTTGTACGACAATTGTAACCATAATGCAAAATATACAGGTTACGTGAGGCTGGTTTGCTGCCACTCGCACATCTGCTTCAGGCCGGCGACGGCCATGATGGTGGCGCCAAGAAGCGGATGCAGCTCGACCGCTCTCTACTTGCGGCATTGGCGGACAGGTGGCGTCCGGAGACGCACACGTTCCACTTACCATACGGGGAGATGGCCCCCACGTTGCACAACGTGTCGTACCTGCTCGGGCTTCCCATTGCGGGTGAAGTTGTTGGCCCGGTTGCCGTGCCACCTACCTGGAGGGCGGAGTTTCAGGAGTGGTTGGCTCCAGTGAACCCGCCACATTTTTTGGACGTACCTGACGCGCCCGGCCCCGCCAAGGGTTGGGTAATACAATATAGGGTACGTACAATTATTTTTAATTCATTTAATTGAATCATATGTGACTACCTCTAAGCATTGAACAAATATATTTCAGGCTCAGGATCTCCACCCTCTGGCTGGGCAGTATGAGGTGTTGCGCTGCCTGGAGGCATATCTGTTGTGGTTGTTCGGATAGGCTCTTTTCTGCAACTCTAGTGGCAGCTATGTGGACAAGGTTCTCATCCAGTACGCGTGCGCGATTGCGGATGCGGAGCCGGGCCAGACACCTGGGTGGAGCTAGGGATCGGCAGTGCTTGCTGCCACGTACCGAGGCCTTTGCCAAGCCTGTTTCAAGACGGAGAGGACCGCCGTCATCACAGGCTGTCCACTTCTGCTGCAGCTATGATCGTACGAGCGATTTGCCATAGCACACCCCCTAATCAGCAAGGAGCCTTATCCGCCCGAGATGTATAGGCTGTGGCACGAGGACAGCCCCATGATGGGTTCGCTTTGGACCGATCGACGGGTAAGCTCTTTAATTTACTGTTGTACATTTCTGTATATGCAAAGTACTGACGCAGTTGTATAATTTTGAAGATGAGCTGGGCACATCAGCAGGTCCGAAAAGCATATCCGCAGTTCGTGTCCGAATTTGATCGGTTGCAGCCACAGGATGTCATCTGGACCCCGTACACCGGTGCGGCTGTCCACACACGTGCGCTGCACGGGTTGTCCTCCCTCTGCACGCATGACGAGGCGTACTGGCTCACAAAGGCGAACCTAATGTTCGATATTGTTGTGGAGCCGTACTGCGTCGAGCGAGTGATGAGGCAGTTCGGGCGATGACAGCACTTTCCTCTCCTACCTCGAGCGTTCCAGGCCGTGCCGCGCAGCGTACATGAGTAAGTTTGTGATAACTCATTTTTTATTAATTATATAACCGTTATCATGAAATAATGTTATCTCCCAAATGTTTGCAACAGATATTTGCGCAGGGGATATCATGTCAACAAAGTCAACTGGGTTGTCAAACTGCAGGAGTACGTAGGAGGGTGGCTAGACGTACCTGACAATGTGTGGGACGAGCCGCAGCCACACACAGAGGCATCTTACCGCACATACCTCCGCTGGTACCTCACTCGCACGCGTCCGTACGTCACTCTTTCATGTATTGATGACGCGGAGCATCAGCACCCACCGACCATCTCGGACACGTATCCCTTGCACCGTGATTAGGCGCAGCGTGGCGTGGTACGTCTTTCGCAACTTTAATTATTAAATCTTTTTTATAAAAAGTAGATAACAATATTACTCTGCTTCCCATTACCCATGCCGATCAATCTCATCAACTACGCGGAGGTCGAAGCTGCATCTCAGATCATGTTGTTTGAACGTGGAGTACGTGTACCGGACGCACAATACAAAGAGAGCTTTCATCGGATTCATGACAACTTGACGCGAGCGTTACGTGCACTAACTTGTTGCAGCAGAGACGACGTGGGGGCCTCCAGTTCATCTCATGCGTCCGCCCACGTGTACACAACTGGCCCGTCGACCTCTGCAGCACCACATGCAGCGTCCAGCGGTACTGCCGCCAGTTCGAGCTGTAAGTCCTTTATAATTGCCATTTCGATCAACTTTGATTTACACGACTAATTTCGTTTGTTTTTATAGTCATGCACTCGACGGCAATGGGGTCTCTCCTACAAGAATGGAGCCTCAGATGTTTGGCGCCTATGCTCTAGGAACGTCTCTCCCGTCGGGTTCGACGCCAGCTGCTCCGTATTCTCAGGGCTATACTCAGCATGCTTGGTCGATGGGAGCTCCTGCACACGATGGTCTGTTTGGTGTGCCGGACTGGGACGGCTGGGACGGCGGCTCCGTCAGTTTATCAGAGTTGGAGGGCGGCGGTGCCGGGCCTGACATCATTGGTCCCTCCCAGACGTATGACACTCCAGATCCACAGTCCCAGGATGACCCATTCACGCCGGTGCCTCCTCCGCCTCATCCTCACCATACTCCAGATGCATTCACGTACTCGAAGGGGCACATACGCCGATGGCCTAGGACTAGGGGGCGGACCAAGAGAGCGCGAGGACCGGGACAGACGGAGTAGATACTCCTGATTCGGTGGACTCTATATATTTAAACTGTTTTTTGTATGATACTATTTTATTTTTAATGGGTTGATGTATCATACTATTGTAATATTTGAATTGTACGTTGCAAAACGTTATCGTTTAACCATCTTCATACGAGTTTTAGATACAGTAATCTTTTTCATAAAATTGAATTAAAATTTTATATGTATACAAAAGAGTATGGCGAATAAATTTTGTACTTGAAAAAAGTTTAAATTTTAAATAGTTTGTAAAACATAAATTCGAACAAAAAATAAGAAAGAATGGGAATCCAACGGGCGGATGCCTCCCGCCCGTTGGGCGGGCGGGATGCCTTGGGGGCCTCTTCGCGAATAAGAAAAAAAATTATTCACGAAGAGGCCCTCGGGAGGGGCCTGGGAAAAATTTTGGGACCTCCCGCCTGCTGGATGGGCGGGAGGTCTCCGGCCCCACGCCTCCCGCCCGTTGATCGGGCGGGAGGCACCCATTTTTCGAAAATTTCCAAAACGACACCCCTTTTTCGAATTTAATTTTTTAACCCTTTTTTTAAAAAAAATCTTTACTAAAGTGCATGGCTAAATATCCATGCCAATAAAAATTTTATTCTGATCCTGGTGAGGCTGACTTGTCCATGATTGTCAATTGGGATAGTTTCATGCAACCTTCACTTCACCACCCCACCCACCCCATTGAAAAGCAAACCAAAACTTTTAGTGTTATGAAACTTGTCATCTGATCTTTCAATCTCCCCACCAGATTCTGTTAAGCTTGTTTGTGGTTGTAAAACATCATAGCAATCCTTAGATGCCTTGCTATCTGCATTTTATTGATGTTCTCATTATTACCTTTTCTTGTGTATTGCTAAGTTACTTGAAACTGAGAAAGTTTATTTTTTTAAAACTGCATCTATTTCTTCAGTATGCTACTGCTGAAGCGCAATTACACATGCATGAAGAATATGACGACTATTTGGCCTCTGGTATACTGGATGACTATATTTATGAGTCCATGTCTTTAGAGTTATAACAGTTTTCTAACTATGTCATGTACTTGTAAATATGTTACAGCAGTTTCATATAAAACTTCACAACTTACGTTGATCTTATGCAGGGTAATTTTTCTTACAAAGACCTTGACAGTTGGGCAGTGCCACCTCAGTTCTCAGATTTGGACCATGGTCTTATTAAGTTGTCTCTCAAGGTGCTAATCATATTCTAGAAGTATTTGGAAGTTTATTTTTGGTAAATTTAATCCTTGGTAAGTGCTGGGCCTTGTGGAAGTCAAGGAACTCAGTTTATTTTGAACAAAAAAGAATTAAATCCCAGATTGTTTGCCCGGCTTCCTCTTTCATCTCTTATTGGGCAGGTTTGCAGAAGACTGAAGATCGTGCGTCGCTGGAGGCCGGCACAGAGGTCCTCGAGAACACGGCGCTTCATTTCCATCATGACGGATCGTCGCCAAGGAACGCAGGCGTGGTGCTGTTGCGGTGAAAAATATTCTGGAGTAGTGGGGGATGTTGGTTTCTGAAGCGTCCCCCCCATCAGGGAAGACTTAAAAGTGATGCTTTATCAGTCCCAGGAGGCTGATAACACTTTTATTACATCAGATGGTACATCACCGTACAACTCTGCGCGGTAATGGGCAGTGAAGTGCCACTATCACGAGGATTACCACTAAAACCCACACTACTACACTAGCTACGAAAAGAGGGTCATCAGAGTCTTGCGCCATGCGGAACTCCAGCGGTGGCCCTAACCACAGGCAAGTCTGGGTGCAGGACGAAACCCTACTCGACGTCTTCGGGGAGGTAGTCTGGATCTTCTGCTATTAGAAGTAAGAATGGGGTGAGTACAAACGTACTCAGCAAGTCCAATCACACCCACGGGGGGGGGGGGAGGGGGGGTTATAACAGAAATCAATGCACAGGACAGTCCAAGGATAAGGTCAGGGTTCATTTACGAAAGACTCGGTTGTATGCAAAGGTTTGTTTAAAACAATTTTCAAAACAAGTTTTTAAGTATCAAGGAGCACATGGTGTTGATCCACACAGGATCTAAATTTTAAGCTGCTACCGGACTCCCCGTCCGCCGTAGCACACGGCACAACTGCCGGACACTTTCCAAACAACC
Source organism: Panicum hallii (assembly GCF_002211085.1). Lineage (NCBI taxonomy): Eukaryota > Viridiplantae > Streptophyta > Magnoliopsida > Poales > Poaceae > Panicum > Panicum hallii. Next base: position 36,741,754 of record NC_038049.1, on the reverse strand, counting down.
CACACCAGTCCAACCATTCCCAGAGAGAAACACTAGTTATGTGACCACACCATAACTTGCCCAATACCGTGGGCACGGCTATTCGAATAGATTTTAACTCTGCAGAGGTGTGCAACTTTACCCACAGGTGGGGTACCACAGCACGATCACCTTAGTGTCGGTGCAGATCCCAACAAAGCCATTACCCACCTTAGTTAGACCTGACTAGCCACCACAGAATCCATCAAGGGGCCATTCGACCTATCTCCGAGGTTTAACCGGGGCATAAGTCACACAGAGCTTATCCCTTCTCCTTGATCACCCGTTGCTCTCAGCTCCCCCGATGGCTATCAGACTAACTAGTGGGATTTATGCTAAGCCGTTGCCCATACAACGGTCAAGTGGTTTGCACGACAGGAAGCTAGATGAGATGACACATCAACTCGGTCCTTAGGGGCGACAAGATGGATATCTCCCTTCCTCGCTCAACCACACAGGTACGAGCACACCAACGGCAACTCACACAGAAATGCCATCCATCTCGTCTGACTCATCTTTCAAAACCACATTTTACCCCGTCCCACACACACGCACTTTCTTTATAAAACCAAGTGGTCAAGGTATGGTTATCACAAACAAGGGTGGCTATCCTACCATGTTTTCAACAAGCAAAACCATGCAATTTTATAAAGCAGGCCACTGGGTTGTGTTTATAAAAACTAGGACAGAAACATGCATCAAAGGGCGGGATTGAACTTGCCATCATCAAACCCTTGCGGGAGGTCCTGATCGAAGCACTGTCCCTCGGGTTCTGGGTCGCAGAACTATCCTCGTTCGCTTGATCACAGTCAGGACCTTCCTCGTTCACTCCGTGTCCTACGACGCAACAAATAGGCACACAATCAAGCGAAAGAACTAAAAGTTTTTATCGTTGAGCTTGAATCAGAAATAATTTAGTTATGGAGATAGGGGTAATATTTTTGGGTGGTTTCTTAATGGCATGGTTAAAACTATACTAGAAAGGGTGTGGTAAAGTTTCGGGTCGATCGGAGATCGTTTGGCGCATAAAATGACGAGTTAACGGGGTGTTAGGGTCTAAACAAGGGTCCGAGGGCCTATTTGTAAGTAGATATGGTGTGGAAAGGACTTGGTCGTAATTTCTAGAGATGTTTGGGGCTCGTTAAAAAGAGGTAGGGGTTTATTTGAATTAAGTTCACGTGGTGGGGGCTAGTCCCTTGAATTAAATAAAGGTGGAGGGCTTTTGTGCAAGGAGACGCATAGTGGGTGGGGGTTTGTAGGAAATACAGGGAAAGGGGGGGGGCTTTGGGCAAAATGCCCCTTCTTCCTCCTCTCCCCACGGGAAACAGAGGAGGGGGAAGGGAGCTCCTGCGCCGGCCGTCCCCGGCGGCCCAGGGCTCGGTGGTGGCCCGGGGGTGGGGGAAAAGGGAGGGGAAGAGGAGGGGGTTTGGTTCCCAGCCTCACCTCGGGCCAGGGCGGCGTGGGGAGGCCGGACGACGGGAGCGGCGGCGGCGGCTTTGGTGGCTCGGCGTGGCGGCGCCGGGGCTTGGGGAGGCGAGGGGCTGGGTGGCGTTGTAGGTTGTGGGGGCGCCGGGGGTGCTCCTCGGCCCCTTTTATAGGCGCTCGAGGCGGTGGAGAGGCGGGGCCGTGCGGTGGCCGGTCACCGAGCTCGGCGGGCACCATTATTGGCGTTTGGCCGCTCGCGGCCGTCGTGGTGTGGCGAGGGCGCCGAGGCGTCACACGTGGGGGAGGGGCTGTGCGGCCATAGTGGCGAGCGCGCGCGCGGGGTGCGGCAGGGGGAACAGCGGCAGGCGGTGCGGCTGGCGACGGGCGGCGCGGCCGCGCGCGGGGAAGAGCACGCGCGTGCGCGCACGGCGCGGCAAAGCGCGGGCCAGGGGCACGGCGTGGCGCGCGGTCACGTGTTGCGCGTGCCTGGGGGCGTACCGAGGCAGGGGTTCGCGTGTGGCGTGGGCAGAGCAGGCGCACGGCCAGGGCGGCGCTCGGGTGCACGGCAAGGGGAAAGGAAGGAGAGAGGGAAGGGGGAGGGGGAGAGAAGAAAGAAAGAAAGGAGAAGGAAAAAGGGAAGAAAAGAAAAGGGGGGAAAAGGAAAAGAAGAGGAAAAAGAAAATAGGAGGAAAATAGAAAAGAGGAGGAGAAAGGAAAAAAATGGGAAAATAAATAAAAAAAGAAAAGAAGGAATGGTGGGGAAAAAAGAGGAAGGGAGAAAGAAAGGTGACGCGCGCCGGCGATATTCGCGGCGGCGACCGCGGTTGGTCGGCCACGCGCGCGCGACGCTCGCACGCTGCGCGAGGAGAAAAGAAAAGGGAGGGCGTGACAGCGGTCGGATTTCGGGTGTCAGGACGCCGGTGAATCCGGGAGAGGATTAGGGTTTGGGGTACGACGAAAAAGGTTTTGAATAAAAGTATCTCAGCGCGCAATTTAAGTTGAAAATTTTCAGGGCGTCACAGTTTCTGGCTCTTTTGTGTGTGTCCCAGCCGTGTGGTGCTGTGGTTTGGGGGTATGTTTTGTGCCCTGGGGGCTCGTGCTTTCGTTTCCCTGTAAGGATGCTAAGACTCTGAACGCTTACAACTCTGTACGTTGCCTTGGTAATGAAATTCGGGCCACGGCCCACGTTGGAAAAAAATACCATCGAGTAAGAAACATGCCGGTGATGACAGCTTCAAGGACATCAGCAGGTCAGGAAGTTCACGTCGTCATGGAGCCACCCGATTTGAAAGCATCTCCGTCGTATTCCTGGTCTTTAGAGGGTTGGTGAGCTTAATATTAGGCTTTGAGGCGGCCAGGGATTTACATTGACTACAAAAGTCATGCTGAAGTTGATCTCTTTGTTAGCTTTATCCAGCGACAAAATTTCAGCTTAACTTAATCTCCCAAGCTATCTCAATTGGTCCCATCAGATTTATCTTTCTTTCCTCTGCGTACTAGTTGATTTTTTAGTTCAAAATTTATAGGGTGATAAATGACATGATTTCCTATGAAGAAAAATAAAATTTTCGCCATAATTTTCATGAATGTTTTATATCTAACATTGGTTTAGCTTTAGGTGCACTAACCAGTGAAAGTGGTGATGGAAAATTATGTGTTTTTATAGCATAAGTTATGATGCCATCTTTGATCCTATAACATTTGAACTTTGAGCTCAATTTTTATGAGGAGAAAAGAAAGACAAATCTCGTTAGGGCATAGATGACTGATTGAAATTGTTCGGACGAGTAAATGGAGCCACCATTTTGTTCATAGGTCAAATTGTTCATAGGTCAATCGATCAAACAAATTGGTTTGTTTTGCGTAAAATAGATTTTCTTTTCACAAAATTGAGCTCGTAAAATCATTCGTCTATTGCGGGATCAAAGAAAAAAGAATGGCATGCAATTATGACAGACTTCAAAAAGGGCTCTATGGTAAACTCATGAGCCACCACCTTGATGCAGTAATAGTTATGGAGCCTTATTTTTTCAATTCTTTAGTTTCTTGATCTATAGGCACTTAAGATATTTTTTTCCAAAGCAACAGTAGGGGCATTCCCTCTTGATTAAGATATACTATTCCATCAACCCCACCTTGCTACATGGATTAGTAATTTTAATAGACATAATAGGCATCAGAAATTTATGGATAAATTGGAGGGAAGAAAATCAAAATATCTTGTTTTTGCTCCACCTCATTTGTTCATATTATAAAACAATACCTATATATTTGTATTTTCTTATCTTTACCTTGTTTAGCGTTTTGACTTTGTTAGCAATTATTCTATAGTCATTTTCATCCTCATTCAAAGTTTTTCCCTTTGCATAGCACCTCAATGTTTTTTTGGCATGTGTTTAGTTAAAACCTTACTTGAGATCTATGTGTGTTTTTTTGCCATGTGTCAGACCCGGGGCCACGGGACTGGGTACATGACGTAATTTAAAGAGGTCTAACAGATTAAGTTCGCCTTATCTCTTATTCATTCTGTTTATCTCTTATTTATTCTGTTTAAATAAGAGATAAGGCTAACCGATATAGGAGGAATCTACTCGAGATATGTTCTGGTACGATTCCTTAGCTAGTGTTGGTTGGTATCTTTGTAACCCTGGCCTCTCGGATATATAAGGGAGGTCAGGGACCCCTCTCAAAACAGAAGATCACTAGGTCATTCTACACCAAAGGCAATACAAACCACCATACAGGACGTAGGGTGTTACGCATCTTGCGGCCCGAACCTGTCTAAGCTTTGTGTTCCTTGCACCTTCGAGTTCCTGATCTCGGCGTCCCTTCACCCAAAACTTACCACCTTGGGTATATTCCACGGTGGGCAGCCGGTTAAACACCGATAGCTGACGCGCCAGGTAGGGGGACGTGTCGAAGATCCACAGGCGAGCTCGATGGCATCTTTCAATTTCATTAGGTCAGTTCCCTCTCAGGATACGACCTTCGTTTTTGGCTCGTGGGTCTGCATCGCGGATGGTGTGGGCAACTTTCGGCGATTCCTCGTCGACATGAGGCTGAAAACCTTCGCTACGGATCCTCGCAGCGATCTCGACAAGTTCGTTGACGAGCTCGACAGCTTGCCGCTCCATACTTCCACAGCACAGATCGGGATGGAGTCTGCTCCAGGCTCGACTTCTTCTGGTGTCGCGACAACTTTCCCCGGTTTGGACTTGTTCCAATCTAGGGATCCGCATGGCCGATCGCAACTCGGCTCATGCAAACTGGCTACTAATCTTCTGGAGGCCGGCGTCTCTAGGTCCCGCTCCACGCTAGAGCAGGACCTGGACTTGCTGCTCCAGGACGGAAAGTCTGAAGCCACCGTATGTCGGGGGGCTTCGGGTTGTTCTGTTCCAGGTGATCTGGTGATTACCTCTTTGCCGAAGGGGCGTGCTATGCATTGGAGGGGCATGATGCTCTCCGATCTACTCGAGGCAAAGGGTCGGCTTGTGGCTCACCTCGAGCCATTGCCCTTTCAAGAGGGCAGACCATTGGCCACCGCGGCGGAGGGATCGACTGAACTAGTCGACGAAAGCTCTCATGACCTTTCCTCCCGCCAGGTGCTGATGGCCGAAGAAGGCGAGGACGATGGGGATCTTCCCATCGTCAACTTTGAAGCAATCTCTGAAGATGAGATCACGGCCAACGCTGGCGACGAGAACGACGCCGATCGTGAGGCGCGGAGGGCCAGGAACAGGGCCCGCACAATCCGGCGGAGGAGGGCCAACGAGCGTAGGCGATCTATGCATCGCGAGCTTGACCCTGAGTTCGCCGCCGTAAGCGAATGGGGTTTCAGGACTCCGGTGGCCAACATCGCCAGGGTGACGGCCATCCTCGAGCGCAGCCATGATCCGGAGGTACGTCAAGCACTTCTCTACGCGCAGAGGGCTTGGATCCAGCTGGATCAACACAACCCGGCGTCCACCATCAGGGAGGAGCGCGTGGGCGAGAATCGAAGTCAGGCTCACAGCCGAACGGCTGGCGGCCGTCCTCGACACCTGATCAGCAACGACAACGCCCGTGGGAGCCAGGCCCCTGTGTGGGAGGCAACAGCCACCACAAGGGGGTCATCCGCGACAGGCCAATCATCGACCTTCTCCGGAGGACCTGCGCCAGCACATCAATGAAGGTCGCGACGCGCGGACTGTGATCTCCTCCAGGCGCAAGGTCCGTGAAGAAGTCGAAACTGAAGGTACTGATTGTAGCGATCGATTCCCTGCTTTTTCTGCTCGTTTCAGCAGCTACAAGTACCCAGAGGGCTTCAAGCCGATCGGCATCACCAAGTACGACGGCAAGCAAGCTCCTCAGCAGTGGCTCCGTTGCTACTCCACGGCCATTGAGGTTGCAGGGGGCTCAAATATCACCAAAGTCGTCTACTTCCTGATGGCTTTGGACCCTGCACCGCTTACTTGATTGGAGAGCCTCAGCAGTAACTCAATCGACTCCTGGGAGCGCCTCAAGAAGGTCTTCATCGACAACTTCCAGGGAGCGATTGCACGCGCAGGTACTCGTCACGATCTCGCTCAGTGTAAGCAGGAACGTAATGAGCTTCTGCGGTCCTACACACATCATTTTTTCGACGTTCGCGCAACCATCGCCAACATCTCGGAGGACGACATCATCGATTGTTTCTACAACGGCATCACCAATCCGGGAATCTATAGGGATTTCGAGCGGAACAGGCCGAAGACCGTTGCGGGCCTTCGTGATATGATACACGATTGGTCCGAACAGGAGGAGAAGATGCGGGAGTGGTTTCCACGGCGTCAAGATAGCAATCTGCGGCGCCCAAACGACAACCGCAACGACAAAAGCCCGCAGGACTTTTCGGGTCCACCCCGGAAGCGAAAGCCAGATGATGTCATCGCGGCTATCGACCGTCCTTCACGGGACAAGAAGTCAACGACGTAGGAGGAGTTCGAGAAGCTCCTGCAGAAGAAGTGCCCATGGCATCCGGGCGCCAACCACGCCGCCATCAACTGCTACCACCTTCAGAGGACGTTCAACAACTCTGGTGGCGGAAAGAAGAACAAGAAGCCTGCTGACAAAGAACCCGAGGATGATGATCAAGAAGATCATGGGCGCAACCTGAAGTTTCAAGACGCTTCGAAGGTTGTCAACGTCATCTTCAGGGGAGACGAGGATTTTGGTACCAGGCGGGACCAAAAGCTGCTTCTCCGGGAGATTTTGTCCATCGAGCCGGCGGTACCACGACCACTCCGTTGGTCGGAGGTCCCCATCTCGTTCTCCTGCGACGACCAGTGGACGAGCTTTTCGGAGCCCGGTAAGTTCCCCTTGGTCCTGGATCCTGTGGTGGCAGAGGTCAAGCTCACCAAGGTCCTCATTGATGGCGGGAGTGGGCTCAATCTCATCTTCGTCAGCACTCTGAAGAAAATGGGCCTGGACTTCAAGGACATGCTAGTTCCCAGCAAGTCCCCCTTTTACGGCATCGTCCCAGGTAACGCGGCACACCCGCTGGGTACGGTGGTCCTCCCAGTCACCTTCGGCACGCGGGAGAACTATCATACCGAGTTCATCAAATTCGAGGTGGCTAGCTTCGAATCTTCTTACCATGCCATATTGGGTCGACCGGCACTCGCCAAGTTTATGGCAGTGCTGCATTACGTCTATTTGCTTCTTAAGATGCCAGGACTCAGTGGAGTACTCACCCTCCGTGGCGACCTGAAGAAGTCATACGACTGTAATCAGGAGGCAATCCAATATGCTTCGACTACTCGCGTGCCAGATGCTTCGGGAGAAGTACTCGCGGCCGCGCAGCAGCTTTCCCAATCCGGGCTGGAGATTACTTCCAAGAAGGCCAGCAAGTCGAGCATCCAATCGACTGATGATGTGGCCCTCAAGACGATCCAGCTTCAGGAGGGAGATTCATTTAAGACCGCTGTCATCGGTGCCGGCTTAGGTGACAAATAGGAATTCACGCTCGTCAGCTTCCTTCAGGCTAACCGAGACATATTCGCATGGAAACCAGCGGATATGCCAGGGGTGCCCAGAGAGTTGATCGAGCATGCTTTGAATGTACACCCGAAGGCTACACCTAAAAAGCAACGCCTGCAGAGGTTTGCCCATGACAAGCGTGAGGCCATTAAATGGGAGATTGCTAAACTACTCGCGGCTGGATTCATTAAAGAAGTAATCCATCCAGAGTGGGTAGCGAATCCCGTTCTTGTAAAGAAAAAGAACAATGAATGGAGAATGTGTGTCGACTACACTGATCTCAACAAGTATTGCCCAAAAGACCATTTTGGGCTGCCGCGCATTGACCAGGTTGTCGATTCGATGGCTGGTTGTGTCCTTCTTTGTTATCTTGATTGTTACTCAGGTTATCATCAGATCGCGCTCAAGGAGGAGGACCAAATCAAGACTGCTTTCATCACCCGGTCCGGGACTTACGCCTACAAAACAATGTCCTTCGGGTTGAAGAATGCAGGAGCAACCTATCAGCGTGCGATCCAGATGTGTTTCGCGGATCAGCTGCACCGGAATGTTGAGGCTTATGTGGATGATGTCGTCATCAAGACCAGGGCATCCAGCGACTTAATTGCAGATTTGGAGGAAACATTTAGCAGTCTGCGCAGATTTCGGTGGAAACTCAATCCCACCAAGTGCGTCTTTCAGGGAAATTGCTCGGGTTCATCGTCAGCAACCGGGGCATTGAAGCCAACCCTATAAAGATCACGGCCATCACTGATATGGAGGCTCCGGCCACAATCAAGGATGTGCAGAAGTTAACAGGTTGTATGGCGGCCCTGAACAGGTTCATCTCCCGACTCAGGGAGAGAGGACTACCTTTCTTCAAGCTCCTGAAACGTCAAGATAAGTTCCAATGGACGGAGGAGGCTGAGCGGGCCTTGCAGGATCTAAAAAATCATCTTCAGTCACCTCCGATCCTCTCGGCACCGTTGCCCGGGGAGGATCTACTACTTTACATTGCGGCGACAACCCATGTTGTCAGCAGTGCTATTGTAGTCGAGCGAGGCGAGGAAGGCCATGCGTTTGGAGTGCAGAGGCCTGTCTACTTCGTCAGTGAAGTCCTCTCCGAATCCAAGGTACGGTATCCAGCTGTTCAAAAGCTCTTTTATGCAATCTTAATCACATCAAGAAAGCTACGCCATTACTTCGATGAGTACAAGATCACTGTGATCCCGGACTTCCCGCTGGCGGATATCCTTCATAATCAAGATGCCACGGGGCGCATATCCAAGTGGGCAGTGGAGCTGGGGGCTTTGTCAATCGACTTCAAGCCACACACTACAATCAAGTCACAGGCTCTAGTCGACTTCATGGCTGAATGGAGGGAGAATCAAGTCCCAACCCCAGTGGACATGCCAGAGCACTGGACCATGTATTTTGATGGGTCCCTCAAGCTCGACGGTGGCGGCGCTGGTGTTCTGCTTATTTCTTCACGAGGTGAACAGTTGAAAAATGTCCTTCAGATCCTGTGGGCGGTATCAACAATGAAGCCGAGTATGAAGCTTTGCTTTATGGGCTTCGTTTGGCGATATCACTAGGGATCAAGCGACTACTTGTATATGGCGACTCTCTTCTTGTTGTTCAGCAGGTCAACAAGGAATGGGACTGCAACAAGGAGACAATGGATGCTTATGTACAGGAAGTGCGCAAATTGGAAAGCAATTTCTCCGGCCTGGAGGTTCATCATGTATTGCGGGAGCACAATGTCGGCGCGGATATCCTGTCCAAACTGGGGTCCACGCGTGCCCAGGTCCCATCGGGAGTCTTCGTCGAGGAGCTCAAGCAGCCATCCATCAAGTCTTCTCTGCAGGTAACCATCAACGTGGGTCCCCAACAACCCGATCAAGAGGTTATGGTGCTGGAAGAGGACTGGCGAGAAGCTTTTATCGACTTCATTCGAGATCAACGGCTACCAGCGGGAATCGACACCAAGAGCGTAGAAGCAGCACGCGTCTTATGAAGAAGCAAGGGCTTCGTCCTGGTTGACAGCAAGCTCTATCGGCGTGGCGCTCGGTTAGGAGTTCTCATGAAGTGCGTCACAAAGGAAGATGGTTACGACATACTGCGGGAGATCCACGAAGGCGTCTGCGGCAACCATGCGGCTTCAAGAACGCTGGTGGGGAAAGCATACAGGGCCAGTTTCTGGTGGCCCACCGCAGTGACCGATGTGGAGGATCTCGTGCGCAGGTGCCAAAATTGTCAATTCTTCGGCAAACAGACGCATGTTCCAGCCCACAGCCTCATCACCATACCGCCATCCTGGCCTTTTGCCTATTGGAGTCTTGACATGATCGGGCCCTTCACGACGGCGCCAGGCGGTTTCACCCATGTTCTGGTGGCTATCGACAAGTTTACTAAGTGGATCAAGTACAAGCCGATAGCCAAGCTCACGCCAGATTGGGTCGTCGACTTCATCTCAGATATTTTGCATCGTTTCGGCTTCCCCAACACCATCATCACAGACTTGGGATCAAACTTCACGGCGAACCAGTTCTGGGAGTTTTGCGAGAATGCTTGCATCGAAGTTAAATATGTCTCAGTCGCACACCCAAGGGCCAATGGACAAGTCGAAAGGGCGAACGGCTTGATAATTGACGGCCTCAAGAAGAGATTATATGATGAAAACAGCAAAAAGGGAGGCAAGTGGATGCATGAGTTGCCGCATGTCGTCTAGGGGCTTCGGACCCAACCGTCCAAAGCCACAGGGCAGACGCCTTTCTTCCTCGTGTACGGATCTGAGGCTATTTTACCAGCCGACATCATGTGGAAGTCTCCAAGGGTCGAAATGTATAACGAAGGTGAGGCGGACGAGGCGAGGCAGTTAGAGCTCGATTCTGTGGAAGAAGTTCGCTGCACCGCTCTCGTTCAGTCAGCCCGATACCTGCAGGGGATCCGTCGATATCATGATCGCAACGTCAGGGAGCGGTCGTTCAGCATTGGTGATTTGGTTTTGCGTCGCATTCAGGATGAATCCGTCCTGCACAAGCTCAACTCAAGATGGGAAGGACCGTTCGTCGTCAAGCAGGTCACACGAGCAGGGTCATATCGACTACAATTGTGGCAGAACCAACCTAAATTATACCGGCTCAAGTACGCGAGTCCACTTCCGAGGGCTCCAACGTACTTCAAACGGTATAATCCCTTGCCTGTCGGGTAACGTCCTGATAAACCACCGATATACAGGACCAAATAAGGTTACCTCACACGAAGGTGAGTCCAGAGATACAATCACCATCACAATTTACATTACAGGAAATTACATTACAAGAGTTTATAAAAGTAGTACAAAGTTTCAAACTTAGAGAAAACAAAACAAACTGTTTAAGCTATGATTTTTAGCAGCGGAAAGCATACGCGATGATCTACAGCACGTCGATAAGACGGATGTCATGCTAAGCCCGGGCATGACATCACTCAGTATCATCAATGTTGGCCGAGGATGGATCCCACTCCACGGACCAACCTTCTGGGAGAGCACAGGGCCGAGGCAAGGGAAGATTAGGGTCTTCCAGACATTATCTGCAAAACATATAACTAGCAAGGCTGAGTATACTAATACTTAGCAAGACTTACCCAGAATTGGGTATACCTTAGCCCATAACTAGACTCATGAAAGCTTTTCAAGGCTTCTAGGTTTATTTTCAGCTGAAAGCAATAACGAATAGGTCCTTAATTTCAACTTTTAGCTTTCAGGTTCTAGTTGCTTATCCATTCTAGGTAAGCACCTATAACTAAGCAAACAAGGTAGGGCTCTTTATCTCAACCAGCAGTATTACTCATCATATAGTTGCTCTTGTTACTCTATGTGGTAAAGGGGATAAGCAGTCTCATTCATCGTGAGAGGCAGACGATTCTGAATCGAGATTCAACCCTTGCAAGGTAAACCTAACACACACGCTTGGAACATCCAACGATGATTCCGAAGCAACCGTTTACCTTTCATTCCGGGTTGTGGATCAGGGCCACCACAAGCGACTGCAGGGCCATACGCACACCCAATGTGTGCAGGACGTACGGCTGTAGCGCGACTACAAACCCGTACTCCTGGTTGCCCTTGCAACATGTATTCCCACACGTCGAATCGAGTAACAAGAAAAACCAAAATACGAGTGGTGGGAGGTATGTCCACTTGCCGGGCCGATCGGTTACTAGGCTTACCGCTTACCATATTTCACGGCATGTGGCTAGCACTTTCAAACGCTTAACCACCGCTACCACACACTGCGACCTTATCAAGTTCCACAACACAGACGGGGTATCATCTCAACCATGATACCTCACAACTCCCGTCTGTCATCCTTATAGTGATAACAGGAATGTAAACATCACAATTCCTATATCGCGCGAGTGGCAGGAAATCACTCGACTTCTACCGGTCCTATAAGCAGAGCAGCTATTCGGACTCAAGTTCTAGTGTCCAATACACAGGTTCCTGGAATTATGCAACTAAGGTTTACAAACAACTCCTAAGAACCTAATGCATAAAGACATATATAAATAGTATAGTTTGCAGTGTAATAAAGTAGGGGTTATGTCCGGGGCTTGCCTTCGCTGGTGGCGCTGGGGTTAGTCAAATTAATATCTTCCGAACCTTGGTTCAGGGCTTCAGAGAATTCCGCGACGAGGTTCCCGGAATCTTCAGAACAAATTCCTTCTGGTTCCGGAATCAGCTGATAATCTCCGTCAGCGAGAGTGGTTGAGTCTATATGATATGCAAGATGGAGTTCAATGAATGCATACACTTTCATTTCAATTCACAATAAAGTTGCAATCCAAATAAAAGAACATTACATTTCGACAAACAACTTAACTACCCTGCACTGGGCAGTCATTTATCGAGTATTAACTAAATTAACTAGTCACGTTAAGCAACAGGGTGGTTTACCCTAAACATCTATACTAACTTCATTAGGTAGCATGTTTGGTTATCTAATTGGTTGGTGTATAGGTCTTGGCCTTAACCGATGAGGATGCATCAGGTTTAGCCGATTGACGAGCTTTGGTTATGTCTAACAGAGGCGTGTCTACTGTGCTATCTTACTGATCTAGAGTTGTATATTTTGGCCTGTGTAGCCGATGAATAGGTGCATTGGTTTCCTAATTGATCGATGAAAACATCGATTACTTTAGCCAAGGGGTGTTTCCTAAAGTAGTTGTATCTTAACTGAGATGTGCTTAAGTGCTATCCTAGGTAACTAGGTGTGGTTGCATCGGCTGGATTACGTCAACACAATAATTGAGTGCCGTACAGCCGATGGGGTTATCTAAGTTAGACCTATTTCAAGAATTAGATGTAACAGAACACTAATATTAAACTAGGTTGGTGAGACCATAAATGCGGAATTAGACTAAAGAGGATGTGGTTGAAGGTATGTAACCGGTAAGCATATAGTCGATCTCTCAGCCGATAAATTGGCTGATAACAGTGTGTGGATAAGGATGGGCAAACTAAGGATTGACCGGCCATAATTGACCGCTATGGGAAACAACTGGAATCAGCTTAGATCAATAGGTAACAGAACTCTAAGATCGTGTGTGCATCGACTATGTGCAGCCGATATATTATCTAAATCGGATGGCTAGTTGATCACTGTGCGCATCGGTATAGCCGATTTGTATCTTTAGCAAACTAGTTGATCTGTGAACATCAACATGCTAGCCGATCAGGGTATGTAACTAGTTGATTGTGCATTAGTAAACTAGTCGATAGTGTGAACATCGACCGAGCTAATATGTGCGCATGCGTTAGATTTGTGAATCGGCACAAGTAGCCGATTCCCTATGCTGTACTGGCTGTGCTTAGCTGACAATTACGTTCTCTATTGGATGTACCTATCCAACTATTGACGGGAGTGTTAACCGGAGTAATCCGTGTTGGAGTGGTTCGATGATATCAGCAAACAACCGATTGATGCATAGCCGGCGTGGTTGTCTAGATCGGACCAGGTCGGTCAGGGCACTAACATCGGATCGGACCGATAGGGTGGTTAACATCGGCCGAGGGGCTTTTGCCGGTAGAGAAGAAGTCAAAAGGCTTATGGCTGATAGGGTTACGCCTATCGAAAATCGGCTGAACTAGTAGCCGATTGCTAAGCCTAGTTACAAAGGTGTATCAGCTAAGTAGTCGATACACGAGGTAGACTAGGACCTTTACATAGGAAGGGGCTCTGACAAGATTGTAATCAAGACCAAAGCAAAGGTATGAGCATCCATATGAACAAGGGTTAATCAATCATTACAAAAAGTCTGCCATAGGGGCAGCAAGTACATCAGGCATGGTGCACAATTTATCTTTAGTCAATCTATGGCAAGGACTTTGGCTACCAATAGCTAATTAAGTTTAGCGTCACACAAATAGTAGGCTAAATATAAATCAAACATTTCATGTTCGAATTAGACCTCTCTTATATTTTAAAGTTGCACAACAAGTCTAATTAAGATTCGAACAAGCGGCACAAGAAACATATTGCAATAACAAGCACACATGACTAAATATAACTTTAAGTGGATATGCTTAGCTATTTCTTCTATAACACAAATTGAATTGATTAACTTAAAAGAATTTAAGTTAGAAAACAAAATTAGGTTTGAAAATTCCACATCAATTCATACTTAATCTATAAAAATTGTATACCAAAAATCATGATCTACAAAGTTAACATGTAGGAGCTATGAATATTACACTCTTTTATCTTGGATTTAACATAGATTCAAAAATATTTAGTTTCATATGAAACTTACTTAATAGAAGTTGTAGAGCTTAAAAACTAGTTTCCAACAAAACTGGTTTTGCAATTTTTGGAATTTCCTACAATTTTCTATTGAATTTACAAGTCAGCAACACAGCTCACATGAAATAACATAAACTCTTACCCAGAGGTCCCCAAACAACACTGTTTCTATGGGTCTAGAACTTGCAGAAAACCCCCTGAGCTTGTTCCAATTGTCGCACGAGGTCCTTCACCTGCAATTGGAACAGAGGAAGCGATTGGGGAAAAATGGAGCTCAGGGACGCGGGCTGCTCCGGCCGCAGTCTTCCGCACGCCTGTGCCATGTGTCCACTTAGTTCCGCTCGGGGCCGCCCGCCTGCGCGCCGCCTACCACGGCCCACCTACGCGCCGCCGCCTGGGCCACACGTCCATGCGTCGCCGGCCTCCCGCGACGCATGCACCGCCTGCTCCGCGCTGCTGGCCCGCTGCTCGCCTGCTCCCTCGCCAGCTGCGTGCTCCGCGCCCGCCGCGCCGCCTGGGGCCGTGGTCGCCCAGAGCCGGCCGCTTGGGCTGCTGCTGCCTAGCGCCTGCCGCAGCGCGCTCACCCCTGCGCGCTGCCCGCACCGCCTGGCGCCTGGGGCCAAGCCCTACGCAGCGCCTCCTGGGCCTGCTGCTGCCCCTGCGCCGGGCCCGCCAGCCGAGCCGCACCACCAGCAGCTCGCCCCCGCACGCGTCGCGCCTGCGCCCGCGAGCCACGCACCCGCACAGTGCCCTGTGCCGCCCGCTCAGGCCCCCCTGGATCCGCCCTGCTCGCTCGGGCCGCACGCCTGGAGCCCGAGCGCCTGGACCTGTGCCGCTGGAACTGAGCAGAAGGGAAGAGGGAAAGGAGCAGGGAGGGAGACGACCGGCCGGTGGATAAGGATGAAGCAGAGAAAAATGTACTGCCGGTGAGGAAGAGGAGGAAGGGAGGCAGAGGAAGTACACAGCGCGGGGAGAGGATAAGGCCACGGTGGAGGAGGTGGAGAGAATGGAGGAGCAGCACAGCTGCCTGCAGAGGAAGACGCGTGGATTTTTGCAGCAGGAGGTGGCGAGAACGGCGGTAGAGCGGCGAGCTGCAGAACACAGAAACAGAGGAGCGCCAGAGGAGGAAGAGAAAGGGGATTTCCCAAGGACTCATTTGTAATTTTATAGAATTACAGGGACCTCTTGGTAAAGACAAATTTAACCACTGTTCTAGGGCTCAAACAAAAATGTGACCAAAATGAAAGTTGTACAACTTTTCAAGTTCTACAACTTTGTTTTCGGGTTTAAACACTAAAACTCAAAATATAAAGTTTTATTTTAAGACTTGGACTAAATTTGAATTTTATAAAATTTTTGTCCTTGTTAGGGTAAATTACATATAACATTGGGCCTATTTGCAAGATGCTATGTAAGTCATAATTACTTACATTATTACCCTTTGACCTCTAGTAATTTTGGAAAGTTGCTTTTGTAAATCACCTATTTTGCATAAAAGGACTTGTACTTTTGTAAAATCACATACATACCCCTATTTCCTCAACTTTACGCAAATTTTACACAATTTAACACATACATTTCTAATGAAATTTTTGGATAAATATATATTTTTACAAGACATAAAGTAAGAAAAATATATTTGCAAAACTACCCTTTACTTATTTTGAAGTTACCTCTTATCAAATTACATTTTGCAAAAACAACCCTAGTTTTTCCTTAATTATGAAAATACCCTTTTTACTTACACTTAAGATTTTCAAGAGCTTCACACAAACACACAAAAATTTTACACTAACAAGCATACACTTCACACTATCAAAATATAGGTCTAGCATTACAAATACACGAACTATCACAACAATGTCCCGAGGGTTATGACATCCCGAATTCCTGGAACATTCAGAACCTGCGCAAGTTCTACCCATAAGAAAATGCCTGGTGATGTCCGAATCCCCGGGGCCGTGGAAGATCTCTTTTCCTCGAAACAATTTGGAGGCTGTATGCCACAATATTGGGGTTATACATTCCTTCACAGGCGCACGATGGCCGCGGTCACGTGCAAACATTTGTGTAAATCAACTACATGTCATGAATGATACGAAGGTTATGGCAACATTCATAACTTATCGACTTCATTTTTCGACGGAACCCTCCGCTCCAATCAAATCCGCTCCATATCAGTTTTCGCCGTGACCCTGGATGGTCGCACGCGACAACAGTCGCATTTTCCCAACATAATTGATCCGTTCGACTGGTTCATACCCAAGTTGTTGGATAAACTCATATAAAGAGCTACCTCGACTACATCCTGTGTGGTCGTACCAGAGTAGTCTCGGTTCTGCCAAGAGCACGGCACAACAGCGGCGATGCCCGCATTTGCTCCCAACAAGTCCGATCCGTCCGTCCGGATCTCACTTAACTTGCGGAGCACACTCATATAAGGAGCGACCCTGACTACGTCCAGAGTCAATGCACTCAGAGTAGCTCTGCCTTAAGCATGGAAATTGCACGATGATGCTCGCATTTCTTCCTAACAAGTTTCGACCTGCTCGATCGAGTTATGGCTAATCTGTTAGACGAGTCCTAGCTACCTTTAGGGTCGTTGCACCCAGGGTAGCGTCTACTACTTACGCCTTGTGAGCCTGGATGCCAACTCAGCCTAGGCACATACACAAGTAGAGACATCAAAGGAAACCATATATATATACAAGGAAGCGAATACTTGTTTTCAGTACCCTAATCATGCATTACACCTTGAACTATGTGTTCTGATACAGGTTGGGCCTCTAAGAGGTATCTATCAAATTGCTCCTCGGTGCAGTCCACCGCTATGCCTTGAGCAAATATCTCCAGCTTCGCGCCCGGCAGGAAGGACTTCACGATTGCGAGGGCATTGTTGACACACGTGACAGGTGCCTCGGACAGGAGCTTCCACTACTTTCTCTGGGGCCTCACGGAGACGCTCTAGCAGGGTCCGGGGGTTTGCTTCGACTTCTCCTGGTGGATCCACCACGTCCACCAGCTCCCGGGCAGCCCCCCTGAGGTCTTCGAGTTCCTCGCCTAGCGTCTTGATTCGCTGAAGGTTGTCGACGAACTGTCGCTCAGTGTTGCCGATCACCTTCTGCAGCCTCTCGACGTCATCTGTACAGCGATACAGCAGGTTCTTCATGTCAGTAAGTAGCTCTTCTTTACTCATTAAGGTTCTCCTAAGCTCTGTGGTGGAAAGCTTTTCAGAACCCAGGGTGAGTCATACAGTGCAAAATACCCGAGGGAAGCAACGGTTTACCTTGGCGCGCCTTCTTTTGCTCCCTGAGCTGCTCCTTATGCGCCTCGAGCTCCTTCTTCTGCTCCTCGAGTTGTTGCTGGAGCTCTGTGTTGACCTCCCTGAGATGCACGTTCTCCGTCTCTTCATTGTCAAGGCGCCTCCTCAGGACAGCAAGTTCCTTGCGGTCGCAGGCAATGGCCTTAAATTCCTCTGCTTGCTTCCAGGAGTGAGCGATCATACTCTGCAAAAAGGGGTAGTCCAGATAAGCAATTCGATATATTCTTCGGCAATACAGTCTTCAGGCCTCACCATGGCAAGGTCATGCGCATTCTTGAGGATCTCTATGTTGCCGTCTGACAACAGCTGGTCACCCGCCAGGTCAGCGGTGACGGCATCCTGATAGCTTGATTCAGCCAGCTGCGGCTCATCGGGTCTCCCGGAGGTGCCCACGACTTCTTCAATTGTCAGCTGCTACGCACCTGCAATCACAAAGGTTTTCAGCATACAGCGTGTTGATCCCGGCAGCTAGCCGGGGCGGTCAGATGCTCACCTGCGCCATCCGTTGGAGCGGCGCCAGGGGCCTCGACCTGCTTCTCGCCACTGGCCACGGCCTCGACTTGTTGGCGCTCGGGAGGCAGCAGGTCGGGCAGCGTCGTGTCTGTCCCAGGGACTGGCTCCGCGGGCCCTGACCCTTCGGGGGCCAATGCCTCGGGGGCCGACGCAGCGACGACTGGCCCAGCACTTGATGATTCCTCCCGGGTCGAGGACCCGAGGGCTGGGGCAGTCGAAGTTGGCGTCAGCTGGAGGTCCGCGGCACTTGCAGCACTAATGAAGTCGAAGTTAGCCAACACATAAGTAGAAAGATCAAATCGTTTGCAGTGCAACAAGAGACGGACTTACAGTACAGATTTCTTCTTAATGGCCTTCTTCATTCGCACGGCCCGACGCGGCGTCCCCGTTACTGGCAGCGGGGTTTCACCAGCTTGTGGCATGGTCCCCGCCACAGCGATGGTGATGGCGGTGGCGGCCGTGGGGCTCGTCTCTTCTTCTTTGGGCCCGGCTCGGGCGAGGGACGTGGAAGGACTACATGAGGATGTCATAAGTACAACTCAGAATTAAGGTACCGCATTACAACAAACCGATAGACTCTTACCCGGTGGATTCGAGTTCCTGCGCCTTGCACTTGCGCACCAGTCGATGGCCTTGCGGCACCGGCGGCAAAGCGCCGGTCAACTCCACGCTCTGTTCGGAGGAGTTGTCCCGGCGCGTTTCCCCTTCGGTTCCTTCTCCCACCTGCGAGCCCACGCCTTCGGTGGACTCGCTGCTGCGTTGAGCTGCAGTAAGGTGAGCCCTCTTGGCTTCAGCGGCAGCAGAGGGGACGTCAGGTCATGGCGGGTAGCTGCAGTATAGCTCCGTATGTCCCTGCAGAAAGTTCTTCAGTTAAGTAACGGAGCAAAAGCGGTTATCTTCAGCAAAAAGAAGTCGAATACTTACTGGTTTGGGCGGATTCCGTGCGGAAAACAATGTGGGCACGTATGGCACGGCGTCCACGTCTAGCAGCACCCGCTGAACTCGTTGGAGCGCGACTTCATCTGGCAAATCCTCTGCGCACATGCGAGAAGGATCAGCGGGGCCTGTGTACTCAAATCCTAGGCGATGGCGCTGCTGGATGGGTTGGACGCGACGTTTGTAAAATGCGAACATGACGGAGGCGCCGGTCACTCCCTCCTTCTTCTGTGCCTCAATGATGTCCAGCAGCTCTTTGACTTGGTCCATCTCCCCGCCGGAGGGTTCAAGGTTCCATTCTCCCCTCACTACAGGTGGTCTGTTCGACTTCGTCGGCAGATGGGGAGCATGGTTTTCGATGTAAAACCAATGGTTTTTCCATCCAGGAAGGTTGGAGGGGAATTTGTATGTGAGATATTTGTCGCCGACGTGCTGACGCAGTTGGATGCCGGCGCCCCCCACAACGGAAAGGCTCTTGGAGGTGGGCTGTGGTTTGATACGGAAGAGGAAGCGGAAAAGATCCCAGTGGGGTTCGATTCCAAGAAAAGCCTCGCAGTAATAGATGAAAATTGAAATGTGGCAAATAGAATTTGGGTTGAGATGGTGAAGCTCAAGCCCGTAGTAATACAAAAGGCCTCGGAAGAAGGAACAGGAGGGGAGGGCCAGTCCCCGTTCGGCAAAATGGAGAAATGTGATGATTTCATCAACATTTTCCATGGGAAAAGGTTCGCGGTAAGAGGGGCGCCAATTGACAAGGGTCTTTCCTTGCAGCAACCCCTCGGAAACTAGGTTCTTAAGGTGGTTGAGGGAGCACTTACTGTGTAACCACTCTGCGGTTGAAGGCTGCACCTCCTTCTTCTTCTCTTTGATCTCTGCTTTCTTGGGCACCATCTCCGATTCGCTGGCCACGAGATGCTCGGGGGCTGCGGGGAGAGTGGTGGGGAGGTTAGAGCGGGAGGATCTCCTTGGGGGGATGGCGGCGGCGCTTGGCTCAGATTGGGGATTTTGGTGGCTTTTGGCGGAATGCGGATTGAAAGCGCGGTTTTTTCCCTAGTGATGTCGCGGGGTTAAATAACCAGCAGGGTGGGAAAAAGTTACTGTTCCGAAGTTCAGGAGTCACTTCCAAGAATATTCCGAAGTCGAGGGGTCATTTGGTGGATTGTTTGGATTAGATATTCGATTAACCATTTTTTCAGGGTTAGTTAGCCCGAAAAAAGGGGTTTTTCGCATTAATAATCTAATACTCATCACTGTACCATCATTTTGGTAATTTCGCAAGTTGTCATTTTTTGCCTGCATGCCACGGTTGTTGGATCCTTATCTCCAAATTTTGTGGGATTTGGATTCAAGGCTCGGGGGCTGCGGGATACGTGGCATCGACTACTTATTTTTTTAAATTTTTTGAAGGATAAGCAGGATTGTAGATTAATGGGACCCTTAGCCTGATTCTCTGATTCAACCTAAGGCTCGGGGGCTACTCCATATGGAGTGCGATTTTTCAATCGCACACCATAGTAGAAATAAAATTCGGGGCATGAGCACCTCATAGCTTCGATGCAGCCAAGAAAGTACTCGAAGGAGAATTTCAAGACGAAGCTTCAGAAGAAGATGAAGACTACTTCGAAAGTACTCGATCAGCCTGCAGTACTCAGCTACGAAGAGCTCGGGGGCTTGTCAGACCCGGGGCACGGGACTGGATACATGACGTAGTTTAAAGAGGTCTAAGAGATTAAGTTCGCCTTATCTCTTATTCATTCTGTTTATCTCTTATTTATTCCGTTTAAATAAGAGATAAGGCTAACCGATACAGGAGGAATCTACTCGAGATATGTTCTGGTACGATTCCTTAGCTAGTGTTAGTTGGTATCTTTGTAACCCTGGCCTCTCGGATCTATAAGGGAGGTCAGGGACCCCTCTCAAAACAGAAGATCACTAGGTCATTCTACACCAAAGGCAATACAAACCACCATACAGGACGTAGGGTGTTACGCATCTTGCGGCCCGAACCTATCTAAGCTTTGTGTTCCTTGCACCTTCGAGTTCCTGATCTCGGCGTCCCTTCACCCAAAACTTACCACCTTGGGTATATCCCACGGTGGGCAGCCGGTTAAACACCGACACCATGCAAATTAATCGATATGCTCACGACGTAAAGGCATCATGACCAAATTTATCATCGATTTGGTCATGGTTAAAAATATAAGAATAGAAGCAATAAGCCTTATCCTTGTCCCTACTATATTCTAGCCAATTATGTTTTGAAAACCAATTTTGCTTAAAGCTGCTCTTACCCTTTGAGGAAGGAAAATTACAACCAATTGGTTGAGTTGGACCCTTAGCTATGGAAGACCTTCTAACTCAGCCCTAATATCCTATAAAATTAATCAATTGGAATATGCAGCCCGGATCGGTAATAATGTGATCCGGCTTGAACTCAGTTATAATAGCTCCACTTTCCACATCCTGTTCAACCTCTTCCAACACATCTGCCATGGCATTTTCAATCTGCTCTTGCCCTTGTTCTGCTGCTACAGCTTTTTCCATCCCCTTTTCCACGGCTGCAACGGCATTTGCAAACTCTTCTTCCTCATCCACTTGTTTTTTAATATCTATTGCAACGTATGAAACATTTGTACCACCCCCAGCCCGGTACTTGGATTTGATGAGCTGCTGGCCCTGGACCAAAAGGTCCTCAAATATGCAATCCACCACAAGCGATTAGTACCATATTTTTTGCATTTTTACCTATTCTATAGTAAGAGTAGTTTAAGTACTTTAATTTCCTATTTTGGGGAGTCTACAATAAAGCGGTAAGCTACTTACATTTATTGAAACAATTATGTAGGCCCACCACTATCGGTGAGTGGCTTTCCAAGTGAACCTAGCCACCAGCCAACAAGCTGAGAACAAAAATTCATCATCCAACATTACTCTTTTGCAACTTTCTTCCATCACAAGTTTTTCTTTGAAAATGTTGCCTAAAGACTTCTCTAGAAAAAATTCATAAACCTTATGACGAAAACTTTCTCGCAACTAACTAAAATTTCATGGAAACATCCATAGAAAAAGGTATTGAAAATACTTCAGAAGGCCTTTTAGAAACTTATTTCCACAAATGTTTTCTAGAATCCTTTTAAATGAGGTTTCTCAAAGAATTTTCCCTAAGCAAAGAGAAAATACACTATGCAAACACGCACAAGTCGGAGAAAAACTAAAATGCCATGAAACAAATATAAATGGACTCAGCTAATGAATGGTTGGCGGCCGTATTTTAATCTCTCTTTACAGCACATCCATGTTTGACCAAAGTCAGTAAGGGAAGTCCCAATATATTTTTTATATTTTCTATTCCCAATATATTTTTTATATTTTCTATTCTAGATCTTTTAAGTCGCTTCCACCGAAAGTTAAACCTAAGCCTGTTAAATGCTATTTCGCTACAACACACCCATGTTTAGAAAAGTAGTGCTATCAGCAGCTTACATCTCTTTTCTACTTTTAGTCACAAGGAGTTGCATACATATACGAGACAGGAGTGAAAGCGTGAAAAAAGATTAAATTATCTTCAAATGCTTATATTTTCTTATTTATATATTGGATTTAGGACCCGTTCGTATATTTTTGTCAATGAAACAAGCCCAATCCGCCCATATTTTGAAACCATATTTTAAAATGCTAAACCAAACTATAAAAAGACATTACTAAACCAAATAAAATGCTGGTGTATTCATTAAAATTGCCTATTGTTATCGCCATAATTTAGCTAGGCCAGAAGATGGACCGCGAGCAAGATGGGCTCAAAGGATAATTGTAATAGCTTGCGAATCGGCCCCCTACGCGGGCGTTTTAAGGTCAGGATTGGCCATGTATCTGGATAGGTGTGTGCGTTTAAATTAGTTTAGATAGAGATAGACAGGATTCATGTCGTAGTCATTTAGGATTGATTAGGAGAGGCAAGTCTCCGGACTATAAATATGTACCTTGGACTACGAATAAATAATAACAATCATTCGCAAATAACTCTCGACGCATCGCCACCCCTGTTCTAGGGTTTCTCTCAGGTAAGTGTCGTGCAGCCCCGATCACGCTTCGCGTGATCGGAGCTGCATCATTCCTGCCTGTTTATCTTTGTGTTTCTCATACTGAAGCATTGTTGATGGCGAGTAACACTAGTTATCTTAACGCCTATAGGGATGCATCGGCTTTTTATTCTATATTCATGCGTTGCTTGCCACCCGTAAGCGTTTAGCTGCCCTCATGCCCGATCTCGGGTGTAAGGGCAGCACCTTGCTCTGTTTTCAATTAATAGATCCAATCTGTCATGGTTAGTCTTTGTTCATCAAAGATTTAGCTTAATATCCGCATGATTAGACCCTTCAAACGAGTTAAATGATCCAGCAGTACGTTTGATGCTTTGTATTAACCTAAAGAGAGATTGTTCCGGGAATCGGCTTTCTATTAGTTTTTAGGCCTCTGTTTAGGTTGTTATTCTGTTATCTTTCGTATTTGTTAGGCTTAGCTACGCATAGGATGTTCCGGTTATACAGTGAAAGCTTAACCGCCGTAGATTGAACTAGCTTATTGGTTACAGAACAGGTTTATATTACCATCGGATATATGGGCTTTGCTTAAATACTTAGATCCGATCTAATACTGGAAGACAATCGGCTCTTTACAGCCGATATCGGGGATCACCCGATAAGCCGATCATGGCTCGGACTAATGTTTGAACGTGTCTATACGTGCAGGAAACTAACTAAAATTATTTCTACACCTTCCTGATCAGGTATAAGGTCACGTGGCACGCCTAACAACCCAGACGTCAGGTCGTGTGCCGAATCCTAGACCGTTGACTGAGGGATCGGGGCTCACCTGCAGTTCCGGGAGCCTCCCGGCTCCTCGTGTTCCCTGTTGTTGCTCGTCGGTAGGTTTTGACCGACATCACCTATATCTTTAACGCAAAAATATTCACTCATTCCACTTAATTATCTAGTCATCTTGTAATGCCTTTGTAGCATCGGTGCTCTCTTCGTACCACGTACATCATTGTCGGACTTAGTTTTCCAACCAACTTACAATAATCAACTTTTTAGAAATACATAAGTATTTTTATAAAAAATCATATGCAGGTTAGAACAAAGATAAAAATATTTTCTACCATGAAGAAATTACCATCTAAATATATGTAAGTAGCTCTTATTTTGAAGGTACCGTTGAGAGCAACACGATGGTTTAATTGGATTTTTAATTCGAATGCTTGCTTTTAAATTCATAAATTCTTTTAGTCTTAAAACCACGTTATATACGATGTGTCATCTAAGTATCTAGTTGTACATGTTTAGTAGTTGTACTTATGGGCACATTTGGTAGGGCTTCTATCAGCCTCAGCTTTAGCTTCACCCGTTTCATAAAAATAGCGTGAAATTATTTTGTAAGTCGAGATAAAAGTAAATCGGGTAAATCTACTTTTCTTGTTTCACCAGTTTTGGCTTCAATAGTGAAGCTGTTTTGGGAGAGCCGTCCCAAACGGCTCCAATGTCCGTGTGGAAAACAGTAGTGAAAATGAAGAATATCGCATGTAGAATCTAAGTAAAAAAAGCTTCTAATTTTTTTCGCGCGGAGATCTATGGCCACTTGTTAAATATAGGATTTTTTCATCGTTCTTGGCGAATCATCGCTGCGTACGCAAGCGTAGAACAAAGCGAAGCGCCTTGATTTTAGAAAAAAATAAAAGGAAAAAAGCAGAAAATGTGAGCAAAACGGCATCAACGGACATCAGCGCAGCAGCACGAATCTCCGTGCACGCTGCCCTGCCAGAAGCTCACAGGCCAGCCAAACCCGACACCCTCTCGCCGTCGTCCTCACTGTCCCCCCAGCTCGCTCGCGTTCCCACCTCGTCAGATCTCGCGCGCCCCGCCGCGATGGGCTCCGCGCACTCCTCCCACTCCTCCGTCTCCACCGCCGGCGGCGAAGACGACGACGAGGAGGAGCCCTCAGCCGCGGCTGCCCCCTCCTCCGCGGGCCCGCCGGCGCCGCGGCGGCCCGCGCTCGAGCCGGCGCCAGTGCGCGTGCCCCCGGCGGCGTCCGCGTCCAAGGTGCTGGAGCAGGAGCCCGAGGTGCTGCCGTGCCTAGCCGCGGACTCGCCACTCTCGCCGCAGCCCTCGGCGGCGGGGACCCCCCGCCTGCTCGCGGGCCCCGGTATTAAGGTCTGGGACCCGTGCCACGTCCTCCTCCCGCCCCCGCCCGCGGCGCACGCGGGGAGGCACGCCGACGCCGCCGCGGCAGTGGAGGTCGTGGTGGTCAGCCACGGGGAGTGCGCCGCGGCGATGCGCCCCGACCTCGTCGGCGGCCGGTGGCCGGCCGCGGCCCTCACGGCGCGCGGGGAGCGGCAGGCCCGCGCTCTCGCCGTGTTCCTGCGCTCCCGCGGCGCGAGGCTCGCCGCGGCGTTCGCGTCCCCGCTCGACCGCGCCCGCGCCACCGCGGCGCTCATCTGCCGGGTGAGCACTTCTTGGCTCTCCTCCTGATAGCACATTTTGATTGGGTTGCTACTAATGCGTTTTTGTCTTGGAATGCGCCTGAATTGACTTTGAAAGCTTGTAGATTTGTACATCGTAAGGACAAACTTTGTGGAATTATGAAACCAACATTATGTCTTTTTGCTTGTGCATTGTACTTGTACCCTTCTTCTCGTCTTGTCTTGGAATTTTCCTTATTGTGCTAAATGAATAATCTTATCAAAAAATGTTGACCTCTTGTGATAGACTTTGACATTGTTGTGTCCTGTGTTTGTTCTCTGGGATCGTGCCTTATAATGATGCTGAAAGCCTGAAATCAGTCACTTGGTCTAGCATATGGGCTGGTGGATATTCATCATCTTTGATTCGTCCCTGTTATTGTAGTTCAGGAGAATCGTTTTTTTTTAAGTTCAGGAGTGCATTAGTGTTTATGGAACTGCTGCTGAATGTACTTCTTTGTATGCAAGGGTTCGGTTCCCTTTGGAGATGCAACCCTTCGACTTTCGCACTGATAATGCACGCTAGTTCTCTGATTACATTTTGCAACTGATTGACATAGGTTCTTATGTGATTCTTTTTTGTGAGAAAGCAGCTATGCTATCTTTCAAGCTCTGAAGGTTTCTTTCCATTTTATTTCCCGCTTTGAATGATTTTTTTTATCTTATATCTGAATCTTATTCAGTTCACTTAAGTGGCAAGATAGCGGTTACTGGTAACTTTGAGAGTCTTCAACGTTTCCTATCGTGAAGCTGTATTTGCTTTCATGGCAACGTCAGAACTTTTTGTTGAGAGTCTTCCAGCAAGCTGTGGTGAAACTATGCTGTTATCTGTTATATTGTTCTTAAGAGTGATAAATCTATGCCTCATTCTTACACAAGTAGCAACTAAACCTGCATCTCGCATTAGTGTTCACCTTTGAGCTCTAAATAGTACACTCACCTTCGAGCTCTAAATAGTACACTATGTACTTATTTCAATGCATAGCAGTTTCACATGGATTACCAGTAGGGAGTAGGGAAAACATATGGATACAAATATATTAGAAGGGACCAAGAGGGAATCCCTTTTTTTTTACCCTGTATGTGTTATTAGCCTGACAGGAGTGGCTGTGCTTGTTTGGAGCAGACTGCATCTTTCAAATGACACTAGTATAAATTAGAGCTATATGACAATATTTTGTACCGTACACATAGTAACCTGACATGGATTGTTGTTAGGAAAGTTTCTGAGCTTTTATTGTGGCCTTTATGTAGCTTACTAGCTGAGCCGGGTGCGAAGGGTAAGGAAGCTAGCTGAGCCAACTAGGCATCGTCTAGGTAGTTGGAACGTAGGGTCTCTAACAGGTAAGTTAAGAGAACTAGTCGATGTAGCAATTAGGAGGCGTGTAAATATTCTATGCGTGCAGGAGACTAAATGGAAGGGCCAGAAGGCGAAGGAGGTGGAGGGTTCTGGCTTCAAGCTCTGGTACACGGGGACAACTTCGGGTAGGAATGGTGTAGGCATCTTGATCGATAAGAGCCTTAAGGATGGAGTTGTAGATGTTAGGAGGCAAGGCGACCGGATTATCCTAGTGCGGTTGGTCATTGGAGATTTGGTTCTGAATGTGATCAGTGCCTATTCCCCTCAGTTAGGTCTTAGTGAGAGCTCCAAGAGTCAGTTTTGGGAAGACCTTGATAGCATGGTTAGTACCGTGCCTATCAGTGAGAAGCTCTTCATAGGAGGAGACCTCAATGGCCATGTGGGAGCGACTAATGTAGGATATGAGCGAGTACACGGGGGTTTCGGGTATGGTAGTAGGAATGGGGGGGGGGGGGAGGATGTTTTGAATTTTGCGGTGGCCCACGACCTGCTGTTAGCTAATACCCTCTTTAGAAAGAGGGAGTCCCATCTAGTGACTTTCCATAGTGGACAATACTCGAGCCAAATCAACTTTATCCTTGCTAGGAGAGAGGATAGACGTGCATGCTTAGATTTTAAGGTGATACTTGGGGAGTGTGTTGTCCCCCAACACAAGCTTGTAGTGGCGGATTTTCGTTTTCGGGTACGTGCCCACTGGGACAAACGTGCCAAGATTGCGAGAACGAAGTGGTGGAAGCTTAGAGGGGAAGAGGCACAAACGTTTAAGGAGAGGATGCTAGGCGAGGGGCCTTGGGAAGAAGGAACAGATGTAGATGATATGTGGCTAAAGATGGCGACATGTGTTCGGAAGGTGGCCTCAGAAGTGTCTGGTGTGAGTAGGGGAGGCAAGCAGGAAGTGAAAGAGACTTGGTGGTGGAATGACGAGGTGCAAAGGGCTATTAAGGAGAAGGAGTGTTTCAAACGCCTTCACATCGACAAGAGCGCAACCAACATTGAGGGCTATAGATTAGCGAAGAGGTCTGCAAAGCGAGCTGTAAGTGTAGCGAAAGGTCAGGCTTTTGATGACCTTTATCAACGGCTAGGTACGAAGGAAGGAGAGAAGGACATTTATAGGATCGCTAGGACCCGTGAGAGGAAGACAAGGGACATAAACCAAATCAAATGCATCAAGGATGGGACAGATCGACTTCTGGTGAAGGATGAGGAGATCAAAGACAGATGGCGAGAATACTTCGATAAGTTGTTTAATGGGGAAAATGAGGGTCCTACCTTCGAGTTGGACGACTGATCTGATGATACTAACAGACGCTTTGTGAGGAGGATTCAGGAGGCAGAGATTGGGGAGGCTTTGAAGAGGATGAAGGGAGGTAAAGCGATGGGTCCTGATGGCATCCCCATTGAGGTGTGGAGATGCCTGGGCGAGAGGGCGGTAGTATGGTTAACTAAGCTTTTTAACCTAATTTTCCGGTCAAATAAGATGCCGGAGGAATGGAGGAGAAGTATATTAGTACCGATCTTCAAGAACAAGGGAGATGTTCAAAGTTGTACTAACTACCGGGGGATTAAGTTGATGAGCCATACGATGAAGCTTTGGGAGAGGGTTATCGAGCATCGCCTAAGAAGATTGACAAGGGTGACCCAAAACCAGTTTGGGTTCATGCCTGGGAGGTCGACCATGGAGGCGATTTTCTTAGTACGACAGTTGATGGGGAGATATAGAGAGGAGAAGAAGGACTTACACATGGTCTTTATTGACCTAGAGAAGGCTTATGACAAAGTACCAAGAGACGTCATGTGGTGGGCCTTGGAAAAACACAAAGTCCCAACTAAGTATATTACCCTCATCAAGGATATGTACAAGGATGCGATGACTTGTGTTCGAACATGTGATGGCGATACCAGTGACTTTCCAATTAAAATAGGACTACATCAGGAGTCAGCATTGAGCCCTTATCTATTTGCTTTGGTGATGGATGAGGTCACAAGGGACATACAGGGTGATATCCCTTGGTGTATGCTCTTTGCTGATGATGTGGTGCTAGTTGACGAGAGTAGGGCAGGGGTTAATATGAAGTTGGAGCTGTGGAGACACACGTTAGAGTCGAGGGGGTTCAGACTGAGTAGGACCAAGACCGAGCATATGATGTGCGACTTTAGCCCGACTAGGTATGAGGATGGGGACGTTAGCCTCGAAGGTCAAGTGGTGGCCAAGAATGATACTTTTCGGTATCTAGGATCAATGCTTCAGAAAGATGGAGACATTGATGAAGATGTTAGGCATAGAATTTCAGCCGGTTGGTTGAAGTGGCGGCAGGCTTCTGGCGTCCTCTGTGACAAGAAGGTGCTACAGAGGCTAAAAGGTAAGTTCTATAGAACGGCGATTCGCCCGGCGATGCTATACGGTGCTGAATGTTGGCCTACAAAAAGGCGACATGTCCAGCAACTGAGTGTAGCAGAGATGCGTATGCTGCGTTGGTTCTGCGGGCATACAAGAAGGGATAGAGTCCGGAACGAAGAGATTCGAGATAGGGTCGGGGTGGCACCTATCGAGGAGAAGTTGATTCAACATCGGTTGAGATGGTTTGGACATGTACAACGGAGGCCTCCCGAGGCGCCGGTGCGTAGTGGAGTTTTAAAGCGGGGCGATAATGTAAGGAGAGGTAGAGGTAGACCTGGACTAACTTGGGACGAGACGGTCAAGAGAGATCTTAAGGAGTGGAATATTGCTAAGGAATTAGCTATGGATAGGAGCGCTTGGAAATTAGCAATTAACGTACCTGAACCGTGATCTTTGTTACTTTTTGTTTAACCCCTAATTCTTCCTTTGGCTTGTACCCTTTTTGTGTTTCTTATTCTTGTTTTCTGTGGGTTTCATCTCTAGCCTACCCCAACTTGCTTGGGACAAAAGGCTAAGTTGTTGTTGTTGTTGTTGTTGTTTATGTAGCTTACTGGTAGGTACTTCAATATTTACATGTTTCCTGCTTAACATCTACATTTTTTTATTGGCATTAATGTTGTTTGAGCACGTTACACATTAGGAATTACAGGAATGGCTATGGCGAAAGAAACACTTGATGTAAATGAATATTTAAATTGCATTAAAAAATAATGGTGTGGAAATGTACTGAAAAAACTCGACCAGGGGGAGAGACGTCCCCCTGATTTTCATCTTAAGAAGCTTGTGCCGTGACTCGAACCCGGGCTGGCTCAGCGAACCGCTTCTCTGGCGTGTTCGGCTGACCAGTTGCACCGTGAGTGTTGGCGTGTGGAAATGTACTGCAAATGTAGATTGAATCCTTTGGTGAGATTTTGGTGGGTTTGGTAGAAACTAGTAGTGGTGAATGTGGGGTATCATGAGGGTACTGCATTAGATACAAGTCTGCAACTGAACCTAGCTGAGATGATGGTCCAGCAGCTTTGCTTCTGCAATCTGCATATTATGTTTTTCTTGGAGAGTTGATTTCTGCTTATGCATTCCTGTTTATTTGTGCATTTGAAATCTTTACTCTTTATTCTCTGAACTAACTTCTTTTGGGGGGATTGCCTCTTCTTGTTGTGGACTTAAATTCATTTAAGAATGGTCGTTTAGGATTTGAATGAAGGGTCATGTACTGTACATTTATTATAGGACGTATTGCTCTTAAACAATGAGTACTTCTGAATTATCAAAACAGTAACTTGTTCCTTTTCAGTGTATTCCCTTATTTCGGGGGCCTACAGCCATTTGGGTTAGCTGTGATGGGAAACTGGTGACATTCCCCAACCTAGCATCCAAGTCACTGCAATCAAAATATTTCCATTTTTGGAACAGTGAACTTAAAAATTCATAAGATTTCTATCCTCTAAGAGTATCTTTCTGTTACAGATTACATTGAACAACTGGCCTGGTTCTTGACAATCAATTGCAACTAATAAACTAAAAAATTTACGAGTTCTCCTGGAACCTTTTATGGAAACTTTTGCCTCTAAATTTGATTCAAACTGTACCACAGTTTTGTAGAACAGATGATACCTTATACCTTAAAATGGCATTCCTCAAATGCAGACATACTGAAGTGTATATCGGATTCTATGATGTGTTGCTGTTTTGCTTCAAAGTTGTTCGAAACATCGGATGCCGGTAATGTTGGACTCTTTAAACATCAAAACATTATTTTCAGACTTTTGACTCTGGCTTGATATGTTATGTGCTGAATATGTTGCTTGTTTCACGGTTAAATCAATCTGTTACAAACTTTTAATGATCTATTGTTTGTTTTCTGTGATATTTTAATAATATCTTGTATCTGTGTTATCATCTCTCTTAAACTGTCAATGGTCGTCCCTTTTCTTCTATTAGCCAATGAGTTCTGAGTGTTACACCATAAAGCCTTTCATCTTATGATAGCAACTCCTTCAATCTGGGTGTAAAGTTCATTGCTTTTAGACATGTCTTAAGTCTGCGTCAGTAAATGAAAGCTTTCATGAAATAGACTTTGTTATAATATGGAATTGAACTGGGACCTTTACAGGTTTTTATACAATACCCTTGTGCACTTAAATCAGTTTGTTATTCTATTATGCAAATGACAGTTGCATACTATTTCTGGGACAACAAAATTATTGCATATAACTTCTAGGCACAGCTGTTTCCTCCCTTAGACAACACACATTTCTTTTTACTTTTATTTTGACTGGTTTGCAGTTTGTAATATTTTTTATGCTAATCTGCAGGAACTTGATTTCCCGGAGGAGCAGATTCAACTATCAGATTCTCTGACTGAGATGAGCCAAGGTCAGTGGGAGGGCTGCCCAAAGTCAGAAATTTATACTCCAGAAATGGTCAATCTGATGGAGAGCTCCCAACCTGATTTCTCAGCACCATCTGGTGAGTCCCTCAGGCAGGTACAGTTTCGGATGATGGAATTCCTCAACCGGACCATCCTAAGGCTACCAGAAAAGGTAGCAATGGGGGACACACTATCACAACAAAATGAGCCCAAAGGGTTCTCTCGACAGAGCTCCAGCAATTCTGTCCAAGATGGTCCTCCTTGGGATCTGCTGTACAGGCTCAACCGACATAGCCTCCAAAAAAAGAAATCTGGGAAGAGCCGGCTCCAATTTGTCACTTCAGGGGACAATGATCCTGAGGATGACTTCTCCCCTAAAGATATAAACCAGAGGCATCTCCTTCATGAAGGAAGTTTAGGGAGTTCTGTAGCCACCTCCATTGCGATTTTCAGCCATGCGACCCCCATTCGTTGTCTGATTGCAGGTCTGCTGGATTGCAATCCTATGATGTCACAGAGAATATGTATAGACGATTCCTCGGTTACAGTTCTTGAGCATTCATCGAGAACAGGGTGGCAAATAAAAAGGCTGAACGATACTGCGCATCTCAGGCTTCTCTAGGTGCAAGATGCCATGCTGTTCAGTGAGAACATAACTGACGCGTGTATCAGTGCAAGAATTTATCAAAGATTCTGCAAATCAGATGCTCATGCCATCAGAAGTGTAGTCTCATCACTGTATTTCATTTGTATCTATGGCAATATCTCTACGCCAGGAAGAGAGGTTGGCCTGTAACGGTATTGTGCTATGTTTGTTGTTATTCTTTTTTTTTCTAATTATTTATCAAGTGTAATTTCCAGCTGAATCTATCCCCATTTTTTTGGGTGGGTGGTTAGTGGGGGCATATTTCAATGCATTATTCTTTTTGGGCCAAATATTTCGTGAGTTTCACATATTGTGTATCCTTGAGGCGAGGGTGGTATGCAAAAAGCAGTCCATCGAATTTTGGGCGTAACTGCCAATGGTATACTGAGTTGTACTTTGCACACGAATATTACCTACAAGCTTATCATTTGCAAATTGTTTTCTATGGATTTCAACATTATACAGCTTTGCGAAATGGCATCTAGCCGAGTGGTTAGAGCAACTGGTCTGGATTCGACTCCCATGGGATGGGAGCGAATTAAACGGTTTTGAAATAGAAAAATATATAAAAAAGGTGGGGACTTCCCCTACTGACTTTGATAAAAAAAAATATTATACAACTTGTCGATAGCAGAGTTTCTTCTAAATTTGTTTTCTAATCTTTGAGTAAATATTCTTTGTAATGTGTCTTTCTTTTTTCTCGTTTTGTTTTATTTTCTTTCTTACTTTTATTCCTTTTTCTATTTTATAATTCTGAAGATATTTTTTTGGTATATAATCTCTGCTAAATTTTTGTGGTTACTTAGTATATTCCCATTTTAGAAGCACTCATCTTTTCGCTATTCCTTGGATTAGGTGCTGCTAGTGGCCCATATTTAAACAGAAGCATTTGTAGGAATCGTCCCATATTGCTTGTTAAGGGTGAGGTTAGTCAACATATAAATGAAAGTGTCAAATGCATTCCAACCCTTGGATTAAACCTTTTACGTAAATAAGGACAAAAGCGTAAGCGGGTTAGTGCGAGCGTATATTTTACTCAACATGCGAGTGTGTGTTTATTCATGATGTGGACGCGTCGTGTGGATCCATTTGTTTGTGATGCATACTCATATGTCCGGACCTTGGTATATGATTGTCGATTCATCTATTTGGATAAGAATCACCAACACTAACCCATGGTTTTCAATCTTACCTGAAGAATCAATCCAAAGTCAGACACATATTTCATCTCATAAACCCTAACTATAAGATAGACAACATAAGCAAAGGGTAAACTGCATCAAAAAAACATGTTAGATATCCTAATCTAATATTATTAGAATATCATTTAAAATGATTAGAAATGCTAATTTGAAAGGGCAACATGATTAGAAAATGCTATTTTGAAAGGGCATTTATAAGATAAATAGAAAATCTGATTTAAAAACCTAATTAGAGCATAATTAATCATCTAATTCACTTTAACTACAAAGTAATACTCCCCCATTCAAGAATATAGCTAGGTTGGAGTTCCAAGTGCTAATAAAATCAGCCAACGGTCCATAATACCATTCTGTCGTCCCCGTTTTCACGTAGCCATCCGCTCATGCTTTATGTCCCTCTGTGTTGCCGCACCCACACTGCCTTTCTAACGTGCCCAAATTTTTTTGAACGTGCATGCAAAAAAGACCCGAAGGGTCAAACTCCTTTTTAAACATGGATGCAAAAAAATTCCTTTTTAACGTGGTGGAATGTAATCTATTGGAAGGAAATGATGCCATGAACAAACCATGTATGCATTCATGTCAGGTGTGCATGGAGTTGCCACATATTTAATGATGGGCATATTCGACCTTCTAGTGCTCCTTATTTTTTTAGTGCTCCTTATTTTTTTTTCTTAAAAGAGCTAAATATAGCTATATTCTGGGGCTGAGGAAACCATTATAAGAATCATGATCGACGACCATAAATTAACAACGACACCACATATGTGATCATTACATTGTATTTTTCATGAATCCGAGGCAATGAGAACCATACGAGGGCCACCATGTGCTCCTGTCGTCGTTCTCCTCTCTCCTGTGGTCGCAGTTAAATCCACAACTCCATAATGCTAACTATTTAAATCTAATCTATCTCTCCTGGGTACAAAGGGAAAATGGCGATTGACCTCTCTCCCTTTTATCCAATAGTGCTCAGCCCTCATTGTAATTCCCCGAGGGAAAATATGCAACCAACTTCTCGCGTTGAACGGGTCCGCATACGCATATCATATCTCTTCGGAGGAGGGATAAAAGAATGGTCCCCCAGACCCCCTTCAAAGAAATGGAATGGAATAATATTTGAGGCAGCTATAAAAAGGTTAGGAAGGCTCAAACACTTTCATCCTAACTTCATGTAAAATGGTAACCGGGAGGCGCAACATTTCGAGCAACACAGAATAAAAGCTATCCCTCACCCCCTAAACTTGCAAAGTGATGCTAAACCACCCACACCACAACAACAATTTAGCCACTTAGGTCACCAACAACTATTAGAGGATATAGTAAAATGGCAACAGGCACAAAATATCCGTGTGCCCGTGCATAGAAACTCGACGGACATGGATATGGGTTTGGATTTATGCCCGTGGGCACGGGCACGGGTATGATCTTAAACTCGACGGATAATCTGCTAACGGGTTTGAAAAAATGATATCCACATTTGTAAACCCGCCAAACCCGATTTAGTGGCTGACATGTGGGTCCTAAATCCCGAATATATAAACTTTATTTAGGGTTTCTGAAAGTGCATCTAGGCTCCTAGTGGGTTTTGGTGAATTAAATGACACCACGATTAAAGAACTAATCATCTTGTTGAGCATATGAGCAGAAATTGATTGTCATAGCAATGGAATATTTGTAATGAAAGATATTGAAAGTAAAGATAAAAAGCCCATATGACAAGACTTGTGGCTAGACTATAATTAAAGTGATGATATTGACAAGCAATGAATACTATATGATTTGAGTCATGTGTTTGATGTTAACTATTTATTCTCATATCCAAATGAAGCTTGTTGACAAAGTCATAGCACTAGAAGGGAATTTCTTGTGAAGAAATGGATAATCTATCAATAGAAGATATAAGTTGCAAAGAATTATGAAGAATGAATTTCATGGATGATTTAATTGTGATACAAACTTTTATGGAGCTCTATGTGATGCGAGCATGAAGGGTTGGAATCCTTGGATAGTGTTTCAAGTGACTAAGTTTAGAGAAGGATAATGGGTTTGTACCGAGGAACCAACGCTAGGGTGAAGAAACTTTCTTTGGATTTAACTTAAAGAATCTTGGTCATATATGGTATTCATGTTAGCAAGTATCAATCCTTCGTAAAACATTTTGTGAAGGTAGTGATTTGAATGAGAAGTGGATTTCATTCAAAGATCAAGGTTCAAGTCATTAGCTCAAGAAAGATGTGCTCAAAGTAAGGAACATAGTTGGTTGCACCCCTCACGTTGAGTTTGACCAAGACACGGCTTAGTACACTTTTGAGAAGCTCAAGAGATTGAAATGTAATCTACCTTTGATCTTGAGCACAGGCATGCCGTACTATCAGTGCATTATATTGTGTTTTGGTTTAGTCTTAGTGCTCAAGTAACCCAAGTGAGTTGAGAGAGACACAAAAGCCTCAAGTGCATATTGGTTAGAACTAACATGGGCAACCCGGAAGTTCCGGATTTTGCATACGTGGCACTAACGGCTAGTTGGTTTGAAAAATTCGGAAGTTTCGGGTTCTAACGGTTACTAACAGCTAGTTTCTTTGGATCTAGCTTTTTATACCCTTGAGCCCCCTCCTTTGTGGGCTACTGTTCTAGGCATTGTTTAGCTGCTTGTTGGTCATCCTAAGAAAGCATTATAGCCTTATTGAGCTCTCCACAACCTCTCTTTGTGAGATTGTGTGATTTTTTAATATCCTTGAGTTGGGTTTGAGAGAGTGAATGCTTGAGAGCACTAAAGAGCACAGCAAACTTTGAGCATTTGAGTTTGGCCAAAATCATATGTTTCGCATTCGTTACTCTTGGAGCCTTAGGTTCCTAGACGGCTAGGTGTTGCCTGGCGAGCACCCAATTGTGTGAGTTGTTGTGAGAAGTTTGTAAAGGTCGATTTCCACCTCCGCAAGGGAAGGGAATCAAGATAGTGGAAGGCTAAGGTGTGCTTGTGTAGCGCATTGGTGAGGAGGCTTCGCGGAGCACCTCAAACGGACAGCAGGACTCACTGAGCTTGTGTAGAGCATGCAGTGAATCCGAACTTCGGTAAAAATCCTTGTCTCAATTGTGTTTGATATTATCTTGCGGATTTGAGAAGCTCTCCATTGGACATTTATTATCTTGGAGAGATTGTTTTGATTTGTGTGCAGGAACTGTGTGGATCTGCTCAAGAAGCTTTACTGAGTCTCCTCTACATTGGGGTTTGAACTTGTATCCATTTACTCGCATTCGATTTGTTGTGTTCACTCTACTCTGTGTGAACCTAGAGATTCCGGTTTGTAAAACCCGAAAGTTCCGAGTTCACCTACCGCTCTGCTCAAATCCGGAAGTTTTGGATTTGTAAAACCGGAAGTTCTAGTTTTGGCAGGCAGTGAATTTTATCCGTTGTTTTAAAGTGAAAATTTGTAGGTGCGCCTATTCATCCCCGCTCTAGGCGATGTCACAGGCCTTACAATTGGTATCAGAGCTTGGCTTCACATCAAATCTTAACCGCCGTGAAGAAAGATATCGACGCCTAATGAGGTACTCTTTGAGCCACTCGTAAGTGATGGCTCCAACTAGCTTCTTGGTCTGCTCATGTACTTAATGCGTTCAGGACCATGGGTCTAACTATTGAGCGTATTTTAGTTGCTAGTATTCTTCCTCCAAAGTCTGGTATTGACCATATTGATTAGGCCAATATCACTCAAGAGAAGTTGGATTGCACGCAATTCAATGCTTGTGTTACTAACTTGTTACGGAGTATTCTTTGTGAAGATATTCAGGATACTATCTTTGAGATGAAAGAAATATCTCACGACGCACATCTTATTTAGACCACTCTCAAGGATATATATGATGATGCCAAATGTGATTTTCAAATACAAGAAGTTAGTGAGTCTGTTGAGGGTTGCACAACATCATCAGAAACTGAACCTCAAATGACAGCAAGCAAGATTCAAGAAGGCAAAGATTCTGTAGAGAGAGACTTCACCTTTGTTGTTGCTATATACCTGGAGGTTCTGGATATGAAACCCAGAAGTTCCGGATCTGGCAGAGAGACTGAGAGACACCGGCCAGTGAAGAGTCCACCTCTGCAGGTCATTTTGGTTCACATCCTATTCAACATCAATATTTCATGGCTAAAGAAGATGAATCAGATTCGGATAGTGATAGTGATGATGAAGAACTTGTGAGCGAACTTAGAAAAATGAGCAATGGAAGTCAAACAACAATCATTGAGATAATGAAAAAGGCAATGAAGCAAGATCAAGATATTCAAAGACAAGAGAAGCTTTTCAGTGACAAAGATGTAGAAATTAAATCTCCTGCTCTAGTAGAAAAGAAGAATCAAGCCCTCACGGCTCAAGTGGATGAGCTCACTAGCAAGCATATGGATTTGCAAGCTCTTCATATGGAACTCAAATGCTCTAATGAAAAGCTTGTGGAATCATATGCCATACTAGAAGTAGCTCATGAGGTTATGACTACAATGATGAAATCTTGTCAACCAATTGACAACACTTGCTCACATAATGGTAATAAAGAAAAATAATCTTGGTTTGATCAAGCTACTGTAGAAGATTGTAATGATAACCTAGTTCAAGAGAATGAAGTGCTCAAGAAGAAGTTGAGAGGCTTTCAAAGGATTTGACAAAGATGAAAGGTAAGAGTGTAGTACAACCTTCTCAAGATAACCGTGAAATCATGGTGAAGAAGCTTGAGAAGGGATCAACCGTGCAAAGCCCATTCAATCAAGTACACAAATCCAACAAGAGCAAGCCTCAAGCAAAAAAGAAGAATTTGGATCATATCAAATGTTTGAAGTGCTCCAACATGGGACATTATGCTTCAATGTGCTCAATCAAGCTAGAAGGCTAGTAAACACTCTCCAAAAGATAAAGAAGCCTTGCCAAGAGAAGATGTTTTGACTGTTACAGAAAGAGACATAAAATTGCAACTTGTCCAAGCAAGTTAAAAACACTACCTAGCAAAACTGGAAGTTTCGGGTTTGCTAAACTGGAAGTTCCGAGTTTGGCTGTGCAGCACCACTACAAGCTGAACAAAGGCTTCAATAAAGCACAAGAAAAGTATTTGGAGAGGAAGGCTGTCAGAAACAATGAGAACAAGTTAGCAAGCAACCTCAAGCACAAAGTGTGTTACACATGTCGAGGAAAAGGACATCTTGGTAAGGATTGTCCAAATGGTAACACTTCTAAGCCTAACTTGGTTAACAACATTCATATATAGCTTAGGAGATCCCATGATGACTCTTGTACAGGTAGGATGATAAAGTCATCAACTACTCAGCCAAAAGCCAGTTGGGTCCCCAAATCTTTGTTGACTAACCTTTGTGGATCCAACATAAGTTGGGTACCAAAATATGCTTGAGAGAATTAGCGAGTACTTAGAGAGGCACTGAAGGCTTGGCAAAACTTGAGAAGAGCTTCATCATGTTAATACTATCTCAAGTTTGGTTTTCTCATCTCTCGTCTTGAAAAATTGCTCAATGCATCTACATTGATCTACATCATACCTCAATGTTAATACTATCTCAAGTCGAAATCAAATTGATCTACATCATACCTCAATGCATCTCTGGTAACAAGTACCTCCCCTATAGCTATCTAGCTTCCTACGTTTGAGATTGCTTTGTGTGATTTCAAGTATAGGATCTAGTTAGCTCTTGTGTCAATTTGATAAATTTATATAATACGACACATGATGCTCTTAACAAGCTCTGTGGTGGAGCTAGTTTTTCTTGATGATACAGGAAAATCTACAAGCAACAAATAATCAAGAAAGGTCAAGAGTTCTCAGAAATCACTCAGTCAGAGGGATGCTAGTAAACCCGGAAGTTCCGATTTATCTTTTCCAGAAGTTCTGAATTCTGCCTGAAGGGCAAAACTGAGATATCATAAAGGCTAACTGTTATGTGCTTAAAAGGAATTTATCTATAGTGTTTGATATTCACATAACAAAGCACAGCGAGCATTTCTTGACCAATTTTTATTTGTCATAGTATTTTTGTTTGACTTGACCAAAATATGAAATAAGCCTCCTCTAGTGTCTTAGATGATAGAAAGTGCACATCTCAAGTACTCCATCCTTGATGCACATATTAAGGGGGAGATAATTTCATATCTTGTGTCATTAGATTTAACCTTGATTTCAAGACTTCATGTGTGTAGAGTAAATGGAAATATATTCTTGAAAGAACGAGGTTTTATCGTGAGTATGCTACTTGACTTTAAGGTCATCAATCCAACATGAAATGGTGTTTCTGAACTCTAATTCAGATTGTTCACCTCTATGTGTGGCTACTCTCCATAATATGGCTTAAATTCCTTAGTTGGTCTTAATTGATCAAAAGATGCACACTTACTTGCCTTCCACATATATATGTGTGCATTACACTTTTGTGAGGAATTTAGTCCATGTTATGAGGCTTCATTATTTGGTGGCTCATTCCTTCCACACTCAAAAGCTATCAAACATAAAGCTAGGGCTTGTACTACTAATGGTTATCTCTTGTCTTTGTGAGTTTCTCATAATTTATCAAGAAAGAGATTACGAGTGGTACGAATAGTACATAAGTGCAAGCCTAAATATGAAATCCTTCTATTGTGAAGAATAAGGGATCTCAAGGGCCAAGGTATGTACAACTCCTGTATATGTGCATTGCTCTTTGCATCTAGGCCCTTTACATGCTACTGTGTGCATGTTTTGCATGAAGCAATTTCATATCTTTAGTGTGCCTTTAGATATTTGGTTGATACCTTCATCCATTTGACTTAGAATTAAGAGAACTTTAAGATCTTGTAAGGTATGAGCTAAATATGCTAAGGATGGTGCTTGACTTGAATTTTTGAATGCTTGAGTGGTTTAGGATAGATTTTTTAAAAATCTAACTAGTATACTAGGTGTGTGCTTTTTGGAAAATTATTCAGTTTTTGGTCTTTATGACCATGTCAAGTCATATTGTGGTTATGGTTACCTTTGATTGACGACGGTTAACCACAAGTGACAAGACTCTCTCAAGTCCATAGGATCTAATTAAATCCTATCTCAAGGGCTATATGTTGGAAATTCTATCTCATCTCCAAATCCTTGTGCAAATCCGAAATCTAGGCTAGGGTTCCGATTCTAATTGGATATCCAAAGTTCTGGAACACACATTCTCCAAGAAAAATGAACACATCCCTCAAATTCTCAAAAATTTCAGTTGTACCCCAGGATCAAGTGAAACCCGGAAGTTCCAAGTTCTACAACCCGGAAGTTCCAAATTTCAACAGGTATATCCCTGTTGAGCCCGTGAATTACCCCTTCCTCTCTTATTCTCACTCCCACATCTCAATCCAACCCTATACTGTTTGAGAGAGGCGACATTGGGGCGATTTGGAGGTTTGGCCAAGGATTTCAAGGAGTGAAGGGCGATTCTTGGTGGTTCCATTCCAGAAATTCCGGATCCCTCTTCCGAATTCTATTTCAAATCATTTCCACCATGAGTCAAGGTACAAAATCAATGTCATTACCCGATCTCCTTATCTAGGGTTGCTCTCTTCGCTTCCTCTGGTAGATCAGCTACATTTACACCCTAGATGTTGCTCCAAGTGATGGATTCAAGTTTCCATGGTTGATTTTGCTAGGACATGAACTAGGGTCTCTCTGCAGAACCCGGAAGTTCCGGGTTTCACAACTCGAAAGTTCTGGATTGTGTAGAGATCCCCTGTTTCATGGCCATCCGCAAGATAAATCATGCATAAAGTTCATGGAGTAGTTTTATATCTCAGTCTATGCCATCTAGAGAATTTCTCCTTATATTCCTGAATGTTTGGGTGTCTCTGTGCATACTCGGAAGTTCCAGGTATCACAACTCAGAAGTTCCGGATATACATAGAGAACACACAATCTGTTTATATCACTCAATTTCTCTAGTCATTCTGCTCGAGTCATTCATGCCCTAAATTCTTGATATCTTGTCTGATCATAAAACTTTCAGAAGGTGATGAGAGATTCGTTCTTCGAAGAAGGAGCAAGAATCCAAACATTCCTCTAGGGAGAACAACAAGGGAATCAATTAGACAACATTCTAGAGGCACTCTGCACATTGATGATGAGCCAGCTGTAGAAATTCAAGAGGAAAACTGTGGCAGTGGCGGTGGCGGTGACACCTCTAGTGATGATGGAGAGGAAAGTGATGAGAACTATCAAATATCTTCTGGGATGAAGAGGAGTCGCAGGTTCATGAGAGACAGTAGCAGCGGTGGTCATGGTGCTAACAGTGGAAATGGTAGTGGTCAACATGGTGAACATGAGGAAGAAGATGAAAATGTGCAGTCTGGACAGCCTATCTTTGTGACCGGAGTTGTGATGAGAAAGTATAGTGCCCCTCATGACTATGTCAAAGTTGACTACATGAAATGGGGGATGACAGTGAAAGCAAGGAGTGAAAGAGAGAAAAATTCATTCAATGTTAGAAAGGGAAGAAACATAGAATATCGGTTCCAAACTAAATTTCATCAAGACTTTTATGAGAGTGCTATACTCAGCAAGAAATACAAGGTTGCTCGAGATTGGTAAAAATTTGAGGATAATTGCCCAATGCAAGGCAAAGCATGTGTACAAAATAATGGGCTTCAAATATGATTGGAACAATGAGATCATTGCTCAATTCTATGCCACTTGCTATTTTGAGAAGGACGGATATATGAGATGGGTCCATTGGATGACTGAAGGCAAGTGGTACAAGATCAATTACTTTGAATTTGCTGTCATGTTTGGGTTTGGGAAATCTTTCCATGGGCGCAACAGGATTCATATCGAGTCACATCTTTCCAAACAAGACATAAAGGACGTGTATTTGCCTGGCAGGGAGTGGGAGTATGGTGGACCTAAAGGCTTAATTCCTTTCTATGGCTATCTCAACAAGTTCTTTCGGAGGACACTTGCTCCAAGAGAGGGTGATGCTCACAAAATCTCAGCATTTGGCAGAAATTTATTGCTAGCTCTTTGTCCTAGTAAGCCGGAGTTTAGTGTGTTTGACTATATTTGGGAGGAAATCAAGTCCATTTCAGAATCACCTCAAAAGTGTTGCAGTTATAGTGCTTATCTCATGTACATGATTGACCAAAAGACAAATAAGATATTTGAGTGTGATTATGTGCATACTCCCATTGACATTAGGAAGGATTATCATCCTAGACCCACTCTAACTCAAGTAATACAAACAAGGCAGCAAGTTGCTACCCAACATGACGATGTGGCTGCCCCCGTTGCTCCTCCACATATTCCTAGTGCATCACATGCTCCTTCTCGCTCTCATTCTCGACGTCGTAGCTCTAGGGAGCTGAATAGTGTGCCCCGTGATGGTCTCTGACAGCTTTGCCCCAGTGTGACACCCCTCTACATGCACAAGGTTGATAATCATTTTCTGGATACACCTTGTCATCAATCCAATGTACAATGACACACAAGTATGACTTGTTTTTATTTGAAGTCCACATGTCCATAGTTGTACTAAAGTGGCACTGTACATTTTTAAGTATGCACAACTTCTCCTTTTATGGCAAGAACATTTCCATAATTTTTTCCAATGGTAACACGAGACTTGATTGGGAAGCTTGAACACAAGGATTTAATGAACTCAACAAAGTACTCATGCTTAGATATATTAAATGGATATTGATGCATAACTATTGCCAAGTACAACTTTCTCAAGCTGGCCTCTTCATCATACCTCACAGTAATGATATCTTTTCCATTGTCCTTTTCCAACTTTAGCTATTGCTGGCCCTGCACAATACTATGTGCGATATGTAGGTGCATCCAAAACCCAGTTGTCCCATAATTGCTCTCAGTTTGGTCCTTGTATTTGCATTTTTGAAAGTTGCAATGCCTTTCTCTAGTAGTGCACTTTGTCTAACTATCTTCTTCTTAGTTATAGGCCCATCATCGGCAACTTTCTCCTTTTGTTCACACCAGCTTTTAGCAGACATATATGTATTAGGTCTTTTCATTGGTCCTTTTTTCTTACGAGATGTGTCAATTCTTATGGAGAAACCTATATGTCGGGCACATGAATTGTTGTATTCTCTATCAGCATCTGAAGTGTTGAAAGACATGCCAAGAAAAGGCACTTTATGGAGTGGATAAAACCTCATAGATTGTAGGCTATAGGCGGAGGTTGGAATGGGAGAGAGGTGGAACCGTGCAGATGGTGAGGAGGAAGGGGAGGGGGAGGGGGAGGGGGAGGCGTAGACGGGGGTAGATTGAGAGCCCCTTTGGTAGGGCTCCAAAACCACGGGTGCTCATGCAGCAGCTCCGGCGCAGAAGCCCCCCAAATCCTGCTCTCTAGAGCAGTTTGGTAGTGCGGGAGCCAGAAAAGGTGGCTCCACGCGGCTCCTCCTATCCGTGGACACCCTTGTCCTCACGAAGCAAGCGGCAGCGGGCGGAGGGAACGTGGCGCGGCGGGGGACAGAGTGTCACACCCAGTTTTGGAAAGGAACTGAATGAATCTCATATGTGCGCCAAGATCAAGTTCAACATATATGATAGACGATACAAGTGTATACCTGAAAAATTGTCACACCCGATTTATAAGAATATAAATCGAGCAATCATATATGCGCCAGGATCAAGTCACGCATATATACAACAGAATCATCAAGATATCACAACACGTATCTCGAAATAAAAGCGTATAAATTATAAATGAATATCTTTATTACAACTGAATCAAGAATCAGTTCAAGGAATGCGGAAGCGTAAATAAATACATGAAGAATAGGGTGCCACAGGGACGTCGGCTGGGAGACAACGCCTAAAAATCGTCGAGTCCGCTGATGTAGTCCTCCACGTCACCTGGTACTGAGCAGCAGTCGAAGATATCCCAGAGAGAACAGAAGAGTAGAGAAGGCAAGTGTGAGTATACAACTTGTACTCAACAAGTATAACACGAATTATGAGGCTCTAAGGTTAGCTAACTCAACTGCATTAGCTTTTAATCTTGGCAAATTTTATTAAAGCTCTTTACTACAAGTGGATGAATTACCATAACCCAAGTTACATAATAATTAATCAGGATTAACATGAGACTACTGAAAACCAAGCCAAAGCCACCAAAGGTACATCCCACTAATCAGACGGA
Organism: Panicum hallii; assembly: GCF_002211085.1. Lineage (NCBI taxonomy): Eukaryota > Viridiplantae > Streptophyta > Magnoliopsida > Poales > Poaceae > Panicum > Panicum hallii. Next base: position 36,697,127 of record NC_038049.1, on the reverse strand, counting down.
GGATCTGGGCCGCTCATGACCGTGAGCATGGCTAGTATACTAGTTTTACACTCTCGAGAGGTTGCACAACTTTACCCACAAGTCGTGAGCTATGCTAGTTGTTCATCACACTTCCTTAGGTGAGATGACTAGCAAGCACACTACGAGACCATTACAAAGGATCACGTTAGTAAGGTGTAACCGCTAAGGTTTCTGGATCAGCAACGATGGGGCCCACCTCACGAGGGTACAAGCACACAGCACAGACCAAGCCGGAGGAGCAGGGACCATTGAAGCTTACCATCCCTCTTGCCCCACAGGTAGGTTACTCCGGAACCAAAATGACCTAATTAGTAAGTCAAGACCATCCCATTCCAGTCTTGTGGTTGCGCGGTTGTCCCAGGTTGTCGCTCTATGAACCGGTCCTTATGGAGAGTGGCCAACCAAGCACTAAGCACCGTGCTGGCCCCCTAAACCATGTTTCTAACAAAACATATTTTAAGGAGACGTGAACCACTCAAGCACACAGCACCGAGGGCCACTCTCAGAATTAAGTTGCATATAACCATTAATCAAATTTAATTAAAAAGGACCGAGATGGGTGAGAGCGCAGTACCTAGCACAACTAACCAAAATGCAACCCAAGGTATATATATAAAGGATAAGGTGGCTAGGAAGTCCTTATAGGCATACAAAATTAAAATGCAGTATGAAATTGTATTTAAAAGTGATAGGATGTTCATGTTATACTTGCCTTCCTCAAAGTTCTCCTGCTGCTGCTCAAAGGGCTCTGAAGAAGGTGGCTCCTGGTACTCCTCTGATGGCTCAACGTCTACTCATGATCGCAACGCCAAAACATGGTCCACACATGCACATACATATAAACAATAGCAAAAGATAAGAAACAGTACAGCATTACATAAAAACAGCACACAAAACTCTGATAAAACTGTCCTACGTGTTACAACAATCGCGTGAGCGTGAAAACCATCTAAAACGGAGCTAAGACGCGAAAAATAGGGTTAAAACAAGGTCCAGGGGCTTTTCTACAAGAAAACAGAACTTCCAGGGGGGTTCTGGGCAAAAACTAGGGATCTAAACGTAATTAAAGGTTAGACGCAGGGTCTAACACGCAAAACTACCGGGACTGGACTGCGGGTTCGATTTTCAAAGAGCTCAGGGGCCTAAACAAATAAAACAGGACCTAACTGGAATTATTTTTGAACTAGGGTGGACTGCGGGTTGTTTTCGAGAAAACCCAGGGGCTCTTTAACAAAATAGCCGGGCCGAACCGGTATGTTCTAATCAGGACCGTTGGATCAGGATCCGGCGGTATGGATCAAAGAGGATGGGGATCTAATCCTACCCACTGGCCGCGGATCGGATGGTTCAGGAGGATTGGGGGGTCCGGGCGGCGGCGATTGCTCGCCGGAGACCACTCCCGTGGTGGAAGCTCGCCGGAGCTGGCCGATCTCGGCCGTCCGGGCCCCATTTTGGACGAGGTCTGGCCCGGGAGGTAAAGCACGACACGGCGAACACTTCTAGGCGCTCAAGAAAGCTAATTAGGGCTCGGGCCGGGGCTCCCCACAGCGGGGGCGGCACTGGGTCACGGCAGCGAGGGGGACACGCTCGCGCAGAGGGAGAGAGGAAGGGAAAAAGGGTACGGCGCATTCCTTACCACCCCTGGAAACTGCGACGACGGCTAGCGGTCGAGGATCGGTGGCGCCGGGGTTGAATTGCGGCGGCGCAGGGGCTCGGGTCGACGGCGGCGTCACCCTCGGTTCGAGTGATGGCACGGCAGTGCAAGGCTCGGAGAAGGCTGGGGGTGCGGAGGCGGCTTAGGGGGAAGCGCGAGGGACGGCTGCGGCTAAGAAAGGGGGTGGGGCGGCCTCGGCGTGCGGGTCGCCCGTGCAACGGATGCCGCGCATCCCGCGGGTGGTTGTGGCTCGCCTAATCCAAGCTCGGGGTGGCTTCTAGAGGGACCCAGGCGGGGGACGAGGCCAGCGTGTAGCTCGGGCTGGGTGCGGCGCGGTGGAACGGGCCCAGGGTGCAGAGGCGCGGCCGGGCGGAGTGGCCAGCGGAGCAGAGAGCAGCGCGAGGAGGAAGGAGAAGAGGGGGAAAGAGCTGACGTGCGGGCCCTGGCTGGCAGAGGGAGAAAGGGAGAGAGAGCGCTCGGGCTGGGGAGGAGCTGGGCCTCGGCGTGTGCTGGGCCGCGGGAGGAAAAGGAGAGAGAGGAGAGGAAGCCCGAGGGAGAGAAGGGGAGTGGGCCGGCGTGGCCCATACGGAAAGAAGAGGGGTGAGGGAAAGGAAGAAGTGGGCTGCGGGTTGGGAAGGTTGGGCTGCTCCCTTTTTTTTGTTTTTCTCCTTTTCTTTTCCTTTCTAAACTAACTCAAATATATTTGACTCCAAATGAGATTTGAATTCAAACTTAACCATTCAAACAAACGAAAGAGACGCACCAGCATGAATGCACAACCATGTTGTTCCTAAAATAAATTTTTAATTACTTGTGGTATAAAATTAATTTAAAAGCAAGGTAATCTAAGGAAAACCTTAGAAATTTTATTTGAGCCAAAATAAATTTATTAAAATTTAGGAAAATTACATTAGGGTGTTATAAAAATGTCATAATGAAAGAGAGTATCATAGTACTTTATTACATGACCAAAAGTCTTAAGCGAATAAACATTTATAACTAGCAGCGGACTTCAACTTCACAAACAGATGACTGGGAGACATACGCCTAGTACTCTTCGAAATCTTTAGGAAACTCTGGACAATTATCTTGTTCTGAGCAGCATTAGTTTTAATAAAGCAAGCGTGAGTACACTTATAGTTGGTACTCAGCAAGTGGAGTAAATTATATGCCATGCAAGGCCAAAATCAAGAAAAAGCTGACATGGTTTGACTGCGACAAGCATTTTTAGTTGGTCAAGTTTTATTTAGAAAGCATTAACTAAGTGTAAGTATACAAATAAAAGAGATAAGTAACAGCATAAATAAAGAACATCAATTTAGATCATCTTTAAGTTCAATTATCATGTGAGGGTCCAAGCCGCTCTTAACCATGAGCACGGCTGATATATCAGTTTTTACTCTGCAGAGGTTGTATACTTTACCCACAACTCGTGTTTCCCTTGATGCCTGGGTTTGCAAAGCCCTTAAACACTTCTGAGGTGAGTGGCAGGGATTCACTACGAGTACATTACAAAGATTCCCTAACTTATAACAATCCGCTAAAGTTTCGATTCAAATTGGTCATAACTCTCCCTAATAAGGCAGTCGCCTTAACCAGGATCATATCATACTCTCAAGAGGACCGAGCTATACCCCGACGATGCAACCCCTCTTGCCCTTTCGGTAATATTGGCATAAGCTAAATTTTCTAATTAATTAGCCAAGACCAGAGCCATGTAGTATTGTGGTTGCACTATTTTCCTAGGTGGTTCTCCATGTTCCAATTCATGCAATGATCTTAATTATCACCATAAAATATTTCTGAACATGAAGTTAAACAAGTATAGCGTAATTTTAAGGTTATTCAACCAAAGTCTAAGTAAAAGCAACTAGCATAGCTACAACATAATTATAACAACCCAGGTTTAATCAAGGAAGTTCAAAAGAATTAGGCACATCCTTAGTTTGGGATCCATCATATTCTAGACACATGCATGCATATAAAGTAAATTTGTGTATTTATAAAGTTACAAGGACTGGAATATGATCAAGAACCACTTGCCTTCGTTAAAGTACTGCTGCTGCTTAGGAACGTCTTCACAGCCGGGCTCTTGCGGACCCTCGAACTGCGCACCGTCTATCGTACACACAAGTATATACAAATAAACAAGTATAATAAATAAGAAACAGTATACCAAACAATATAAACAGAGCAAAACAACATTATGAAGCTACTGTATACATTGCAAGGGTCGCGTGAGCACAAGAATCGATGAAAATGGAGTTAAAACGGAGAAGTTATGGCTAAGATATGATTCCAGGGGCTTATTTATAAAATATTTGAATCTAGAAGGGCTCTGAACAAAGAAACCGAGGGTAAAACATAATTAAACCTTAAATCTAGGAGTTAGATTGAAAAATAGGGGGACAAGGGACTACGGGTTCTATTTTAGAAAAGGACAGGGGCTTAAATAGAAGGATCTATTCGTGAATACTATTGAACTGCAGTGGACTACGGGTTGATTTCGATAGAACTCAGGGACTTATGTGCAAAATACCCTAGGGTTGACCAGTATCGGGTTATTTGACCCCGGTCTAGATCTAATCTAGACCGTCGAATCTGGATCGGACGGCTGGGAACGGCTAGCGGCTATGGGGCGGCGGCGCTAGACGCCGGCGGCGAGGTCTTGCGGCAGCGGGCAGCGGCAGCTCGTCGGAAAATCGCGTAAATGTGATTTCGGCCACGGTTTCGACTCGGGTTTGGCGTGGGAGAAAGAGAGCAAGGAGGGGAACGCGTTTAGGGGGTTGGGACGAGGCGCCGAGGGCTAGGGAAAGCGGACGACGGCGAGGCACGGTCGCGGAGCTCCGACGAGACATTGTGCGCGCGAGAAGGCAAGGACACAGAGGGGAAAAGGGCCAGTGATGATGCCCACCTCCACGCGGAGCTTCGGCAGTGGGCGGGGGCAACGGAGCGGCAAGACGGCACCGTCCCTGAGCTTGGCGGTGAAGGCGGCGGCGTGGCTAGGGCTGCGAGGCAAAAGGCGGCGGCTGCGAGATGTATGGAGCCTAGGCCACGAGGCGGCGGCTTTATAGGGTGGCAGCGGGAAGCCTCGATGTGCAGGCCCAGGCAATGCGCGGGCGGCGTCCGTGCCGTGCCGTGGCCGGACTCAGGCTCGAGCCCGAGTCTGGCTCGAGGTCGGGGACGACCCCGACAGGCGGTCCCTGCCTGTCAGCGAGAGAGGAGGGGAGGAGGGAGCCGGGCTGCTGGGCTAGGCCGCGCGGGGAGGAAAGAAAACAGAAAAGGCCAGCTGGGCTGGGCCATGCGGGAGAAAAAGAAAAGGAGGGAAGGGAGGTGTTGGGCCGAGCCAAAACAAGAGAAAGAGAGAGAGAGAGAGAGAGAGAGAGAGAGAGAGAGAGAGAGAGAGAGAGAAAGAAATGCATTCAAATGCATTTGAATTTTTGAAATTTAAATTCAAATGGAAGATAAGCAATGAAACTATGCAATTCGGCATGAAATGTACAAGACCTATATTTTCTTATATTTCTTTTTATGGTTAAGTAAATCACTGTTAATTCATGATAAATGCTCTAAAATCAAAATAATTGAATAAAAACCTTACGGGTCCTGTAAAGAATCTAGCAAAATTTATTTAGATTCCTAATTTAAAAATTAGTGTGTTACATAGAGGGAGCGAGGTGTGGCACACACGGAGGCGGGCGGGAGCCAAGTGGTCGGCGGGGCATGGAGGTGGGCAGGACCGGCGGGACAACATGCGCAGGAGAGGCAGCCATGGGCACGGGCACGGGTGCGGGGGCGACGGCGGCTTGGACGAGGTGGTGGCCGGTGGTGAACGGAGCGAGGATGAAGGCGCCGCTAGAGCTCGAGGCGGCCAGGGCGGGGCCTGAGGCAGCTGGCGGGAGGAGGCGGACAGCGAGAGACGGCAGCCGATTCACGAGGGGAAGAAGAGGATATGAAGGAGAGAGAATGAGAAGAAAAGAAAAAATAAGAAGAAAAGAAATTGGAAGAATTGAGAAAAAAATAGATAAGGGTATGGTCATTTGGATTTTTTTATATTAAACAACTAAGAGGAACTGTTTTGCCAAATATTTTCTAAAACGGTTTCTGCTCCATTGGAGAAACCGTTCCACCGGAAAAGCCGGAGCCGGAGCTGTTTGTAGAGTAGCCAGAGCCTTCCTAATCACGAAAAGATTGGAGGTGAGATTTTGCCGGGGAAGGGGCCGCGGCACAGCTTAAGGCTGGAAATGAGCCGATCCGAGCTCGACTCGGCTCGGTCCAGCTCGGTGGTTGAGCGAGCCGAGCCAGGCTCGGCTCGGTAATTTTTCGACCTCGCTGAGTAGGCTTGGCTCGGCTCGAACTAGGCTCGCGAGCCGGCTCGAGCCGGCTCGCGAGCCGAGCCAACACAATAATCAGACATTCAGTAAATTTGCATGCATATGCTTCCTGTATACATATTATGAACATTTGATTGATGTGTGGACTTTTTCATTGAACATTTGAAAGTGTATACATATTAATAAGTCATTTACTAATCATGTCATTGAATTTGATTTAAAAAAAGCCCAAGATCAATCAATCATGGACCATTAGTCCATCACAGCATCACTCATTTAGTCCTTTGAAGAATATATATGATAAAATAAATAGCAGTAGTTCTCACACCGTCACACAGATCACAGAGAGGAACATGTAACTTCATGACTTACTCAACTAGACAAGGTACCAGCACCATCAGGCAACAGTCCAACACATCATGCCATTTCCAATTTCCCATATTACCATCAGCCCATACCCATCACAATTCAACAAAATAAGTGAATAACAGCCGCCTTGGGCTATACTGGGCCGAGCTCGCGAGCCAGAGCGAGCTGGCTCGGCTCGGCTCGGCTCGGCGCTCCAGCGAGCTAAAATACCTGGCTCGGCTGCGAGCCACTCCGAGCCGAGCCAAGCTGCTTCGAGCTCGAGCTCGCGAGCTCCAAGCTATTTTTCCAGCCCTAGCACAGCTGCATCACGCGCAGTGGCGGAGCAGTGCCGAGAAAGGAAACACGCGCACGCTAGGGAAGGGAAGAGACAGGAGTCGCGCGCTGGCCTCTAGCGCAATAGGTCACGGGTTATCTCGCTAAATTCCAAAAGTAATGTTTGAAGGAAATGTTTCCCTAAGAGCATCTCCAACCATAAGTCCTATATTTGGGTCTTATAATTTGTATTAGGGACATATTTGATGTGTTTAGGGTTAAAAAAAGCTTATACTCCAACAGTGGGGTCTCAAATCATATCATTTACAACTAATTAGGGAAAGATTGGAGCGGAAGCATTGGGGAAAGAAGTCTCTGTCAGTTAGATTTCGTGGCAAAAGGAAGATAGGACCCAACCAATTGAGTCTTATATCTAGGACCCGGGAGACTGAGTCCTAAATTGATTTGCCAGTTTTTTATAAAATAGAACTCCTGTTGGAGGCTAATTTTTTTCTCTTAAGCCCTGTATTTCAAGATAGGACCCAATTTAGGACAGATGCTCTAACACTCGAGTAAAAATCACGATGCTATCAGTCAAATCTTTGCAACCAGTAGTATGAGGCCACGTGGCATCGGCAGTTATCTAAATTTGAGTGACGGAAAACAAAAATCAATTGATTGTTTCCACGAACCTCGGGAAAAGGGATCGCACTCATAAATCAACAACAAATCATCACCTACAAATTAGGAAGTTTCTTTTTTCCTAGAAAATTACAAAGGGGCATAACATGGATAGGACACGAAATTTAAAAGACATACAAAAATAAAAATTGACAATACTAGAACATACCTCAGACATACAAAACATTACAAATTGTTCCATTAGTTTGGTCAGGTAGAAAAATGACACCCTACAAACACGAACAACTACAATATTCAAAATCAACAGAAACAACCGAATAAAAAGCAGATCCCCATGTTAACCTGCACAAGGAAACAAACCTGTTAAAAACAGATCAATATTTTTTATACAATACAGATGCTCGTATACATGAATGCACACTCACTATCGCAGTGTCTAACTGTTGATATAAATGATATGCTCGCATATCATTTACCAATAAAAGGACTATTGCCATTATTTTCTATAATAAATCCAAAAAATATCATCATTTAGGTTGGTAGGTTACTACGCTCAGTTGGTATTACAAGAACATAAGATTACTTTTATCAGAGACAAAGAGATTGCACGCTTTAATTTGATTTTAACAATACAAAAAATTCATGCATTAGTAAATTACATTGATTTTGAGCCAAAGAAATTACATCATACATAAAAAGTAAAACAAAGTAAACAAGAGATTACACTGCACCAGAGACAAGCACTTAATAATACATCGAGTCAAAAAGAAAAATATACGAAATTCCACACTGTGGCCTCGAACAGGTGCGAAGCAACATGCTTGTTGGAAAGGTTTTCATAGATCCAATAAATCTAAAGTTGCATATGCGCTAGCCTCCCCATAGGACAATACAGACGCACAGCCCGAGCTGTATCCACAATACGGGCCTTAGTGCTCGTTCCATGGGCTGGGCAAAAGACATACAAAAATTGGCAACCACGAAAATGAGTTTTTACCAGCTGAGCTATGGTAGAAACTGTCTATTCGGTTCGAGTTCTCGATTCGACACAGATGCTCGTATTTTCCTATATTTATTCTAGAATTTAACCGGCACTATTCTTTTTCGGTAGTAGGTGACATGCCTGTCGATAGCGAGGTGCCTCTGGTAATTTTGTCAATTTTGAGATTCTACTGGCTCGGTCTCTCGGAGGTGCTCATAGGGGTAAGATTGCATGCATATTCATAAGGGTGAATGTACGTGTGATGTACGTATGTAAGCGTTTGCTCTGTACTATATTTAGTAAAAAAATAATTTTTTAGGCACTCCTGCTTGCCTCCGCAGCTCCGCCCGCCCTCCCTTGGCACACGCAGGATCTGACCGCCGCCCTCTCGTGGACCGTCTCCCGCCCTGCCCCGCGCAAGAGGTATGTGTACGCTCAGCTGCCGAATTTCCCTTGTGATGTTGGATCTGCCGCGCCGGCTGAGGGAGCGTGCTGCCATCAACCACCGCTCGCTCCTGCTACAGCTGCCGTGCTGCCTGCTGCACGCGCTTCAGCTACGGCATGAACCCCCACAGGTGCAGGAAGGCAGCCAGCAGTAGAGCTGTAGGCAGGGATCGGCCAGCACTGAGTGCTGATCTGTTTTTTCTTTCGGTTCCAACTTCAGTCACACTAGAGGCCTGTTTATCTCGATCGTTCTCGTGAGCAGTTATCTCACAAAACTTGTTTATTCGTATCAATCATCGATTAATCAAGACTTCTGTATCAGCTTGGCTGCCGATTGCTATTTGTGAGCTTGTTCTTCAATATTTGATTTTTCTTTTTGGTATAGTTTAGTTCAATATATGCGATCGATACTACCATTGTCAAAACTATGAAATTTCTTTGTAACAAGGCAGCCAGATAAGATTCCCAATTTCAAAGCAAGTGATGCTAGTCTTTTCATAAATAGTACATTTCTAGTCTCGCTACAAGGAATATCAGGTGTCTGCTTATTGTTTTTTAACGATTTCACTGCAGCCGAACCTAATTTTATCAGTACGTACGCACTCTCTGCATCAACTAGCTCACACATTAAGTAGACTAGATCATACCACATGGAATCATCTGTCCTCTCATTTTTCCAATAATATACATTCCTCATTTCTAATTCAACGATAGCTGCTCAACTGGGGTGCAGGATTTTTATCACCCACAGCAGCACATGCAAGCAATTTCAAAATTTTAAAAAAGTTGTAGTTCTTGAACCGCCATCAAATTCAAATTCTGATTGCACAATTATATTTTTTTTGAAAAGACCTTCAAAACAAGAGTTGCATATATTTCGACAATATTTTCGAAGACATATAAATTGCTTATGTAGATTAGAAAAGTACCAACATAAATTAGTAAAAAATGCTCAATTGACTTGCTAAAGTACCTATCACTGGTCATGCAATAAACATCCACCAACCCAACATAATTGTTTGCCATCATTCTCTAATCACACCATCCAATCTATCTTCTAAATATCAACATAATATCCACTTAACTAAATTCATGCGAGTCTAGCAACATTTTGTAAAGCCATAAGCAATTTTTATAAAATTTTATAAGCAAAATTGTAATACACTAAAAAGTATTTTCTCACACTAAAAAATGTATATTTGAAATATAGTAGTGCAGGATCTTGTTTTTAAACTCTTATTGAAATAATCGCAACTGTGTCACCAGGTTTTGTTTCGGACGCTCAATTTTGAAACTACAATTTTTTTTGTTTGAAATTGTGTGCATGCATATGTCTATCGGTTCTCTTTTTTTCTTCTCACATATGTATGCATGTGCTGACATCATTCGTACTTTTTCTTTTCTCTCTTATGCAGACACCCTAATGTGTTTGTTCGAGGCTCCGAGCTGATTCAGTATGTATGAAAGGAACATTGGTTCCGTACAGTGTCCCCAATAGAAAATAACAACCGTGCGAACGTTTTATAAAACAGCTGCCCGTAAATTAGCCGTATCGTTATTTTTTATATACTACATATTGCTTGATATGGTGCCCCTCGTTTATTTGTCAATTTTGCAACGTTATAGATGGTCTGCTTGGCCGACGATAATCTCATTCTGTAATGGTTCATTATCTTTTGCTTGATATAGGAAGAGCTAGTTTGACGACTATGATGGGCAATTTCTATATGCCTATGCGGTTTTATGTTTAAAAAATAAATTTAAATTTGAATTTTGGAATATAAATCATGAATTTGATATGGTGAATGATTACAAATAATTTTTTAATTATTGTTGTATTGTAAGGATAAAAATAGAGGATGAGTAGAAATATAAGACAAAACTAAATTATGATTCAGATTTGTGACCCTTGTTAGAGTTCGGTGTAAAAATGTAGACCCCACACAAAATAGGGAGAACCTCTATTTAGGAAGTAGGAGCTCTGGTTAGGGATTATTGCTATGGTTGCTTTAACTTAATTACAATTTGGAGGTCATAAGGGAGGGGCCTCCTTACCCCTACCACTCAACCGATGGCCTACTCTAATGCATGCAGATAGATCTACCGACCACTAATGGAAGGGCCTCCTCTCTCCTCCCGAAACAGCTAAATCAAGAGACGGCTTCAATCAGCTAACTTCTTATTCATTTTTATCTCAACTATACCACGTGACTGAACCCCTTGCCAACCCTTGCTGCTCTTATGTAACATTTCAGATCTAAATATGACTCGGTCCTAGTAAAACACACACTTACACCAACCCCGTTTACGCTTTCGTCCTCGCTTCTTATTCATTTTTATCTCAACTATACCGTGTGACTGAACCCCTTGCCGACCCTTACCTTACTGAACATTCCCATCCTAAATATGGCTCAATCCTATTAAAACATATATTCGCACCAATCCCGCTTATGCTTTTATCGGTACATACAGACAAGGCGTAAGGCCCGGGCGTGACAACTGGGGGCACAGTCTCCGGACCTCCTCCCACGTACTAGCAGGTCCGGTGCCTCCACGTGCCCGCAAGGACGAAGTGCTCATGAACAACTACCACGGGCCCGGACCACCGCGGGATGGTCTTGGGCCCACGCTAACATCATATAACCCAATTGAGACATTGTAGAATAGGCTAAGCTTCTTCACAGCGCCGCGCGCGTGGGCGAAGAGTTATTATGACCTGCTGCAGGAAGGCTACAATGTGCGCTGCTACAGTGCACAAAAGGCTACATCTCGACAGGTCAGTATAAGCCCCAGTTCCTCCCCCAAACTTACAAATCACACAGTGGCTTGACTGCTCCAAACTCATCCTAAGCTAGGGTTAGGCGGGTGCACTCCATCATCTGGCTGGAGAAATCCTCGTTCTCGCTTCGTGTAAATGGATTCACCCGGTGATTTGAATGCATTGGCACTTAGCTTTATATATTGATGAACATCACCCACATCTAGCAAGATGGCACTATTCCCTTAGACCCTCACACATGTCATGCCCCTCAAATGCTACTAGGAGGTTCAAATTCATCTTGAGTCAGGATGGCAAATGTTACATCATTGACACACTCGGGCCGAAAAGGATCGCATGGGGTTTAGGCACAGCGACTTTGCTAATAAAGGGCAGACACGTGCATCGTGGTCGATTTTTCAAAATAGCCGGCTATAAGTATCTCCCGCTATAGCTAATTGAAAAATGTGGTGCTATTTGGTTCCATGTGCAATTTAGCCGCTATTAATCACTATAACTTCAGTCAGCCGGCACTGTTTTAGAGAACCAAATGCTAAATGGCTTAACCAGCTATTTTGTACGTTATACGAATAATATCCATAATATTTTCATCTCTAATTTCATCCAGCTGTAGAATCTCGTGTTTTCTTTCCCTTCAGTTCGTAAGGGCGCATCTTTTCTTACGTAATTTTAGCGCTTCCTCAAAACGTGGTCATACAAAACATAAAATGCCGTAATTTTTTCCTCAACGTTTAAAGAGTCACTAGTGTCTTCTTTTCTACATAACGTTTATGTTCAAAACGCCATCAATGTTCTTTTCTACATATAAAGTTTAAGAGAAAAATTTTAAGATTGTGCATGCATGTATGTAAGCATCTGCACCTATACTACATAGACTCCAAGCCAAAGCAGACTCCATAGACCGGCAGCAATTTCACCTGAAAAAAAAAACTAGCAGGTACGGGGAAATCTTAACGGTTTTTGGTTTTCATGTGGAGCCCCTAAAGATTGCACACACACACACACGCGCGCGTTTCCTTCTTTGCAGTAATCTTTCACACGTAACAACCAGTAACCAACCGATCACATCATTCGCAGCTACCATTGGCTCCCAATTCTCCATACCCTTTATCCGGACCCACTAAACCAGCCAACGAGCCGCCCCAGCTGTCCTTGTCCATGTGCCTTTTCAGCGTTCGACGGCACAAGACGCAACCAACCACAGTTTACCCCAAGACAGACATACACAAACTGCCTTGTTCAAAATTGCTGCCGCCCTTGTCCGTTCAATTGCCACTTCTATGGGTAACCCACGGCAGCTACCAAAATACCCCATTTCTGTGGTGGCATCTGAACCTACGACTACTACCAAAATTGCACCAATTTCACATGTTACAAACGGTAGGCGGTGCGTGCACAATGGACTTCACTTTAGCGCACATTCGGCTCTTTTCTGAGATACTTCTGAACCAAATGACTCGCCACCTCTGGTAATGGCATCGGCCGCTTGTCCTAGACCCCTCTTTCCGGCTTTTCATAAATCATTTTTTTTTACCCATTGTATTAAAGCCTGGAATTCTGTTGGAGGTAGTCATTCTTACGATGGATCCGGTTTTAGAGTGTTGTTAGTTTCTTTTTTATCATGTTATGTTTGCATGACCGGATCCCATCCCGAGAAGAATAATTCTTCCCCGGAGCTGAGATGGAGAACTGGGACTCAGCAGGGAGTTTTGACTGCAAAGTCAAGCTCATTGGCGCGTCGGTACAGCAGAGCTGAAGCTTCTACCCTGTTGATGGCAAACATGATACAGAATTTCAATCAAGTGATGGGTCATCTCGACAAGTTAGAAAATAAGGATATGTAATAGAAAAAGAATGGTTTAAGCAAATGAAAGTAGTAATATTCCTCACCATCCTGGGTGCACCACGAATCTGCCAGTGGATAGTGCCCAGTTCACCTTGTCTGTCCCGAGGGAGTTGGCAACAACATGAGTGACCCGGTCATCAATCTGGTTCGTGCATACTGCACCAAACTGCTCTGCAGTCTGCCACAGAGGATGCAAATGGGGTTTGGTATCCCCAATCGGGAAAACCCGGCTAAAGAGAATACGACAGCCAGCAAGGATCCTCTGCTGCTCAGCTGCTAGTATGCTTCGAACATCAGCCTCATTGAGGTTAGGATGAGAAAAGAAGTTGCGGTGAATTCGCTCAATGACCTACTCCCAGAAAGCACGAGAACTCTGTTAGAACAATCAAAGATGGACTTCAGCCCACGTAAGCTCAATTGTGGAGAAACAAGTGCGTACCGCCAGTGAAGAAGCAAGGGTACCATCCTCTGGCCTCTCATCTCTGTCTATCTCTAGAAGTGATGGTCCAGGAAGGCCAAATTGACGTCTGCTGCAGGGGAAATAGGTGTATCTGCAGAAAATCTCATGGAAAGGGGTTTAGTCAAGATGTATCTACCATGAGTTCATGTAGGAAGAATAAAAAAAAATAAACAGTGACACAAACCTCTCTACAACTATCAAATTATGTCTGTTGTGAGGCCACACTCTCACAGAATCATCTATGATTACCACTGCAGATTCCATCCCCAACACGCCATCCAGATCTTTACTCTTGGGCACTCGATCATCGCTGTCAAATGGATCACCATCATCACCTCTTGAGATGACTCGCCCAGCAAACAAGGTCCCAGTAGGGTCAAGAACCTTGGCCATCTCAGTAGCGTAAAGTTTGTTTCCCATGGTATACAGATGCAACTCAAAGAGCTTACTCGCCTATAGCAAAGCAACAGACAGGTCAAAAAATAACAGCAGAGCAGAGACACTAAAGTTGCCATCTTTTTATTTAAATAAGTACACAACAAACCTTCTCAAGGAAGGTCCATATTCCTGGTCTCAGTTTCGTCCACATATTCATATGATGAAGACGATAGAGATGGCGTTCTGGCAATGACCTGTCCTGTTCCTCTTTCTGCCGTAAGATCTCTTCATGTATAGAGTCCACTTCTATAAACTGAACAAGTATGCAATACATTAATGGGAAAACAATTAAACTTAGAACTCATAGGCTAAAGCGTCTAATACCTTTGCGGAATTAAGTAGTGTGTGATCCAGATCAAGCACCAGGCATAGCTTCCGCGCTGAAAACATTTTTTGCTGTTCTGTGATCCGTCTTGCCCTTTCCTTCTGTATGAGAGCTTTCTGTTGGTCATCATAACCATCAAGGAGATGATCAACATCACCCCATGGGTTAACTGGCTGCCCAGCTTCGCGTGGTATTCCAGGAGCATTTGCTGCATCAGCATTATGACCATTCTGTTCAACTGCTAGCCTCGGATCCGCCCTATTTATGCTGCATGAGGCATGTTCCATGGGAGCCATAAGAGCTGTAGCAGCCAACTGTGAATTTGAGACAGGATCAACATGCTTTGTGCCCATGATGAACGGCCGTGCAATGCTAGACAGCAACGCTGGTTGAGAAACCATTGAAGTAGTCTGATCTTTGGTGCCCTGAGAATCTGGCTGAGTAGTTCCATTAGATTTGACTTGCTCCAAGCCCACTGCATCCGTTTTCTGGGCTACGTTATTATGAAGGATCCTCCTGGGGTCACGGGGCTTCATACGTAGTACACCAGCATCGTTTTGCGAGTTCTACATAAATAAAACTTTATGTCAGTAAAATATCCTAACAGAGCAAAGAGTTGGCATTAAATGACACCTATGACTAATAACATATAAAACAAGTAAATCAAGGTAAACAGTATGTACAGAAGACCAGAATAAAGTATACGAGCTTTACCAAAGGTGGTGTCTGCATTGGAACCTGTGGCCTAACAGAGGGAACTTGTGCAGCTTCTGTGGGCCTTGGAGCGGTGCCAGGTGGTAAAACCATGCCAGCAGTTCCAATACTGATCATGCCACTAGATACGGCACTGGTAGTAGCTACCTGCTGACGTTCTGATGCTGACATCTTCTGCTGTTCCATTTTAATCCAATTCATCAGCACTGTTGGGTTCACGGCAATGTCCTTTAATAGAGAAGGCGGCAATGAAACAGCAGGAGGTGCACTGATTTGTGCAGCAGAACTTTGATGGGGTTGCAAAAATGGTGTATTTGTCCCGCTGCTATTTGGCAGAGCCCTCATGTTGGTCATAAGCTGATTGGGATCCCCTGTTGGCACCAGCATGTTTCTTGGATCCCCGGAACCATTCCTAAATCTTTTTAACAAGTTTTCATCCACCTGAGGTTCATCCACTGCTTTGTGTTTACGGTTAATAATTGGAACTCCAACACCCGAATTCCCATCCTTTGGGTCCAAATAATTCACACGCTGATTCGCATCTGTAGCACCAGCAGAATCACGGTTCAAAAACCTGAGCCTTGGATCTCTACTTTTAGATGTAGTCTTTAGTGCATGATTTGGCCCCGCAGACGACTGCTCAGCTTGTTTACCATAGTCAGGTGGACCACCTGCATAACTAATATTGCTGCTGCTGACTGTGTTAGGTTGGGAGGCAGGCATCTGACTTGTACTTGGCAGTGCAGTCTTCTTTGGAACTGGGAGGCTGGAAACCTCACCAAATATATCACCACCTTTGTCTGCAGATTTACCCTCATCACCAGAAGGAGTTGGACTTGGCAGATCATCACTTGGAAAGACAGATTTCTGCCTGTACTTCTGCTGATATGACGAAACAGCCTTCAGAGGATCATTTAAGGATGGATATATCGAATTCCTTCCAGGCTCAGCTCTCTCTGGGAAAGATGGTCGCTCAGGTACCATTGGAAATGATCCAAACCCAACAGGCTTTGGCACAGGAAAAGGAGGTGCATTATCCCGTGTGGGCGAGGGTAAGCTGTTCTCGTCATAATCTGCATGTAGATCCAACAAGGGACTAATCCTTTTTGCAGGTACTTCCAACCTCAGCAAGCTAGAGGCACTAAATGGATTTGCTGCTCCTGATTCAAATGGCAATCTCCCTGATGAAATCTGCCCAGATGGAGCCGGTACATTTGTTGCTTTTGTGCCACCACTGGTACTTGGGTCACTGACGTTGTCTTTTTCCTCGAAAACTAACTGCCTCACACGGCTGTCCAGCTGATGCACAGGACAGAAAATTGAGATTGCAATTTCAGAATTCTGCTCGCAAGCAGCAAAACGGAAACATTACTAACCTCATCTCTCTGGTCGGGTGTCAGCATGCATGAATATCTGTTCTTGATGTGGAACAACAACCTACATCATTCATAGGAAATCATTTCAGTCACACAAAAAGTGGCAGTTTTCTTCTGTAATTAGTTGAAGATGAGTCACGTACTTCAAAAGCATTGTCTTATTCTGCTCTCTCCTCGGCATGTTGAACGACTTCGCCACCTGCAGCAATGCAATGCGAAGCGTCAGCCTTAAAGTCAAGGAAGGGAACCCACCAACACTTGGTCCAGGCCTTACAGTGGTGAGTGTGTCAATTCCGATGAACGCCTGGTGCACTAGGGGATCAAGAATTTGCACTGGGCTCCCATTCTCCGGGTACAGCGGCTTCAGGTTCTCAAAGCATGTACGCAGACGTGCGCAGGTGCCCTCAAACGACCTGCAACACAGCAGCACGAAAACTGGTTTTTCTCAGCGTCCAAAATCGAAGCCACCCTTCAACAAAAACATGAAGCATCCATCCGTACTTCTCAGCTTCCTCAATGGAGATCATCTCGAGCTCCTCCAGTATACTCCCCACGCGCTGGTCATAGTCCACCTCCACCTCCTCGGCGGCCGCAGCAGGCGCCACGTCGCCGCTCCCCTCCGCAGCTACCGACTCTGACTTCTCCGGCGCATCGGAGTCCAAATCGATGGTCTCAGGAGGCGGCCGAGGAGGCGAGGACGAGCCCTCCACGGCCTCCCCCTCCTCAATCTCGCCCTCCTCCTTCTCCCCGTCCGAGGCGTCGTCCACGGCGTGCTCCACCTCGTCCTCGTCCGCCTCCTCCTCCGGGGCCGGGCACGCCACGAGCGGCTTCTTCTGCACGGCCTGCAGCCACGCGAAGCTGTGGAACGCCTGCCCGTAGCTCCGCGCCATGTACCCCATGGCCGGCGGGCCCGTCCAAGACCTAGATCTCGGCGGCGCCGAAGCAACGGCCCCCAACGCACCGCCGCCGCCGCCGGACGACGAGTCCTTCCTGAAGTCGTCGGCGGTGATCTCCTGTATCGACCCCGACGAGTCCCCGTCCGACCCCTCGCCGCCGCCGGGAGCGGTCACCAAATCCCCGCCCGCCGTCACCACCGCCGACCGCGGCCGCTCCCGCGCCATCAAGCCGACCAGCCGCTCCTCGTCCTTGGGCGTGACCGTCACGCGCATATGCAACCCCTCCTCCTCCTCCCCTCCACCAACCGCCCAAACCTCCGTCACAAACTCCGGCGCACCGCCGCCTAGGTCTCGTCCGCGGCGCCCGAATCCGCCAACCCGGGCCTCGATCCGCAGCCCGCGCCGGCGCCGAGCGCTCCCGCACCGCAGCAGCGGCGCCAATCGACGGCCGCGCCGGCTGATTCCGCCGGATCGGGGGCGCACGCGCGCGCGCGGGGGCGGAGCTGGTCGGGGGCAGTACGCGAGATTTGGGGGAAAAAAAAAGGCTTCGAGGAAGAGAGACGGGGTGGGGGGTGCCGGGACGGATATGTAGAGCACGCCGGGCGGGATCCGACCGTTGGGGTTTGAGTTGGACGGTGCCAGATGCGGACACGTCGCGTCGGGGGGGGGCGCAGAGGGGAGAAGAGCGGGAGGGGGACGCAGGGAGGTAGCTGATGGCGGCGCGGCGACGCTGACGTCACGCGCAGGATTGTTCGTTCCTTCTGCTTCTGCTGCTGCTGCGGCTTGGATTTTGTACTCGCCCCCTGATCCGCATTTACTGGCCGGTTCCGGCGGTTCTCAAAAATTGTATTTCTGGCCTGTTTTTCAAGAAAAATTACTGTTGGATAAAATTACCGTGCTACCATCTTTGTTGTTCTAGGTAGATAAGACGGTCTTCGATAGATGCCTTTGGAAGTTAAGTTTTACTCTCAGCTAAAAAGATAACTTTTGAGATAAAGCAGAGCCACTCTATATAATTCTCTGATACAAGTAGGTTGTATCAGTGTATTACGAAACTGCTAAAGCACCATTTGTGGTATTTATGCATTCCCGCCCTTGGAAACATGTTCTACTGTTCACGAGAGCATCGACACGCGGCATCCATGCATTACAACTTTGGAAATGTGTTCGATTTTTTCACCATGGCACTGACACGTGGCACTCACGAATCCCTGCTCTTGGATATGTGTTCTATTATTATTCACCAAAATGCAGACAAAGTGTTCCTCATGCATTCCAGATATTGACGGAGTGTTCTATTGTTCACCAAAGCATCGAAACATGGCATTCATGCATTCCCACTCTTGAACATGTGTTTTAATTAATTAATATTCAGCAAAGCATCGGCGCGCGCCATGCATGCATCCTCACAAGCTCTTTGGGCACGTGTTCTATTGGGTACCAAGGGGGCATGGGTTTTCAACCTCTTGGTTTGTGACCAACACACCCTAAAAAAACGTTGTGCCATGTTAACATTACTGTACTATATAATTTATCAAAAAAATCATTCTTGCCTATCAACCGTCCATCCATCACTGCTAGCATCCGTGCCTGCTAGTTTCTTGATGTATTAAGATCTTATATTTTGAAAAAAAATTATAAAATATCATTGCCTGCTGCTGGCTCATTTCTTGAGGAGTGCTGCCACCATGCAGGTCAGGAAAACACTACGCGCCGTCACGCAAACCACCAACGTGTAGATGATCACCGCGTGCTTCTATGCTGGAGCGCATCCACCCACCACCAAGACGTACACGCGCGGAGCATATCCCACGCTAGAGGTTGGGACCCTGGATCCATGTCTTAACAAGGATGTTGGTGATGCAGGTCCAATTAATATGTCCCCGCCAACTCGCACCGCTGGACAAACTAGCATTAAGTACCGGGCATAAGATGCCTTTAGCTCCCAAAGCAGGGGTAGGAATATGTCATCCCTACGGGTTCTTGATTGTCCAGCCAGTGGGATCGGATCGGAGATGTCTTCTCTTTACAGCTGACAGTGATACTCGTCAATCCCGACAGCTCCATTTCGGCCTGACATGGATGTGATGAGGTGCTTCTGTAGTTGTGCATGAGGTTAGTGAAATCCCATCTGCATTGGTGTTCCGGCTATTTTGTTTTGGACTTGCAGCCTTGCATTGTTTGCTGCACTGTCATGTGGAAGTTGAGTTGAAAGCTGTTTCTTAGGTTTTGCCTGAATCCTTTTTGGACGTTGAAAGTTAAGAGGCATGAGAGGATATGGATTCAACTTCTTCTTTTTTTAGATTGAGGAAAAGTTTCGGCCTTGAACATCCACGGATGAATGCCTACAGCCCTGGCTATGGATTCAACTAGGAAGAGCAGGGACTCAATTGAACTTCTCATGTGCCACATTGTATTCTTTTTTTAGTTGTTTGTGATAATTTCAAATCAGAGATTTATTCTTCGAGTTAAAAGGGTTGGATAATGGTGTCCAAATAGTTCCGTGTTCGCAAATATGTTTTGGAAGAGAAAAATACAGTCATACTTTTGAAATTGGACTATAAGTTGAAATTATGAAATATATAGAGTCAGCACATGAAAATTATGTTTGCAAGTGGGCAGCAGTTTTTGCATATTTACATAACAACCCACCAAAACTGGGGGCAATGAGTTTGTTGGCAGTTAAATTATTGGTGATTTGGTAAAACTGTTGGGGATAAAAATTATACTAACAAAAACTACCCGTCACTCTAGATTTTACTTTATAATAAGTATATTCTAGTAGAAAATAGTAATTACAAGAATTGCATATCAAAGACCATACCATAAAAAAAACATTAAACGTCATTTTACCACAGAAAGTACTTTGCAAAAGTTTAAATTGAAGGTAAGAACGATTAGCTATATGCATGGCTGGCTTCACATAGACACAATCGAACAGGAAACTTATTACGTTTTTTTTTTACGTAGTTACAGCCTTTCAGGGAACCGTTTCCTCTGCTTCTGCTAGATTTCTGCCGCACGCAAGGCATGATAGGTTGCAGTTTCCACATTTGGTATGCCGTAAAAGGCACAGCACAAAAAAAAAAGGCTTTTGCCGTACCGTGTGCGGATGCAGAACCTCGTACCTGACCAGAACAGGAAGGAAGCAAGCAAGCTGGATAAACGTGCGTGAACGAACGAAGGCAAGTCGCATCCAGTGACGGCAGTTCCTTCCGGAGTACTAATATCTGACGTTTTGCAGGTTGGTTGCTCTGCGGCAGCAACGACAGCTGATGAACAGGCAGAGAAATGGCGATGAACACCTAACGGAATTCCACTAGGGTACATCAAAAAGACGCACTCACATCACGTGCAGCTAAAAGTTCGCGGAAACAAGAGCTGGGGATCGGAGGTCAAACAAATAAAATAAAGACGTACGCTAGGCTGGAAAGGAGGAGCAAGCAACAACCGAAGAAGAAGAAAATCGATCCTGGCAACAACATTCATTCATTCTTCCAACCAAAAAAAAATGAAAAGATCAGCCGACAAGCTTGTCGATGAGGTCTGCTGCCTCCTGGATGGTGGTGATGTTCTGGGCGTTGTCCTCCTCGACGGTGATCTTGAACTCCTCCTCGAGCGCCATGACGATCTCCACGGTGTCCAGCGAGTCGGCGCCGAGGTCCGTGAACTTGGACTCGGGCGTCAGCGCCGCCGCCGCGTCCGCGCCCAGCGCCAGCTGCTGCTTCACGATGTCCATCACCTTGCTCACCGTCTCCGCCTTGGCCTGCATGTTCAACCCAGTTCAGATAAATCCAAGCTGTCGGGGGCCAAGCGATCTAGTAGCAGTAGGCCTCATCGTTGGAAACGTCACCGCGTAGACGCGGAAGCGCGGTGCTCGTAGGGAGACGAGGCGGCTTCTCGTCGCCCCCATGGCCATGGAGATGAGGCTCCGGCCTGAAACCCTGCTTCCCTGCAAGTTTCAGTCAATGGCGGCACAAGACACATTCAGAGGAGAGGTGAAAACGTAGGGTAGTTTTTTATTGACAGATAAAAAAAGCATGTACGGAGTATGGAGTATAGGTGGCTCTCTGCAACAAAATGCCTTGCAGAGTAACGTACTGCAGGAGGATTTTACAATTTTGTTACCTATCCAAAACATGTTCAACGCAAATCAGAAAATTCCGTTACGGTCTAGGTAGCTAGTACACCCCCAAATGAGAAGGAAAAAAAAAAGTTGTATCACATCCTGTTGAGTGGCCGGCACCGTGGGCCGGATTAGCCGCTGGTGTTTATTTCTTTTTTCCCTCATTATTACAAACAAAACTCTAAGCACACCCGTCATTACTCTGAATTTGCCTGTGGCAACAAGTGCTCTACTCTAGAAAAACAATTGAAAAGGCAGGCAGAGTAGCATACTGTAGGATGCCACGAACCATCGAGGAGAAAGAAAGAATCAGCGGAGACAAGCTACTGTATACTCCACTAAGCACAAACTAGAGAAACAAATTGGAAAAAAGAAACAAAGAAATACTACCGAGCACGGACAGAGCCATCCGTATCCACACATGCATTCCCATCCCGATGCTTTACCTTCCAGCTCGGGGTGGTCGCCGTCGCCGTGCCGAAGCCGCCGGCCTTCACGGAGACGGCGGACAAGGTGGCCATTGGAGCGCCGCCGCCGGGACGGGACGGGAGGGAGCCTGGACGGAGGAGCAGGGGAAGCTAGCTAGCTGCAGAGTGGAGCGCGGCCGGGCAGCCGAGCCGAGTAGTAGGGGGCTTTGTGGATTGGATTAGGCCCTGGGGGCTCCGACGTGGCGCCGTGCTGGCCACCCGCACCGGTGTTTTTGTTGTTTAGTGGCCCCCACCACCGTGTTATGTGCGCGGTGGGCCTAGCAGCCAGCGTTTTTTGCTGTTGTTTCTTTTGAGGAAAGGGCCCACCGCAGCAGGCATGCAGCAGTGTGTTTGGTTGGGGTGTGATTTTTGGAAAAAGCTACCGTGAGCTGTGGGCTGTGGAAAAGTCGCTGTGAAAAAGCTGCTGTGGAAAAAGCAGAAGACCGTTTAGTTAGAGCAGCTGTGAGCTGTGGGAAACTGTATGCTTTTGGTGAAATACTTGTAATACCCCTGGAGGTTTATGAGACTGTATATAAACCAAAATACTCGTAAAAACATAATATGTTCACTATTTCGTATGTAAATATATTTTTTGGAAAGAAAAACATTAAATTTTCTAAGTTTTTCATCCATATGGTCCGCATAAATAGAACTGTAGCAATTACACAAGGTAAATAGCTCATAAAATTATGATGTATGTCAACGTAATTATCCTCCTCTCGCACTAACCAAATCATCAGCGATCTTATCATGAATGGTATTCATAGTATCTTCATGCTCTACCTCTTCACTCCCATCTTCTTGTATTTGTGCCGTGCCACTTATAGATGGTACCAAGTACCGCTCATCAGCATCATATCTCTCAAACTCCTTATCACGCAAATTGCTATCACGGATAAAATTATGCAAAGCAAAACAAGCCATGATTATATACTTTTGAGTACGAGGTGAGAAACTTGGCATACTCTTCAAAATACGCCACTTCTGCTTCAAGACTCCAAAAGACCTTTCAATCACATTTCGAAGGGACGAATGCAAGAAATTGAACACCTCGTACTTTCCTTGAGGAAGGCCTATACGATGCCGAAATTCGGGTATGTGATATGTGCTTCCTCTATAAGGTGTAAGATACCCTATTTGGTTTGGATAACCCGAATCCACGAGATAATATTTTCCTATAAAAGTAAGCAAGTGAGGCAAAATAAGTAATACAAGTATAACTAACGTAAAATGAAGGAAATGATGTACCATGCATACCTTTAGGAGGTACGGAAAATGAAGAAAAATTTGCCAATGCATGATTGAGGATACGCGTGTCATGGGCAGCACCTGGCCAACCAGACATAATAAAGGTGAACCTCATGTCAAAGTCACAAATTGCTAGCACATTCTAAGATGTATATCCGTGACGACATGTGTGGTTAACCACTTCATCCACTGGCATTACCACTTTCACATGTGAACCATCTATTGCTCCGATTGCACCTTTGAAGTATGGCCAAAAATGGCTCTCTCTTACACTTGCATGGTCCGTAGAAAAAGTAGGATCTCTCGGAACAATATTATCTTTAGCTAACTTGCGCATACACTTCAACGCTTCATAACTTGCCCATACACTTCAACACTTCATAAAATTTCATGTGAACTGTCCAAAGCGATCGAGTGAAATGATTTTCAGCTTGTGAAAATGATTGTGGTCCTCCGACAATCCACAAGAACATCGCCAATGACTCAATGCATGAAACATTATTGGTAGAGGTCAATCCGTTGGTAGAGACTAGCAAATCATGAAGCGCCATAAAAATCTCGACACTCATCTAAAACATCTTATAAAAATACGTTGGACGATCCATGCACCTCATCACCCATTGAATTCTAGTTTCCGTCGTTTCCCTATAATTATCTTTATGCAAATACCGTTCATTGTACAACTCCCCTATTTCTCCCATAATAGCAGCATGTTGGGCTAGTTCAGCTAGCATCAACAATCCCTTTTGCCCTTCTTTGGCGACATCCGCTAATTTTCCATCCATCTACAGAAGAACAACAACATTTTTGGTTCAACAGAATATATAATAAAAACCAGCATTTTACATGACAAATTGGTTCAGATCTTTGAAAAGAAGAAACATTAAAACATGAAAAGAAGAAATCGCTGGCGTCCATCATGCTCCCTCCTAATCAAATCGAGCCTTCCCTCAATTGTTTCTAAAGAGCTAAAAACCTCCATAAATTCTGGCTTCACAATAAGTGAAGTGGTTGTATACATTAGAGCAATTTCTTCTTCCACCCCACATTCTTTCACCATCTTCATAGTCATTGCTATGGTAGGAACATGGTTGGTTGGAGGAGCGGATGATACTTCAACACTTGTGGAGATCTTCTCTGCAGCAGTTTTTATCTTCTGACAAGTGCTCTTATACAAACGAAAGAAAGGGCTCTTCTCACTCTTCTTTTCAGCACCAGTGGAGATCTTCTCTGCAGCAGTTTCTATCTTCTGACAAGTGCTCTTATACAAACGAAAGAAAGGGCTCTTCTCACTCTTCTCTTCAGCACCAGTGGATGTGAAGCGTCCCCCCCCATCAGGGAAGACTTAAAAGTGTTGATTTATCAGTCCCAGGAGGCTGATAACACTTTTATTACATCAGATGGTACATCACCGTACAACTCTACGCGGTAATGGGCAGTGAAGCGCCACTATCGCGAGGATTACAACCAGAACCCACACTACTACACTAGCTACGAAAAGAGAATCATCAGAGTCTTGCGCCATGCGGAATCCAACGGTGGCCTCAACCACAGGCAAGACTGGGTGCAGGACGAAACCCTACTCGTTGTCTTCGGGGACGTAGTCTGGGTCTTCCACTGTAAAAGTAAGAGTGGGGTGAGTACAGACGTACTCAGCAAGTCCAATCACACCCACGGAGAGGGTATAATAGAAATTAATGCAAAGGACAATCCAAGGGTGCGGTTAGGGTTTGTTTGCGGAAAACTCAGTTATATGCAAGGGTTCATTTGGAAGACATTTTCAAAACAAGTTTTCCAATACCAAGGGGCACACGATGTTGATCCACACAGGATCCAAGTTTTAAACTGCTACCGGACTCCCCGTCCGCCGTAGCACACGGCACAACTGTCGGACACCTTCCAAACAACTCACACCAGCCCATCCATTCCCAGAGATAAACACTAGTTATGTGACCACACCATAACTTGCCCAATACCGTGGGCACGGCTATTCGAATAGATTTTTAACTCTGCAGAGGTGTGCAACTTTACCCACAGGTGGGGTACCACAGCACGAACACCTTAGTGCCGGTGCAGATCCCATCGAAGCCCTTACCCACCTTAGCTAGACCTGACTAGCCACCACGGGATTTATCAAGGGGTCATTCGACCTACCACCGAGGTTTAACCGGGGCATAAGTCACACAGAGCTTATCCCGTCTCCTTGATCACCCGTTGCTCCCAGCTCTCCTGATGGCTATCAGACTAACTAGTGGGGTTAGGCCAAGCCGTTGCCCATACAACGGTCAAGTGGTTCGCACGACAAGAAGCTAGGTGAGATGTCACATCAACTCGGTCCTTAGGGGTGACAAGATGGATATCTCCCCTCCACGCTCAACCACACAGGTACGAGCACACCAACGGCAATTCACACAGAAATGCCATCCATCCCGTCCGACTCGTTTCTCAAATCCACATTTTACCCTTTCCCACACACACGCATTTTCTTTATAAAATTAGGTGGTCAAGGTATGGTTGTCACAACAAGGGTGGCTATCTACCATGGTTACGGCACGCAAAACCATGCAATTTTATAAAACAGGCCATCGGGTTGTGTTTATAAAAACTAGGACAAAAACATGCATCAAAGGGCGGAATTGAACTTGCCATCGTCAAACTCTTGCGGGAGGTCCTGATCGTAGCACTGTCCCTCGGGCTCGAAGTCGCGGAACTGGTTCTCGTTCGCTTGATCACAGTCGAGGCCTTCCTCGTTCACTCCGTGTCCTACGACGCAAACAAACAGACACACAATCAAGCACAAGAACTAAAAGCTTTTATCGTTGAGCTCGAATCGGAAATAATTTAGTTACGGAGGTAGGGTTAATATTTTCGGGTGGTTTCTTAATGGCATGGCTAGAACTACTCTAGAAATAGAGTGGTAAAGTTTCGGGTCGATCGGGGGTCGTTTCGCACATAAAATGACGGGTTAAAGGTGGTTTCAGGGGTTAAACAGGGTCCAGGGACTCGTTCGTAATTAGTTATGCTATAGAAAGGACTTGATTGTAATTTCCTAAACTATTTGGGGTGTGTTAGGAAGGCGTAGGGGTTTATTTGACATTGGTTTACACGGCGGGGGTTATTTTCTAAATAACCAAGAGCAGGGGTTCCTGCCACTAAAAGTGACACATAAAAGGGGATTCTTTTCGGAAAAACAGAGAAGGCCAGGGGGTTTTGCATAAAAGGGCCACCTTCTTCCTCCTCCCCTTACTGGAAACAGAGGAGAGGGGAGGGGAGCTCCGGCGCCAGCCGTCCTCGGCGGCCCGGGCTCGATGGCGGCCCTGCGGGTGGGGGAAATGGGGGAGGAGAGCGAGGGGGACCGATCCCCGGCCTCACCTCGGGCCGGGACGGCTTGTGGAGATGGGGCGACGGAGGCCGGCGGCGGCGGGTGCGGGGGCTCGGTGTGGCGGCGTGGTGGGCTAGGAGAGGAAGGGCCAGGCGTGCGGCGGCGATTGTGGGGTGCTGGAGGCACCCCTCGGCCCTTCTTATAGGCGGCCGGGGTGGTGGAGGTCGAGGCGCGACAGGGGCCGGGGCGGAGCGCCGTTAATGGCGCTTCGGCCCTTCGCGCGTGTCGCGTAGCGGCGTGGCGGCGAGGGCGCCGAGCGTGGCACGTGGGGAGGGGCTGTGCAAGCACAGGAGGTGGCGCAAGCGGCGAGGAAGGGCGCGGCAGCGGCGGGCGGCGCGGCGCGCGGGCCAGGGGGCGGAGCGGTGCGTGCGTGGGGGCAACGGACGGGCGGCACGGCTTGACGACGGGCGGCGCGGCCGCGTTCCGGGGCGGGCACGCGCGTGCGCGAACAGCGCGGTACGGCGCGGGCCAGGGCGAGGACGCGGGCGACGGGCGGCGCGGCGCGGCGCTCGGCCACGCGCCGCGCGTGCGCGCGCGTCGTGACACGGCCGGCAGGGGCTTGCGCGCGGTGCGGCAGGGGTGCGCGGCGCGCTCGGGCACGCGCGCGTGCGTGACGCGGGGGGGGGGGGCTGGCGCGTGCGTGCGCGAGGGAGGAGGGCTGGCGCGTGCGTGCGTGAGGGAGGAGGGCTGGCGCGTGCGTGCGCGAGGGGGGAGGGGCCGAGGTTCAGTGCCAAGCAGGAGGGGCGGCGCTCGGGAGCAGGGGAGAGGGGAAGGAAAAAGAAAAGGAGGAGGGAAGGAAGAGAAGAAAGAAAGAAAGGGAAGAGAGAAAAAGAAAAGGAAAGAAAAGAAAGGAAATGGGAGAGAGAAAGAATAGGAGAAAGAGAGAGAGGGGGGGGGCGTGTCGGCGCCGGTCGCGGCGGTGACCGCGGCCGGTCGGCCACGCGCGCGCGGGGTTCGCGCGCTGCACGAGGAGCGCCGGCGCTAATCGCGGCGGGCGGTCGCGCGTGAGCGGCAAGTCAGCGAGCGGTGCGGAACGGGACAGCGTTCCGGTTAGGGTTAGGGTTTTATGACGAATAAATTTTTGGTCGGGACACTTTAACGCGTAGTTTTAAAATTTGAAATTTCCGGGGCGTCACAAACCTACCCCACTTAAATGATTCTCGTCCTCGAGATTCGGCTGGCTCCCGAACAAATGGGGAAATTCCTTCTTTAGAGCCTCCTCGCGTTCCCAGGTTGCTTCCTCTACTCCGTGTCTGCTCCATTGAACTCTGCATATCCGTACTTCGGAGTTTCTGGTCCTCCTAGTGACAGTGTCCAGAATCCTGACCGGCACTTCCTGGTATCGCAAATCCGGCTGTAGGTCTATTGTTTCCACTGGCACATATTCTCCCTCGGGTACTCTTAAACACCTTTCTCAATTGCGAAACATGGAACACTGGGTGTATATCTGACATTTCTTCTGGTAACTCTAGTCGGTATGCCACGGCTCCGACTCTCTTCAAAACTCGATACGGTCCAATGTATCGAGGGGCCAATTTTCCTTGTACTTGAAACCTTCGTGTTCCTCGAATGGGTGAGACCTTGAGATAAACAAAATCTCCCGGATTGAAACTTATTTCCCGCCTCTTCTTGTCTGCGTAGCTCTTTTGTCGGGACTGAGCCGCTTTCAATTTCTCGCGGATTTCCGCTACTTTCTCCTCCGCTTCTTTTATAAGTGCGGGTCCTACTAGGGCACGTTCCCCAACTTCGGACCACATCAGGGGAGTTTTGCACTTTCTTCCATAGAGAGCTTCGAATGGCGACATGCCCAGGCTGGCTTGGTAGCTATTGTTGTACGAAAACTCTGCATAAGGCAGACTCTGCTCCCAGTCCTGTCCATAGGTCAGGACGCATGCTCTCAGCATATCTTCCATAATCTGATTCACCCTTTCGGTCTGGCCATCCGTCTGCGGGTGATATGCGGAGCTGAAATCTAATTTGGTGCCCATGGCTTGATGCAAGCTCTTCCAGAATCTAGAGGTGAATTGGGTTCCTCTATCTGAGACAATTCTGCTGGGCACTCCATGTAATTTTACTATGTTTTCCACATAAAGCTTTGCCAGCTTTTCTCCACCGTAAGTGGTTCGTACGGGTATGAAATGAGCCGATTTAGTGAGTCGATCCACTATTACCCATATGGAATCGTGTCCTTTCTGTGTTCGGGGTAGACCTACTACGAAGTCCATTCCTATTTCATCCCATTTCCAGACCGGGATAGGCAAGGGTTGCAATAATCCTGCTGGCTTTTGATGTTCGGCCTTGATCCTTTGGCAGGTATCACAATGTGCCACAAATCGTGCAATATCCACTTTCATCCCATTCCACCAATATTTTTGCCTTGTATCCATATACATTTTGGTGGATCCCGGGTGGATGGAGTAGGCCGAGTTATGGGCTTCGTCCATGATCATCTGCCTGAAGTCTCCGTTCTGGGGTACACAAATCCTCTCCTCGTACCATAACGTTCCCTTATCGTCTACTCTGAAACCCGGTGCTTTGTTTTCTCCAGTTTGTTTGCAAATCTTTACTAACTCTTGATCCGAGCTTTGGGCCTCTCTAATCTTATCCTCTAGTGTCGATTGAACGTTTAGCACTTGGCTGGAACCTCGAGGAACAATGTGCACGTTTAATCGTGACATTTCCTCGCGCAGATTGTCATCCTTGGGTCCATAGGTTTTCCGGCTTAAGGCGTCGGCTACCACATTTGCCTTTCCGGGGTGGTAATGGATCTCTAAATTATAGTCCTTAACCAACTCCAACCATCTCCTCTGTCTTAGGTTCAAATCCGGTTGGGTGAAGATATATTTCAAACTCTTATGGTCGGTGTAAATTCACACTTATTTCCAATCAAATAATGTCTCCAAATCTTAAGGGCATGCACTACGGCTGCAAGTTCCAAATCATGGGTCGGATAGTTCTGCTCATGGGTCCGGAGTTGGCTGGAAGCATATGCAACGACTTTCCCGTCTTGCATCAACACACACCCTAATCCTTGTCGGGATGCGTCACAGTAAATGACAAAATCCCGATGAATGTCTGGTAGGGTCAGCACTGGGGCGGTTGTCAGCCTTTGTTTTAACTCTTGAAAACTTCCTTCACAACTTTCTGTCCAGGCGAACTTCTTCTCCTTCTTGAGAAGTTCCGTCATGGGTCGGGCTATCTTGGAGAATCCCTCAATAAACCTCCGATAGTACCCAGCTAATCCAAGAAAACTTCTGATTTCACTAACATTAGTCGGTCGCTGCCAGTTGGAAACTGCTTCGACCTTCTCTGGGTCCACTGCTACGCCTTCCGCGGTCAGAATGTGACCAAGGAAAGCTACTCTCTCCAGCCAGAATTCGCACTTGCTGAACTTGGCATATAACCTATGTGTTCTCAGCTTTTCCAATACTATCCGCAGATGTTGCTCATGTTCCTGAATACTCTTGGAGTAGATAAGTATGTCGTCGATAAAGACTACGACAAACTTATCCAACTCATCCATAAATACTTTGTTCATGAGGTTCATAAAATAGGCAGGGGCATTGGTTAGTCCAAAGGACATTACGGTGAACTCAAACTGCCCATAGCGGGTGACAAAAGCTGTCTTAGGGATGTCACTTTCCCTAATCTTGAGTTGAAAATACCCTGACCTTAGATCGATCTTGGAAAAGTACTTGGCTCCTTTTAGCTGATCGAAGAGGTCATCAATCCTGGGGAGGGGGTACTTATTCTTAATGGTAACTTCATTCAGTGCCCGGTAGTCTACACACATCCTCATACTCCCATCTTTCTTTTTGACAAACAGAACCGGGGCTCCCCATGGCGACAAGCTTGGTCTAATAAAGCCAATTCGTTGCAGTTCTTCTAGTTGCTTCTTTAATTCTGTCAACTCAGAGGCCGCCATCCTATAGGGTCTCTTGGCTATAGGGGATGTTCCGGGGATAAGGTCTATGACGAACTCTATATCCCTATCTGGCGGCATACCGGGAAGCTCTTCGGGGAACACATCTGGGTATTCGTTTACTACCGGGACTCCTTCTAAGGGCTTGGCTTCCATGCTAAACATCATTGGGTCAAACTTACTATCCCGGGTATGGCAGATCACTTGTATTCCTTCGGGGTTTGTTAGGTGTACCACTTTGTCAGTGCAGCCTATGAGACCATTGTGTTGGCTTAACCAATCCATCCCAAGGATCACGTCTATTCCCCGGGACTTAAGTACTACCAAATCTGCTAGGAAGTCTACCCCACTTAAATTGATCCTTACCCGTGGACAACCTAATTGGCAATTGATGTCGCCTCCAGGCGTCCGGGTTAATAGGGGTGTTTTTAGTAGTACTGTAGGTATTTTGTGTTTCTCCACATAGCTCGAGGATATAAACGAGTGTGATGCTCCAGAATCAAATAATACTGTTGCCAAAGCCGAGTTGACTAGGTACTCACCGAGCACTACGCCTTGGGCCTCTTGAGCCTCCTGCGCGTCGATGTGATTGACGCGGGCTCGTCCAAATGATTGCTGCTTCACCTGCTGGCTGTTGTCGTTGTTGCGGACGGGCACTCGGTTGGCGCCGGTCAGGGCTGGTCTGGGCCCATTCACCGTGTTGGAGAAGGCCGATGTAGCCGGCTTGCTCTTGGCATAAGGGCAATTGGCGATGAAATGCCCTGTCTCACGGCAGTTGAAACAGGCCCTAACATTGTGGTTGTCGGAGGCGACCAGGCTCGTGTTGCTCTGCGGGGCCCTCATGGTATTCTGACTCTTAAGCTGTGCTTCAGGGGCTCGTGATCCTGTCACTTGGGACTGAGTCCTATACTGCATTGGGGCCAGAGATCTTGGTGCAGTGTAGTTGGAGTTCCTCGGCTTTTGGAAGCGGTCCTGTTGGCGGGCCTTACTTTCCAGGAACTTGCGTTTATTATCCTTTCTCTCTTCAGCTTTGGCCCTTTCTGTGAGGATAGCCTTGTTCATCAAGGTGTTAAAGTCCGGATAGATCTGGGGAGTAAGCAAGGTCCGGAGTTCTAGGCTTAACCCCTTCTTGAACATGTCTTGCTTCTTATCGTCGTCGTTTACTTCTTCCGGCGCGTACCGGGCCAATTCTATGAACCGGTGGGTGTATTCTTCCACCGTCATGCTTCCTTGTTGTAGTGCGCGGAACTCATCCGCCTTTCGCTTCATGGTGGCCGAAGGAATGTGGTAGCGGCGGAACTCCCTTACGAATTCTCCCCAGGTGATGGTAGAGGCATCTTCGGCTGCGGCACAATAGTTTTCCCACCAGGATAATGCTGTTCCGGTGAGCTGGTGAGCTGCCAGAAGGACTTTATCCCGGTCCTGGCATTCGAATGGTTCGAGCTTCCTCTGAATTACTCGCAACCAGTCGTCAGCATCCAACGGGTTGCAGGATCCGGCGAAGGTAGGTGGCTTGGTCCTTAGAAAGGCCGTCAGCTTGTCGTTCATATTCTGCCCTCGTGGCTGCCGGTTAATGAGGGCATTCGCCAGAGTCTCCAGTATGAGGGTCTGGTTATGGATGATCTGCGCCAGGTCTACGAGGGGTGGGGGTGGTGGTAGTTGTTCTCCTTCTTGACTTCCCCCTCGGTTCTGGCTTACTTCTTGTTCTCCTTGGGGAAGATCTTGTTCAACGGGATGTGCTCCGACACTAGCGGCTACGGGGTTCCGGCCACGGGAGGCCCTCGCGACGTTCCGGGGGGTCACCTGTTGATTGGGTAAACTAGGGTTACGATTATGTGATGTTTAAGTTGTTTAATTCGTTTATATATAAGGCAGAATCTACCTCCTGCCGGTACTCCTATAAATAATCAGCACACAACAAACCAGCACACAACATCACAAACAACAAGCACAAACCATTTTATTACTGCAAGGGGGGTTACAACTTAAGGTAAGGCTAGGTATCGTACTACTCGTCTGGGATCAGGTACCACAACAAAAGTGGCTGGGGACACATTACTAGGGTGGCGCCGGTCATTTTACTCGCGGGGCAGGCCTTCTTCTGGGGCGGAGAGCGCGAGTGATCCTTGCTCGCCGTCCTCTGGGTTTCCACCGGCCAGGGGTTGCGCTTCAGCATCCCTTTCGACGGCGGCAGCAGAGCTTTCAGGGTTTCCGGGTGGGGCTTGTGTGTTTCCAAAAAGGGGTCCCCATCCTATGATGGGCGTCCCGAGCAAAACATGATCCTCCCCAATTGCCGGGACTGGTGTCCCACTTCGGGTCCAATCTTGCATGCGCCGGTCTCGGGCTTGCCTGAGGCTTTCTTGGGCGACTGCTTCGTTACTGACCGCGGCTGCGGCTCTTGCCTCGGCGTGGGCGGCTCGGATCTGCTGTAATCTCACTGCGAGCTCCGCTTGCTCGGCTCGATGGGTCTGCTCCCTCAGAAGGTTGGCTTGCTCATCAAAGAGTTGGTCCAGGGCGGCTAGGTAAGTAGCCACTTGGTACAGGGGGCCTTCTTCGTGGCGACGTCGTTCCAGGTTTCTCATGCGTGCTTCCCAGACTGGGGTTCTGATGGCCGGCGGGAAGAACTTCGCTGGTGTGGGGGCGAGGTGTTCTTCAAAAATCCGGCACAAATAACGGAGTGCTTTTCGGATGGCCAAGGGGTAGGTGTCTTGGTGTCTAAACCCTGTGGCGGTCGCTCACCAAGGTTGGATGTCGGGGTAGCGGTTGCTCCTGGCGATGACCAGGATCACCCTGCAGCGGAGGGTACCATGGTGCTCGTACTCTCGGCTGTAGTACCTTGGGCGTTCCGTAACGCCAAGGTCTTCCAGGGTGTTGATTAAGAGGCCGGGGAATCCAGGTGCAGTTTGGCAATCGCCCTGGGTCCATCCTTCCTCAGCCATCTGAAACAGAAACAGGGTAAACAACCTGGTACAGGTGCAAAAGGGAGTGGATGATATTTATTATTACAGCAAGGGTGGTACAGTTTTCATAGATACGTGGTCATTAGGGTAGGGTTTTAGCTAGGGGTGCTAATCTTATCATGGGGATTCTTCCTCGGTCCTGATAGAGCGCTTCTTTATTGGAAGGAACCGATCCATCTCATTTTCGGTCTGAGTACCCTTATCCCAATGGGTTTCCATGGGTTCTTCTTCTTCTTCCTCTATCCATCCACCTATTCCGTTGCTGTTCTCGTATTCTTGCATCTGGGCTTGGAGGGCGGCTAAGGAATACTCGGCGTTTGCAGCTCTTGTCCGTTGTTCCTCCAGCTCCTGGGTTATTCTTTCAATCCCACGGATTAGCTGCTTCAGTTGCGCCGACTGTTCGCGGCAGAGTGCATCCAAGCCAGTAAGGTAGATGGATAGGTGGGAGACCGTATCTTCTAGGTCTTCTTCTTCTCGTCCAAGTCCTCTCATCCGGGCAATCCAAGTGCGTCCTCTTCCCTCAGCGGGTGGGAAAAATCCCATAGGGGTCCGCTGAAGGTGGTGCCTGTAGAGCACACGCAGCCGTCGCAGGGCTTTACGGGCGGTCTTTCGATAAGTGTCGGGGAAACGGAAGCCAGCGGTGGAGATGAACCAAGGGTCCACATCAGGGTAGCGGGTGCTTCTCTCCACAAAAACCATCATGTCGCACCGAAGGGTGCCTCCGGCGACGTACTCACGGTAGGCATACTCCGGTGATTCCATAACCCCAACGCGTTCCAGGCTGAGCAATAGTAACTTGGGGAGGCCGGGCTCTGCGTGGCAGATTCCGCTAACCCATCCATTGCCAGCCATCTGGAACAAGGCAAAGACCAGTGGTGAGTGTTTGTGCAGAAAATTTCTAAATCGGGACAAGTTCTGGGCCTGAAAAGGGGTCTCGCTCCTAGGGTCTCGTCCTACGGCCAGCCTACGGCTCTGATACCACCTGAAGCGTCCCCCCCATCAGGGAAGACTTAAAAGTGTTGATTTATCAGTCCCAGGAGGCTGATAACACTTTTATTACATCAGATGGTACATCACCGTACAACTCTACGCGGTAATGGGCAGTGAAGCGCCACTATCGCGAGGATTACAACCAGAACCCACACTACTACACTAGCTACGAAAAGAGAATCATCAGAGTCTTGCGCCATGCGGAATCCAATGGTGGCCTCAACCACAGGCAAGACTGGGTGCAGGACGAAACCCTACTCGTTGTCTTCGGGGACGTAGTCTGGGTCTTCCACTGTAAAAGTAAGAGTGGGGTGAGTACAGACGTACTCAGCAAGTCCAATCACACCCACGGAGGGGGTATAACAGAAATTAATGCAAAGGACAATCCAAGGGTGCGGTTAGGGTTTGTTTGCGGAAAACTCAGTTATATGCAAGGGTTCATTTGGAAGACATTTTCAAAACAAGTTTTCCAATACCAAGGGGCACACGATGTTGATCCACACAGGATCCAAGTTTTAAACTGCTACCGGACTCCCCGTCCGCCGTAGCACACGGCACAACTGCCGGACACCTTCCAAACAACTCACACCAGCCCATCCATTCCCAGAGATAAACACTAGTTATGTGACCACACCATAACTTGCCCAATACCGTGGGCACGGCTATTCGAATAGATTTTTAACTCTGCAGAGGTGTGCAACTTTACCCACAGGTGGGGTACCACAGCACGAACACCTTAGTGCCGGTGCAGATCCCATCGAAGCCCTTACCCACCTTAGCTAGACCTGACTAGCCACCACGGGATTTATCAAGGGGTCATTCGACCTACCACCGAGGTTTAACCGGGGCATAAGTCACATAGAGCTTATCCCGTCTCCTTGATCACCCGTTGCTCCCAGCTCTCCTGATGGCTATCAGACTAACTAGTGGCGTTAGGCCAAGCCGTTGCCCATACAACGGTCAAGTGGTTCGCACGACAAGAAGCTAGGTGAGATGTCACATCAACTCGGTCCTTAGGGGTGACAAGATGGATATCTCCCCTCCACGCTCAACCACACAGGTACGAGCACACCAACGGCAATTCACACAGAAATGCCATCCATCCCGTCCGACTCGTTTCTCAAATCCACATTTTACCCTTTCCCACACACACGCATTTTCTTTATAAAATCAGGTGGTCAAGGTATGGTTGTCACAACAAGGGTGGCTATCTACCATGGTTACGGCACGCAAAACCATGCAATTTTATAAAACAGGCCATCGGGTTGTGTTTATAAAAACTAGGACAAAAACATGCATCAAAGGGCGGAATTGAACTTGCCATCGTCAAACTCTTGCGGGAGGTCCTGATCGTAGCACTGTCCCTCGGGCTCGAAGTCACGGAACTGGTTCTCGTTCGCTTGATCACAGTCGAGGCCTTCCTCGTTCACTCCGTGTCCTACGACGCAAACAAACAGACACACAATCAAGCACAAGAACTAAAAGCTTTTATCGTTGAGCTCGAATCGGAAATAATTTAGTTACGGAGGTAGGGTTAATATTTTCGGGTGGTTTCTTAATGGCATGGCTAGAACTACTCTAGAAATGGAGTGGTAAAGTTTCGGGTCGATCGGGGGTCGTTTCGCACATAAAATGATGGGTTAAAGGTGGTTTCAGGGGTTAAACAGGGTCCAGGGACTCGTTCGTAATTAGTTATGCTATAGAAAGGACTTGATTGTAATTTCCTAAACTATTTGGGGTGTGTTAGGAAGGCATAGGGGTTTATTTGACATTGGTTTACACGGCGGGGGTTATTTTCTAAATAACCAAGAGCAGGGGTTCCTGCCACTAAAAGTGACACATAAAAGGGGATTCTTTTCGGAAAAAACAGAGAAGGCCAGGGGGTTTTGCATAAAAGGGCCACCTTCTTCCTCCTCCCCTTACTGGAAACAGAGGAGAGGGGAGGGGAGCTCCGGCGCCAGCCGTCCTCGGCGGCCCGGGCTCGATGGCGGCCCTGCGGGTGGGGGAAATGGGGGAGGAGAGCGAGGGGGACCGATCCCCGGCCTCACCTCGGGCCGGGACGGCTTGTGGAGACGGGGCGACGGAGGCCGGCGGCGGCGGGTGCGGGGGCTCGGTGTGGCGGCGTGGTGGGCTAGGAGAGGAAGGGCCAGGCGTGCGGCGGCGATTGTGGGGTGCTGGAGGCGCCCCTCGGCCCTTCTTATAGGCGGCCGGGATGGTGGAGGTCGAGGCGCGACAGGGGCCGGGGCGGAGCGCCGTTAATGGCGCTTCGGCCCTTCGCGCGTGTCGCGTAGCGGCGTGGCGGCGTGGGCGCCGAGCGTGGCACGTGGGGAGGGGCTGTGCAAGCACAGGAGGTGGCGCAAGCGGCGAGGAAGGGCGCGGCAGTGGCGGGCGGCGCGGCGCGCGGGCCAGGGGGCGGAGCGGTGCGTGCGTGGGGGCAACGGACGGGCGGCACGGCTTGACGACGGGCGGCGCGGCCGCGTTCCGGGGCGGGCACGCGCGTGCGCGAACAGCGCGGTACAGCGCGGGCCAGGGCGAGGACGCGGGCGACGGGCGGCGCGGCGCGGCGCTCGGCCACGCGCCGCGCGTGCGCGCGCGTCGTGACACGGCCGGCAGGGGCTTGCGCGCGGCGCGGCAGGGGTGCGCGGCGCGCTCGGGCACGCGCGCGTGCGTGACGCAGGGGGGGGGGGGGCTGGCGCGTGCGTGCACGAGGGAGGAGGGCTGGCGCGTGCGTGCGCGAGGGGGGAGGGGCCGAGGTTCAGTGCCAAGCAGGAGGGGCGGCGCTCGGGAGCAGGGGAGAGGGGAAGGAAAAAGAAAAGGAGGAGGGAAGGAAGAGAAGAAAGAAAGAAAGGGAAGAGAGAAAAAGAAAAGGAAAGAAAAGAAAGGAAATGGGAGAGAGAAAGAATAGGAGAAAGAGAGAGAGGGGGGGGGGGCGTGTCGGCGCCGGTCGCGGCGGTGACCGCGGCCGGTCGGCCACGCGCGCGCGGGGTTCGCGCGCTGCACGAGGAGCGCCGGCGCTAATCGCGGCGGGCGGTCGCGCGTGAGCGGCAAGTCAGCGAGCGGTGCGGAACGGGACAGCGTTCCGGTTAGGGTTAGGGTTTTATGACGAATAAATTTTTGGTCGGGACACTTTAACGCGTAGTTTTAAAATTTGAAATTTCCGGGGCGTCACAGGATGCCCCCTTGCATTTTCTTTTTTCTGTGTTTCTTATCTTTTCACCACTCTCTACAAGTTTTGGTACCATATCCTCATCCTCATCACTTGCATCATCAGACGATATATCTCTAGGACATGATGTGGAAGACCCACTAACATGTGCCTTGCCAAACACATAATGCATATCGTCAAGAAACTTTGGACCTTATTTTCGGAACTTCAAATGAGGGTATTTGATTGCTTTCTCTTTATTGTTGCACCTCTAAAATTAAATAAAAAATAAAATCAGCAAGGCACAGTATATATCAAATATTAGTGCAAAAATATTAAAGTTAGATTATTGCACTTACAGCAAGGTGTTCATTCCACCATTCATCCGAGCAGTCAAGAGCTAAACTGGATGAAGACGCTCTTCGTGTTTACTTAGAGTTTATTTGGATACCTTAGACTAAACTTTAGTCAAGAGCTAAAGATTAGTCCCTCAAATATCGGGCTAAAGTGTAGATCCTTTTAGTATTTGGTTCTAAGGTCTAAAGTTTAGAATAAGATGTTGAAAAGACACCTTTACCCCTAGTCATTGCCCTTTAACCACCCTGCCTCCTCTCCCGCCTCCTTTCCCGCGCGTCCTCCTCTCCCGTGCTCGCTGGCGCGCACCCTTCTCTCTCGTATGCCCTCCCTCCTCTACCGCACGCGCGCCCGCTTCTGTCACATGCCATCCTTCCTCTGCACCGCTCCCTTCCTCCTCTTCACTCAAATATTCATTCAAATCACGAAAACATACAATATACAAACGAGCAAAGGTTTTTTCATGGTCCATACAATCAAAGAATTACAGAAATTGTCATGGCACATAGAAGAATTACACATCAGCTATGATCTATTGTACAAACTATTAACTATTTGATCACCGAATGCATTCATGTCATTGTCTCGGTATTGGATGTAGGTTGTTGAGAGGTAGATGGTTTGGCCATGGGAACATAGTATTCATCACGATCACACAATTCAAAGTCCCTATCTGTAATAGCACTCTCTCGGCCATGCATGCTAAAATTATTTTGCTTTGCTTCAACATTGGAAAACTTGGCAAATCCAACAAAACCCTAGACTTCATCTTCAAAACTCCAAAGGATCGCTCGATGCCATTTCTAAGGATGTGCGAAATTAGAGGTGTCTTTTATACCTCTTGGCATTGGGCCGCTTCAAAACTCCGGGAGATGGTACTTTGTACCCTTGTATGGTGCAAGGTAACCCGGTCAGTTTGGGTACCCCGAGTCAATTAGGTAAAACTTGCCTATAAAAGAAGACATCGATTGGTAAATGATGCAATTTATTTAAGTGGTTTTCATGATCACGTAGAGAGTAGTGTACCTGAAGGTGGATGTGGAAACTTGTCACCATATTTGGATATGGCATCATTGAACACTCTTATATCATGCACCGAACCAGGCCATCCAGCAACAACAAATGTAAACCTCATGTCGAAGTCACAAATAGCTAGGACATTTTGTGTGGTATATCCATGTATGCCCGTGTGTTGAACCATCTTATTAGATGGCACCACAACTGGTATATGCGTCCCATCTATTGCTCTTATACAGTTGTTGAAGAATGGAGCAAACCTAGGGCTCTGTAATCTTTGGTGCACTATTGTGAATTCAGGGTCCAATGGCCTAATAATATCTGCTCCTAGCTTGAGAACACTAGACAAAACTTTATCTAATTTGTGGCTTATTGTCTCCATTGATCTTGTGAAATGATCCTCAGCTTGTCTAACTGAGTGAGGTGAACCAACTATCCAAAGGAACATCCCTAAAGCCTCTACCGATGATATTCTTCTTGTTGACTTCAAGCTATAGGACTCCACCAACAAATTATGTAGTTGATCAAATAATGTTCTACCTATGCTAAATATGTTGTAGCAGGAGGTTCTATTTGCTAGTGTTTTCTGTACCCATTCTATGCTCAGTGGGTTCCCTATAAGGGACTTTGTGCATGAAAGTATCATAGTACATACCAAACATGAAGGCCATACTCAGGAGGTCCTGATCCCTCTTACGCTTCTTGAGTACCAACTCCAAAATTTCATCCTTAATTGAAGAATTATTTGATGAATCCCCATCTGAAGAATATTTTGATGAATCCCCATATGAAGAATGACCATCCTAGTTGATCAAGGAAACAAAATATCAGTTCACAAATTAGTATAGCATGACAAACTTTATGATATCAGCACCAACATGATTATAGCATGGATGACATTATTATATCGGCACAAACATAATTATAGCAGCACAAATTTAATATAATCGTACAAAGATGATTATAGCAGCACAAACATAGTTTCATCCCACAAACAACAACATAACAGTTCAAATCACAAGCACATGACAATAGCACCAAATAGTAGACACAATGATAGCCACATGGGCACAATCCTAACTAGTACATATTGTGGCTTTGATACCATCTCTTCAAGAAAACCAGTCTTACTTCAGGAGTTGGTATGTTGCAGAAGAACTCTCGGTTAAATTCTTTTTCAAAAATTGTTGCACATTCAAAGTACTCAATACTGTCTGGTGCTGCCCCACATTCTAAAGCCAACTCCTAGCACTTCTTCATAGAATCAGCTAGCTTATTCCTCCTCTGCTTTTTCTCGGTGGCAGCTTGCTTCAAGGCCTATTGAGTTGCATCATCAGAATGAGATCATTTAGTCACTAACTCCCTCATCATCTTAACCATTGGGCTTTTGGATTTCTTTGAAGTACTTGTAGCTGTGGACTTGGTGCTAACACTACTTGACCTCTTGCGGCTATTTGTACTCATAGGGCTTTGATCAAGGTCCTGAAATTGTTCTGCAGGATCTTCAGCAGGATCATCTTCTGGTTCATCTTCAGGTTCTTCTTCCTCAGCATCTTGTCCAGCAATAAAGGAGGTGCTCCCATCCACAATGACATCTTGGAACATTTTCTCCATCTAATCTAGATACTCTGGAGCACCATACCTTAGTTTCTTACATTCAGGTTTGCCCTGCAAGAACAGTCCCATTGGGGTGACGACCCAAGCTACTTTGTGCTTGCAGGAACAACCAAAAAGTATATAGCTACTTCATTTGTGAAAGTTTGTTCCTCGGCTGCTTCCTACTATGCTTCAGTCCAATTCTAGCAAGATACTGATCTGCAATTATCTTGTACCCTCGCCCTGACATTGTTCCTTTATGACAATTTCCTGCTCCAATTTGATCAATGCACAGAACACATAGGTATTTTGCTCTGACCAATTTGCCTTGTCACATTTTATCTAGTGCATGACACGAGAATATGCAAGAATTTTAGAACATGGCTATGCAGCACATATAAAGGCTGGGCAATTCACATCAATAATTTCTAGATCCATTCATATCAGTAATGTAGCACATATACAGGAATTTCTAGATCGAGAAGGGTTACTTGGGAGCCCTGGAAAGATCCTTCATCTTCACCGTTTTGTCAACATATTCTTGATCATCGACATTGAAGTTGTCTGCTCCCACGGCTTCTGCAGCACTGGCACTGGATTTGCTGCTGGAACCACCGGCCTTCCTGGATCTGCTGTGGGCTCGGCCGCCGGTAGCATCTTCGGCCATGTATCCGCTGCGGCCTCGGCTGGCGGCAGCATCCTCGGCCACGAATCCGCCACGGCCACCACCGATTGACAACAACTTGGCGCGCCCTCCTCCACGGCCGCCCCTGCTGCCGCTTCCTCTGCTAGTGCGAGGCACGCGTAAGCCGAGGGTTCGGCTACCGCGACCTCCGGCACGGCTGTTATGGGGAGGGAGGCCCGTGTTGCCGGCGACATGAAGAACTCCCTGAAGCATATTGGGATATGCCGTGATATTTGGGAACCCCTCCGCCTGTGAGTTGAGGTCAAGGGCCTGAATGCCAGCTCGTGGAGTATCGCTCCAAGTCGGGCAGGAAGACTCCGCCTGGGAGAAGAAGTTGTAGCCACCGGGGAGAACTTGCGAATCTGGCTAGGAGAAGAAGCCGTCATCGCCGTGGCCCTCCAACTTCACCGCGGGAAGCTCGGGGAGGATGGGGAAGCGAGATTGGCGGCGGTGAGGGAAGATGTGGATCTAGCAAAGGTGAGGGAAGTGGTGAATTGGGCGGCGGTGAGGGAAGCAGTGGATCTGGCGGCGGCGAGGGATGCGGTGGAGCTTGCGGCGGCGAGGGGTGTGGTGGCCGGCGGCGTGGGGTGCACACGAATTGCGGCGGCGCGGCGGATGGGGCGAGATCTCGCGAGGGCGGGCGGCAGCGGAAGCAGAGAGTGCGGGACGAGGGCAAAGAGAGCGGTGAGGGACCGAGTGTAGGTAGAGACAGAGAGGGGTGAGGAGGGGTAGGTTAGGGTGTGTCTTTTGCCCACCCTAGATCACTTTTAGACTCTTTTAACACATTTTGGAGGGGCTAATTGTGTAATGAGATCTAAACTTTAGACATGCACTTTTAGACCACCTATTTGATTCTTCAAGGTCTAAAAAAAGGCTAAAAGTGAAGGTATAATTTTTTTAGACCACGGAAACCAAACATGCCCTTACTCTTTACCTTTTCTTTTAGACAGACATAGAACTCTTGTTTCTCTCTCCCTGTTGGACCCAGCAGACAGCAAAAGATCCGTCAAGAAATGAACAATACGAACTTTAATTTCTTTTGAAATTACACGTTTATTCTTTTTCGCGATAGGTTCTCAGTGGAACCACTCAATTCATTTAGACACATGAACGTGCAGCTGCCGGTCGGCGTTCATGGTGTTGGACAGGTGCAGCGTGACCTCGGGCTGCGCCTCGCTGTGGGCCTTGCCGTTGAAGAAACACACGACCTGCGCCCCGCCGGGGAGGGAGGGAGGGAAGGGTGAGGATTAGAGTTGACAGATGGAGTTTTTCAGAAAAAGAGTTGACAGATTTAGAGCGTACATGGGGTGATTGGTTGGCTGGTTTCAGCGGAGCCAGGCTCCCACCATGCTACTACGGCGTGTTTGGTTGGATGCAGCAGTCACTGAGCCTGTCCCATGCGATCCAATATTCCCTTCCCAGCCAGGCTCCGTGGATACGGTAAAAATCCTCGTATCTGCCGGGCTAGGCTTCCGTGAGCGTACGAGCTGCACCGAATTAGAGAGCCGCAGTGCAGGACCACCGGACGATGGCAAGCCAATCAATCACCTGCTCTCCTTGGTCATGCTACAGGTACGCAGACAACCAAACAACATGCCTCTGCACAATATCAGCCTGGCTACGGAGGGCCTGGCTCATTGGTTCGGGGCAGGCTGAGTCCGTCCAAGGAACCAATCACACCCTATGTGAGAGGTTATGGATTGCTAAGGAGTCTTAATAGTGTCATGCTGGGGTCGCCGCTACGAGCTGAGAAGGTAGTCGAGGCAGAGGTCGACGCATCGTGCCATGCTGTCACGAGCACTATAGCTATCGGACCAGGCTATGCTAGTGCCGTGCTTTTGGGGGGCTCCTATAACTTCTATAAGAAAGTTGCTTAGGTATCGCATAGATCCATAAGCGGCCTATTAATTGATTGCGCCCGTCGTTTTTCCAGGGCAGCGCATTAGGCGAGAGTGTTTTTCCTTTCTTTGTTGCTTTTTCTTTCTTTCTATTTGTTACTTTTATTATTCTTCTCATAATCCTAGCAAGTAGCTATTTATATACTAAGATGCATGATGTTGTGACTTTCAACATTATAGAAGGATTTAAACATTTTAATTATTATTTCAATGTTTCGCATTAAAAGTTAACTAGTATGTTCAAAACATTGAACTAATATAGTTAACATTTTAAAATTTTAGATTCAACATTTCCCTAGACTTTGTTCAACGAATCAGATAAACTCCATCAATATTTTGTGTTGAAATGTTGAAGCAATATACATTGGTAATGTTGAAGTAGTTATTCAAAATGTTGAAATAGTACATTTCAAATGTTGATTTTTATAAACTATGTCTAAAAAAATTAAAATATAGTCATGTTGGATCTTATTTTGTTGCATTAATTCCAAATAACACAATGGTTCAAACGTATTTAAAAAAGGATTAACGGTTCAAGAGAAAATCACATTTAAAGTTTGAAACTCGAATTAGATTCTCATTTGCATGCTTCAATCGGCCGCTCAAAACGTGTCTGACCAACTCCACTCAACCGCAAGCCTCACCTGCACCCTGTCCAGATAATCCGAGCCGTTGCACGAATCGCGAATATTGGAAGATATGGAAGGAAAAAAAAAACTTCCGGAAGATGTAAAGGATTGCCGTGTTTTTAACGATGGGCCTCATGTAGTCCATTGGGTCCGGCCCAAGCCATCTATACGAGCAAGGCGATTGGATGAGGTGTGGGATGCGAAATGCAAAGCTAACCGGTACCAATGATGGATGTTAAACTGGTGGCATGGTAGATAATTATCCTCCAACTCTACGAGACGGTTCGAAACGTTTCTTTTGTTAAGCACCACCTGAGGACCTCGAGAAAGTATTGAAATTGGGCCTAGATATCAGTGTTTTTTCAAGAACTGGAGCTGGGGGTGGAGCTGGAGACATTTAACTTGAGAGATTTGGAGGTGGCGTTTGAATTCCGTAACGTGGATAAGTCCCAAACAGATCCTAAACCAATGCTTTTGACCATTGCGCTATACGATGCAGCGTGTATTTGCACATTAAACGAGCGTATAGGGCGCGGGGCGTCCTGCAGTTGCCTCACAGTTAGGTTGAAAACGGAACCAAAAAAAATTTCCATTTTTCGTCCGTCCGTTTTCCTACATTTATCCTGTATTTTGAGCTATCCAAAAACGGGATGAAAATAGGTCAGGTGCATCCAGAAAACAGGACAGGAGGAGGTGTATCCCGGAATAGAT
Organism: Panicum hallii; assembly: GCF_002211085.1. Classification (NCBI taxonomy): domain Eukaryota; kingdom Viridiplantae; phylum Streptophyta; class Magnoliopsida; order Poales; family Poaceae; genus Panicum; species Panicum hallii. Next base: position 36,652,465 of record NC_038049.1, on the reverse strand, counting down.
CTAATTGAGGAACCTCTCGGCCCTTCAACCTCAGCCCGTCAGCCTCGGCCCCAATCCCCGAGCGTGCTGCGTGCCTCAGGCCTCAACCCCCCGTCCGGCCGCCCCCAAATCGCCGCCGCCGTCGCCCTCGGCTCCTTGCTGGAGGCCAAACCGCGTCGGCCCCGACTGCCCCCGGCCTCGCCCACTCGACGCGCGTGCACGGCCGGGTGCTGCGGCTCTGCCTGCGTGGCTGCGCGTGCACGGCCGGCCAGACGCACGCCCGCACCGGTACCGCGCAACCGTCTCTGCCTGTGCCCTTGTGGACTTGTTTCAGCTGGTTGTGATATTGTCACTTCTATTTGTTAAGTGTCACTATTCATCTTTGCTGGTTGCTGGCTTGCAGCTGCTGCGATCCTCTGCACTTGTGTGCTGCTTGCATAGTTGCATTGCAGCTTGTGAGTTTGTGACTGCGAACTGCCACCTTTTATGTGCATGTATTTATAATGTACTCAGTATTCTGTTATCATGTATATGTCCTGGTTTACGTTCCGGTTCCGGTTCCCGTCCCATTTCCTTGTTATTCCTACCCGCATTTATCCGTTTTTTGTGAACCAACCCGTATATTCCGTTTCCATTCCCGCTCCCGAACCGGGGAAAAAATATAGCAACGGAAATAGAAGAAGGATCTTCCCACCTGTTCCTGGCCGTTTTCAACCCTACTCACAGTTGGCTTTAGGTTTTAGCCCAATGGTGAATAGACGCTTGAACACCGCATAATACTACGTGTGGAGTTTTACTGTTGGAGAGTTAAAAACTTGAATTCCTTCGGCTGAAGTAAAATTGTCCATCGAGTAGAGCGTTGACTGCCGTATCATACAAATAGGAGTCGTCCAATACACCCCTAGTTGTTTAGAGCATTTACAATTGACTACAAATGTGGACCTTCTTGAATTTTTACGGAACTTAAATTATTTTCCTTTATGTAATTAGCTTGGGAATAACTAAAACATATTTTCAAAATTTGAACTTTGCGTAAGGACATGCGTGTTCCATTTGATTGTTTTAAACCTATGACCAACCCAAATACTATTCAAATTTGGATTTAAACCAAATCTGAATAATTTACCCTCTTCGAAAAATACCCAAAATATTTTCCGAACCTATCACACATTAATTAAACCCAAAAAAGTCCAAGCAAGCTCAAGAATCTTTTCTCCTTTTCGTTATTTTCTCCCAATTTCCACAGGAATTCCTGCTGGGCTCGAAACTCGATCTAAAATCCAACCCACCTCCTTTCCTCTTTCCAGCCCGACATCGGCCTTTGTTTCGGCACATGCCAGCCCAAAGCCGTGCATTTCCTTTCTTCTAGCGTTTACGGCACGGTATAACAAAGCTTCAAGGCACCACAAAGCCCGCTGCCCACCCTTATCAAGAAAGCTTCAAAGGCACTACAAAGTATGGTTTGCATACAAAACTAGTGTCCGACATGTGTGTCGCATTTGTTTGCTTTAAAACTATGATGAACCCAAATCATGTTAAAATTTGGATTTAAACCAAATTTGAATAATTTACCCTCTTGAAAATACTCAAAACATTTTCTGAACCTATCATAGTAAATTTGAATTATTTATCCACTTTTCTATTACTAAAACTGTGAGAAATACAACTATTGAAACACCTTGTTACGGGAAGCAAGTAGACTGAAAGGATGAATTGAGCCATTGGGTACCAGAATATAGATCAATTAGTAGATTGTGTCTGACGCATATACATGAAAAAAGAAAATAATTATACAATAAATAAGAATAAGAATTCTAATCTTAGTAAAAGGAAGGGGTGCGGTACAACAAAGCTTCAAAGTCACCACAAAGCCCACTCCTATCAACAAAGCCTCAAAGGCACCACAAAGCATACAAAACTAGTGTCCAGGCGTCCAGCAATCTAACCTTACGAGGAGCCGCTGACCATTTTACACGTGAGGGGAAACACTGGAATGAGGACAAACATGGAAAAGAGGATTAAAATTCAGCTGACCAGTAATAATCTCTAATCTGTCTAGTATTAGGCAAATCAACAAACGACACCAATCATAGGAATAACAAGGTTCAAGCGCGAAACATCTGAGTTGTGAGATCTTACCAATGATAGCATAATATCCGCTCTGATACGCGTTAGGGAAGACATATCAGCCAGATCTCCATGAATCACCATGCTTCAATTGACAAGGTACATAGATGAAGTAAGGATTACTATAAAGCTGGGTGCACAGCAAAAGATTGAATTAAGAAAAAGTCTAGCTGTGCGTTGATGTAAGGGTTGATGAATTACCTTCTCCAACTGAAGTGTGGGTTTGTTGGGATTCAAGTTGAGTGCTTTCTTTATTGAAGCCTCTGCGTCCTGCACCTCCCCAAGCTCCACATAGTAACAGTTGATATGAACAATGACACGCTCGAGGGAATGGAGGTTCTCCAAACTGAAGTCGAAATCACCAAACTGATCCATGGCGTGCCGCACATGGAAGTCCAGATGAAGGGTTTGGAGCTTCGGCATGGGTGCGAACTCCACCTCCATGGCACCACACCCAATTCGGAACCGTTCTAGGCATCTGAATGATGGGTAGTCACTGCCAATTTCCAACCTTTCATGCCTACCTTTTCTGTGCGCCTTCACCCACACGTAGAGATTGCGAAGAGACGGCGTGCTCCCAAGGATTTGAAGGTCCTCCTCTTGTAGTGTTAATAATGTGATATCTAGGGATGATAGAGCTGAGAGTGATGACATCCATCTTGGCACCCTATTGATGGTGCCGGGTCCTATGTTGATGGACCGGAGCTGTTGAGGACCTGGAGTTGAGATGCCAATGCTGGAACCTAGGCCATTGTGACAATCAAATATCTGCAGCGACTCAAGATTAACCAGGTTGGATAGGCATTGAACAAAAGGCTCATCATAGCTCTCATCGCATTCATCGAAGCGGACCAGCAAACGCCTCAGCTCGGAGAGCTTGCTCAAATCACACAGCATGGTTGGAGACCTGATTGTTATATGTGGTGATAACTTCTGCAGAGACTTCAGATTCCCAAAGCATTCTGGTAATCTAGTCTGATCATCAAGGGACAAGTACTCTAGCTGTCAAGTTGAACAAATGTTGATGGAAGCTCTTTTATTTTGGTCATATTTAAGTCTGAATACTGCAGAAGCTGTAGGTTGCCGATCTCGTGCGGTATCTCAGTTATAGATGTCCTAGATAGCCTCAGATATCTCAAGTGAAACAAATTGCAAATCTGCTTGCAGTGATTGCTATCCACTTGACTACAACCGTGTAAATCCAACACACGAATGATCGGAAAGCTGGAAAGGGCTGGCAACAAAGTGAATGCTTCCGGTGACACAGTAAGTGATCTCAAATGGGACAAGTTCATGGTGGCCAACTGCTTGCTGTCTTCGCCATTGATGTTTTGGAGGGACAGTCGGCGGATCTTACTTTGCACAGAAATTGGCTGCAAACCACCTAATACTTTTAGAAAATTCTGCTCCTCCGAGATGGAAGTGATTAGATCAAGCATCATGCCATGCACACAACAAGACCATACCGTATTATCATGGTCGTAATAGAGCTGTGGTTGGATCATACTTTTACTGATGAGATCTTCAAAGTACTCCTCTCCTACCTACCTCATACAAAGTTTTCCCATGCTGTTTCTGGACAGAACCTTCACATACCCATTTGCAAATTACCCCTTCTCTCATTATACCATAATCCTCTGAATATAAAGTTAGATACAATAAGCAAGTCTTCAGATGTGGGGGCAGAGCATAGTAACTAATAGATAATATCCTTCTCATGTCCTTCACAACTGTGCTTTCCTCTACTCCAGAACCCATGGATTGATATACTTGGTACCAGTACTTCTCTGCATAGATACAATAAGCCGCGCAATCAAATTGCCCTTTCAGCTTCTCATACACTATCTTAGCAAGAGTAGTCCTGCCCAATCCTCCAAAACCGGCGATCGAAACCACCTTGAGCTGCCGGCTCGACGCCTCAACGCACTCCATCAGCATCCTGACCAGCTCATCACTCCTCTCTCCGATACCGACCAGCTCGGCCGCCTTCGTGTAGAGAGCCGAGAACCGGAGGCTGTCGACGGCCGGGCCATCAAGCTCGGCAGCGACACCATCAACCTTGTACCTGACGCGGCGCTCACTGGCCTCGACGACACGCCTCTTGATGCCCCTGACTTCGGCGCCCATGTCGCGGCATGCCTTGGCCCTCCGGAGCAAGCTGAGCCCTCGGTGGACGAAACCCCTGAGGAGGCCCCGCAGGCCGCCGTTGGGCGGCGCGTGGTGGCCCTAGTGGTTCTCGCGCCCAGAGCCTGTTCTTGGCGCCGGGCGGCCGGCGCCTCGGAGATCCGGAGGAGCGCCGCCTCCATGCCCTCCAGCTCGGCCCGGAGGATCGCGACGTCGCCGCGGACGCCCGCCTGCAGCGGGTCATCACTTAGGGGTGGATTTGGGCCTAGAACCACTAGGGCCACGGCCCTAGGCGTGGCCCAAAAGACCTCTTATATCCTCTTGAAATCTTCCTGGTCCAGTTCTTTTCACCATGGATCGGCCCTAGTCGTCGGCCTAGCAACAGCAAAGGCACAACAGACCACTCATCATCAAAGAGTCGTGGCCCAGGCTCGCACCGTCGCGCGTGCCCAGTCTCAGACCAGGTTGGCCTCGCGCCTTGCTACTGGTGCGACGTGTGTAGTCGTTGGCTCGTGCATGCGGCCGAACGGAAGAAGCAGGCAAGCAGCTACCCAACGAATCCTACATCCTCCTGATTTACCCAATCTCCATGATCCATCCTGATTTGCTTAAGTTATTTGATCCTGCACAATAGGCCGCATAAGCGTGAATGCGACGTTGCTTGCTCGCATTTCTTGGATTACCCGTTCTTGAGCTATGTGATGGCAAATGGAAAGATTGGATTTACGATGTAATTCAGAATTTTGGATTTTGTGATTCTTGAAAACATTATCAATTCAGGATTTGAGGCACAAATCCGTTTTAAGGATACTTGGTTTCATGTTTCATGTTGCCTGTAAAGGTTTAGGTTCATGTGCTATATGAGAACTAAGAAGTTCAGGATGGATCAAATCATCATTAATTAAAGTCTTTTTTTTGTATCGATTCGTATTTTAAACAAGTTTGTTGTACAATTATGTGTGAGTTTGTTGTACAATTATGTGTGAAACTGTGATATCATTTTAAATATGTATTTTACACTTTGATTTTTATTAACTATCGGTACGTGGTCCAGTGTGGATGGTTTACACACTTTGATATTGGCCCTAAGCGTGCAGAATCACCAGCTCCGCCACTGGTCATCACCCCCGTCACGACGTCGTCCATGGCTGGGCACCCGAACCAACGCGACCTGCAAATTCCGGCCGAGGAGGCAAGAACCGAGACGCAAACAAAAGCCACGGCAGAGGTAGGAATCTAGCTAGAGCGCACCATGTCTTGGGAGCACGACGCGACCTCCCGGTGCGGCCACCGCGGCCGGCGAGGGAGTCAGATGTGAAGACGACGGCGGCGGCGAAGAAGAAAAGGTCTGAAGATTGGGGGAGGCAAACTGGGAAGCCAAGCCAAGCCAAGCGACGCGTCCTTTGATTGCCCCACAAGTCGACAAACGCAGCGACCGGTCAAGCTGCCATGCTCCACCGCTGATTAGTGGTGATGTGATTGACCTGCAGAGAAAAAAGGAAAGAAGAAGAATTGGATTGGCATGGTTGGTTCGTGGATGATTTGTATTGATCCACGTGGCCTGGAGAGCGGCTGAAGAACCCGACGGTGCAGAAACAATGTGGTGGGGAGCCAAAATGCGCAGCAACCGCCGCGGAGGTCGATGAGTGGATCAAGACGAGCGTTTGTCGGCGGCATTTTCTCTCCTTTTTCTTTTGTTTACAATATTCTAATCAAAAAGTTATTTTTCCTAGTTGTTATTTAATATTTTCCGTAAAATTTTATTTAAATAAATGCTTTTGAAAAATCTTTTTCAATACTTTTTTAAAAAAGTTGTTTAAACATTGTTTTAGAATATTGTTCATATAACTTTCTTTGAAAAAGAACAGGAACGAGAACGCGAACGAAAACCGGTCGGAAAACGAATCGGAATTTCGGATCTCGGAAACCATATACTTTAGTTGGGAATATGTTGATAATGCTGGGAATCAATAATTCAAATCGGTAATATTGACACGTGTAACTACTTCAAATATTCAACTCAATGAAATTGTTACAACTACACATAACATAGGCAAATAGCATCACAGATAAGTACATTGACACCACAAATAAGTTTACGAATTCATAGAATACAAGTGATTTGTGACGTTTGTTTTACACATATTCATACATGAGCAAACGACCTGTGACTTTTTATATAATATATATACCAATATATTGCCATGAAATACTTGGGAAAACGAAGGGAGAGAATTTTGAAAAAAAACAAAGTGAAAAAGAAAGAAATTAAAAAGGCCAAACCTCATCTCACCCATTCCTTGCCCAAACATTAGCTTGCTAACCTTAACACGAAATGTGACTTCAATATTTTTCATAGGGACTTCATATTTCTGTAAGTGTTTATCCAACCCTTATTTTTCTGCATGTTGCTTTGAATTTTTTTCTATCAAGTAATGTTGATACATTTCTTGAATTCAGCTTGTCTTTAACATATTTTGAACCATGTCCTTTTTAAAACTTTAAGATTTCCATGTGATTATTCTTTTGTGCTTGGATTTTATCTAAATGTTTTACATGATTTTATTTTATATTAAAAGTCATGGTTTTCAAAATTTGTAACTGAAAAGAAAATAAAATTGATCCCAACAGTATTAAACAACTTCCCGGTCATTAGAATTATCAAAAAAATGTGTGCCATATTCTAACCCTTTAAAAATCAAGGCTGTATTAGTGAATAAGATATTATGTGATTGAGCCACTCCATTTTTGGCCCATAAAATCCTAACAAACCAGCCATTACAACCCAATCATCAATATTTTAATAACAATCTAACCATGATTATCTAGTTCTTACCTTGAATCAAGTATGTGAAGTCCACCCTCGAAATTTAATGAGCCTTCATGATGACTTTTGATGAAAAATTATCCTAAAAATGAAGGAAGAGACTCTCCATGATCACTTCATCACAAAATGCATGCATAAGCCAAAGATAAAGGCCGGTATGAATCAAATGGATTGCTAGTCACCAACCTTAGCACAAGTCGTTGCACTCAAACCAACAAAAAAGAGGAGCCTCCATAATGAATTTGGATGAGGAATGGTCCTATAATGAAGAAAAAAAGCTCTCAATGATCAATTCTGATGTAGCAATGGTCCGATCTTCTGATAGTTATGATAGATTCGATTGATGGAGAACTCGACGTTAGCAATCCGGACTTCTAATCACACACGATTTGAATCTCTGCAACCATTACACCGCTGCTCCGTTGGTTATCAACCAAGCATAACTCGATTGACCTCGCCAGGAAGGCTTTTCCCTACAAGCGAATCGAAGAACACAAACAAGAAAAGATAAACACACAATCTGAAATTGTAGATGTGTATGAAGCAAAGATGAATATAAGGTTCAAGCTCTGAACACAAAAGGACTAATCGCCACAGTGGTGAAGAACAAGAACGTGGGCCCCAATTTACAGGAAAAGGATTCAGCATCACAGTTACAATGAAATATGTCTGTTTCTCGATGGAAAACTAGAACTAAACAAAACCCAAACCCTAATATAGCAGCGGCTACTGAGTTTATACCCAAGAAGGACGAATCTAGGGTTGGGGGTGACCAGGGGGGCGCCCACAACACAGGCTTAAGACCCGACACGATACAAAGGCCGTTAAGGCCCAAAACTGGTGATACACCACCTTATCATGGTCGCACAGGATGATCTATGAACTTCTGGAGCTAGGACTAGAACCAAAAGAAAGCTTCCATCGTTAACTTTTCAACGCATCAAAGAATGCCTCGTTTCGATATCGTATGAGGGAGATGTGGCTGATTTCGTCCAGGGTGGTCTGCTGAATCCGAACCGAACGCCGAGTCCAAGTTGATGACGACTTGTAACTTGCCGAAGGATATGATTCGTGCATATCCACCTTGGTGATGTCCTCATCAAATTCATCACAAAACGCAAGATTAATCCAATGGAAATGATAGGAACTAAAGGAATTGGTAGTTAACAACCTTAGAACAAGTTGGTGGTGTCCATACATCAAGAATGGGGAGCCTCCACGAGAATTTTGGCAAAATCCGACCGCAACAATAGAGAAGAGAAGTGTGGCCGCCAGGGTGGAGAAGAAAGATGATGGGAAGAAGAAGGGAGTAGGGGTTTTGTACAATACAGAGTCAACCGTCGGTTCGTGGCTTGAACCGGTGGTGATGATCGTCGGCATGAGAACCGCCGGTTCCAACAGCCACTCTGGCCACCAACTTTGGAACCGGCGGTGATGGCTACCAATCTTTTGACAAGAAATCGATAATTTTTCCTTTTTCATAAAATTTCAATAAAATAATTTTAAGTTGTTCACCCTCAGATATTTTGGTTTAACAATTATTGCAATAACTTGAACGGCACAATAGATGGCCATTAGGGCCACTCGCATGGACCCGGGCTGGCCCGGGCATGAACTGATCGGGCCAGGACCAGCACGACCAGGCTATTGAGCCGTGCCATGCCGCCCATCATGCCGCACCCTCGGCCCAAGCACGAGCCCACGGGCCCATTTTCGTGCCGGGGCGGCCCGAAAAGCATGCTTGTTTCAGCATGTCGGGCTAGCCCGGAGCCCGTGAAGAAGAAAATACCTTACTCAGCCCCAAGTTTCACAGTGAAGACATTGAATGGGATAAAACATACAAATAAACACATAAAAATTTTGATTACATACAGAATTCAGTAACTCAGAATCTTAGATCATCACAACATCACATTAACACATCACAAATTCACAATTCACACGTAACAGAATTAGTTTGAGCTATAGTGTTCAAAACACTTGATCTATATAATTAAGTGTTGGATGCCTCATTAAAAATCTTCCTAGGTAAAAACTCACACCTCGTGAGAAAATCCTAGGAAGTAAAAAAGAGTACATCCTAGCTTAGGAAGTTTTTCAACATTACATCACATGATCACAAAGGCACAATAGTTCAACATTACATCACATGATCACAAAGTCCAGTAGCTTGCAGCCTTGCCCTTACACAGTCCTTTGCACTTGGACTAGATCACTTGTCATTGGCAGGGGCAGGCCTAGGAAACACATTCAAAAAAGACAAGTTATTATAGCAGGAAAGAAGCTTGTTGAAAATTGAAAACAACAAAACATCTACACATACTTACTCTTTTCCAGTAGCTTGCCCTTCATCCTGATCCAGGGGCTTGTTGCTGAATGTTTCCTCCAATTCAAGGTTCTCATTCTTTACAACATGCTGTGCCCTTGCATCCCCCAACTCCCAGTCCTTGATGCAGGTCAACATCTCCACTCTTGCCAGCAACAACCGCCATCACCGCTCCTCAATCACCCTACTAGTAAGACTAAAGCAAGACTCCGAAAAAATAGTTGAAACTGGAACAGACATCACATCTTTAGATAATATGGACAAAATAGGATATGTTAGTTTATGCTCAGGCCACCATGTTAGTATGTTGAAGTCATCATCAAGGCAGGTGACAATGTCGCTGTCCAAGTAAGCAGACAATTCAGAAATAGCAGCTATAGCAGGAGGTGGTGGAGATGCAAGAACAGGTGAAGAACTAGAACCGCTTGGAGCACCAAAGATCTTACCCCATGCTGTTTTTTTCTTACCAGTAGCTCCTGCTAGCTGTGAGGGCCTATGCTGCCTAACTGCACCAAACTTATTTTCATACTTGTTATACAGTTTGTATAATTCATTCCTTACCAAAGTGAAGTAAGAAGAGTAGTCAACACCAATAGTTTGAGAAAGAAGCTGAAGAACATTGTGAAAACCTCTAATCTTAGCTCGAGGGTCCAAAATAAATGCAAAGGAATACAACACCGGGATGTTCTACCAATACTTGAGGAACTTCAGTATCATAGGGACAAGAACACTAGTGAGCAATGGGTTAGTATCTTTGGAATGCAAATAACCAGCAATCTCAAGGATATGATGCAACATCAAAGTACTTGTTGGATAGTAAACACCAGATAAAACAAAAGTTGATTCACGAAACAACTCAAGGAACTGAAATATTTTCTCAGCAATAGCCCAGTGGCCATCACTCAGTAGTGGCTCACCATCAACCAAACCATAATGAGCTATAATAAAGATAGAAAAGATGTTCTTATATGGTATGAGATGCTTGAGCATGATATAGGTAGAATTCCATCTCACATCCATATCCAAATTAAATTTACGAGGACATACCCCCTTAGCAATGCAAAAGTTATGGAATGCTGCAATATGTTGGTTAGAAGAGTTCAGAAAAGAGATTGCAGTCCTAAAAGCCTCAAGATAAACCTTGATCCTCTTCAAACCAGACTTGACAATGAGATTTACAATATCACAAGCACACCTACTGTGTGACAAACCACATATTGCTCTGGCAATGTCTCTATCATTGTCAAGTGTTTCGGGGTCTGGACCAAGGTAACCAGCAAACTTAGGAATGAGATTTGACATGGCACTAGTGTTGCAAGAGGCATTATCAAGTGTGTCAGAAAAGATCTTGTTCTTCGAACTAAATTCAGAAACAACGGATTCAATGCATTTAGCAATATTAATACCAGAATGAGAAACATAAATAAGTCTTAGCGCAATGACCCTCTTTTCTAATTCCCAATCAGCAGAAACATAGTGAGCAACAATAGAAAGATAGTCCTTAGCATTGCCGAACCAAATATCAGAAGTAAGGCAAATAGAAGAAACAGATTTTAAACTTTCAATTAGAGCATTACGACGCTCCAAGAAGTACTTGGAAAGATCTCTAGTGGTGGCGTGCCTAGAGACTCTAGAAAATGAGGATCATGAGCACGCTGATTGTACTCCTCAAATGACTCAGTCTCACCAATGTCAAGAGGTAGATCAAGTTTAGAAATTAAACGGCATAACTCAGTACGAGCAACATCAGGTTTATAGTCTTAGTTATGGATAGAGCCATCAGGATTTAATGTAAGTCGGGAGTGAACTAGATTAGCATGATTAATTTTACCCAAGCAAACCTTCTGATGCTGAAGCAAATGCCCAGTACCATAGGATGAGCGACCAGTAAGAACTTGGCAATAGTGAACGCACTTAGCAGAGACTCTAATCTTCTTACCGTTAGAAAGATCCTCAAAGACCTCCTCGAAGTTGCTCCAGACAGCAAATCTCCGCCTCGCGCGGGAGCTTGTGCTAGTAGAGGCACTCGGCGTCGAAGATGGCGTCGAGCCTGGCGTGGGACTTGGAGTCGCTGTAGCTGACTTGGCGGCTCCAGGCCCAGGCCCAGCATCAGCGGCATCAATGATGATCGGAGCAACAGAGCTACCGACACCGTCCAAGCCTGCAGCTAGGTCGTCCTCATCATTGCTGGGCAGCCCACAGGCCCTGAGGTCATTGTTGATGGTGTAGTTCTCGTCCATCAAGATGACCTCATGCTGTAGCTCTCCCTCAACTGGTCCAGCATCACGCTGTTGCCTCGCCGCCTCAGCGACTCCATCCCTCAACGGCTCGCGGCCCCAAGCCACACTAGCTCGAGATCTACGGGAAGAAGAAGAAGAACGGAAGAGATTAGATTGAGATGAATCAAGAGTTAAAACCTAGATTTAGACCTAGGGTTAGGTTTTCCTTTACCTGCGCAGCCGGAGCCCGGAGCCGGAGAGGACGACTGCTGCAACACTAGCCCAGAGCCCGAGAGGACGACGGCGAGAGGCCGAGCCACAGCGCTGAGGTCATAGGAGTAGAGGAGGATGGGGAGATCTGAGAGGAGTAGAGGACAGACGAGAAAGAGAGGTTGATAGAGGGGAGATGCGTAGAGCAGGAGACCTCACCGGAGCGGAGGAGGTAATAGCAAGAGTGTGGCGGCTGGTAGCGGAGGTGACTAGGTGAGGCGAGAAGAGAGATGAGAAGGCGAAGATACAGAGGCTGCGGGCGCTGGGCGGAGGCGGAGGGAAATGAGCTAGGGTTTAGGAGTGGGGGGTGGCCGCCGGCTGCCGGCTTGGGTGAGTTTTATATGACTCCCCTGGGTAACGGGGCGGACCAGGCCGGCCGTTGTTTTACTGGCTGTGCCTGGACGCCCATCCTGGGGTGACGGCCTAAGCACAGCACGGAGTACCAGGCCGGGCTGGGCCGGGTTTGGGCTAGGCCAAAAAACCAGGCTTCGTGCCGGGCTTGTGGGCTTTGGGCCAAATGAAAATCTATAAACGGCACTAACCTTTTAGAATTAGTTCAACACTAACTTGTCTGTGCGTACAATGTAAACAACAAACACCGTGCACATGCATGTTGAGTTTGGAAAAGTTCCAAGGCTTTCTCCGTCATCAGTGGGTAGTTCGTTAGGTTGACCAAATGCTCACCAACAAGCTTGTTCACGGCCCCACCGGCCAGGCCAGGTAATCCACCCAACCAATCCAAGCTCATCGCAAAGACAAGACATCAATTTCTGAATTCAAGTGGTCTAGACTACAGCATCCACAACCAGAGGTACGGCGAAATTTTCCCAACCAAATGGATTCCCCGTCGATCCGTGCATCGTCCCGAGAGTATAACTGCGCTGGGAAAATCGCCGCACACATCTTCCATGCTGGTTCTTGCGTGCGCTAGCTTCTTCGATTGGTGGCTCCAACCTAGCTCGTGACGATTGCCATGGCGGCTGCTGCAGCTCGCCACGCCAAGCCCTCGTGCCCGACTCTGTTGAGCTTGCTCCTGCTGCTCCGCATGCTCCTCGTGGAGCCGGCGGCGGGCGCTTGCTCCGTGGACGCGATCTACAGCTTCGGCGACTCGATCGCGGACACGGGCAACCTGCTGCGCGAGGGCCCCGTGGGGTTCTTCGCCTCCATCGGCAGCTACCCGTACGGCCAGACCCTCCGGAAGCCCACCGGCCGGTGCTCCGACGGCCTCCTCATCATCGACTACTTCGGTGCGTCTACGCCCATTTCCGGCGTCAACGATGAGCTTGAGTTGCAAGTACTCAAACGATGTTTTTTCCTTTTTTCTTTTTGTTTTTGGCAGCGATGGCGCTGAATTTGTCTCTGGTGAGCCCGCACATGGACAAGGACGCCGACTTCGCCAGCGGCGTCAACTTCGCGGTGGCCGGCGCCACGGCGCTCGACCGGGCCGTCCTGCTGCAGGGCGGCGTCATGATGCCGCCGGCGAGCGTGCCTCTCAGCACCCAGCTCGAATGGTTCAGGTCGCACCTCAACGCCACCTGCGCCTCACAAGAAGGTAAGTTATGGAGCTGAGCATGCCATCGAGGCATCGAGCAGGTTTCAGATTCTTGAAAATGTATAGCTAAATTCTTGCTCCAATTGATGGAATGTATCGGCAAATTTATTGAGCATGATCAGATTGCGCGAAGAAGCTCGCCGGAGCGCTGTTCTTGGTGGGGGAGATTGGGGGAAACGACTACAACTACGGCTTCTTCCAGGGGATAAGATCCATCGAGGCCATGAAGACCTACGTGCCTCAGGTCATCAAGACCATAATGGACGTCGCCAAGGCAAGTTTTCTTGTTTATTTTCTTTTAAGAGAAAGTAATAGTTCCAGACTCTGTGACACACGTAGTCTTCTTGTTTATTGGAACAATGGAGTTCGTCTAGTCTATCTTGTGCGGAATCCTTCTAGTACTCCATCCATGCACTAATATTTTTGAACTAACCAATGTACTATAAAGCATCATTAAAGAATGGAGGTAGTATTTCATAAGGAACCCTCAGATAATTTTTGGTTAGTCATGTCTTTGAAATTTGTCCAACGACCACCATTTGCCCGTTAGACCGTTGGAGCTCATCCAAATGTGTTTCTATACACTAATAACCATCGCCGCAGAACTTTACACGACTGTGTTTTCATTGTACCCAGTTAGTTTCACACTAATTCATCACCGAAAAAGTGTTTGAAATGCTTCAAATGTTTTTGGGCCAGTTACCGCTAGTCACTAGGCGTCAACGTTTGGGTTCTCCATAGTTTATATACTCTAGTGTCTGAGACTGACGGGACTGCTAGAATTTTTGAAACACTGATCAGAGTTTCTTCTTTGTCTGTCACTAGCTAGGTATGCTAGTAGTAGTAGGTTGGTAGGTGGCGGATTAGATTAGCGTTCAGGGATTAGTTGTTCCTTCAAATCTAAGAGGGACTAGTCGTTGTTTCCGGACCACTTTCACCAAAGTTCGTTGAGCAGACTCAACTTCCTAAGAGTAATTAATGATATGTGTCCAAGAAATTCTTTGCTGTTTAATGAACCTGCAGGAGGTGATTGAGTTAGGAGCGACCCAGATCATCATCCCGGGGAACTTCCCGATCGGGTGCTCGCCAAGCTACCTCTCCCTCTTCTCCGTGTCCGGCACCGGCGACCTCGACGACAGGGGCTGCCTCAAGAGCTACAACGCCTTCGCCCAGCACCACAATGAGCAGCTCCAGGCGGCCATCGATGACCTGAGGAAGGCCAACACCGATGTCACCATCATCTACGCCGACTACTACGGTGCCTTCATGCATCTGCTTGATCATGCTTCCATCCTAGGTAGGTAGACAACCAGCAATCCACCACGAATTCATGGCTCGGATCTCCTGTGCCCGGATCTCAAAGCGGCCACAGGTGTCCAATCAGAGTTGGTAACACGTGTCCTCGATCGCAGGGTTCGAGGAGGACTCACTTCTCCAGGCATGCTGCGGAGCAGGAGGGGGGTACAACTTCAAGATGAACTTGATATGCGGTGCGCCGGGCACAAACGTGTGCGCGAACCCGGCACGCCGCGTGAGCTGGGATGGCATCCACCTCACGCAGCAGGCATACAGGGCCATAGCGTTGTCCCTCCTCATGGAAGGGTTTGCCCAACCGGCTGATGCCGTGCAAGAGATCTGGAGTTGCTAACCGAGAGCGTGCCATCTGTGCTTGTACCTCCTAGAGCTCCATTTGGGCTGCTTGTACTTTTGATAGGGGAATATTTTCTCTATAAGTCTAGAATTAGTGTTAGAATTTATGTGTTTAATGTGCCATTGTGCTGCAAAATCATCTACGTATTTGTACTGTTCATGACAAAAGCGAGCGTGAGAAACATCCCTTGTCATAGTAATTTAAGTCAAGAATTTATCAGTCTGCTGTTATCTTGGTCATGTGGCTTAGCATTTACATTCTCTGTCTTCATCTTTTCACCTTCACCTAATTTTACCACCTTACCATGTGGCGGGGGAGCGGCAGAAGAGGGGACAAGCTCACGGTGACGTGGTCCCTGAACACCGTACCACTGAGCCCGCCGGCGCCGACGCCGCCTACAAAAACGTGAAGGTGAACCTGTGCTACGCGCCGGTGAGCCAGAAGGACCGCAGGTGGTGCAAATCTAACGACGACCTGAGCAAGGATAAGGCGTGCCAATTCAAGGTCACTCAGCAGGCCTACGTCGCCGGCGCCCGCAGCAGCTTCGAGTACACCGTCGCTCGCGACATCCTCACGGGCTCCTACTACGTGCGCGCCTACACGCTCGACACCTCAGGCACGCAAGTGGCCTACGGCTAGACCGGCCCCGCCGCCGCCTTCGACGTCGCCAGCCCTCGCCTTCTTCTCGTCGTCAAGAACCGCAAGAAGAACAAGTAGGGGTGCGCAACACCATGTCGTCGCCACGTGCTGAGTTCTGAATTTCCGGCCGGTCTTAAGCTAGCTTCCTCCGTGTCACGGAGATTGCATGGTGGCCGGTGCTAAAAAATTGCAGGTGTGAGTGTCAGCACTGCATCCATAGATGGATGGATTTACACAGCGCAGTGCAATTACTTTGGTGTACGTTTCTTTTTCGTCGTGTGCGTGAAGATATGAAGTAACTTGGTTACGAATTATGATAAGTTTCTTTGGCTCCGTTGATGTGATTTGGATATGCGATGCGATGCAATGCAATGCAAATAACGATGAAGAACAAGAGAAGTTTTTACCCAAATGATGCAATTAACGATGGCGGCGGCCAACCATACAAGCGTGGTGAGCGACGCGGCGGACGCTCGAAGGAGCGGGAAATGGGGGCGGCGTGCAGAGATGGGAGCAGAGGGGTTACGGATAGGGAAAATAGACAATAATATAAAGAGCTCTGTTACAATGATTGTAAAGTACCAGAGGGTACTTTCAGATACTTTTCCCTTGAATTATTCCTGGCCCTTGATCTATGGAAGGTATTTTCAAAAATCCAATTAATAGCGTTACGGGTATGATAGTAATTTGACTCCTTTACCGTTCCGTCGATCAGGTCTTTTGTGCCGCACCGGTGCCGATCACGCTGCTGCCGCCGCGCCGCACCACTGCGCCGCCGCCGCTCCGCCGCCCTGCTGCCGATCCCGCTCCCGACGCGCCAGACGTCCAGGGGACCGATTGGCTGCCGATCCCGCCACAGCCGAAGCAATCAACCGAGAAGGTGCCGCTTCATCCTTGAAGTCGTGGGTCGGGGATCCCTACTGCCTTTGCCCACCACCTGAGATCGCGGCTAGCGCAGGTACGTGATCAATCCTCCGGCCTGTTTTTTAGAGATTGAATTTCTTCCATGCCGATTAGTCTTTAGGCAGATTAGTAAGTTAGCTCTATCGGTTACTGTGAATTGTGATTGATTGTTTAGCGCTGAACAAATGGATTTGTACACATGTTGTCGAAGAGAGAGTATTTCCACCAAGATTTTGGTGTGTCCCTGGTAAATTTATCGGAAAATCACTCGTGGACAGGTTCCTTTATACCATTAGTTTGACATGGCTTGTAGAGTCCATTCAATTTGAAATGTCAGGCAGCTTCTAAAAACAAATGGTTCCATAGGGCTTGAATCAATAGGAGATGCACGTCGCTTAGCCTATGGTTTGTCTGACGCAATACATTCTTGATGCATTAATACTCATTTACTTCTAAATTGTAGAAGCCTTTGCGCCTGGCTTAAACAAGATGGAAACAAATAGCTAATTTGGGTGTTCTATGCAGGAAGACATGGCTGATTTAAGCGAAGAGGCTCTGCCGGAGTGCTATGAAATTGTTAGCAAGATGTTTGGCAGTGAGGGTGAAGGTTTTCAGTTTTATAACAACTATGCTCTTGAGAAAGGGTTTAGTGTTCGGAAAAGCTAAGTTGAGTGGGACAACGACAACCATGATATATTAAGTCTAAGGAAATTTGTATGTAGTCATCAAGGTTTCCGTGAATCGAAGTACATGAAGAATAGAAACAGGAAGAGGAAGGCACACAGTATCAGTCGTGTTGGTTGTCAAGCCAGGACGGTGATTGCACGAGTGAAGGAAACAGGACGGTGGTGTGTCAAGGATTTCATTGATGAACACAACCATCCTTTGGCCACACGAGAGCTTGCTTATATGTTGCAATCACACAGGAGAATTCGCGACGAGCAGAAAGCTTCAATTGTAGAGATAGAAATTTCTAGGATCCACAAACACCAGATCATGGATATTTTGGAAATGCTGTACGATGGGTTTGATATGGTTGGATGCATAGATAGGGACATATATAATTTCAGCTATAGCTATAAGCAGGAGATAATTGCTGCCGGTGATGCTCAGACAGTGATAAGTCACCTAAAAGCACGTCAAGATAAAGATCCTGAGTTTTTCTTCAAGTATTTGGTTGATGCAGATGGTCATCTGAATGGGCTGTTCTGGTCTGATAGTCAATCCCTGCTTGACTATGAAGCTTTTGGTGATGTTGTTATATTTGACATCACGTACAGGACCAATCGGTACAATATACCCTTTGTGCCTTTTGTTGGATTGAATCATCATAGGAGGACTGCTATTTTTGGTTGTGGAATTATCTCTCATGAAACAAGTGAGGCATATGAGTGGATGTTGCGGACCTTTTCTGCTGCCATGGCCTAGAAGCACCGATATCTGTGATCACCGATGGAGACCTTGCAATGCAGGGGGCAATTCGGGTGGTTTGGTCTAATTCAAACATAGGTTGTGCATATGGCATATTGAGCATAACACAATTTGTAATTTACATGATAATGATCTTAGAGAAGAATTCAGAACTTTTCTATATGATTGCTGCTCCATAGAAGATATTGAGAGGAAATGGGTAGAGTTTTTAGAAAGGATTCAAGTTACAAGTGAGGAGTCGTGGTTGCATCAGATGAGGAACCTATGGTGTGCTGCATATCAGTAGGGATGGTGTTTCTTAGGGTTGAGGAGTGTTACTCATGCTTCTACCTCCCTCTAGTGGATACTTTCTGTCTGGGACAGCTGAGGTGCGAGGAGTAGGAGTTCTCGCACTGACTTGGTGGTTTTGGAAGGTGTGTGTTAGACCGGGAATCCAGGATGCCGGATTGGCCCGAGTCTGAGGTTGTTTGGTTGAGATATACTCTTGATGTTGCTTGTGCATAGGAAACCCCAGCTTTACTCCTTCAATATTTGTTATACCTTTCGCATAATCCACCTTAAAGCTTGTATACGGATGGTGACGCAGAGCTATCCCATTTCTTGGAGATAGTTTGAGTAGGTGCAGGTTTCGACTCGGAGATCAACCCCAACCACGAAGAATGATGAGAAAAAGGCCCGTGCAACGCTCGAGTTTGCCTGTGGTGGAGATTCCAAAAGATGAAGGATGGCCCTGAAGCTTACTATCATTTCTGCATTCTTCTTGTTCGATTTAGCTCAAGAGGCTTGTATTGAAAACGTACTACAATCCTTTGGATTATGTAATAAATACACCCATATATTGACTTATCACGTTGTATGACTGTGATATATATTTGGAATGAGTTCTCTACGTCATAGCGCTTGATCCAGGGACTATCACAAAGGTACAGAAAGTCGGATTCTTAGAAATGAAAATCTAGTTTGTTTCAGTTGGTATCAGAGCCATTTTTGGACCGCAACACGAGCCATAGAAATGGTCGATAGATCTAGAGAACTCTAAAGGACTCTATCTATTTACTATACTACCTTGAACTATGAACTACTATACTTTGACTCATTTTCCCCCATTTCCATTCATTCCCTCACCTGCGCTAACACTACTCTTACGTGTTTTACGCAGAATGGACATCCCTGCGCAGTTTTTCACAAAGCCGCGATGGCAGATGTCGTCCATGAGCCAGAGACATACGCCATCCACCGTCGAGGATTACTCATTTGGCTTGAGCGCATCCTGAGGATAGCCGGCATCGCTCAGAGCCGTGTCAAGTTTTCCACTCAGAATAACGATGTCCGCCCGCACTACGTTGGCAGCACCGTTAAACTGGTAGTCATGCTCGATCCAGCTATACCAGATTTTTCAGGAGAGATAGTCACCAGTACCACCATTCATCTCCTCACAACTGTCCAGTCCGCAGCCAGAAAAATGATAAAGAGGATCATTGCCAGATTTTGGGACACCAAGTTCAAGGACACCATCTTCAGATTGATTCGTCGGTCCATATTCATCACTGAGGACGCAAGTCCCGCCTTTGAAGCAAGGGCCAGAGCTCCGCATCATGAGTGAGGAGAGAACCATCCCTTGGTTCACACCACTGGAACCTACTTGTTCAATGAGGATTGCCTGCTAATGGACATGTTGTGGGAGAACGATATCATGCATGAGGGATTCGCTGTAAGCACTCAGCGCAACCGGGTTCTGGAGAGTGAGGTTCAGAGATGGTCCCGGAACTACACCGAAGCACTCGAGATGGCAACTCGCACCAGCATGGCTCAGAGCACGCTAGAGTAGGAGCCCAATAAGGAGACCACTGAGAGGATCACCATAGAGAGCAAGCTCGCCCAAACAGAGATAGAGATTACCAAGCTCAAGGCACGCCAATCGACGTCCAGGACTACCAAAAGTACCAGGAGGCCCATGAAGACCACAAACACTACCAGAAGTACCAGGAGGCCCGTGAAGACTACGAAAAGAACCTAGGTTCATGCCCATCTATGATTTGAACACCTATTAGGCATTGCTTGCTAGATGTGCTACGCTTTACTTCCTGATATGTTGAGATGAGCCTGCATAGACTATTTATTTACCTGAACTCCTTAAAACCCTGTACACATGATATATATACATACACACACATGATATATATATATATATATATATATATATATATATATATATGAGATGCCTTGCTATGATTTGCATGTGTATGTGTTGGAATCTATGGATAGTCTTGGCGTGAGTGGACACTTCTGAGGAGTTGGTGAATAAGGCTATTAGCGGGAGCGAGTGAAGTTAACTCGATCTTTGGATCAAGGGCTTGAGATGTGTACCTTGGCATGCTCTACGGAGTACCTGTGGCGGGTACAACTTTGTGGTTACTCTGTTGAGGAGTTTAGGGCACCCGTAATAGGTGCAGATACGGACCACTGCGGTGGAGATGCATGTGATGAAGATGCTCGTTCCGGCAAGTAAGGACCGGTCAGTCTAACCCCGGTGATGGAACTATGTTAAGCGTGCACACCACTTACCTATTATGCGGTTGGGTCCAGTCCGGAGCTAGCAAGTGCGGTACCAAGCCGGTAGGAGGATCGAGTATCGGTGCAGGGAGAGGAGGTGCTGACCTCACGTCCCCCGAGATGCAAGTGAGGCTTCACAGTCCCGGGGCGACCTCTTGCGGGAGGATGCGCCCAAGATCCGGGAAAGCTGGATGGTACCGTGGCTCCCAGTTTATGTTTCAGTAGACCGGTGTCTCGTCATTCAGTTGTGTCGCTTCCAGCTGGCTTCTATTCGAGTGGGTCCAGGTGTACAATTCCTGCATGGTGAAAACTATACGTATAGACGCGTCCTCGGTCATAGACAACTCTTGATTTGGCATCGCTGACTAGAGTAGTGTTACGCATGCTTCTACTTCCCTCTAGTGGATACTTCCTGCCTAGGGCAGCTGAGGTGCGAGGAGTGGGAGTTCTCGCACCGACTTGATGGTTTTGGAAGGTGTGTGTTCGACCGGGAATCTGGGGTGCCAGATTGGCCCGAGTCTGAGGTTGTTTGGTTGGATATACTCTTGATGCTGCTTGTGCATAGGAAATCCTATTTTTACTCCTTGAATATTTGTTATATATTTAACATAGTCCACCTTAAAACTTGCATATGGATGGTGACGTAGACCTATCCCATTCCTTGGGGATAGTTTGAGTAGATGCAGCATCTGATCCGGAGATCGACCCCAACCACGAAGAATGATGAGAAAAAGGCCCGTGCTGCGCTCGAGTTTGCCCGTCCGTGCTACGCTCGAGTTTGCCTGTGGTGGATATTTCAGAAGATGAAGTATGGCTCTGAAGCTTAGCTATCATTTCCGCATTCTTGTTGTTCGATTTAGCCCAAGAGGCTTTGTATTGAAGCCGTGCTACAATCCGTTGGATTATGTAATGAATACACCCATGAATTGACTTGTCGCGTTACATGACTGTGATATGTATCTGGAATGAGTTCTGCATGTGATAGCACTTTATTCAGGGACTATCATAAAAGTACAGGGAGTACAGGGAGTTATTAGGACTACTTTTGTTTTTGGTACATGTCCGTTGAAGTGGTGCCCCTCCTCGCGAAAAAGTACAGGTTGGACACTATGGTCATTCATCAGTTGAAAAAATTCTACGGTTGAAAACAACAATATATATGAGCATATTTCCTCAGATATCAAGCTAAGCATCGTGCGTATGCATGGGGGGCCATCCATCCTGACACCCCAGCACACGGCCACACGCACCGAGAGAGACAAGCCCTACAGCTTCATCATCGGCTTCCGCGACGCCGCTTGCGCCTTTCTCGCAGTACGCCTTCTACCGTTGAAGGCGCCTACCTTCCAGCCTGACGCCGCTGCACTTGCGTTCCACGTGACGTGCTGAGCAGCATGAGACACATTGATAATAAAACGCTCTACAATCCCAAAGAAAATCGCGCGCGCTCCCCTGCGACTCAACGGCGCGTGATTCTACTTACAGAAATTCTACTAAAAAGCTGATTTTGTTGGTGAACTAGAAGCTCTATGTTCATGATTCATCAAGCAAACCAACCTACCCGTGACTGCAGTAACGGAGTCTCTTTAATACCATAGTGGGCTCCGACCCCCTTATCCTGGATAAATTTTCTAAGAATCTAGGGACCAACAATTTATATTTGATATATGCATTTGCAGCAGATCATGCATAAAGGATGAAAATCTATATTTATTGGATGCGCACTACTTATGCACATCTGCATGGCTGCATGCATGTATATTCTCCTATGCATTTTGACTTTCATCAATTAGTTCATTTGCTAGTTTTAGTTTTGTTGCTTTGGGTTCGAGCCCGGCTCCCTTCTATGTGCAATGCAGGGAGGCTCCCGTCTCGTTTCTTATAAGTTTTGTCTGCTTACCTATTATAGTTCAGACTTGTTTCTTTATTTTTTTTCTTACTTCTAAAGTTTAAACCTCAAGAGCTGCTTCCCTAAAAATCATCTATTTCCTAGTTTGTATAATTTTTATTTAGAGCGGGGGTTAATACTAGGCAAAAGGCACGGTATACAGTAGCAATCGGCCCTCCTTGAATTGACTGCTAGCTCCACCACTGCACATGCCCGCATCAGTCGGTATGTAAGATCTAAAGATATAATGCCTTTGTCATCAGTGGCGTATTCGGACAGATCCCGGCATCAACATGCTGCAATGAGTACAGTACATCTATGCATACAAGAGTTTCGGACACCATAACATCAATATGGCAGGAGAGACAGGAACAAACAAACCGAACATTAGAAGACAAATATATGTCCATAATCATGATAAATAGGATAACAGCTAGCAAACGCACAATGCAAAAGTAGGAAACTAACTAGAGTCCTAGCATAAGTAAAAACATGGATTAAACTAATCTAAGACCACATGGCAACAACTTGTATTATTATTAAAACGAAACCGGCTCAGATTCAGGTGCACCAATCATTATGTGTTGCACACAGAATAGGACCAGCAAGATTCAGGTACACCCACAGAGATACAAAGACCATCACGTTGCAATGGTAGATGGTGGATTATAAATATATATACGGTATGCATTTAGATCCTTAATAAATAATGACCATAGCAGAGCAAACCAACACCTCAGTATTTTTTACAGCCTCCATTCGGATGACATCATAATACACTTTTCAGCTAGTGTTGTGTGTGATGGATGAGCAGTAATACGGAAACGGTGATCGCAGCTGAACGAGTGTTGAACTAGACCAAGTAAAGTAATGCTCGCTTCTTATGTATGTTATAAAATGGGACGACAAGCAAAAGGTCTGCTATGCACCTCATCCTAGTGAAGGGAACGCACCATCACCTTGTTTCCTGTTGCCTCCTTATTTCACTATAACTCTCCCATGGTTCATGGCAGAAAAAATTATCCAAGTCTCCCAACGTTTTCTTCCTGAAGTTTATTAATAAACTGTCAGCAGAATGGGATGTAATAACAAGCAGCACTCCAATATTGAGATACCACTGGATTACAACCAATTTCTTGCTTAACAAAGTTGACACGAGTGCATATTATACTAACAAGTCCTTGCTGAAGAAATATTATCTAGCATTATTAGTCGAACAAAGAAAAAGCATATGTTTATTTTTCCATTTTCTGAAGTATTTTTCTAAATATCACTAAAAAAACCTGTGCAGTTCTTATATCATATAAAAGATAATCAACTTTTATTTCCCAAAGTGCATCCTATTCTACTATTATGATACAAAAGATTAGTCATACCAAATTTGTCCCTTCCTATTCAACCGTACAAAAAAAAGGTCCATTCATACAAGAAATGGTTGCTGTTCAATGATTCGAAAAGTTGCTCCTTCCTACTCATTAAAAAAAATGCTTGCTGTTCAATCATACATTCATACCAATGAGACAATGTGAACACTATACAAGAAAAACACCCATTCGATCATTGTAACAAGTTCTCTTCAATAATTACTCTAAACATAGTTTCCAAAAAGTTCAGAGCATAACCAACATGCTACTCCAAACAGTTCTATGATACCGTGAACATCATAGAACTGTTGCTATACAGTTTCTGAGTTCCCAGAACTGATTTAGTTTCTTAAAGTAAAGGAACCAACGTCAACATCACTTTCATCAGACCATCAACATTCTAAGTTGTTAAATCTACAAACCTTAGGTGTACAGTACGAGAATAGACCAACACAGCTTCCTCATGGTCACATCGTATAATCACTCAACAGTTTAAAAAATTTAGCATGGATAATAATATTAAAATAAAGAGTTTTGCAAATTCCTCGGCATTCATCAAGGTGCCTGGTAGTTTCTAGTATGCCTTGGGCCATTAGTATGGCCGGTATTATACCTTGGTAGCTTCTTGTTGGATGAAAACATGTGTTGTTTGCATGCCCAAACATGATTCTTTTGTCAGGAAACTTGGAACAACATATAAAACTGAACTTGAAAATCTATATGGCTGATATTGGCAGCTTAAACTAAAGAGGTAAGTAAACTCAAAAGAGACAAATTTGTTAGTACAACTCAAGTGATTGGTTATGTTTGCTATCTTGGCATTTCTGGTTTGGAGGCAGTGCTGAAAATTGATGAGCCATTTTGCGCACTTGATCCAAGACTTACAACAAACAAAAACATTTAGATATTTCTGGTTAGGGGACAAATCTTGTAAATCTGCAAAACTCTGAAATCAAACAGTGTGATGTAGTGCTGATGTGCCACATGGTGGTGTTTTCCTTCTCTCCAGAACAACTGAGAATAGCAAGAAAGTACAATGTGCATCCTAACGGAAACCGTTTAAGATAGCAGGAAATCTGACGGCACAATTGACTCTATAAGGGTTCTCATAAGAATGTGGGAAGAACTGAAGAACACATGATGGAACTGTGATAAGCAGCAGCTAGTGACACTATGAGCTAACAAAAATTTTAGAGCATAGTAATTGTTATCACCACAAAACAGCAAGGGATAGGATCAGAGCTCAGAATTTATAACTTGATTATGGTCAGGGAAGATCATGGCACTGATGGGATCAGGTACCAACATGAGGCAGATGGTCAAACCCAGAACGTTACCTCAGAGCCCAAGGGGAGTTAGTTAAAAATGGGACAGATTGTTAACATATAAAATTCACAGTTGCAAAATTTTAAAGTACTAAAAAGTTTTATAGTGCCAAATTGGAACTTGTAAGAATGAAATCAGTAAGTAGTAGAAAAGACAATACCAAATTTTGAATTACAAAATCCAATAGTAGCAAATTTGGTAGCAATCCAAGAAAATGAGAGTAATAAAAAGATGTCATAACCAAACATGAAAAGAGTGTTTGGGAACTCACTGATTAAACGTCAAGAAGTTCTCAAATGGGGATTTCTTCGTGCATTCACAATTTTTGACACAAAGTTTTTTTCCTAAAAATACAGTTGGTTTATATGAAATGTATATAGGCCTGCACATGGGGAAGGGGAAGACAGAGCTTCTCTGTTGGGTCCATTTTCTGATTACGAACAAAGATACAAAATATTGTTTTATAGGCCTGCCAAACTAGCTGTCATAGAACGAAAGAAAAAAAATATTGATTAAAAGTTACAGTGGTGTAAGGATTCCTGTTCAGGTGTTGTACATATGGGCACAAAGTTCGAGCTATCAGCTAAGCACATTAACATGAAAAAGAGCTAGCACATCCTCCTCGAGTTTGTGTATCAAACATAAACTATCTACCTATGAGCATAAGTGGAGATTTCGATATCGGATTTAGTTCTAAAAAGAAAATGTTTTAACATGAAAGCTGATAGCTTCAACTACATAATCAACGCCTATGATTTGAGAGAGCTTTGCCTATCTGGAGGTAAATATACATGAAGCAATGATGATGAGAATCCTATCTTAAAAAAAAAACTTGATAGAGCCCATCAGTAGAGTGGGAAAACACGTTTCCTTTATCCTCTCTGAATAGCATAGCAAGCGATATAGAAAACTGTATACTACAATGTGGTTGGATCACAATATCCCGACAATCAACACATTTTGTTACATGCATCTTTGAAGGCAAGCAAATTAAAGTTTCTAGGAAGGTGTAATGCAAGCCATGAAATCGAGCAAAATGCAATAGAATATAATGACCAAATCACTGACTTCAGACCAACTCACCACCAAAGACCATACACTAATGGCCTAATGCGATTTTAATGCTAAATGCAGTAATATAACATGGTACTTAGATGCTTCCACAAACAAAAATCTATGCAACCAGGAACAGCACATGGTAATTGAGCGTGCATTTGTTAATGAACATTAGTAAGCATCAGGACGAAACATAAATTTGTGATGCTCACATCAACTAATCCTTTCATATTAAAAGCAGATCATAACGAGATCACACTTGGGTTGGGGACTAACAGAGCTGGAAATTAACTGAACCATGCATAGCATGGCCTAGCATAAATAAACTAATATAAGAATACATATGGCAAGATCTCGCATGAATAAATGAGCCTAGCTCAGATTCACGTGCATCTAGCATCAATTATTGCAGATAGAACACAAGAAAAATTCAGTACAACCAATCACACTGCAATGGTAGACAGGGTGGAATATAATAGATGGCATCCACTAGGTACTTAATTTTGTAATGACAACTTGCGGTTTATGGATACAAAGATGGTCTTTAACTACATATAAAAGGAGATGAGACTAAGCGTCGACATACGATAACGTTAGCCAAACACTAAATGCAAACATAGTTTGATCATCGACATAGATAGATACTCCTCACTCTCATTTGGATGCTGATTCCACCAGAGCAAACTCCTTGTCGTCATCAGATCAGTGACATCCATCCACATAGATACTCCTACTCTCGCAGAGCAACCTCCTCCTCCTCATCAGTGTCAGTGTCGTACATATCCGAGTAGCTCCCATAGTCAGAATCAGTGAATAGCTCATCCATACGGTTAACGATGCGCTCGTACGCCTCCCTCGCCCACTGCCGGGCATCCTCTCTGCCCGCAAGGAACTCGTCATCCACCATGACGACTCCATGCTCATCAAGCTCCTTGCGGACCCAGCACTGGAAGGAGCTGAACTTGTCCCTCAGCGACTCCTGCGCCTCGGCGGCCAGCCGCATCGGCTCCCTCTGCCTGTCCAGCATCTCTTGCGGGAGGAATTTGAGAAGGTGCTCCTCGTCGTCCTAGCGAGGGCGGGGCGGCTCGTGGGCCAAAGATCCATGCCACCTCATCCTTGGAAAGCTCGGTCAGTCTCTTCCCCTCAGCCAGTGCCACCGCGCCATCCTGACCGGCAGCTTCCACAGCCACCGCTTCAGCAGACTTGTCGCCCTCGATGCAGCAGAGCTCCTACCCCTTGGACCCACCGATCGCCGCCGGCTTCTTCTTTGTGGAAAGCCCATCGATTCGGTCCTCCAGACCGACCGAGGCCACCGCCTTCATGGTGGGGCGCCCCTTCGCCGGACCCTTCTGACCGGCCGCGGCCGCCTTCCAAGTGGCCGGCAGTAGCGGACCGAAACCACCGTATGCCGAGTTCTCCTGATCCATGCTCACCGCCACCTTGGACGGGGTCTGGCCGGCGCCGGGACCGGCCATCCGGTCCTTCCCGCCGTGCGCCGGCGCCTCCTCTGGATGGATTGGTGGGTGGTGGCGATTCCCTTGTGTTGTTGAAAGGAGGGGACGGCTGCGGTAATAAGGGGGGAGACGAACCAACCCTAGCGCTGCGGGCTCCGATCCGATTCGGCCATCCACGCCTGGAGATGCGGCAGAGACTAGCCACCACATGCCGTGGTGCGCGACAAAGTGGCGGCCATGGCCATGGTGCTGATTGAGTTATCGTATTTGAACCGTGCTTTCTTTTCTTTCTTTTTTTGAACGAAATGCTTTCTTTTCTAAATTATCTTCAGTATGTCTTACCTATTGACATGCGCTTGCACCCGGAAAATTCCAAACTGATAATAAATGGAGGAGGATAAACCTTCTTTGTCTTAGCCAGTAAACTAAAAGTAAGTGAAGACTAATTAGATAATGAGGTTAAGTAATCACTGTTGAAGAAGTGATAGAACTAACTAGTGCATTCTAAGTGGTAGAATTGTGCTCAAATAAATGCACAAAAAAGAGCCGGCCAGAATCGCATAGTGTTTGATTCATTCTAGCATATCTCAAAAGCATCTGGCTAGTATCTCTTTCAGTTGAAATGGAATGTCATGTTATTTCCATGTGAAGCTCTGCCAAGCTGTTTAATATGTTCAATATGCAGATAAGATTTATGGTCAAGACATGCCCGAGCCCGATTGAAATGAGAGTGAGTAAAAAAATTGTCCAATAAGTATCTGATGTTTTTTTTGGCGTGATTTAATGTCTAAAGTTTCCCTTCCCACCGCACCTTAAGAGATGGGAGCGAAAGAAGTGTAAACCGAGCTGCCTTATTAGCTTCCTGTGCTGCACAAACTGCATGTTAGGATTGGGGACATGGTACAAGTGATTGCAGGCCGTGAGAAAGGTAAGGTTGGAGAAGTTACGCGCCTTTTCAAGCACAGCAGCACTGTGATAGCGAAGGACCTGAACTTGAAGTCGAAGCATGTACAAGAAACGCACAGAAGATGAACCGGGTGAAATAATCGTCATGGTCAGCCAATATTTATTTCTATTGAGCTTCTTTTGGGCCTCTTGTTATGTCTTGGATGGTTGCATGTGTTCATTTCATGAGTATAGTTTTCGGTGCCTGATTGCATGCTATCTCCTGATTAGACTTAAATAATTTCTTTTGGCCAGATTGAGGGCCCCATTATTCATAGCTCAAATGTGATGCTCTACTCGAAGGAGAAGAGTGTGGCAAGCAGGGTTGGCCACAAATTCCTCGAGGGTGGGTCAAGGTGACTAAGGAAGGAAATCCAGAATAACCATGAAAAGCCTACACATGCTCTGAACCTCGCATGCCGAAATGAGTCTGCTTATTATTCCTATGTGTTGTTGTTCTCATCCTCTAGCTCCAGGTTATTTTCCTTGTAAATTATACAGTTGTCACCAATTTTTGTAATACAATACATACTCACCTCGTTTCAGAGCAGCTCCAACAATCTAGGTAAATCCATTTGGCTGAGTAAATTTGGAAAAACTCTAAAAAAAATCTCATCCAACAGCCTCTCCTTCTTACTCTCTTCGCTATCCCACTCGGTATCTTCCTCCCTCCGCTCCTGGCTTTTTTTGCCGAGCATCCTCCCCTCTCCATCTTCCTCTTCCCCGCGCGCCCAATCCCGCGCCAAATTCCGCCCCCCCCGCGCGCCTTGGCGCCCTCGCGGCCTCGCCCCTTCTCCTTCCCCTGCCGCACTCGCGCCCTCTCGCCACTCCTGCCCCCTCGCGCCGCTCCCGCCCGCTCGAGCTGGCGCCGCCCCGTCGCGCAACTCCCACCCGCTCGCGCTGACGCCACCCCCTCGCAGCGCTCGCCGCCTCGCTCGTGGCCCTGGCGGCCCTCTGCGTGCTCTGCTTCGCGGCTTCCTCGGCGGCGGCGCAGGCCTCCGTTGGGACAACGGTGGCGGACCTCGGGGCAATGCGGACGTCGCTGTCATGCGATCGGGCGCTGGGGCAGCGAGCGGTGGGGAGTGACGAGGCGGAGCTGGCCGCCGGCGGTGGCGGCGACGCGTCCCTGCGGCAGGACATGGCGCAGCGGCAGCCGATCAACCGGTACATCAGCTACGCGGCGCTGCGCGTGGACCAGGTGCCCTGCAACCAGCGCAGCCGCTCCTACTACTGCAACTGCGGCTTGCAGCAGCCCGCCAACCCCTACCGCCGGGGGTGCTCGCCATCACCCGCTGCGCACGCAACACCAACTGATCGTGATCGGATCAATCTCATAGATTGGGCGGCCACAAGGAGGATGACGATGATGACGATGAATGCATCGAGAGTTGGCCAGGCTACGCAAGTAGCGTATGATCGATCGCAGATGTATGCTTTCATCTCTACTCTGTTCATACTTTCCCAATTTTATTTCAAATTTTAGTTGCATTGCTTCTTATATGTTCTAATTTGGGATTAGGAGAGTAGGAAATCGACAACTCAATATGGAGAGGAATCTTTTTAGAGAGTTAAATAGTCTAGAGAGCCAAAAATAGCTACTTCTTGAAGATGCTCTCACCAGCACGAATTGCTTTCTTATGTATATGGCCATGCGTGAGCTATTATAATGCATTTGTTCAAAGTCCAGTTCTGTGAGTTGCCATCATTAGTAGCAGTGACAAACAACACTATCGTTGTGGCAACAAGATCACAATACAATGATGAATAGACAGTACTTGCTTCTCCGGAGAATTGTGAATGGGGTAACGGAAAGAGCCACTACTCTGAACTAGTAGTTATCACCGCCACGTTTAGGGCTGGACTGTTAGAAATCTAGGCAATTTTCGGTATATTTTAATTCCAAATATTACTAGCAATTTCATGACATAGGTGAGTGATAATGTGTTTAAGAGATATGTGCATGTGTTCATGTTATTCTCACTAATAAGCATGAACAAATAATTAAACCAGAATAGGTTTAGTATGTACCCCAAGGCGGGACCAGTGCCGGGGGCACCGGTTGCGCCGTTACCAGCTGGAATAGACATGCTATTCGACTGGCCTTGCTTGAAGTAGCCGAACTAAGTCGATGCAGGAAGGTGTTCGCAGTGCAGTCCCACGAACGGTTACGCCGGGAAGTAGACGAAGTAGTCGTTCGCACGAGCGGTTACGCCGGGAAGTAGACGAAATAGTCGTTCGCACGAGCGGTTGCGCCGGGAAGTAGACGAAGGAGTCGTTCAGGGAGCGAGCAGTCGCGTCAAGACGCTCCCCAAAAACCTAATTGCCTGCGTCCCGTGCAGGACCTTCAGCGAGCAGAGGTTCCGGAGGCCCTGCTCTCGCTAGACCTGTGCGCGCAGTGCTAGCGGTGGGGAAGGCAGAAAGCAGCTGAGGGAGAAGGGAGAGGTCTCCTGAAGAGGAGTACCTTGAGAATGCTTGAGATGAGTGAGGATGAGAGGAGAGGGTGCTGGCTTATATAGGCACGAGATGACTCAGGTTCAACGAACCTGGACGTCATGAATAGCTTTGATGAGCGGCAGTTAATGTGCCTCAGGTTCAACGAACCTGGACGTCGTAAAGAGCCTTCAATGTCTGGTCATTAGTATCGACATTAACTCTCTGTTTTAATGCTCTTTACTGCAAAAACGTTCGCACCGCACCGCACCGCACCGCACCGCACGTCACGTCACGTCACGTCACGTCACGTCCCGTCCGGTCGCGCACGCGCACGCGCACCGCACCGCCCGGCCGGCCGGCCGCGCCTCGCCTCCGCCTCGGCCTCGGCCTCGGCCTCGGCCTCGGCCCGGCTCGGCGAGGCGAGCGAGCGCGCGCGCGCGCGTGTGGTTCACCGTCCTCCTCTTACCGGCTTCTCAAGTGGTGTACACGAAGTCCACCTTTTAAGTCGGTTGAGATCCTCCTCAATTCCCGGTACGGAATTAAGCATTGATTCCCTAACATTAATAGTGGGCTTTAAATTCTTTTAATGCAATGGAATGAATGGGCCAAGCCCATTACTCCAACAATCCCCACCAAGAAATTCAAGCCGCACTAGAAATGCCCTCATTCCCTCATTGATATACCAGTATTCGACAGAGACTGTTAAGTTGAACTTCCATCTAGGACAAAGGCTACACTTATTCACAACTGTGCAATGGACTATGCCTTGAATTGCCAGTTTTGTGTAAACAAGTTTGACCAGAGCCCTACACTGATACTTGGCTGCAAGAGCATCCCCGCGGTTTGGAGCTTATAAGTCATACTCCAGGCCCTTCTTGAGTTTTTAGAGAATACCCAGTTCTCATAGACCATGACCAGTGGTCAAACTCATATAGGTGTGTTCCTTTCAGATGTTCTGTAGGACAACATCTTTGTTTCAAGAAAACAACTCATTTGTTTTAAAGAAACCACCTGGAACACATTAAGGTATAGACCAACCTGCCATACAGATTAGAAGAGAAATGCACCTTATACACGGAATGAGCCCTTTTCACAAAGGTTCTCTTCTCACCGTCAGACTTTAGTTTGTTTCACCATCCTAATTCACGGGATCTCCGATCACATAGGACAGGTTTCCACTATAGAATGACTCACGTGGGTCTCAAGCCCAATTCCATAGATGCATTGTCTATCACATTTCGTGAAAGACCCTTTGTAAACTGATCTGCCAGATTTTTAGCCGTCTGAACATAGTCCAGGGCTATAACTCCGGAGTTTCTCAATTTTCTGACAGATTTCAACCGCCTTTTCACATGTCTAGATGACTTCATGTTATCCTTTGAACTGTTCACCTTGACAATTACCGTTTGATTGTCACAGTTCATTAGAATTGCCGGT
This sequence comes from Panicum hallii, assembly GCF_002211085.1. Classification (NCBI taxonomy): domain Eukaryota; kingdom Viridiplantae; phylum Streptophyta; class Magnoliopsida; order Poales; family Poaceae; genus Panicum; species Panicum hallii. The sequence continues at coordinate 36,619,961 of NC_038049.1, read as the reverse complement.
AATGGTTTTTCAACTATCGGCAAGTCCATAAGGAGCTCACGAAGCCACTCAGCCTCAACAGTAGCGGTATCTAACGCTGTGAGTTCTGCTTCCATAGTTGACCTCGTTAAGATGGTCTGCTTGCAAGACTTCCAGGAAACAGCTCCACCACCAAGTGTAAACACATATCCACTTGTGGCCTTTATCTCATCAGCATCAGAGATCCAATTTGAATCACTATACCCTTCTAGTACCCTTGGGTACCCGGTGTAGTGAATTCCATAGTTCATTGTCCCCTTCAGATAGCGCATTACTCTTTCAAGAGCCTTCCAATGATCATCTCCCGGGTTTGAAACAAACCGGCTCAGTTTGCTTACAGCAAACGAGATGTCAGGTCTTATAGCGCTCGCTAAATACATTAATGAACCAATGATCTGAGAGTATCTCAGCTGATCTCGCATTATCCTTTTGTTCTTTCTAAGAATTAAACTGGCATCATATGGTGTTGAGACAGGTTTATAGTTGCTATAACCAAAGCGACTTAACATCTTCTCCACATAGTGAGACTGTGTAAGAATCACCCCACCATTGATCTCTTTTACCAGTTTTATATTAAGAATAACATCAGCTTCTCCCAGATCTTTCATCTCAAAATTTTGAGATAAAAACTCTTTGACTTCCTTAATCACATTAAGGCTAGTGCCAAAGATCAGTATGTCATCCACATACAAGCACAAAATCACTCCTTCAGCCCCACCATAGCGATAGTACACACATCTGTCAGCTTCGTTCACAACAAAGCCGGCAGAGGTCAAAGTTCTATCAAACTTTTCATGCCACTGTTTAGGCGCTTGCTTGAGACCATATAAAGATTTTAACAACTTACAAACCATTCCTTCTTGACCCTTTGATACAAACCCATCCGGCTGATCCATATAGATCTCCTCTTCTAACTCTCCATTGAGGAAAGCCGTCTTAACGTCCATCTGATGAACGAGAAGACCATAAGAGGCTGCCAGGGAAAGTAACACTCGAATTGTGGTCAATCGGGCAACTGGTGAATAAGTGTCAAAGAAATCTTCTCCTTCTTTTTGGGTATAACCCTTGGCCACAAGCCTAGCCTTGTACTTTTCAATAGTACCATCTGGCCTAAGCTTTTTCTTGAACACCCACTTGCATCCAACCGGTTTACATCCATAAGGACGTTCAACAACCTCCCAGGTTCCATTAGACATAATAGAATCCATCTCACTCCTTACTGCTTCCTTCCAATAGTCAGCATCAGGAGATGAATATGCCTCTTCAATGGTTCTGGGTGTATCATCTATGAGGTATACAATGAAATCATCACCAAAAGACTTTACAGTCCTTTGTCTCTTGCTCTTTCTCGGAGCATCATTGTTCTCCTCCTCAAGATTTTCTACAAGTGTATGTTCATTGTGTTCTATCGGCTCAGCAGAGCTATCATCCTCGATGAACTCTTGCCTAGATGAACTTGTTTCATCTCTCATGAGAAAAATGTTTTCAAAAAATGTAGCATCTCTGGACTCCATTATAGTACCAACATGCATGTCAGGTACTCCAGATTTTACTATTAAAAATCTATATCCAACGCTGTGAATAGCATAACCTAGAAAGATACAATCCACAGTTTTAGGTCCAAGCTTACGTTTCTTGGTTATTGGCACACTCACTTTTGCCAAACAACCCCATGTACGTAAGTATAACAGTGTTGGCCTTTTCTTCTCCCATTCCTCGAATGGAGTTATCTCTTTATTCTTTGTAGGAACACGGTTTAGGACATGACATGCAGTCAATATAGCCTCACCCCACCATTCCTTGGAAAGTCCCGCTGTATCTAACATGGCGTTAACCAAATCCGTTAGAGTGCGGTTCTTTCTTTCGGCAACCCCATTTGACTGAGGTGAATAGGGAGGCGTCATCTCATGAATAATACCATGTTCCTCGCAGAATAAAGTAAATAAATTTGAGAAATACTCGCCACCACGATCTGACCTAACTCTTTTGATCTTTCTCTCAAGTTGGTTTTCTACTTCAGCTTTATAGACTTTAAAGTAGTGTAAAGCTTCATCTTTTGACTTCAACAAATAGATGTAACAAAATCTAGTACTATCATCAATCAAAGTCATGAAATATTTTTTACCACCTTTTGTCAACACTCCATTCATTTCGCACAAATCTGAATGAATTAATTCTAAGGGTGTCAAGCTCCTTGCCTCCGCGGTCTTATGAGGCTTACGAGTTTGTTTTGATTCAACACATACATGGCACTTAGAATTTTTGATAAAAGTAAACTTTGGAATTAAGCTCAAATTAGCTAAGCGCATCATACAACCAAAATTAACGTGACAAAGCCTCGAATGCCAAACATTTGTTTCATCAACGTTAATAACATTGTACGCAACTTTATTACAAACATCTGACAAAGAAAGACGGAACAAGCCTCCGCTTTCATAACCTTTTCCAACAAAAGTACCAAACTTAGACAAGATACATTTATTGGACTCAAAGACTAATTTGAAACCATCTCTACACAGTAGAGAGCCGCTGACTAGATTCTTCTTGATGGTGGGGACATGCTGCACGTTCTTCAGCTGCACGGTCTTCCCCGAAGTAAACTTCAGATTTACCGTACCAACACCAAGAACACGCGCATGCGATCCGTTCCCCATCAGCAAGGAGGAAGTCCCGCCGGTCTGGTAAGAAGAGAACAAAGAAACATCAGCACAAACATGAATATTAGCACCAGTGTCAACCCACCACTCGGGTGAACCAAAGACTGAAAGAACAGTAGGTAATAAATTACCGTACCCCGATGTTCCTCCAGGCTCGCTAATAACCATGTTGGCGGAGTCGTTGCCTTTGCGGTTCGGACACTTTGCAGCAAAGTGATCCGTACTACCGCACACATAGCAAGCTCCCGTCTTCTTCTTCTTCTTAAAAGTGGTTGTCTTCTTAGTCTTTGGTTGGTTCTGCGGTGGCTTTTTCTTATTTTTGTGGGAGTTGTTCTTTTGAACAAGATTGGCACTTGAAGCACCAACAACTCCTTTCCCACGTATGTCCTTTGCTCTCGCCTTCTCCTCAACATCAAGAGTCCCTATGAGTCCATCTATTGTGAACTCTTGTCTCTTGTGTTTTAGAGAAGTAGCGAAGTCCCTCCAAGAAGGTGGCAGCTTAGAGATTATACCTCCGGCCACAAACTTATTGGGTAACACACATGGGGACTCTTTGCTGCAATTTTTGAGATCTTTTGCCAGAGTATGTATTTCATGAGCCTGTTCCACTACAGAACGGTCTTCGACCATCCTGTACTCAAGGAATTGCTCCATGATATACAACTCACTCCCGGCGTCAGATACTCTATATTGAGCCTCAAGAGCATCCCACAATGCTTTGCCAGTTGGCAGCCGGATATAAGAATCCACCAGGTTATCACCGAGAACACTTATGATCAAGCCTCGAAAGAGGATATCAGCCTCATTGAACGCACTCTCTTCCTCTGGAGAGAATTGTTCAGGCTTACCCTCTTTCACATGGATCACTCTCGATAGTGTTAACCATAGTATAAGCCGCTCTTGCCAACGTTTGTAATTTGAACCATCAAATGGTGGTGGTTTGATTGATGCAGCAAAGCTAGATACCGAAAGCCTATTAACAAAATTAGGTTTTTGGATTGTTAGAAATCTAGGCAATTTTCGGTATATTTTAATTCCAAATATTACTAGCAATTTCATGACATAGGTGAGTGATAATGTGTTTAAGAGATATGTGCATGTGTTCATGTTATTCTCACTAATAAGCATGAACAAATAATTAAACCAGAATAGGTTTAGTATGTACCCCAAGGCGGGACCAGTGCCGGGGGCACCGGTTGCGCCGTTACCAGCTGGAATAGACATGCTATTCGACTGGCCTTGCTTGAAGTAGCCGAACTAAGTCGATGCAGGAAGGTGTTCGCAGTGCAGTCCCACGAACGGTTACGCCGGGAAGTAGACGAAGTAGTCGTTCGCACGAGCGGTTACGCCGGGAAGTAGACGAAATAGTCGTTCGCACGAGCGGTTGCGCCGGGAAGTAGACGAAGGAGTCGTTCAGGGAGCGAGCAGTCGTGTCAAGACGCTCCCCAAAAACCTAATTGCCCGCGTCCCGTGCAGGACCTTCAGCGAGCAGAGGTTCCGGAGGCCCTGCTCTCGCTAGACCTGTGCGCGCAGTGCTAGCGGTGGGGAAGGCAGAAAGCAGCTGAGGGAGAAGGGAGAGGTCTCCTGAAGAGGAGTACCTTGAGAATGCTTGAGATGAGTGAGGATGAGAGGAGAGGGTGCTGGCTTATATAGGCACGAGATGACTCAGGTTCAACGAACCTGGACGTCATGAATAGCTTTGATGAGCGGCAGTTAATGTGCCTCAGGTTCAACGAACCTGGACGTCGTAAAGAGCCTTCAATGTCTGGTCATTAGTATCGACATTAACTCTCTGTCCACCGCACGTCACGTCACGTCACGTCACGTCCGGCCGCGCACGCGCACCGCCCCGCCCGGCCGCGCCTCCGCCTCCGCCACGGCTCGGCGAGGCGAGCGAGCGCGCGCGCGCGTGTGGTTCACCGTCCTTCTCTTACCGGCTTCTCAAGTGGTGTACACGAAGTCCACCTTTTAAGTCGGTTGAGATTCTCCTCAATTCCCGGTACGGAATTAAGCATTGATTCCCTAACATTAATAGTGGGCTTTAAATTCTTTTAATGCAATGGAATGAATGGGCCAAGCCCGTTACTCCAACATGGACGAAAAACTCATGGCTGGTAACTTGCTCGGCTCGTGACCAGCTCGACAGTTTTGTTTTCTTAACAAGTCGAGCAAACAGTCTCCTTAGTGTAACATGCGAGGCCAGCTCGCGAGCTAAACGAGCTGGGACGGACATACCAGCACCGAGCAGGCCACGCGTAGCAACTTGCAGCCCCATAGGCCCAATAAACTAACTCGAGCTCCTTCCGCAGCCTTCCCCATCCCTTCCGCAATTCCCCGACTCCCCTCCCCCGACGCGCCGCCGCCGCCTCAGCCTGCAGTCGCGCCGCGCGCCGGCGCTGCTCCACTCCCTCTGTTCCTGCCACAGTCCAGCAAAACACCCTGCAAATCCTCTCCTCCCTCTCTCTCTCTCCGTTGCTTGCTAGGTGCGCGTGAACTCGATCTCGGAGGACAAGGTGACCATGGCTGAGGCTTTGTGCAACGATGTAGTGGCCATCTCGTGGTGCTGCCGGCCAAGTAGTGGGCATCGTTTGCCGTTCTCGTGGATTCCGGTGGCTCAGCACCCTAAGCTCCTTATCCACCGGGAGTTTGGTTCTTTGTGCTCGTCATATGCTTTTTTAATCTGAATGATGTTTCCTCAATTCGTTGTTCTCGATTTAGTCGCATGATTCAGCTCTAAGTTCTAGCTGCGGGAAGTGGAGGTCAGAATTTTTCCTCCTTTTTCCTCCATCTCGTGCTCGGAACTGCTTTTGGTTGCTATTGCTCGTGCTGAATTAATAATGCTATCCCTTGTGCTTCAACACGCCTTCGCTGGCACGATTATCCGGCCTTCAACATCGCGTCGTCGCTCGCATATTTATTTCTCAAGCATCATTGCACTCATGTAGAGGCCGTGACGCCGGAACAAGAGGAGGGTGAGCCGGAGACTGTGGGAGACGACACCCTCGTTGAGAATCAAGGTAGGCACCTATGCATCTTTTACCTCTTATTTTGGATCAATGAAGTATATTTATCTTGTTTGTGCATGAGTTACTGTATGTATAAATGATTGCTCAGAGCCTAATTGATGCATTACCAACCTTGCTTAGAACATTATTTCCTAGTTGAGTATGCTTGTTAGGTGTCATGAATTATATGTTTAGCCATGCTTAGCTACGGTAGAAGACGAGAGGTGGCAAGGTCACCACCACTCGCGAGCTATAGGATATATGTTTAGTTCTACATGATTCGTCAAGGATGAACAAAATATGAGCAACTTTTAATGATGACTCGGACCTGAGCAAGTATGGTAGAGCCATGTTGGGAGTGGAACTCAAATGGTTAGACTTGCTTGGGTTGATTAAGGACCGATACGTAATCGCTTTAATACTTGAGCACTTTCCCATACAAACCACATACTTAATAATAGGATGGTAAGCTAAGTAGCATAAGTCACACCTTGCCTTGAGCGGATTCGGTGCGGGTTGTGATAGAGTGTGATTGGCGGTTCCGGTGCACTTGTCCCTCCCGAATGTTCGCTCATAGCCGAGTATAGGTATGTGAACGGTTGAGGCATGAATCAACACTTATCCTTGGCTGTGGGTATGGTCGTTGGTCTTGTTGTTGTGTGGGAAAAGTTGTACACCCCTGCAGGGTGTTTGATTTATTGCAATAGCCACGCTCTTGATCATTGAGCATGCTCTTGTACTTTGACTTTATCGTAGAGTTACCGAAAAAGTTCATGAAAGATTGAGCTCATGAATTATGATCACTTTATTCATGCAATTGTTTGATGCTTGAATTTTATAGACCATAGAGGCTATGTATTTTGCTTAATATATATAACTTGATCAAATGAAGATGCTTTTATGCAAAATTAAATACCATGACTTTTCCTTGCTACCTAACCAAATGCATTCTCCTTGAGGTCAGGCAAGTATGTACTAGTCCTGCGAGTACCTTTTGTACTCATGGTGCTATTGTTAAGTTGGTGCAGGTGATCCGCAGCCGGAGGCCGTCTTTGGGTACTTCTACCCTATGGACGGAGGTGCGCGTGAGGAGTAGATGGCCGGTGGCTATGAGAAGAGCACTATCGGCATATAGTGTTATCCTTCTTATTTGTGTTTTATCGTATGAGCACGATGTTAGACTTTTCCGCTGCAAAACTCTAAGACTTGATGTTATGTAACTTGACCTCTTTATGTAAAGTGAACTCTATGTATGGATGTACTTGTGTATCATGATGTTTGATTTGTTGTTCTTGTGGAGTGTGTATAAATCCTGGGCATTGCTCATGGCACATTCCAATTGCTCATGGCACATTCCAAGGACTACCGGGATTGGTTCTCTTTAGTTGAGTTGATCAATGGATGATGACTCGATTAAATGGAATCAATTTTGACTGGTACCTCGCTGAAGCAGTGACCGCCCTTGTTAGTGTCTTGCTTTGCGCAATTGCGCATACTAGATAAGCCTGTGAGGGTGTGACTGAAGTGCTCTCCTTTTATGCACGGTTTTATTTCCTTTGATTGCCAGAATATTTAGTCCATACCTATGAACCAATGCTAACTTGTTCATAGAATTCTATTATTTCCATTTTTATACCAGCAATTTGGAATAGTATTTCTTCATATCCTAAGATTACAATTTGCTAATATAATTTCTTAAATTAAACTAATCGCTTAGCCTTGACTACTCCATTTACTTGGATGTTGAACATTCATGAATCGAAGTAACAGTTTGGTCTGTCGACATGTCGGAGCGCTAATATTCAGCAAGATTCATAGTTACGAGAACATCCAATCCAAAAAATAAACTGTGTCATGGTCTTGATCTCTTGAGAAACTGGACAATCTAATGGTGCGCCTTCGTATCCTAGTTTTTTAAAGTTCCACCGGCAACGTTAGGTAAATTAGGCTTCGGTAGGTTATTAATTATATTAATTAACCCTCGGTAGGGGCTACTGTCGGCTTCGGCTATTCCGTTGCACAAAAAGCGCTCAGCAAAGGGGGATTTTCGAACATGAGTGGGGAACAATTGTCTAGGCATGGTGAATTTTTTTATATTTTTTAATTTTGTTTTTAACAAAAATAAATATCCGATAAAAAATTTGCAAATCTATATCTTACCCCCTGTTGATATGGCGAGATTCCCTAACAATGAAACCTACCGCCAATCGAAATGGATAGAGCCAATTCAAATGGCTATAGCCAATTCAATTGGTGAAAGGTTGTCAGGGTGGGTCCCAATCACCTCACAACTTAATCAAAAGGCTATATTTCCTATTTTTTGCAAGTTATTTATAAAAAGATTATAATTTTTGCATATGACCTTCTATGAAGATAATAATTATATGAAATTGTAGAGCTCGAAGAGATCTACAAACCATTTTATCATTTAAAGCCATCTCGGTAAAGAAATAATCAGATTTGTATTTATTGACTAGACTTTGTATAAATTATTTTGGTAATAAAATGGCTTCAAATTAAAAAGTGTCGAACTATAAACTTGTAGATACCATCAAGCTCTAAAGTTTCATATAAATCTTTTCCTCATCCAAGGTCATATACAAAAAGTTATGATTTTATTTTTCAAAATATGCTACGTAAGGGGAAAAAAATATACTGCCTTTTGATTTTCTGCACACCCACCTGACAACATATCTCCAAATAAACCGGCGGTAACTCATTTATGGCCCCACTACAGGTAAATTTAGCCAATTGGATTGGCTATAGCCAATTGAATCGGCTAAAGCCATATGAATTGGCGGTAGCTCTAGTATCCGCCGGATGAAGTGGCGGGGGAGGTATAGATTTGTAAATTTTTAAATGAACATTTATTTTCGCCAAAACTAGAATTAAAAAAATATAAAAATAAAAAAGGTTCAGGCATGGTCAGCTCTAGATAATGGCCTTCGGTTGCAGCACGATCCATTGATCTGGCCAATTGTTAGGCCTCGGTCACATTTACATTGAGGGCTCGGCCCATCACCCATCGCCGGCGATTGGGCTTCGGTCCAGCCCCGTCATTGTGCTTCGGCATCTCAGAAGATCACGCCGCCTCTCCGGCCAGGCCTACGAGGGTCCGGGTGCGCTGCGCGCAGGCCCAGGTACGTGCCTGCAGACGAACTGCTTCAAGCTAGTTCGTCCATTTATTCTCTGCTTATGGGAGCGCTCGGCCAGTAGCAACAATAATCTTTAGTTGGTACAAGGCGCTAATAGCATTTTGTCTTCGTATCCTCGCATGCACCAGATCCTACCCTCTGATACCTGGATTAGAACTAAGGATAACTTGGGCTAATATTATTATTAGCTAATATTATTATTTATATCTACCACGGTTCAATTGATGGCATGCCTATGCTTTTGCAATCAAATTATTTCTCTTGGTGCTGTGGCAAATCGTTCACTGTAGTTGCTCCCAGCTTTTTTATTACAATGCATTTACCTTTCTCCTGAAGAGGAACTCTATTCCCTGAGGTCTAGATTTTTACCTTGAGGTAAGCTAACTTCTAGTCGCGGAAGGGGTATAGTAGCTTCGGTCATCTATTGCTTTTCGCTCAAATTTTTTATTTAGATTTAGTGCTTCCACGTAGTATCAATTTCTACAAGTTTTTACAGTTCATGCACCAGACACACCTACGTGGGCCGTTACCCCTTGGGCTTTACCCTAGCTCCTCAAAGTATTTACATATGATGTACGCATCGGTTAGTTTCTGTATAAAAGAATTTCTCTTTGCACAACGTCAAATTGTGGGTGCTAGCGCTATCTATAAATCAAATGCTCACCCTTTATCCAAATCGCTGAAGGAATATTCTTTTGAGGGCTTTCATCTCTTTGTGAAATCAACTCTCGTTTTCTAATAAAATGGAGGATTTGCTACGCCGAATTAGCTACGCCGAAGCAACCTACCTCTTCTGTTCAAAGAGGTGTTGTCATCGACGAAAGAGCTGAAACACCCATGACAAGCAGCCATGGTCCATCCTTACTTTTAGGGTAACGAACATGTGTTTCTTAATCTATTGGCACACTTACAAGCTATTCTACATTTGAAGAATCGTTAATACTTTAGATCATATTTCTTTCATGAGTGTCTTGTACTTTACCCTTCTCTTGTAAGGCTTTACTTAATCTAACGCTTACACTAAACTTTCAGTTTGAAGGCCTTCACTTCTCCTTTTTTGCAGGATCACTCTTCTCTCCAAGGTAATAGATTTTAACTCATCCGACCTTCGTTTTCAATTTTTCAATATATTCATTGTGTTCTCACCTTCAAATACAACGTTTATTCTTCGTTGAGCTTTACAATGTAGTCACATTGCTTGAAAGCAAAGAAATATCTGCTTTCATACATGCATTTTCTTCACGCATTTTCTTCACATTCTTGCAGGATCTCTATCTTAGTGGTATTGGTTTTCTCCCCAAAGCCATTGGTTGCTGGATGGGCTCTCGGTTATCTCAATATTTTGTTGATTTGGAAATGGCTATACCATACCACCCAATTTTCTCTATGGTGTAGACCTTCATTGGTTCAGGGTTATCACAACAAGACATGGGCATTATTAATATATGACATTCTATTTGGTCTTCGGTATCATTTGATTTCAGTTTTCTCATGGGCCCTCATACAAGAGTATAGATTCATTCATTCATTCATTCATACATACATACATACATACATACAAGCATTGCATCGCATTGCACCGAAGCCGTTGCGCCGAAGAGCGACTACACCAAGAGCTCTATTATGCGATACTTAATCGCAGAAATGAAACAAAGTGTCCTATTCGTGCGATGGACCGATGGCACTGGGAAAGGAAGTGTCTTATTCATGCAATGGAGCCGAAGGCACTCAAAAGAAATGAAACAAAGTGTCCTATTCGTGCGATGGAGCCAAAGGCACTCAAAAGAAATAAAACAAAGTGTCCTATTCGTGCGATGGAGCTGAAGGCACTCGAAAATGATGAGATGAAGTGTCCTATTCATGTGATGGAGCCGAAGGCACTCAAAAATGATGAAATGAAGTATTCTATTCGTGCGACGGAGCCGAAGGCACTCAAAAGAAAAGGACACCGAGTGTGTCTGAATGGTGAAAAGGCCAAAGGGCCTTAAGAAAAAAATTAACGTCAAGTGCGGTTACATCTTTTTGAGTGGGAAAGCCGAAAAAGGAAAAATCTTAAAAGCCTACAAGTTTTGGTCCTTGATTATTATTATTCTATGCAAAATATTGCTTTTTTTTAGGCACACATGTCCCGATAAAATTTAGGGCAAAGAAAGTTATATTGTTCTTTGCAGCCTCAACAAAACTTAGCTAAATAAAAGAAAATTACCAAGGGGCTTGCCGTCCACTTCGGTAACATCTTCTACCCCGCCTTCATCCTCATCAGCAAGGTTCGGCACGAGGGGCTCACCGGAAACCTCAACGCTTACAACTGTTTCCACCTTCATCAACAAGATCAACATCCTCTTCGACTTTGTCCCCATCGGCATTGTTGGCTCGAGGGGCTCGCCATGTGCTTCGACAACATCTAACAGTTTGCTTCCGCTTTCAACTTTGTCTTCGGGACTCAGGATTTGAGCTTTGGTAACTTGTAAGTGAACTTCATGTATTTTGAAACTAATAATATGACATGAAACCCCGTTCTATTTGTACATGAGTTTCTAGGAAATTACTACCATATAAAAAATAGCAAAAAGACACAGGCATGAGCAGGGGACCTTCATCACGAATGTCGCCCAAGAGGCCTGAGGATGTGGCTCCTTGCGGCTAAACCATGACAGCGGCTCGTTCCCTTTATCAACTGCTTCACTTTCACCCTTGTTGACAATGTTCAACTTGAGGGGCTCGCCTTTTACTTCGGCATCACCGAGTACTCTGCCTTCATCCTCATCAACAACATTCGGCTTGAGGGACTCATCATCTATTTCCGCATCGTTGACTGCTTCGCCTCCTACAGCTAGCATCAGCTACTTTGACTACATACGAAGGACCTCCGCAACCTACGCCACGAGCACTAGGCAAGAGCGGCTATGGTGGGATCAAGGAGGATCACCTCCACCTCCAAACTCAAGTCTTACCCGGTGCTCATGAGCGAAGACCTGACTTTGGCAAGATCAAGACAACAATGTTTCGGCTTCCACTACTTTGTCTATGATGGCTACGTCGAAGGGATGACATGAAGTGGAGAAGTGCAACTGGCTCCGAAGGTACAAGGGCTCAGACACCATCGAATTGAAACCAAAATCAAAGGATGAAGCAAAGAAGGTTCCAGAATGAGGACTTCCTCAGTTATCAAGAATCGTCGTCAAAGGCCCTCTTCGTCAACAAGACTGAAGGCCATCTTTAGTTGAGTTATAGCTATCCCATATGTGCATATCCACCAGTGATAGATAGGTCTGGGCCACTTCTTATGTATTTAGCTACTTCGCTCTATTGTGCCAATCAAACCGAAGTAACTGAGGGGCAACTGTTAGGGCAATGGCCTAGCCCATGTAGAAATGGGCCTCATGTAAAGGCCCAAGAGCCTATTTATGAATTTTATACCCACCAAGAGCTTGGGTGCAATTCGGTATCCCTCCCTCCTCTATATAAAGGATCCAAGGGGTTAGGAGGAGAGGACTCATTTTTAGAGCACTCCAACTTCTTTCTTGTTTTGTGCCTTCATAGCTCTCATGTGTTACCCTTCATACCTCCCTATTCTCTCTCTCTCTCTCTCTCTCTCTCTCTCTCTCTCTCTCTCTCTCTCTCTCTCTGGAGGAGTAAAATCCCCAACAAAAATATCTAAAGCCTACCAAGTCAACACATTAATGTTACATAACAATATGCTGGTGTGTACTTCTTTATCTTTCAACTGAATACCAAGTCTCGGTAGCATAAATTGAGTCCTGCCCTTTAGAAGTAGGTTTATTTTAGATGCTAAGATGTAGTTAACCACTAAGTTGAGTCATACCTAAATGCTAATAAACATCAGAAAATAGGGGAGTATGTACTCCCAACCATACATAACACACTTTCATTTCCATTTTGCATTAACAAAGTATAGGTGTTTCAAGATTTGCCTGTAACATCTAACTTAGTACTTAACACCCACCAACAGTAATAGTTTTATTCAACCTCTACTACAAAATCGTCAGCATTACTAAGGTTATTGAACAACTCTACTCCCCTCCACTAACCAACAAAGGATTATATTCACTGAGTCAATTATGATTTATCTTGAATTAAATTCCTAAAAGTAATAGAGAAAAATTATACCTGATCGATTTTATGAAGTCCTCGGTGAATCTACCATTTTGATTAAGTGCCAAAAAAGAGAACTTATGAAAAACACCAAGGCCCTTCCCATGTCCAAGAGTTTCTAGAACACGTTGGTGATCAAAAGTAATTGGCCTAGCATATGTACTTAGCAGCAACCTTTGACTCCTTAAACTAGAATATAATTGTATCACAAGCATCTACATCATCACTTTGATTCCCAGATCTAACAACTCCTCTATAGTAATACAATTTTGATGGCTTACTCATCTCCAATAGTGTAGAGTTTGGAATACATATAGACATAAGCCCATGAACCTGGCAAAACAATTTTCAAACCGGATTAATACAACACTTATACTATCTAGGTGTATAGAAAGACTGAATTCGAATAATCATTATACTTAAATACTATTAGTTGATAGTCTAATCAAAATTAAATCAGACATATATTACCTCAATGTTGATAGGATTGGTGGATGACCCACCATGTTGATCTTGAACTAGGTGCATCTCCTATAAAAAGCTATAGCTCATAAATATACAAAAAAATAGTAAGATAGATAAATTTGTTCTTGTAGAAATCATGTGGTAACTATAGTAAAACTGTATTTTATCTTAATTGAGGAGTTTCCTAACATTCTAATGTCTAACTAGCTAGCTTAAAATCCATTCCTAAAAAAGAATTTCCAACATAACTGCCATTGCATGAGCAACCGACAGCATGTAAGCACAATCATATCTCAAACCCTACTCGAGTTAGGAAGAGACAACTCTCACCGCCATCCTGAGGTATGGCGTCGATGGTGGAACATCTCAATATACCACCCACCCCACTACCCTAGTGCTCTCCCTACTTCTTGCTCAATCCCTTTCCTCAACCCTCTTGACCAACAACCCCCTCTTTTTCTCAAATCATAGAATCGAGTGAGAGAAAAAGAAGTACGGATCAACAGTACCAAACACGAGAGCGGACAAGTCGGGGTGACCGGTGGCTCGGCAGAGGCCGGCATGCGGCTTCCGGCTGTGTTTGCCTACACGGCCATTTAGCCCGTGTACATATCGTGTAAATGCTACACAATGACCAGTCGTGTCCATTTAATCAGCTATTTACCCCATTTAGTGACCGTTTAATCCATTTAAATGGTCATCTAGTCAGAATAAATAGCTAAACGGTAAGCGACCGAATGTTTAGCGTTTACCGTTTAGGCTAACACTGCATGGAGGTGCCGAGGTGCACCGCCGCACTGGTGTCAGGGCATGGCCACATGGCGGTGTGGGGCCCCGACGGCCGGCAGGAGCGAGCGAGCGGTGCGCCTAGCCGACGCCCAAGCAAGGGCCGACGCCTGGTAGGATGCAGGAGTCCATGGAGGGCAACCGTGCGGCGTGGGGCGGAGGCGCAATGGCGGTGCCCGGCACCGGATGTCGGTGGCCGGCAGTGGGGTAGGTCGTCGGGTCGAGAACGGGAGTCGAACGTCTGGCCGCACCTGTGTGGGTTGAGGGATGAGTGAGAGAGTCAGAGCTAGGCTAAGATAGATTGTTAGGTTGTTTATTTAATCTGGGCAAAAATTTCTAAGTACTAGAAACTTTTTGGATTTGGGTCAAAATCTAGGGTAGTCCTGAGAGCTTACCCAGACTACCTTTGGGCCCACCACTACTAACCAAGGGTCACACTAGGATGTATTGACCTTCCATGCCACATCAGTGCTCTCTAAACTCTGATTGCCACTATATACCGTGATTGCTCCACCATCCTATCCTATGTCCAACATCTTCGCATAGCTCCCCCTCACGACGACCACCCCCAACAAGCCTCACCTGCCTCTTTGGCCTCAAATTTAGGCACAAATCCACACAGAAACTTGCCTAAAGATCTAAAGATCCGATATTGGTGGATGCCAGATGGAAAACAAAAATAATTTTTTTCACAGACTGAAACACATATTAAGAGTGACGTAAAGGGGAGAGAACAGAGAGCACACCAATGTTGAGCGCTTCCAAGAAGCCAATCAACCAAAACCCTACCTCCTCGAACGCAGCCCGATCACCACCACACCCCCGGCTTTCCCTCCCCTTCCCTACTGCAACCCCTCCCTGGACAAGGTGACGCAACGAAGGCGGCACCGGGTGGGTAGGCGGGCGGCGAGGGGCGGTGGCTGGGGTTTCCTGGCCTGTCCGTGTGTCGCGTCCCTCTGCGCGCCAGCGTCGTCTCTCATCTCGTGGGCGTGAGAGGAGAGCGGTGCCTCGCCTCGTGGGAGCCGTCGCTCGACAAAGGAAGGTGGGGCCAGGTGTTGCGGGGCCCTTCGTGTTAGTGAGAAAGGGCTTAGCCTGCCCGGCGCATCCTCACATGCGACGGGGCTATGCCTTGCTAATGGTTTATTTTTTTAATTATATGGTATAATTTAGATACTCACAACGCACACACACTTACCTCCTATGAACATACGTACGCACATTCTACCTCTATGGGTGTTTTCGAAGACTGAGCTGGCAAAACCTCGAGATTGATGAAATCACCACAGTCATCTCGCTGTCGACGAGAATGTAAAAAAAGTTATTCACTAAAAAAATAGAAACATTAAAGGTATTTTTGTTTGTAATATAAGTCCCGCTTTGGATATAAAGCCGATAACTTGAACATTTGGTGCTAGACAAGGCCGCGACTGACGCAAAATAACATAGTTAGTTAGACCTACACACTAGATATCTCTCGATGATTTGTAGTTTATTGAATCACTACTACATAACCACCGTTTATCGTAAATATCTCATCACCATTGGTTTGAACCATGATAGATTTTCACCATCTGTTTCGGAATAGGTGGCCATTGGAACCGGTGGTGAAAGTCCATATCACCGTTGGAATCGGTATGGATGCAATTATCATTACCGGTTTCAACAAAGGACCGATACATATGTGCTGGATGTATTACCCACTCTTCAGTAATGATCATGTGACGGGATTAATAAATTTTACAAAATTATGGTACCTTGATATCTATTATATTAATAAGGGAGTATTAAAAGAACCTACCATATTTATCGAGAGGGTCTAAAAATTTTCACGTTAATCTAAAAAGGAAAAAGCATTTACACCATTGGATATTATTAAGATCTAACAGTTTAGATTAACTCAAAAAGAGCATATCAAATACGATTGATTTTGGAATTAAACAAAAAAAAGGAAGTTAGGACTTGAATAAAGAGCTCTGACCGAATACATTAGTAAATAGCTAAATTTGAAATTAGAAAAAAAAATTAGACTTAACCAAAGAGTTTATATTGAATACAATTATTAAATAAAATTGGGAATTGAATAAATATGAACATTAGCACTTGACAACAGAGTATATGTCGAATGCTATTAGAAAATAATTAAATTTTTAATTTAAAATATAAAGGTTAATAATTAATCAAATAATAAAAAATTGATAATTTAATTTCTATTGAGTTTGATAAGCCAATTAAGGATGTAAATAGCCCATGTAGAATAAAATTATCTAAGCTACGTTAAGAAATATGGTTTGAAATTGTTACACTAATGAAAAAAATGATTATAATAATCTAATGGTTTAAACTAACTCAAAAATATTGAATACAACTAATATGTAGTTTAACTTGAAATTAAACTAATATAAAATCTGTAGTATTATATTTGAATTTGGAGGGAAATAGAAAAATAAAAAGTTTATGTAAACAACAAATAATTAATAACTAAATTATAAGAAAAATAATAAAAATGGTACCTAAATTTTGAAACAAATTACTTACATAAAGGGCATAGGTTCCTAAATTTATCAAGCTAGCTATTTATTTTCATGCTACTATCACTACGAGTACATGCTTTCATAAAAAGTTAACCACTCATAATGGTACAAGTGACCATGATAATTGTTTGGATATGTTTCTTAGTGTTTGTTCAACGAATAATTATTTGGATATGTTTGTTATTGTTTCTTCAACGAATAAAATTAAAATGGCTTCAAACAAGAAGCCCACGTAAAAACCCCAAAACAACTTACACTATGAAGGAGAGAAAAAGTAGCTTCATTGGCTTCTCCTCCCTCCCCAAGCACCAAAAATATTCCTGAAATTACCACATTACCGCTAAGAAGATATATTGCCAAAAGTTCGGCTCCACCAAAAAAATCGCTTCACCATTGAAGCTAAAATTAAAACTATTTCATGCTGCGGTCTATATTTGGTCCGTGTTATTTTTAACTAAAAGACTATAACATAGTGTGCAATTTAGGAAGTGTGATGATAATCACAATAAAAACACATTCAAGTGACCATGGAGAAGCACAACTTAATAATAATAACTTTATAAGGAATAACTATGATCAAAATAGTAAAAAAAAGTCAAAAAGTGTCGGACTCCGAAAGAATGAGAATGATCATAGAAAAAACAGTGGGTTGGCCGCAAAGAAGTATACTCATGTAGCAGCATAGGGAGAATAAATGTACAATTAGTAAATTTAGGCTTGAAAGCAACCAGAGTTGCTACATCTCCGAAAGTGCAATAAAAACTAACATCCAAAGATTAGAAGCACAACAATAATAGGATGACATTAGCTTGGTCACAAGGTTGAATGCCACCCGTAACATGGCCATAGAGGTACAATGATCACCTATGATCACCTCTAGCGATAACGAGAAGTAGCAAGATGGATCTAAAAAGTTTAGGAGAGAAAATACGATAGATGATGCAGTCACATGTTACACTGATGTGATCTAGAATAAGGAAATATGGAAGTCGATGTTTGACATCTATGGCCATCCATAGAAAGTTGAAGAAATACGCACTGTCTGATATTAGGGAACAAAAGCAGGAGATATGGGACAAGCGTAAAGGAGAAGGCTATATCTTACTAGCTGCAATAGTGAATATGTAGACCCAGTTCACGGCACGTATTGGAAAAAAGATGCACCCATCGTAAGACATTTTGGGAGGATGCACGTATGGAGCTTTAGGTACCGGAAATTGGAGAATAAAGAAAAGAAAGAAAATATTTGTTTCTACTTTATACATTGAACTACTTATCTAGATCTTCTCTAAAAACGCAAGTATAATTTTCCATGCCACTGATGGAACTCTCAAGGGAAAAATTGCGTGGCCAGTCAAAACAATAAAAAATTATATTCTTACTAAAAATATTATATTAATATAAATATGAGCACTAGAAAAATAGAAAAATATAATTGTATATAAGATATTACATTTCTTCTGAGCTGCTCCAAAAATACTACATAGTGTTAAAAAAATATGAAAGATGAGAAAAGATATGATGATACCTAAGTTTAGGCTATCTAAAAAAATAATTATAATAACACCATCCGAAAAAATTATTCGCATCTATTTTTAAGTTAAAATATATGGAATGAAAAAACTAACTATCCACGCTATCTGCGTGGAACACCATGCTAGTTTTATTATAGATGAAAGATTGTGATCCAATAATCAAAGAAAGAGTATCTTATCTCTCATAAAGTGGCTGTGAACTTGTGATCAATGCTACCAATTCTGACCCTACTACTCCACGTCACCACCCTGGTACGAACACTATGTCAGCAAACCCCCTCACAACTGCATTTGTCACCGTATCATTTATCATTGTCGCCATCGTTATTCCTGTCCCGGTCACTTCATTACAATTCATTACAATTTACAAGGCATCCTCAAACACCAGCACTCCAGCCAGCAGCGCCCTCGCCGTTCTGCCCACCAACCACCGTCACTTTCGCCGCTAGGCTTCCCATCTGTCATCATCGGCTTCCCAGGAGCTCATGGGATGACACGTTTGGTCATAACCGGAGGTAGATTGATTGATTGGGTAGCGGTAAAAGATGAGTGGTGGAGACTAATCAAACACCCCCGGTCCCTCAAAGTAGAATATGGGTGCAACAATTGCAGTAAATAATTTCGGAACGAAACTGTTGGAAGTAAAGTGGGCACAGACTCTATTAGTAGGGCTTACAATCCGATCACAGGATAGTTCGTTATCAAGGAACTCGCAAAGTTGTCACCCATATTTACGAGGGTAGAGGGTAGATTAACCTCCTGCCATCCCGAAGAACATGATGTGAGGACCAAATTTCGAACACCGATCGGTCCTCCGCACTCTACCACGGGTGCGACCAACTAGGCTACTGCCCAGTTCTCATGTCACCCACATTTTTCCTGGGCATCAAGACATTTTTAATTTGGGGCAAAAAAAATATTGCTCCCACGAGTTCCACACCGACATGGACACACTATCTTACAAGGAGCCAATAATGCACAAACGCCGCAGTATGTATATCTGCTGCTAGACAGTGAGTGATCGTCTATGTAGCCTGTTCTCTGTATCTGGCAGCTACTACATGAGCACACAGACGTGAGATGCCACCCAAGGCAAGTCTCGCGACGGACCTCGTCTCCACGACCCCTAGCTTCTCCGGCTTCGTCGTCACCCTGCTGTGCCTCTACGTCGCGACCGCCTTCCTCCTCGCCGTGCCGGTCATGGCCATCATGGCCGGGGAGAGAGGCCCCGGCGCGCGGCGGAGGCGGCGCGGCCTGTCCATCCACATGGCGGACGACCGCGCCCTCGCCCGCCACCGCGTCTTGGTTCACCAGCGGAGTGCGCCGGCGTCCTGGTTCCAGCACCCGCCGCCGACACCCGCGGCTCCGGGCACCGCTGGTGTAGCTGCCACCACGGCGTAGTAGCTGCCCAAAGTGAGCCGTCGGAAACGACTCGATGCAGGTAGGAGATTTGCAGGCGGGTCATCAGTAAACTTTTGTGGCAAAATAATGTTTTCCGTTGCTCTGTTGGGATTTGCATTGCCTCGTTCATGTCGAATGCACTTTCCTTACTTTGAATGTACTAGTTCATTTGGGTTTGGATGAGTTTGGATCCAAGTTGAAAGGCCTGGAAATTAAAGCAGAGCTGAGCAGCAAGGGGATTGTGGCGGCAGCAGCCAACCCACATGTACGGCAACAATCAGGAGCAGCAAATGTAACTCGAGGGATGTAGGAAGAAGAATTTCTGTAGCCAAGCCAAGCATACCCTAGGCATTGTGGCAGGACGAACCATAAGAGCAGCCGCAGTTTGGTATGAGACCAATGCTCGAATAGGAGAGAGCATATCTAAGCATTGTTTTTCCCACTGTAGCAGTGGATGTTTAGTCGAAAAGTACGGGCACCCGTACTTTCCTATGTGCCCACTGCATCATCCTCAGATGAATATGGTATCATTTTCACCATATGTTCAGTGATGCATAAACATGGGAACTATAAACTTAAATAAAAGGTGATTTAACTGAAAGAGAAATCTGGAAGAACTATTTTGTGACATCCAAAACGTAGCTCTGATTGCTAAGGTATTTAATTCAAGGCATTCTTTTGTAAATATGTGTGTGTAACAGATTTGCAGCATGTCACAGAATTCTGTGAAAAGATTGTGAGGACATTTGCCAGGTACTTACTTTTCGATCGTTTTTCTCTGAGGAGGATGTAAACGACTGAATTTGTATCATAACTAAATACCTGTATCTGCAACAACTGATTGCCACCCAATTGCAGTGCCTTCCCAGCAAATTGACATTATTAACTTTACAGAAAGAGATTTGGTTTTGATATTGCAACATTAATGTTCCAAAGAAAAAGGATGCTGTACAGAAACAAGAGACACTTCAACTTCATCATAACTGCGACAATTTTGTATTTAGGTTTGCATAATAAACTGATTTTTATCAGCAGTCAGAAAGATTTATGAGGGGATAAACAAAAGCACCGGCAGAGAAATTGATATACACCCAGCTGCCCAGGTAGGCAGGTACATACTCAGACACCTGTGAAACAACAATCAGAGTGGGAGCTGCTAGTAATGAGACAGTTAGTTAGACTTTAGAGCCATAAGCCAATTGCGGTTGGGAGATTGAACTGAATATCGTTGTGCAAGTTTACTAAAATGTGAAATCAAGAAACATGTACACCAGATTTATAATTTGCTAAGGCAATTACTAATTTGGTTCATAAAATCTTGCAGGATTTATGGAGTCTATTTGTACTCACAGATATTCTATTGAACCAAAGAAATTAATGCATTCCTGTGCCAAGTATCAAGTTAAGAGGAAATGATGGCTCCGTTTAAAATTTCAGAGGACTCACTAAAACTTTGCTAG
Source organism: Panicum hallii (assembly GCF_002211085.1). NCBI lineage: Eukaryota > Viridiplantae > Streptophyta > Magnoliopsida > Poales > Poaceae > Panicum > Panicum hallii. The sequence goes on along the minus strand of NC_038049.1, from coordinate 36,598,832 downwards.
AAAAACACAGCTTGGTAGATAAACGATCTGCACATACTCCACGGTCTGAGAACATTAAGGTGGGCATATGAACCATCAGATAGAAAATCAGGCAAGACTCAGATCAGTGTAGCATCCCTAACTCATTGTGTGAGAGAAATTTTAATTGTGTGAACGGTATCGAAGAAATGACGCTAGTGTTTTGCACCACCAGTGCTATCCTACAAGGCTGAAGCATTCAAGCATTTTAACAAACAAGTTGGAGGCATGGTGCTGTCAGTAACGAGGAACCAAACAAACCTGCTAGGGAGGAGGAGAGCCATTATTGGACTGGACCGGCAGGTCGCAGCCTGCCTGTGTGGGAGGCAGCAATGATATGGGGAAAGGAGTGAACCACGCGGACCACACGGATGCGCATCCAAGGCAGAGTGACCTTGGCTGCCAAGAGGACGGAAGAGCTCACCATCAGGGGCGGGCTGCCGTCGCGCAGGAGGCTCGACCTCCGGGCGCGCATGTCAGGGACGGTTCTGCTCGGCCCGCGCGGGAGGCGCTCACCCGCCTGATGTTCCTCGGATGCGACAGCCTACCTACCCCACGTGGCACGCATTGGGCTTGCTTGTCTTCGTCAAGGGGAAGGCGACATAGCCACCGTCTTCATCGGGAACGTCGAAAGGGCGACAATATGGAGGCCCATAGCGCTGGCGAAGTGGTGTTGAGAGGTTCGCCTGCGCGGCCCGCGGCCCGCGGGGGGGAGGGGCGGGTGCCCCGGGCCCCGAAAATCAAAGGCCCTGTTCGCAGGTGTAGTAGTAAGTAGATATATACGCTGCAGGTATTAGAATTCGAGCAACGAAAAGATGCAGCTTCAACGCTGCGTCCTTAAGTTCCTATCTTCGCGAATCGTGATCCCGTCCGCACGTCTTTTTGATTGTCCCTTATTTTTTAGCGTGATTGGTGTGATGGATAGCGTGTCATGGCGGCCGCTTGCGATTCACAGGCTTGTCACTCGCCCTCGCCCTGGCGGCGTGCTGGCAACGTGTTTTCGTCGATCCGTCTACATAGTTGTATCTCAGTCTTAAAGAGTCATCATCGTCAATTCCAGCATACAAGCATAAAATCGTAGGCAAAAGTAAGCAGAGAAGGCAGAAAGTAGATGAGCCAATGCAAGGCAGGCATTTTTATTTTTAGTTTAATCTAGCCGTAATCCTCACCGGCTCAAGTAATTAGATTAATTTGTATTTCATATTTTACTTGTGAGTGACAATAAGATCGGTATGTTATTGCTCGACCATTATCAAAATCGATCATTTGAATATTTTTGAATATATATTGGGATTCGAGAATCCTACACTTTTATGTAGCTGGTTTGATAACTTTGTAGTTTATCGCTAGCTAGCTAGCTTTGAACTACTTATAATTTTTTAAAATTTTTCAGAATAATCGTATCACCTAGAAGTTGTGATAGCGTTCTGCTTGTGCATCTTGAAGAAATTATTGGATGAAATCGATATTATTGATGTATATCATCAATAACAACTTTACATCTTTAAGTATTAGATGAAACTTAAGATAATATATAGAAATTATTCAACATGAATATCTTTTATGCATAATATTTATTATCACCGTTATTATAGGGTCCTGACTTTTGGTTTCATCCCGGACCCCTAAAAACTCAAGACCGGGGCTGCCTGCGCCTCCATGGCTGCGGCTACTGGGAGGAAAAGAAGGGTAGCGACATGGGGTCAAGGGCGGAGGCATCCTGACGCTCTGCCGAACGGGAACGGCGCGAGAAGTCCCGTGATCGGAGGGAGAGGGAGCGATGAAGAACGAGTTCGTCTGCCGGACGATCCCAGGAACGCCGAGGGTCGAGACTCGAGATCGCCGTGACCCTCTGCCCATGCCTGCACCTGTTTTTTCTGCCGTGGATGAAAGATCTGACGGCTTAGGATTCTTGGCAACGTGGTCCAACAACATGCTAGGGCTTGGTCCAGGGTTAGAGGTTTAGAAATGGGAACCGATAATTTATCTCATTTTAAAAAGGAAAAAGTTCAATTTACTCCCTGCAAGTATAACTAAAGTCTGAATAACCTCCTAAACTGTAACTTTCTCTAAACTATAACTTAGTTCAATTTACCTCCTAAACTATGCCATTTAGTTCATTTTACCCCTATAATAAAATTTGTCTTTTTTTCCTCCATATACAAGTTAAATTTTAATTTCAAAATTTGCAGGGCAGTAGTGGACATCACAATGCATATTAAAAAATTATAATTTTTAATCGTTATTTTTATATAATTTTGAACTCCAATAATTAATTTATTATTAAATATCCTAATCTATCAAAATAAAAAAATTATGGTGTATTTTTTCTAACATGTGTTATGATGTGTACTATCATCTTATAAAATTTCAACTTAAAACTTCATCTATGCATGGAGAACTGAAAAGGACAATTGTATTAGGGGTAATTTGAAGTCTGGGGGGTAAAATGAACCAATCGATAGTCTAGGGAGTTATCTGGACTTTGGCTATAGATGAGGAGAGTAATTTAGACTTTTTCCTTTTAAAAATAATAATGCTATAACTGAAATGTAAGCATCAGGTGTTCCATATTCTGATTGAAAAATCCAATGGTTAATCAACTGATCAACTTCACCTGTCAAAACACATGGCACATTGTTTTATTCTAGTTAAGCCCTATCAGAGACTTGTTGACATGCGACATGCCCCGTTATGTAAGATTAATTAACATAGTTATCATTAGGCCTTTCATTTTGATTTTTAAGAAATACAATAGATACTTAATGAAGCTAATTTTTTGTAAACAGTACCCTCAGATAACAAATGTATATCGTTTTATAACTCATATCAGTCTAAATTTTTTATATTTATCTACAGCTACAATGAAGAATTGTTTGGATTGATAAATTAAGATTGATTTTGACAGATTCAACATGAGAAGTACTTTCGTAATATTTAATCACCTAGCCATCATGATCTTATTCATGGCAATTATGGATAAATTATGCACCAGATCTTTCTAGGTGAGCATAAATAGTAGAACTTTAACAAAAGGATATATATTATACAAAATCGATAGATGTCATGAGTTACACACCTCGCAATTTCAAGAGCAACTCTTATTAATTTGTGAGACTTCAGGAAACAGCAACCTTTCACCTTAAGATAATTGGCCAATGCAAATTACCGTAATCAGTTATCAGTGACAAAATGGTCTCCAATGACAAAAAGTTCATTGAAAAAATAGATGCAGTTTATGTTGGAAAGGGTTCTGTTTGAAAGAGATTGCTATGCAAATAATTAAAACTGGACATAGGTATTTGTAGCTTAACAAATAATCAAAACGTACTGTGATTGAGGAGGCGGGACTAACAACCATGATCGTCGCAGGGCGGCGGTGCAGCGGGGTCCAGATCCAATGTGCTGCTGGAGCAGAGTTCCTCCGCCGGCGCTGGTGGAGAGGAGAGATGCCACAATCCATGAGGGATTGAGGATCCCTGCCCTCCCATATGCAGCACTGTAGAGAGTTTGAGAGCAAAAGACTCTTTGCGTCCCAGATCTCCTTCCTTTCTTTCTTTTGGAGCCGGAACCTCTCCCCAGCGAAGCTAAGGCTTCAGGGAACTGAGCCTAGAGCGATAGAACTTAGTTAACATCATAGGTTTGTCAGCCATTCTTATACCAATAGGGTGCATCATATCTTGCTCTTTCGTAGACATTGGAGACGGTTTGACAGGAAATGTACAGAAAGAATGAAATTCAAATGCCAGATGACACCAACTAACAATTCATAATGTTGTGCTCAGTCCCTAATATGACTAGAATAGCGATCGACCCAGAACACACAACACGAGCATCAAAATGATACAGAAACAGATGAATCATGAGTATTGTTTCGAGAAGAAATTAATCCAACTTTCTTGAGGCTTTAAGGCAGAACAAGTACCATAATTTTCTCAAGACAGGCTGTATAATGGTAAAGGAAACAACTACATGGGGGTAGAATCCAACACAGTAATAGAAGCCCAGAAGAAAATGCCATTGAAAATACAATTCCTTGAGCAGAGTTCCTTAACTAAAACTTGTGGTCAACAGAACTGCATAATGTTACTTAGACTATAGCTACATGCAAACACCACCCTACTTGTCCTTGTTTTCCTCGGCTTCCTGCTCGTATCGGCGTTTGAACTTTGCAATCTGGCCAAGGCTTTGAGCCATTTGACGCTTGGCCCTCATGTGGTACACTTTGCCAGTATGGTTCACCTTGGTCATCATGATATTGATCAGCCTACCACTCTGCGTCACATATGAAATCCATTGCATTTGAGGATGTAATCCCTTCCTCATTCTTCCAGCCTAATCACAAGGTACGAGGTGAGCAATGTCATCAGTTAGGTAATAAAAACATAACATTTCTTTATGCTGAACAATTTTACCAGTTATTAGCTTTGATCACTACAGATAAAAGAGATGTAACTACTAAATATCTACTATCATGCCGTGGCCTCAGGTGGGTGTACAAGAAAAGGGGCAGAGGTGTTATGAATCTTGATCTAGATAACCCTGAACCCAAACAACGCGACCTTGCTCGATGGCGGCAGTCACAACACAAGGCCAGGGATAGGAGAAGGGGACTAGATTGATATATTCTTCTTGCCTTTGATTGATACATCTCCCGTCTTATGTAGAGAGGCCTACTTAACGCGTAAGCAAGATCCCTAACCCAAGCGGATCATATTACCTAACCAGCCCAATAGGCCCATACCAGCCGACAGAGCATGACAATAATGGTGACCTGAGGTAGGAACTGGTGGTTACCCACTAATGACCAATGCAGTAATTCTGTTGCGCAATAGGTAAAGGGGTATAAACAGATTTGGAATATCCAACTCTCTTTGTACATGGCATCAGCGGTGTCATTGCCATTTGAGTCAAAACAAATAAATGTAATCATCAAAACAGTTATTACTGATTAGTCAGTCACTAAGGAAAACAACTCTAAGCATAGACCACATTTGGATGTATGCACTAGAGACCACCATTGACATATTCAAAATTCCTCCATACAACTCAATGGCGTAACACAACTTATTCTCTCGTAAGTATCATCCCAAATACCTTAAATCTGATGGCCTGATATATGGTGAAAGTTTATTTGGTCTACACAAAATGGTCAAGTGTAAATAGCTTTTTTTTTAACATAAACTGTAAATAGCGTTTTAGTCCCCTGTAGGCTGGTACCAATAGATAATAGCTATAAGTAAAAACGCTGAAATATTTAACTTGCGTTAATAAGGTGAGGAGTTTTTTCTTATGAGAGAAAGCCGGCACCACAACCAGACCATTTATCTTTACATGTTATTTCAGTTTTGGATGGTGGTTATGCAAGGCAAAGTATTCTATTCCCAGTAAAAAAGATACCAAGGAAATTAGACAATTCAGAAGGCAACATAATGTAATAAAATGCCAGTATATCAAATTACCAGATAACCCTGATTCTCCTTTTTTCTACTGAATACAGATAACCCTGCTTCTTAAAAATAAAAGCTGTGAACCAACATCTATTTTAACATTTTCCATACCAACAATCCAACATTAAGACTTCTTTGGCAGAACAACTAATCAAATTGATAAAAGTGATAATCAGGGCAGTCATTGCTCATGAGTCAGTCAATTCTTAAACTCAATGAAGCTACAAGATAACAATAACAACCTACAAGATGATCCTACTTCTACAAGCAGACCAGCACACCATAGTCAATTTTCATGTTTCCGATACCAACACTCATATTTGTTTGGCAGGGCAAATCGACAGCCAAACAAATAGCTATTATGAATTACAAAGTTTATCTATTTAGTTTCTACCTTTTGACAACCACTAACAAATCTCCAGTCACAAAATACGGCTCTAGAAAAAAACCGCAATATAGAGCTAGCCAGGGCAAAGTTATCTGATAGTAACATATTGACATAAAAGTAACTGCAATATGATGAACTGAACGAATTTGATTGCCTACCCTGCCTGAAAACTTCGTACCTTTCGCACTACAAACTACAACCAATCAGCCACCAAAATGGTTGACAAACCATCCAATCTAATTCCCAGGGGTCACCGGAAATTTTCAGCTAATCCACAATTTTACATCTGAAAGAAAAAACAGTGCACGTGCCTTCGGAGCACTCGTTGGACCCCGTCCCCTGCTGACAAAGAACACAGGCACAGAATGGAAGAATCCCCCAGACCCATATGTCTCTGACCAAACAGGCAACACATATGAAGGTCATCAAAAAGGTAGAGAATCAATCTCCCATAGCTAATTTCAAGCGATTGGTTCCACAAGGGCGCAATAACCACCATTAGCTGCAAAAAATAGAATCGCGCCAAGATTTGAGGCCACCTACAGGCAGGGAGGAATCGATCCGAGTCCGGACAGGTGGATCTCCACGCCACGCCGACCCAGCGCCGGTAGAAGGCGGAGGAGAGGAGGCGGCCGGCCTCCCTCGACGGGCGAATGCTTGGAGGGTGGAGGAGGCCTGGTTGGGTGGTTGCTCGTCGCCGGCGGGGGGAGTGAGGGAGGCACAAGAGTTGTGGCGGCGGCAGAACAGAGGAAACCCCCGAGCTCCCTCAGCTGCTCAGTTTCCACTTTCCAGTTCTACCCTTTGGTCAGGGGCAGAATAACATTGTTCCAGAGGGGCGTTTGGGTGAACTAAACTAAAACCATTGTAGGTATGGGCATGGCTGAAAGCAAAAGCAACCATCCGGTTCTGCTATAGACAGCGGTTCAAATGGATTGACATTGGACTGGCATTGTCTCGTCTCTCTAGGTTGAAATTCGAACAATTGTTTTGACTTGGGTTCACGAGCCGATTTTCAATTTTCTTCTCTATCTAGGTAATCTTGTTAGCAAACTCACTAGAAACTACAACGTAATCAGTTTTAGAAAACGTCGCTTTCTTTCTCCAGTTTAAGAGTATGATAGAAATATTTATCCATAAATCCTCAATGTGGTGAGCCAGCTGTACTAAATTGCTACCAGTGTAATCTTTGAAGCAGCAAAGAGTATAACTTATGGTATTTACTTATCCCGTACAACATAAACTCTTGTTACATAATTCATTAAAAAATCAAGAAAAATTGCAGAAACCTCGTATGGTTCCTTGATCTAAATATGTATAAATCCTATAATCAGTACTCCCTCCGTTCCAAATTATAGATTATTTTATCATTATAAGATTTATAACTTTCGTTATATACCTACATCTACTCTATATCCAGGTGCATAATAAAAACTATGCACTTAGAAATGTGAACACGCTCGGAGGGAGTAGAATACTAAAACTGGATGTTTAAACAGAATGAAATGCTACTTATTTTTCAATTTATGTTTCTCAATCCCCAATGAAAATCTGATTCCATAAGTTTGTTAGTAAATTCCATCCATATTGGAAATAACAAGGCATTCAATAAATAAAATGATGAGTGCCCGTGAGCTGCAATGGAAGGAAAAGAAAAAGAAGAAAACATAACCACAAACTAAGGTAGTGTAAAATAGCATCACTTTCGTGTAAAAAATATCTTGTCAACCAAATAATCAATAGTGAGGATCCGCTCTGGTCCAATGAAGGAACACCAATTGCACGCCTGACACCGGTAAATGCACTTGTAATATTGTTCGTTCTCTACACAATAAAAGTTATCATCCTTATGAAATTATCGTTATGCCCTATGGAAAATTCTAAATGGGTTAATTGGTGTCTAATTTAGTTAAGAATTTTGTAAAAAAACTCATGAAAAATTGGGTATAGGATATTTAATTTGTGATATGAATTGTAGGCAAAATTCTTAGCTCCAGAAACCTTATAAATATTATTTCTCAATGCAATTATGTCACTTTATTACTATATTAGTGGAAATTTTGCATCTTTATGACTTCAAGATTTACTTGTATCTTGCACCATGGTCGAAAGGGGAAAACACACCTGACGAACTATCTTTCTCATGGATTTCTCTTCTCATTTCATCTTCTTGAAATACATCTCAATTTTATTACATAGGCAACAAACAGAAGTGCCAGCCATATTCAGATCCACGCGCGCTAGCTTCATCTCTCCAGGAGTGTGGTGATCCCTCCCTCCATCTCTAGCTAGTTCTGTTTCCTTCCCGTTACCCCCAACGAAATTAATACATGGTCACTGGAAACCGCTTGACCTCGGCCACCCGTCCCCTTGTTGCTCCAGTCCACGGCGGCCAGGTTCTGGTGGTCAGCTTCATTTCCTCCCTGGTGGTCCGTGCACCCGGTGTGCAATGAGCGGAGCTTCTCGCTGGTGAGGTCAGCGAAGGTTGAGGCCGAGGTGGGTTAGGCGGAGCCCGGCGGCGTTGTTGGCGGCGTTTTTCTTGTCGAATCGGCGGCGGTTCTCCTTGAACACCGCGTACCGGTGCTCCTCGTCGATGGAGCTGTACTTCTTCTTGTTGACGGCCATCCATTCCCTGAACATCCGGCGGGTCCCCGCCTCCTCGCTTCACTCCCCGTACCAAATGATCAGCATGTTCACCGCCGCCAGCGCCGCCAGAAGCAGCAGCGCCACCGCCGCCCTGAGAGCGGTGGACCTCCTCATCATCTCCGCAACCGCGAGGGCCAACGACAACGGCGGGGGGATGGGATGAGATCCGTGGGTAGCTAGCTAGCTTTTCCTTCCGTGGAAGAGGAGGGGATGGGGAGTGGCGGGGCCTGCAGATGGACACGAGGAGGGGCGGGTGGGCGGGGGTGTGCGCGGCGCGGTGCCTGGTCGGTTGCGCGTGGAGAGGCGCAACGCAGCCTCGCAGTCAGGTGCTGCCGTGCTGGCGGTCTACTGGTCTGGTCCGGCACCTGGCCGTCCGGCCCGCAGGCAATGGCAGCATGCAACTAGTCAACTTCCTGCCAAGCTAGCTGCTGTTGCCTACTGAGCTGCTGCTGATGCATTCGCATTTAAGGTGCCAGTGCTTATAAAACACGTTAAACACGTCCACTCAAAAATACCGGCACGAATATCCGATCAAAGTACCGAGTTTTATTCAGCGTATTTTTTAGGTGGACCGAAGTATATGGAATCCTTTATTACCGTGTGGTAATATTACCCGGTACTAAAAGTGATCACCCGGTATTAAACGATCATCCACAGGTTATCTTCTACTCAATTATAATTGCTGTGTAGGTAAGATGGTAAAAAAGGTACATGTGAGGCAAGAGTTTGTGGGTTTAAATTTCAGCTACGGCATGCTTGCGCATTTTGAATCCCAGCCTCTTCCCAAATTTCACTGCCGGAGAAAGGCACATCAGTGCCGGTCACAGGGAGCTTTAGTGCCGGTCCCTGTGACCGGCACTAAATGGCCGGCACTAACGTGACAGTCGTTAGTGCCGGCTATATTGACCGGCACTAAATGGCGCGTGTTAGTGCCGGTCCGTTATTCCAGCCGGTACTAACGTGTGCAAATATCAACCCCCTAGAAACCATTGTTCAGCATGCTGCATTGCTGCTAGCTTCCTAGTCATTGCAAGTCTCAGCACTTAGCAACTTTTCAAACAAAAATTACATGAGAATGGCAGGAGACAGTATAATTTTATCAAAACTTAGCAGACCAGACATGGAAATAAGTACAGAAGCATCAAAACATTGTTGATGTGCAATTAACCAGATGCTTTTGCAAGTTGATGTGCTCACCTCGAATCCATTTTTGCGATCGGAGGGCGAGGAGGAGGTCCGGAGGGAGGGGTCGACGGTGGGGGCCGGAGCTTCGGGCGGCGGCAGCAATGGGGCGCGAGGACGCGGAGCAGTGGCGCGAGGACCTCGAGGCGGCAGGGGCAGCCGGGCGGCCGGGCTGCGCAGAACGGGCCGCGCGCGAGGACGACGAGGTGTGCCGCGGCCGGAGCTTCGGGCGGCGGCAGCAATGGGGCGTGAGGACGCGGAGCAGTGGCGCGAGGACCCCGAGGCGGCAGGCGCAGCCGGGCGGCCGGGCTGCGCGGAAGGGGCCGCGCGCGAGGACGACGACGTGCGCGGCGGCCGGAGCTTCGGGCGGCGACAGCAATGGCGCGAGGACGTCGGGGCGGCAGGTAAGTTGGGGCGACATCGTCGATCTGAATGGGCGAAGGGGCTAATTTGTTGGGGGATGGCGCGGTTAGTGCCGGCTAGTGTTACCAGCCGGCACTAACGCGCCCACGTGACGTCAGATGGACAAGTTAGTGCCGGCTGGTAACACTAGCCGGCACTAACTTGCGCTCAAGTTAGTGCCGGCTAGTGTTACCAGCCGGCACTAACTTGTCCATCTGACGTGAGATGGACAAGTTAGTGCCGGCTAGTGTTACCAGCCGGCACTAACGTGTACCATCCGCGCGGGAATTGGCACGTTAGTGCCGGCTGGTATTTCTAGCCGGCACTAACGTGCCCACCTTATACTGTTGAGGCACGTTAGTGCCGGCTCGTTCTTGACCGGTACTAACGTGCTGGTACCGATAGACCGTTTTCTAGTAGTGTTTAATATATATTTTTTGATCTAAAATGTTTTGGTGGCTGGTGGAACCTTCACCCGATGCTAAAGATGAACTTTGATACTAAGTGTTTTACAAGATGAGTCGGTGACGAAAATCGAAACTTTTAGTATCAGCTTCGCAGTACTGGTTGGGAAACCGGTACCTAAAGGTTTTACCAACCGGTTGTGTACCGGTTGGAAACTAGTGGCTAAAGATGTGGTACCATGAAACTTTTTCTTCTACCTTTTTCTAGAAGCGTGCTGTTGCTGCCGTGCTGGAAGCCTTAACTTGGTCCGCGCCACCTACCTCGATCGCCAGCAGGCAGGCAGGCACAAGAGCCTCGGCGCGCACCAGATCGACGTGGCCGTTTCCTCGTCCTCTCCGACTGACCCAAAGGCTGGCATGATGAGCACCGAGCACGCCACCGCACAGTGCCGCCAGGCGCCCGGTACGGATCGATGCGCTTGCACTGCACGAAACTGATGATGGAGTCGTTGAGTACCGCCATCATGAAACTGAATGGAATTCCAATTTATAGCTACCAGTTGCTTGCTTCTCCCTGCTTGCTGCCGTGCTGACTGAGAATGGAACGGAACAGCAGGTTTCTGCAGTTGTGCTTGCTTGCTGCCGCCTGCCTGCCTGCATGCGGCCCTACGCTGCGCGTGCCACCTCCCGTCCGGCGTTGTGCCAGCCACCGTCTGCCGCCGCGGCCCCGCGCCTGGCTGGTGGCGGCGCCGCTGGCCGCCCCGTCCGTTCTGCGGCTCCCGCCCGCAGAGCGTCCTCGCCCACCTCCCGCCAGCCGCCGGCTGCTGCGCGCACACCGTCACGGGGGCTTATGGCAATCAAGTTGGGCCGGCCATTGGGCTGTTTGGCCCATTCCAAGAAAGGAAGGTGGGCCGCACGTTGGAATATATCAATTCTTATTTTTTTCTAAACTAGGTTCGTGCCCGTGCGTTGCAATGGACAAAATAAATAGCAACTCCAGCCAATCATAGAACCTAACATGTTCACCTTAATCAATCTAAGTGACATATAAATGCACACTTTTTATAATTCTCATAGTTACCTGGTTTATTTGGTAAGAAAGCAAGCATGAATACGTGGGTTCAACTATAGTAGTCCCAATCTGTTGGAATTTTCTACCCTACAAATAGGATATTGTACACATCATATATATATATATAAATCTATAAAATATATATTTAAGATAAACGTTATTGATATTCCACAAAATAGAGAAATTTAAGATAACTCTTACGTATGTTAGATTTTAAACAAAACTGAACCTGAGTCGTCCAAGTTCCAAGGATTTTATATTCTGTAAAAGCTTCAATCAAGTCAATTACTGATTGTTCTTTCTCCATATTCAATTGAACTATATAGTTGTGGTCAAGCTTGACAACTAAAGGGGATCCTCAGAAATTTCCCAAAATGATCAATATATAAAAAAAACAAGACGGGGAGATGACAAGTGGGCGTTACATTTCGACTTACATAAGATGTCATACCAAGACCTCTACCTGCATCTTAGCATGTCTATCCCTCAACTGAAAGCATGCTTCCCTTTGGTTTTAATTATCCAGCATTGAGGATACAAAATATAGCAATAATTAAACAACAAAGTGTTGTCCAGCAGCAAAATTATGTATTGTGTAGTCGTAGAGATGTGGTGCCTACATGCAAACATGGACTGGCAAACCATGTCAGCAAATCAATATAAGAAGTGAGGATATTTCAATAATGTATCACTCCCTTCAACTGAATCAGAGTAAGAATGACAATTAAACTATGGAAGCAGCTGATTACTACTCCAAGAATCTCAAAACACTTATATTATATATAGGTCGGTGCCCGTGCATTGCTACAGGTTCACATCATGATCAAATAAATAAAACTAGTTTATTACGAAAAAGACAACAAAGTGAAGCTTTCAAGAAGCGAAATATGTAGCATTTAGCAAATACATTAACCGTCATCTTTCAGTCCAATTGCCCACTCTTTCTGCTGTCTAACTATAGTAATCCTGATCAAGAAAATAATTATTGTGCCCAACTGGATAGTATTTATATGTTGTTATAGATGTAATATCAGTTCAAAGCAGTCCAAAGGAGTCTGCTAACAAATATATGTAACATTTCTTAATGATATTGGTTTTACAAAATAGTAGCATATATAACTTCTTCATAAGACTTATCACTTTGTTTGTTTACAGCACAGGTCATGGTATTTTTTTCAAGATGCATCCACGGTATGCTGTAGCACAAGATGCAAACAAATCAAGTAGCCGAACCAACAATATTCGTCGCCCAATAAACTGGGACCCATCTGGCCGCCTGATAAATGTTGTGACCCGGTTTAGTTTTTAGTTGTACATATCCAAAGACATGAGGAATGCATATCTACAACTTTAAAAAAGAACTTCAGAGTGCTGGTGAAAGCAATACCTTGAACTGAACCAACTCTTGTAGTAACTCTTTGAAAAATTATGAACATACTTCCCACAAGTTTTAGAAATTATGAACAAAACCATATATTGTTCAAATATTTAATGCTGGAGCTTACAGAAAGTCATTGGTGATTCTGACCATCATTTGCTAATAAATCTTATAGACAGAGCCAGCCCATTGCATAGCATTGATGATGAAGCACCGGCACATCCTGATTGCATCCATAAGTATTTGAGCCTGTACACTTCATATTGCATATTCCCCTCATAGGCTGTAGACCGATGTTTAAGCAACCATGCCCTTTCCAGTTGGACACAGGAGTATGCCCAATGGGCTACTCTGACCTAAACATTCAACTGGAAGGTGATTAAAAGAAATATAGTCACATGTAGCTTTGTTTAAGGATAGACATAATGGAATTTGGCAAAAAAAAACAGAAATGAAAATGCTAGAGCAATCTTGAAATGCTGGGTAGTCTGAACATAGCTGGTGAATAATCGCATATAATAATCTATACAGTAGCTCTTGATTTAATAGATGCAAATCACACGCAACACAATTATTAAGTGCACATACATGCAGGAGGTATACAGAGCACATCAATTTGTACTATGTAACAACTGAAATAGTGGTGCTAAGATCTAAGCAGTCTGTAAATGTCCATGTCTACAGACTACAGAGACAGAGAGATGACCAAACACTCCAATCATGTGATGACAGTTAATTTGACCTGGCACCAATATTAAGATAACAGTGCATATACAATATGAAAAGCTATCTGACTATCAATCTGCAACTTATCATAGAAGGGAAGTGCAGCTTCAACAATTTGATTTTAAGTAGAATCTATACTTCCTCAACAATCAAATGTGGAAATAAGTAGTTGCTGGGCTGTAGATGACACCATATGTCCTACTCTGAAACCGTAGAGGCACCAATGAAATATTATCAGATAATACATGATCTATCTAATCAAACTTTTATGTATAATTAGCACCATGAAGTTCACATATCTCAACATCAAGATAGGCTCTGGTACAAAAAATATAGGTCTGCATTAGTCTGCATTGTACATGAACCTTTTCAGAAGCAGTAAGGAGAAAGGGGTAGAAACTGAACCTCAAGTGTGGAGACGCTATACCAATCCATCATGACCGCTAAGCTGAGTCGATGTGGACTATTTAGACTAAAAAAAGCTAGATTCTGAAAAAAACCTCAGAATTGCTTTTGCTACTAACACTTGAACATTTGGATTTTTAACTACCAAAGTTTACTAATTACTTATATAACCTTAACTGTCAGTTAATATGTAATAATGGTAGCAGTGAAACCTATCCACTACACATTTTAGGTACATTAGCACGGCATGCATTTTTAGCATAAATAAAGAAACATTGACAGATAAAATATACCCACAAGCTCAATTCAATCCCTCTCAAGGCTCTAACTGCAGAACAACATTGCAACCTTTAATAAACCAAAGAATCTTCAGAATATTCTAATCAACAAACCAGGAGGATATCAAACTCAACTCGTGTTAGTTTGACAAAACACTTGCATTTCCATCAATTGATCTTATCATGAACATGGTCTCTGTTGTCACTATGATCATAATAGACATCATCGTTGATGATGTCATCATCCAAACAAGACGGTGATAATCAGTCCCCTACCAGAAGTGTTTTTATCCTTAAAAGGGTCCAGCAAGCCAATATGATGTCCTTTCCCAAGTGATAAAAGGAATAGATCCAACCTGAATATATGCTTGTCCACGTATTAAGTCCATTCAGATTCTTTTCTGAAATTTGTGGCAACCTCTGCATTCAGACAGATATGCATAGCAAGAATCAGGCAGAGGCGCAGAGCGTAAAAATTATTGAACAGTATTTCACAAATATCAAGTATTGACAATGCAGATCTATCGAAGATACCAATTAATACCAATTTAGCACGTATGAGTTTGATTAAGCACGTGAAACAAGCAACGACTATCTAGCAGAGGTAAACATACAGGGGCCTTCAGATTAAGTTGCACTTTGCTTGATTCATCCGTCATCAGTTTCTATTTCAACAGACTTATCACCTATGCTCTACAAATGGAGCAGAAATTTAGGGATCTAGCAGAAGTAAACTGTTGTATACTGACTGGGTGAAAAAAAGCCAGTTGCTCGCTATATATTTGAACCCAAAAATTGCACACTGACAAAGGCAAAAAAAAAATGTCAATGCTCCAATGTGTTGACGCGGAACGTATGGAGTGATGGACTTCACCTGACGTGAATGCTGGCCAAATAAGTAAAATTTATAATGCATCCACACGACACACCTGTTGGAATAGCATATTGAATTAAGTAAATCCTAATCAGTTTAGCAGAATGAAATATGAAAGAAAATCTATATGTTCAATTCATGTAGATGCAATAATAAGTCTCGATCTGATAAGTACATCTATGCATATGAAATTCCTAAAAAGAAAAGTTCTTATGTTATGGGTTGTAGCTTCCATGAATTGTGTTTGGTAGAACAGTTCTAATAGTTGATTTCATGCTAGCATCTTCATCTGTTATGATAAGCCTTGGTGCTTTTCCTCCCATTGCCAATAGGAATGTACGAAACAACCACTCATATGACTCAATTTTCTCATTTACTATGAAAGCAGCTCCAAAGCAAACACTTTCCATATGATGGTTCACACCGGTAAAAGGTACAAATTTCATATTGTATTCGTTTGTACTATATGTTGCATCGACTGACACTAAATCACCAAAATGACTATAATTCTTTCTACTTGTAGCATCAGCCCAGAATATGTAGAGTAACTTTCCATGCTTATCCACAACAAAATCATAGAAGAAGGTAGAATTTGCCTCTTTCTTCCTCTCCATTTGTGCCACAAATATTTCAGCATCCGCATTCTTTATTTTCTCCCTAAGTCCCCGGTAGTAATTCTGCAAGTCACGCTTCATGCAACCAATATTATCAAAACCATCACTGACTTGTAAAAGTCTATATGCTTGCGAGGTACCAATACTTGCTTTGTGACATGTGAACAAGGTCGTTTTGACTCTTTAACTGATTGTACGATTGGATCGAAGAAAAGGAATTTTATCAGGTGAAACTAGACCATGGTTATGCTCCTCAACAAAAGAAGCAATATAGTACCTATTCTCCTGATTCAGCTTCACATATATACGTGCATTGCATCCACATCTTGACTCTGAGTGCTTCTTTTGCTTGTTCGGCTCAGCACGTCTCTTTGAGAAACCTTCCCTCGAACACACAAATCTCTTATTTTCAACCACATCACTCTTCTTGGTTTGAGCTCCTACACGAACCGAAAACCCACTTTCATGTGCATATGTCTTGTAGAATTCTTCCACTTCATCAAGAGTATCAAATAACATTCCAACAGCTGGTTTCAGCCTCTCATCCTTGCAATAAGGTACAAACCATGACGACTGCAATGAGAAATATAAATAAAGAATTAATATCAAGTTGTGCAGCTTGTAACACTTATGAATGATGAATAAATTAGAACAAGAAGAAAAATTGCTCACCGATGTTGAGCTGATTGGATCCTTTTTAGGTGTATTCAATCCCTCATAAGAATCAGCATGATACGGAGCTTCAACAAGGTCATGGACAGGAAGGTCGATCTGCATGGGTGCACCATCTTCACCAAGCACCGTGGGTTCAAAGGGACCATGGCCTTGAATGATGACATCATCAGGAACTGCTACGTCTTCCGGACTGCAACCACCAGGGCCGGCCACCCTTCGCGCGGCCATGGTATTGAGAAGGTCCATCAAGCCACCACGGCCAGGGCATGTCGGTGCTGCCATGCCACAGCGACGATGGAGGCAACACGACAGCGAGGGCGCAGGTGGTGGCGCTACCGGAAACCGCGGCTAGGGCATTGTGGTGGCGGCGGCGTCCGGCGAGGGCGCATCTGGTGGAGGCAGCGGTGTCCGGCGAGGACGTGGGCGACGTCAAGGGCGACGGCGACGGCGTCCGGCGAGGACGCAGCTGATGGCGGCGGCGGCGATCGCCGTGTCTCCGTGTACCAGCGAGAGAGAGGCACGATCTTCCTTCCAAGAGAAGGAACGTTGCTCTGTCCTGTCTTTGGGAGAGAAGAGGAACGTGGGGGCCTTTTCAAAAAATAAATTCGCACAGTAAGGACAGATGCGAGGGGGCTAAAGTGTAAATGTTGCAGCTGCCGTCGGATGCTCCTTGGATGGCCAGGATGGGCCATGTGCAGATGTGCACAAGGCACCCCATGTGCACTGGATATCTTGCCTATGTGAGGGGAGGTAAAGAATGGATAGCCGTGAGCATGCACATAATTTCAAAAAAAAGACTGTAGTTTCAAAATTGAGCATTAAAATCAAAATCCGGTTACATTGTCATGTTATTTCAATAAGAGCTTCAAACTAGATCTCACACCACTATATTTTAATAATATATTTTTTGTGAGGGAAAAT
This sequence comes from Panicum hallii, assembly GCF_002211085.1. Classification (NCBI taxonomy): domain Eukaryota; kingdom Viridiplantae; phylum Streptophyta; class Magnoliopsida; order Poales; family Poaceae; genus Panicum; species Panicum hallii. The sequence goes on along the minus strand of NC_038049.1, from coordinate 36,581,402 downwards.
ACCTTTTTGTGTATTCTAATTTGCTTAAGATTTTAAAAAAAGTTGGTTATAGCTTTATAAAATGTTGCTTCACACGCCTGAGTTCAAGTAAGTGGATATTGGTGTTGATACTACGAAGATAGATTGTTTGATGTGACTAGTAGTGGATGAGGGTAAACAACTTTATTAGACTAGGTGAATGTTTATTGCATGATTAATAATAGGCAAGTTTAGCAGATCAGTTGAGCATTTTAACTAATTTATTTTAGTATTTTTTATTATATATAAAGCAATTTGTGTGTCTTTGAAAAATATTATCGAAACATATACACAAGTGGGGTCTTGTTTTGAATGTCTCTTTAAAAGAGATACGGTTGTGCAATTAAAATTTAAATTTGATGGATAGTTTGAGAACTATAACTTTTAAAATTTTTGAAATTGCTTGCACGTGCTATTCCAGTGGAGCGGCTGTCATCGAATGCATGGAAAAGAAAAGGATCTTGGATTTCACGTGGTCTGGTATCATATAGTTGATGGGTTGGATGAGCATACAGTACGCAGCAGGATCCTTGGAAAAGGTGCGTACGTATAGACAAAATGTTCTTGGCAAAAATAATAAGCATCGAATTCAACGGGCCACCCCTGGATGCATGCATGATCGAGGTGAACACTGCCCTAGCTAACCGATGGATGTATCCATTACAAGGTCTCTCCTGTCTCTCTGATGCATGCTTGATAAAAAGCACGTGTGGGTGAACATCAAGCTCGTGAGTCGTCGTTATACATTTCGTGAAAGGACATCAGATTTTTTCCAGTGCCTATCCACCGGTCATTTTCGTGTACCCGGAGTCCCGGACTGCTTATCTTCCTTGGACCACTATTGAGACGAAGACAAATAATATAATCTATCTCACTACCATCTCGTAGATCAAGATTCCAAATCGATCAAGCAAGCAAAGAAAAAGGACGGATTTTGTAGGAGAAACACACAAGCACGAGGAAGGAAGTAGGAACCATCCATGGCGGCTGCAGCTCGCATGGACGTAGTATACCAATTCATGGATGCGACGACGAAACTACCTCTAGCGCAGAGGCTTCTGCTGTTCGTCCTCCCTCTCTTGCTGCTGCTGCACGTCGCCTCCCGAAGCCGCCGGAAGCAGGCGAAGCCTCTGCCGCCGTCGCCTCCGGGGCTGCCCGTCATCGGCCACCTGCTCCAGGTCGGCGCCCGCCCTCACGTCTCCCTCCGCGACCTCGCCGCCAGGCACAGCGGCGGTGGCGGCGGCCTCATGCTCCTACGCCTCGGCACCGTCCCGAGCCTTGTCGTGTCCTCCCCGCGCGCGGCGCGGGCGGTCCTGCGCACGCACGACCACGTCTTCGCCTCGCGGCCGCCGTCCAGGCTCGTCGACGACCTCGTCTACGGGTCGTCGAGAGTCGGCTTCGCCCCCTACGGCGAGCACTGGCGGCGGGCCAGGATGCTCGTCACCGCGCACCTCCTCACCGCCAAGAAGGTGCGCTCCTACCACGCCGCCCGCCAGGAGGAGGTGCGCCTGGTGGTCGCCATACGCCAAGCTCCGGGAGGCGGCGGCCGCGGGCTCGGGGGTGGACATCGGCGCCGCGGTGAACGCGTTCGCCAACGACATCATCTGCCGCGCCGTGTGCGGCAAGTTCTTCCGGGAGGAAGGCCGGAACAGGCTCTTCCGGGAGCTCAATCATATGACCACCGTCCTGGTGGCAGGATTCAACCTGGAGGACTACTTCCCAGGGCTCGCGAGTTTGCTGGGTATATTCACCAGGTTTACGAGCAACAAGGTGAGCCAGACGCACGAGAGATGGGACAGGTTGCTTGAGGAGATAATAAGCGACCACGAGAGGAGAAGAATAATCACTGAGCATGGGCGCGGCGGTGCAAGTGGTGGTGGTGGTGGTGATGATGATGAGCAAGAAGAGAGTGACTTCATCGATGTGATGCTCTCCGTTCAGCAGGAGTATGGTATCACAAGAGATCATATCAAGGCCATCTTGATGGTGAGTGACAGACCAACTCCCAGTATAATCATTTCTTTTCAACAGAGAAAATAGAACTAGCTATACTAGATATAGTTTAATTCGTTGATTTTTTTCATAAATAACGCATATTAAGGACATGTTCGAGGCGGGCATGGCCACATCATCTTTGGTTCTTGAATTTGCCATGGTCGAGCTCATGCGCAACCCTCGTCTCATGGCCAAGCTGCAAGCAGAGGTGAGGAAGAACACACCAAAGGGATAAGAAATGGTGAAGGAAGAGAACCTAAGGCTCCGTTTGGTTGAGCTGTGGATTCCTGAGAATCTGATTTCTGCTATCAGCTGTGGAAAATCAGCTGTGAGCTGTCGGCTGTGGGAAAGCTGAAAGCCGTTTGGCTGAAACTGCTGCCAGCTGTGGATTTTTGGTACAATTGTCTGTTATACCCCTGTTATGTCCCTGAGTTTAGTTTTAATGTTCATATGTATTCATTAGCAGTGAAGTATTAATATATATTCTTATTAATTAAAATAAGGTATATTTAATAATATATATAAAAAATAGTTAATAAAATAAATGTACCCATATAATTAGTTCAATTAGAGAATGCTATTATATAGTTAATATAAAATATAGATAGTTCACAATATAATTAGTTCACGTAGTTTCACATGAAAGATACAAAGTGGAGTACAATCATGATTATGTAACCAAAGCATTCGCTATGTTGTCACGAATGGTATTCATGGAAATCTCATTCTCCTCCTCAAGAACAACATCATCATCTTGAACTACTTGTTGCCCTTCATTAGCATCCTCATCCTCATCCACAGGCATGTAGTCTTCATTTTCATCACATTTCTCAAAATCATCATCTCTTAGTGCACTATCACGAATGAAATTGTGCAATGCCATGCAACCGATAATGATCTGCGCTTGTATTTCAGGTGAGAAACTTGGTAATTTTTTCAATATGCGCCACTTTTGTTTAAGGACACCAAATGCACGCTCAATGACATTACGGAGTGATGAATGTAAGTAATTGAACATCTCATACTTCCCTTGTGGTGCACGATGCCTACGAAGATGAAACTCCGGAAGATGGTACGTGCTACCTTTGTATGGAGCTAGGTATCCGGTACGGTTCGGATAACCGGAATCCACTAGATAGTACTTGCCTATAAAATTGATAAACAACATGTTAGTACATAATAGACACATAAAAAATCTAAAATGCATATGAAACTAGCATCAATACCTGCAGGTGGCTTTGGAAATCGATGACCAAAGTTTGTCAAAGTATGATTGAGAATTCTAGTATCATGTGCAGATCCTGGCCAACCAGCAACCACAAAGGTAAACCTCATATCAAAGTCACATATGGCCATAATATTTTGAGATGTGTATCCGTGTCGGCATGTGTGATTAACAACTTCATCATTAGGCACTGAAACTTCAATGTGTGATCCATCTATTGCACCAATAGCATCTTTGAAGTGAGGCCAGAAACGATCTTCTCTCAATTTAGGATGAACAGTACTGAAATTAGGATCCTTTGCCTTGATACTATCTGCAGATAATTTGCCCAAACATGACAAGACTTCTTTGAACTTCATGTGAACTATCCATAAAGATCTTACAAATCGATTTTCCGCTTGGAAGAATGATTGAGGGCCTCCAACAATCCACAAGAACATAGCAAGTGACTCTATAGATGAAACATTGCATGTGGACTTCAATCCATATGTGGAAACAAGCAAATCATGGAGTGACCAAAAAAACCTCAGGACTCACCCTAAACATCTTATAGAATTGATTAGGATAAGTTAAACACTCCTCAAACCATTCCATCCCACTTTGTTGAGGATCTCTATACGGACTTTTGTTTAAGTATCTTGTGGAATATTGGTCAGCTAGGGACCCAAGACTAGTAGCTTGGTTAGACAATTCAGCTAGAAGTTGCAGTCCCTTGCACGCCTTCTTTGTCAACTCTTGAAGTTCCGTATCCATCTATTAAAAAAAAGAACATTTTACAATCGACAATGACATACATACAAATACAGTAATTGCCATACAATCAACAATGACACATACGCATAGATAAAGGTTCTCAAGCATACATTACTAATAGTTCTCAAACAAGCAAATATTCTCACAAGCATACACGAATAATGGTTCTAAAACAAGCAAACATTGTTGGAAAAAGAAGTCTCCCTTCAACTCTTATGGCAGCTGCTTCATCTCATGCTGCCTCTGCAACCAATCAAGTCTCCCTCGAAGTGTTTCAAAAGTTGCTAGTAGCTCTCTAAACTCAGGTTTTACCATGACCAAACTGGAAGTATGCATAAGAGCAGTCCCCTCCTCCACCCCACATTCTTTCACCATCTTCATAGCTTCTGCAATGGTAGAAACATGGCTTGTCGTAGATTTCGACAAAGCTTCAATGCTTGTGCTTATTTTGTCCACTCCTTCTTCTATCTTGCTGCAAGCTTGCTTATACAACCATAAGAATGGACTGCTCTTGTCTTCCTTATCTTCCACACTAGCTGAGGAAGATGCCTTGCGCTTCTTATCATTTTGGTTCCTCCTATTCAGATTTGCATTGGTTATACTTCTTTGTATCTCTTGTACATCATCATCAGTTGAGTTAGCAGAAAAGTCTCCTGGTATGGTGGCCGATGCCCCTGTAACATGGGCACTCCCAAACATAATGTGCAATGATTCTAAATTAGCCGGGCCACATTTTCTAAATTGCACATGCTTACATTTCCTTCCCTTAGGTGGATCATGACATTTCTACAATCAGATACAAAAGAAGCAAGTGAGTTATTGTCCAACAATCATAAATAATAAGAAAATAGGTACACAATGTAGTACATACCGCAAGATGTTCTTCCCACCATTTATCATCATAATCCACTGTTTGTCTCGTCTCATTCCATCCAAGTCCGGTAGCACTATTTTTAACTCCATAAAAATAGTGTAAGTTCTTTTGAGGTTGTCCCATTTATTCTTGAATTGCAAGTGTTCAAGTTTCCAACCCGATTCTTCCGTGAACTTAGCTTCGACATTCTTCCAACCAACCTTATTAAGGTGACCTAATGGCCTATGTCCCGCAAGAACTTCGTTTGCGCATAATTCACAAAAAAGCTTCACATGAGCAGCACTCCAATCTGCCTTCTCACCCATTCTAATATACACATAGAGAGCAATTTCAATTCATCAAGTAGATAGCAATTTCACCCAATCATAATTTATAACAATAGTTCCAATTCATCAAGTAGAGAGCAATTTCAGTAGCAAACATTGTATCAAACATACACATGCATCACCACTGTTCTCGCTACGAATACTACAGGTCATTCTCTAGCAATCTCACGCAGGAACATGCAACATTGCGCAAGAATTTCACTTGTGCAGGAGATTGGGGCCGGACCTAGCACGGGATCGTGTCGGTGCTCACGCAGGTGCGCCTAATTCAAGGATCTGCAAACATGAGTTTCATATACTTGTAAGGGAAAAAATCAACCAAATGTCAGGGGAAAATTTAATGAAACCCTAGGTAACCTAAGAAGAGTGACGTGCAGATCTGCTGGTCGGCGAGCGGGGCAGGGGGGTCGAGTCGGCGGGGCAGGGGCAGCGGGGCAGGGGGGCTGGGGCGGCGGGGCAATGCGAGCCCGGGCGGCGGGGCAGGGGAAGGCCGGGGCGGCGGGGCAGGGCGAGCTCGGCGCGGGGGGCCGGGGGAGGGCGGGGCGGCGGGGCTGGGGGCGGGGCGGCGGGGCAGGGCGAGCCCGGGACGGCGGGAACGGGGGGCGGGGCCGGGGCCGGGGATGGCGGGGCAGGGGGAGGGTGGCGGGGCAGGGCGAGCCCGGGGCGGCGGGGCAGGGGCAGCGGGCGGCGGGCGGCGGGGCAGGAGGAGGCAGGGGGGAGGAACCGAGCTGCGCTGGGGAGAGACGCACGGGAAGGAGCTCGGGAAACAGATCGCGAATCGGTATGCACATAGGCGGTGGCAGTGCGGGTAATTTTCGCCCGAAACGCGGTGAACGCACGGGTCTGGGCGATTTTCCACGTGAACTAGCGGAACGCAGTGCGTCACGCGAATCAGTGCGTCGTGGGTAGTTGTTTGGTTGAGATTTCTGCATTTTGGACGCGAAGTTGAGATGGAACGCACAACCAAAGGCACCCTAAGTAGCATGGTCTATCTAAGTGCCGTCGTGAAGGAGACACTAAGGTTACACCCACCTGCTCCGCTCCTCGTACCTCACCAATCCATGGCTGACTGCGACATCGATGGCTACACAATCCCCTCCGGAACAAAGGTCATCATCAACGCATGGGCTATTTCTAGAGATCCAAAATCATGGGAGAACGCGGAGGAGTTTATGCCAGAGAGGTTCATGGATGGTGGCAGCTCTGCGGACATCGACTTCAAGGGGAAAGACTTTCAGTTTACACCATTCGGGTCTGGCCGGAGGATGTGCCCGGGCAGCAACTTTGGGTTGGCCACTATCAATATCATGCTGGCTAACCTCATGTACTGCTTTGACTGGATGTTACCGGAAGGCATGGAGAAGGAGGATTTTGATATGACAGAGGTGTTTGGATTGACAGTCCATCGTAAGGAGAAGCTCATCCTTGTTCCAAAACCATATGATACTTTTGCTCACCCTGTGCAACCTGAGGCAGGATCAATGAAGGCGTAATCTGTAAAGATTTGCAAATGTTATGTGGGAGTGAGAAAGGATGTTGTATAAGCTCTATCTATGCAGTAATACTACTATATTTACATAAAGAAAGTTACAAAATCCTATATGACGCTGCTTTTCTTGTGAAATTATGTTAAGAGCTAGGGGAAGGAATAAGGAAACTATAGAAAATGTAGTCCAATGTCTCTTCTTTTATCCTTAACTGAACTTCATTAATTTCTAACTGTGTACATCTTGGGAGCTTTCTCTTCATCATTTTGTATATGAAGGTAGACAAGACACTCTTACCATCACAGGCAGCATGCCTCCAAAAAACTAACTACCGCCAAAGTGGGATTTGTTGTATGCCTAAAGGCCATTCAGGCACAAGTGTGGCACTAAAGGTAGGTACAGGTGTGCACTAAAGGCCTATATTGCAACACTCTCCTTTGGCACGTAATTTTTTTAAAGAGAGGCGAAGATGCAAAAGAAAGTGCTACTTAATTAAGAAGATCTTTGATGTTACGTTAAGACTTCAATGCTCCGGAGGGGGAGGGTTGATAAGACAAAAGCAAGGGCGCTAGTTCCACCAGTACCAAAACATCCAGTTTTGGAACCAGATCATCTAGTTTTTCTAGGAATTTTAGGAAATAGGATCCAAAACCTCCATTTGAAAGAACAAGGTGAGGCCGAGCGTCAAGGTCCCATTGATTAAGTATAAAATGAAGATATTACTTAGAAACAAGAGGAATCAACTGAATAAAGTTTATGATTCAACATTGACACCAATGCGCCGAGTGAGTACAACTAGATCTTCATATCAATCACAAGGTATTTGTTGTGCTGCTATCCTTTTTCATATGTTGGGCCGATTACTCTATTGTCCATGGGGTGCCCTTGTACACCTTAGGATTAAACTATTATGTTGATGCAATCTAACAGTATTTAATATCCGTTATCTCCTATTCAAACTTGGGAGCATCACAATGATTGATCTTTGCTAATAATAATCTGGGTAGAAATACATTTGCTTTTACTAAGAAAGGTTAAAAGGATAACAAGCAAGATTATAAGTATTTCTATCCGCAGTGGTGTCCCCAAGGCTTGTCGCACACACAGAATAAGAGACTAGAGGATGCGAAAGCAAGGATCAATGGAGCAACAAGCTGAAAAGTGATGCCAACAAGGTCAACACGATTCATCAAGGAGTGGCAGATAAAATAAGTAGATCCAGCATCATCTTAAGCAAGGTTAGTTGTTGTGGCAGTAGCATGAGTATCACCCTTAGAATTAATGTTGCCGATGAACTATTGCATATTATCGTCTTGTACAATTTTTGTATGCAAACTTTAGCAAAAAGAATCATATGGGACATATGTTAATAACCAAAATTTGCAGGTCTAGGAAAACCAAACCATCAAGTTTCCCAAACCAACGGGTTTCAGAGATGTGGTCAAATCACATATCGGAATCTAGTGTATTGTATCCTCACCGAGGTGATCAAAATGATATGTTGATCACTTAATTTGGAGTCTGAATGCAAAACTTATGCCAACCAAAAGTATTCACATTTGAAAAATCGAAGGATCCGATTTCCAAAATTGAGAGGTCTCAAGCAAGAGTTACCCTAAGATTGAGGGTATCTAATCAATCAAAAGTTATATAGTGGTACCGGGAATCCTTATTCCCTAATATAAGTTACCATTTCTCTTTTTTTTAGTTTTCTATTTTGATTGAAGTGTAGGCTGTTTGGGAAAACCTTGGCACTAGCATTTAGACAATGTGTTCATGTAAATGCATGTGGAATGTTGATGTTAGTGCATGTAAATGTTTGGAGTGAAGTGTTTAAGTGTTTGTGCACACATAAGGATGTGCGCATCGAGTCATGGAGTGATTAGATGGCCATGTGATTTAGCTGTCTAATTAGCAGCTATCGTTGGCAAGTTGGCAGGTCAATTGGATAATGAGGGAGCATAGGTACTTCGTTTTAGCCTTTTGTGGGTTGAGAGGGTGCAGCATGCAGATTGTCTATGAATCTTGTATAAATATATGCATGGTATAAACAATCAGTTAGGCCGTGGTGCCGAGATGGCTAAAATGTCATCCTAAAGTGTTCTCGTCTATGCATTTTTGTGTGTTTATTCAACCAGAGAAGTGTTGGATACATTAGACATTCCTAACCATTTTAATCCCGAAATACATTTGATATAAATCATGACAGAACAAATTAACTATGCCAAGTTTAACATGGTGAGTATACTACACAAACTAGACATGCTATGATATACAAAATATAACCCATGAATATCTATGACATTTGCGAGTACACAACTAACAGCAAGGGTAAGGGATATAGCAATATACCCAGGGCCGGGGCTGTTGCTGGCGACAACGGATGCACTGTTATCCTCAGCACCAATCATTGTGCTGAGACCTGCTTGATGTAGTCGTATGGGTTGGTGCAGCGAAGAGGTTGACGCAGTGAATCCTAGAAGTAGGAAAAGAAGGCGAGCAGTTGTGCATATAAATGCACTTCCCAAAAACATGATTTGCCTTCGCTCTGGGTTAAGTCGTAGAAGACAAGGCTTTGGAGGCCTACTCGTCCAACTCCTTTGAATGCAAGTGTTGGGAAGGAATTGTCGAGCAGCTACAACAGGGAACAATGGACTCTTGGAGGAGGAGGTGTGTTGTGTGTTCTAAGATGAGGTCGTGCCCTCGTATAGAGGTGTAAATGATATGGATATTATATATCATATTCGATTGGAGCTGTTCATATCCATCCATATTTGAGTCCACATACTCAATGTCCGGCGCAATATTTGAATCCGCACACCAGGGTGCCAGTTGCAATTGATTCACGTCCTGTTGCAACTTGAGCCAAACCAACTGCAGCTTGACGCAAACCAGTTGCAAGTTGCAACTGATTTGGTCCTAATTGCATATCCATCTAATTATAATGAAAAAATTCCGTACATGCCATTGGTTAAACTCTAAATCCCTTATATGCCACTGTCAGTAAATATGGGGGGACCCATGTGTCATAGACACAACGATTGCAGATCCGTCTAACATTGTAATTGGTCTAGTCCCCCAGTTGCAATTGATTTAGTCTCCAGGTTGCAACTATGAGGGTGTGTGCATTTTAAACAAGGAATACACCTTGTTGCATTTTAGCCTACCATGTATGCATATATATAACCAATCCATGCTAGTGTCAAATGTTTAGCGTTTTAGGAACTACTGAGGTGAGAATCAAAGGGATCTGAGTTGTGGATCAAATAAGAGTATGACCGAAAAATCTAATTAACCATCGAACCCTAATTGAGTTAAGTTGACTCCTTTTCTTCTTTCTAAAAAAGAGGAGTTTGGGCTAAACTAAGCATAATTTTGCTATGACACAACTAGCCTGTTTCTCCACATCCTTAAAACAACAAAAATATACACTACAAGTCCACAAGGTCATATACTTCCAGAATAAAGCCAATGGCAAACATGGAAGCAAGGTCCACAAGAAATCTTCAATCGCACATAGTTTCAATATCATATGTCTACATGTTTCATGCATCACCTTCCCCTATGAAACTTGGAAAAAAAGGTAGACTGAAATAATGAAAAATTCCTTCGATGCCATTGGTTAAACTCTAAATCACTTATATACCACTATCAATGGCTGTGGAGGGATCCATGTGTCATAGACACAACTATGGCATATGAGGGATTATGAGTTTTCTTGGTGGCATACAAGGAAATTGCCCGAAATAATAACTAGATGAGACAAACTCTTATCAAATGGCAAAGGGAGAAAGCACAATTGTAAAGGTTAAAGGAGCATCCTAGTCAGTGACAACAAATATTTGTTTGTTTGTGCCAATCACAACAAATTCTATTGGTTCCAGAAGGAAAGGCAAAAAGGGCTTGAATAATGATGATTAGAGAGATAGAGTGGTAAAGTCAGTTTGAGTCTCCCTCACTGTATCCCTTCTCTGGGTTCGGACACTGCAAATATTTCTTTGAGGAATACAAGTCTTTGTTATCGTGTAAGTAATGCCTTGAAAGCAGAATAAATTGATGATCCTATATCTAAAACTTTTCTCAAAAGATGGTTTATCACCTACGCAGCTGATGGTTTTATAATTTGACGCATGTAAACCTTGTGGTTTATTGGTGCCAACCTTTCTTGGTGATTAAAATAGAAAACTAACAAACACATTTATGATCCTCAAGAGCTTTCTATTAATATTTTTATGTTTTTATGCTACTACATTGTTAAAAAATATGCGTATATTTTATTCCAGCCATATGATGTTTGACATTTTCCAAGCAGGGGAAATGTATAAATATGATTTGAATCTTGGTTTTATGCAAATGACCCTAAAGGTCATGCAAAAGACATACAAACCCTGAATCTTCCTCTCCTTGGGAGCGACTAAAGTGGTGGATGGAACACAAACAATCTAACAGAACTAAACAAAGTGGTGTCTAATATTGCTACACTACCCAAGAAATGTGCAGATATACTGCCACTGATTTGAACACCAAGGACCTAGATAAAATAGCAACCAAACAAGGGGCTCCAAAAATCCATCGAGTCTAGTTGTAGAAAGATTGAGAATAACTTGTCTTCCATGTCCATTATTGAAGATCATGCGCAAGCCACCATCATAACCAGCCAAGAGGTTGATGAAGCTGCGTTAAATGTGCATACGTCACCATGGGGAAATAAACCTAACTATGGTGTATCCGTCCTATTCACCGATTGGGTAGAGAATACCTAGGGGCACAAGACAACTCTTGTTTCAAGGAACTCGGCAAAATAGCCCCACAAGAGGAGTGTTGTAACCACATTGGTAGGGCACCAAGAAGAAGAAATAGAAGACCATCCTGTGTGTCTTTGTCAGTGGTATCTAGTTATGCACATTACGGAAACAAATAGCATGAGGATTGCGTCCTATTAAAAGAAACATTGTACAAAGGAAAAAAGATCGAGAGAACTAACTACAGTGTGTGGTCCGCTTAGCAAATCAAGAAAGCACACAAATGTTTGCACTTGATAGAAAACACCAACTTAAGTGGAAGCAAATCAATCACAACTACAATGCATAATATTGCTCCATAGCCAGTTCCAACAGCATGAGTACTGGTTTCAGATCTTGCCATGGGGGCTGTCACTGTCAATTCCAAGAACATAAATTCCCTAACCAAAGAAAAATATCAAATGAAGCAAGCCGCCGATGATAACGTGGTTGCTTATTGTGCCGGCACACCTCCTACCAAGCCTTCAATCGAACCCAGATTCCACCAAGCAGTGCTCAAACAAAAAGTATAGAGAAATAAGAAAACCGCTGCCAATTAAGGGAGAGGTGCTTTCCCCACATGGATATTGTTAGATCCGCCAACTGGAACCTGCCAGAGCAATAGTTGTCAAAACAACTAATACGTACTAGAGTCAAATGCTTAGCGCTCCAGGCGCTGCCGAGGTGAGAACTTGAGGGATCTGTGTTACAGAGCAAAGCGTTTAATGGAAAGAGTGGGGTCAAATAAGAGTCTAATGGAAAAGTATAATTAAGCATTGTGTCTTGATTCAGTTAAGTTAGGTTCATTCCTTCTGCAAAAAGACGTGTTTGGGTTAAGCTAAGCATAATTAAGCAATAACACAACTAGCATGTCTTGCCACATCATTAAATCAACAAAAACATACACTACAAGTAACCATATACTTCCACAATAAAGGCAGCGGCAAACATGGAAGCAAGGTCCACAAAAATCCTCAATCGCACCTAGTTTGCACGTTTCATGCAGAAGCTCCCTCATAAAACATGGAAAATAAAAGTTAGACTAAAGTTACTAGATGGGACAAACTCTTTTTGACATGGAAACGAGAACACACATGTAAAGGTAGAAGGAACAACAATCCCAGTCATTGACACAACTATTTGTTTGCTTGTCATAACACAACAAATTCTGTTGGTTCTACATGGAAAGGAAAAAAAAGATTTTGAACAATGTTGGTTAGAGAGAGAGTGGAGAATTCAGTTTTGAGTATCCCTCACTATACCATTCTCCAGGTTTGGACCACGCAAACATTTCTTTAAAGAATACAAGTCATGTTATAGTGTAAGTAAAGCCTTTTTTAATAAGATAAGTAAAGGCTTGAAAGCACAATAAACGATGACCTGTATCTATTACTTTTCTCAAAAGATGGTATATCACCCAAGCAAGCAATAAAAAGTATATGTGTGATGGTTTTATAATTTGTGCATGTACTGTTTTACTAGTGCATGTTTGATGTTTTACATGGCGATTAAAATAGAAACAGAATGAACACAATTATAAACTTCAAATCATGGTTTTTATTGATCTTTGTAAATTTGCATGACATTGTATAGTTAAAGTTATGCGCAAATTTATGCCAGCCATGTGATGTTTTATTTTCCGAGCAGGTGCTTCAAATATAGAAATATGATTAGAATCCTGGTTTTATGCAAATAACCCTAGAGATCATGCAAATGATATAGACAAACCCCAAATCTTCTTCCATGTTGTCAAATAATCTTATCCTGTATAGCCCCGCAAAATAGGGATCGATGTGGACGTCAGAAAATCTGAATTATTTGTATTCATATCCACTAAAGCGTCAATATGGATATCTATATTCATATCCAATTACAATATGTATACTCAAGTAGATGTATTTGAATTCATTTTTATTTTTTGTCCATCGGAATCCATAGTCGTATTTGAAAAAAAATATAGAATATCCTATACCATCCATATCCGTTAAGAGTAAAGTATCAAGTGAAACCCTCTAAAACATATCTGTCTAACTATAATTACAATGAAAAATGATATTAATATTAATACTACTAATGATGAAAACCATATGAACATTTCAAAGTCATTTATATGACAAATGGCTAATTATATTAATTTAATATTACTTAGATATATGCATTCAAACAATTAAAGATAATTATATGGATAATTACAAATGATATTAATTTTAATATCACTAATGTTATATACAGATTAAATTTTAGTTAATTTTAATATGGCTGATCATATTAATTTTACATTAGTTCTATATATGTAGTGATGAAATTATTTTATACTTAATTATTTATTTATATTTATTGATAAATATGTTATTCTTGATCAGCTACCTTTGTGTATGTTTCTTCTATACTGATGCTTTACCACCTATAATGATGTCGTTATACTAAAACTATCAATAGGACAAATTCATACTTGTTATCTTCTGAATTAAGTAAATACCCGAATGTGAATGCGAATCAAAATTAGAATTATTTGTTTCATATTTGTATCCAATAATATTCATATTCGAATTAAAATATGGTAACTAGCTGAATTAGATTTCATGTGTATTCAATCCAAACCCATCCCTACCACCAAACCACCTTGACAATGTGTGGGCACGACTAAAATGGTGGACTGAACATAGACATAAAGGATGCGCACCGCATTTCGGTTATACTACAAGCACATGAAGGATCCTATGAGCAACCATTCGGCAACATCTTCATTGCTATCGCAGGTTAGCAATCTAGCCACTCAGAACGATGTAGCTAGTGCCACTTATTTGATCACTGAGAACTAGATAACATAGCACCCAAACAAGAGGCTCCAAGAATCTATCAAGCCTAGTGGTTAAATAATTTACCTTCCATGTCCGTGGTTAAAATCAACCAGCACACCAGTATCATCACCAACCAAGAGGTTGAATAAGCTACATTAAATGTGCACATGTCACCAGGGAAAATAAACCCAGCTACGATGTATCCCCTGTTGACACCGATGGTGTAAAGAAAACCTAGGGCGTGAGACAACTCTCTTTCTAAGGAACTCGGGTAAAATAATTAATAACTCCCGAAGGAGTAATGTAATCACATTGACAAGACACCAAGAAGGAAAATTGGAAAGATCATCTTGTTTTTATATCTTATCTTTGTTAGTTCTATCTAGTTATGTACATTCGCAAAAGCAAACACATGAGGATTATAGCCTAGTAAAAGAAACACTGTACAAAAAATGTTAGCGACCTTAACTACAGTGGCCCTCCCAAAACAATATGCGGCCCACTTAGCGAATCAAGAAAGCATGCACATATTTCCATTAGATACAAAAAACCAATTTACATGAAAGCAACCCAACCGCACTATTGGTGATGGGCCTTGGGCCATAAAAAAATTGGGATCATCGGATAACATGACCGGAAGGGAGCCCCAGATGTGGACACCAACCGAGTGCTTTACGGGGTTACACCTTTTAAGGAAACTAGAAAGAAGGCACCACTCTAGCTATTAGGAAGTAGGCCCTCATTGCAGGCTGTGGAGAAGGGGCCCAAGGGCATCGTACAAGGAGAAGGGGCTGGGACCTACTAGCTGGGGAGTAGCTAGAGCCTCCGAAAGCTGGGAGCTTCCTGAGACCTCTGTTTCAGAGCATGCTCCGAAGGAAGAAGTCATGCACCCTAGCCTAGGGAAGAGCTGAGGGCCTCTCCTGTAATCCGCCTTCCTCTGTTTGCTTTCCCCCTTCCTCCTCATGGTTGGAATAAATGGCAGGACACCATAGCGTATAGGAATGCCGGCCGCCATTCGCACTTGGCCACGTCAAAATGCACTCCCGCGGAAGGAACCCTAGATACAACGGTATATTTCCTAACGCGCCCTCAGATAATATTCGGTGAATGCCCTCCGTGCGAACCACACCAAGGTCAAAAGACTAACTGAACAGTACAAAATCCCAACCTACCCCCAATGGCTGTAAATACTAGCCTCAGGACACATCAGGAACAAAACAACTCTAAGGAACTTGCCACTACAAGCACTCTGTTCTCCTAGAATCCATCTGGAGCCTCACCTTCCAGCTCTAAGCCCCGCCCCGCCCAAATACTTTTGGGCTTCGTAACCACCAATACACACTAAAATACAATATGGCTCCACAACAAGTTCCGAACCAGCATGAACAATGGCTTGGATCTTGCCGAGCATTGATTCATAGATGGCAGTAAATTCTAAGAACGGATAGTGTTAGATTTTCCAAAACAAGAGAAAGTTGTCAAAAGAAGCAAGCGGTTGCCAGTGACATGCATGGGAGCTTTCTGCGCCACCCTAGCCTCCTGCCATGCCTCTTGCCGGTACCCGGGTTCGGCCACGCGCCACTTGAACGAAAAAATTAATATCAAAAGAAACAAGCCTCTGCCATTGTGGGGGAGAGGTGCTCTCCCTCCATGAATATCATCAAAACCGCCACGGACAATGGCCACAAAACATGCAGGAGCTGTAGAGCCATGAGGAAATACGCTGGTGAATCACATAGGTTAGTCAATGCCAAACTAATGTTATGGAGAATAGGTATGAGAACCACAAAATTAATTAAGTTACAGATGTATTTTGCAAACCCACAATTTTCTAAATCATCACCAACAAAAAATGTTAAAAACAATACATTTCCTCCAAGCTGGCGAGTTAACCCCCCCCCCCTTTTTTTTTACCCACAAAACACCCAAAAAGCAAAACAGAAAGGATAAGTGAGAAAGTTCAGGGGGTGAACCCTTATCTGGACTACTTTTTTATCATACATCTAAAGTTACACACCGCACGGCATGTTTGGGACCAAAAGACTAAAAGAGAAAGGGAAATGCGTACAGGGAGACAGACGTAGGGGAGGAGATAAAGATGAGTTCCCCTCACGCTAGGTAACAGCCTCCATTTTCCCCAATAAATACCCCTCTCCCTTACTCCTGTCACCATCATCAGTCCATCACCAAGTCTCAAGACAACTCTCTATCTGTAGACTAGAGCCAAGTAGTCACTCACCATCACCACACCATGGCTGCCTCCCACCCCATCATCAGCGGAGCCCCCATCCTGCTCGAGCCAGGGTTCAAGTTTAGACCCACCGACGAGGACGTCGTGGTGCACTACCTCCGCCCCCGTGCCATGAATGCACCACTTCCCTCCGGATTCATTGTCGATGTGGACCTCCTGAGCCACAATCCTTGGGAGCTAGTGCCAGGTATCATCTGCACACATAGACTTATTTCTTCTACTTTCATTTGATTGTACTTGCTCCTACCTCATCTGTGTGTATATATGAATCCCGTGCTTTTTTTTTCTTGTTTTTTGTTGCTACACTACACAGAGGGATCCGCGGAGAAGTACTATTTTTCCCGGAGGGTTACCAGGTGGCCACGTGGGAACCGGCGCAAGCGCGCTGCGGGTGATGGCCACTGGAAGGCATCAGGCAAGGACGTGCCCATCTTTAGCAAAGGCATCAATGGTAGAGTTCCTTTGATGGTTGGGTTGAAGAAGACCATGGTTTTCTACCGCGGCAAGGCGCCGTTCGGTGAGAACACGGAGTGGGTCATGGAAGAGTACAGGCTCGCTGAAGCTGGCCTCATGCCTGGTCGTGTGATGAGGCCAAGAGAGGGTGGCAACTTTGGAAAATGCGGCTGCGCTGCAGCAGTCATTGCAAAGGTATTTTGACTCACATCCATTGAATTGTTGTTCTTGAAGAATCTTGATTACGCATGCATGCGGAGTTTAGATTGATTCTTTATATGTGTATATCTTGATAACCCATTCTGTTAAATGGTCATAAAAAGTCGTTTGTATAATCCAACTTACTCTAAATAACTAAAGTCACTTTCAGATTGTCTGCAAAGTATAACGGCTCTTCTATTGCCTAACGTCCAATGTCTAAACTACCTACAGAAAAATGATGAGCTGTCTGAAGCACTCCGCAACGCCATTGCAAACCTTAACAAAGTTCCTGTTCTGGTAAACCCAGACGATTCCTGGGTTGTTTGCCACATCTACAAGAAGAAGAAGAAGTGCGCAATGCCACGCGTCGTCGCCCAGAGTTACAACATTGCAGGAGGAGGGCAGGTCCCCTTCTTCGACTTCATTGGGCAGGGTAACCCTGAGAGGACTGCCAGCAGCTCAAGTAGCCTCACCGGACCCCCTTCAGAGAAGGAGAACGATGACACAGGCGGCAGCACCAACGAAAAGGCTTGCTCCGGCGAGGGCAAGTGATTGAGTATGGCAGCCATGGTGCAAGAGTGAAGCAAGATAATAACAAAAATAAAATAAAATAAAATAAAGCGTTGGTGTCCAGCTTTAAATGAAAAGTCCATCGCATGTTGTTGAAGTTATTTTGTTTCAAGTCAAGCGTCTGTGGACTTAGCACTAACTTTGTCCCAGATGCAAGTTATATTGTGACATTTACTGAAATGGAGTTTCTTGTAATCTGAGAAATAAGTTTACTCCTCTGTGTTGGATTAATATATATGTATTCCCTTTCTTAAGTTTCATTCCGTTTTAATTTCTTATCTCAGTATTTTTTTAATCATCTCGTGTTTGATGTTATTTTTCTTTTAAGCTGGTGGAGTCTGTGACATACTCACATGATAGTTAGCCTACACGCTTGACTGGAACAGAAAAGCACTGGACCATTGAACAAGTTATTCATGTTTCCAATGAAACTGATGTCGGTTCGTACACATGCTACAGAAAAGATGATAGAAATGGACAAACTAAAAGATGGCTTGCATGATGTGTTTCCTTGTAGATCTGGTCAACCTAGGTTGTACTGAAGTACCACTTTGCAGCCACTGTTTAAGCATTATCTTTACCCCTATGAACTACATTTGGACTATCTTCCCAGAGCAAATAAGGGGCAGGGGGTCGGCGGGCGCTGCAGGTGTTTACTTGTGAGACATACATGTTTTTAGTGGTCATGTCCAACAAAGTTTTTTGACTTTTGTGTAGGTATATTAGGCGTGTGTTGCTTCGCCAAGCTTATTTTTATGCTTTTGGCCGCTGCAACGCTTTGCTTAAATGTGCAATCATACATGGAACAAGCAGCTAATGCCGGTGAATTTACATTCCCTTAGATGCATTAACTGTACTTGCAGGATATTTTACTCTATTTAATCTGAAAATCCGTACAGATTTGAAGGAAAATATGTATAACATAAGTAGTCAAAGAGAATACAACGTGGGTGAATTTCGGCCTCAGGCCACTAAGGTCGTGGCCAAAATGCCCGAGTGCCCTACCTCTTATTTTCTAGCCTAAAATGACGTGACTGAACACCGACACTGGTGTCTTCTTAGCCCAGTTAGCTATCAGCGTAGACTTTAGCCGTATTTTCTATCCCTCTTATGCAAAAAGTTAGTTTACACGCCCTTTCATTGTTTGAGATCCGTACTATAGTGGATGGATGGTTAAAATGGGGTGGGAAGCAAGCCAACTGTACATTTGTACCTCATCCACTAAAATGTTGAACTAGCATATCCGAAATAGCTAATAATTTAGGACGGAGAGAGTAGATTTTAGCTTGTCTGCCTCCTCCCATCTCAAGCTCCCAACGCCATACTCCACCATCATCAGACCCTAACTAGTGACAGAGGATGCCTATGTACAATCGGAAAATCCCAATTGGGAAATCCGATTTTCATCCTCGGCGTTAACTGAGTTGCTGCCTTGATGATTTGATGAATCTCTACCTAGTTAAGATGGCGAGGAGCATTCAAGAGAGGCAAGATGGAGATCTACTTGCGCGTGTAGAAGGATCGTCAGCTATCCATGGAACTCGATCCTTGTGTGGGCATTCCCTCACTCACGAAGAGGCTCCAACAAGGATTAGGGCAAAGGAAGAACTTTCTAATACCAAAAGTCATCATATCGAAATTTTACATTATCTAGCTTATTTACCTTCTTTATTATTTATTGCACTTTACTTTCTGTGTTTATCTTTTCTAGAATTTTCAAGTACAGATTGTAGGATTGAAACTAGGGATGGCAATGGGTCGGGTTCGGGTTGGGTGGAGCCAAAACCCGACCCATGAGAAAATGACATCGGGTCGAAAACTAAACCCACACCCGCACCCATGGGTGGAATTTTGCACCCACGCCCGAACCCGTCGGGTTTCGGGTCGGTTGCGGGTGCCCATCAGGTTTTGCAATCAAATATGCGATGCAGCAGGTTGGGCGCCAGAGCAGGGGGCGTGTCGGCTTGGGCGCGGAGCAGGGGGCCGGACCGCCGGAGCACTGGAGCAGGGGGCGCGTCGGGGGGCGGACAGGGTGGCGGAGCAAGGGGCCGGACCGCTGGAGCACTGGAGCAGGGGGCGCGTCGGGGGGCGGACGGTGGCGGAGCAGGGGGCTGGACCACCGGACCGCCGGAGCAGGGGCGCGTCGGGGGGGGGGGGGGGGCGGACAGGGGTGGTGGAGCAGGGGGCCGGAGCCGGTCCGCCGGAGCAGGGGCGCGTCGGGCTTGGGCGCGTAGGGGTGGCGGAGCAGGGGGCCGGAGCCGAACCGCCGGAGCAGGGGCGCGTCGGGGGGCGGACAGGGGTGGCGGAGCAGGGGGGCGGAGCGGGACCGCCGGAGCAGGGGCGCGTCGGGGGGCGGACAGGGGTGGCGGAGCAGGGGGCCGGAGCCGGACCGCTGGAGCAGGGGCGCGTCAGGGGGCGGACAGGGGTGGCGGAGCAGGGGGCCGGAGCCGGACCGCCGGAGCAGGGTCGCATCGGGCTGCTGCAGACCTGCCGGACCGCCGGAGCAGGGGTGGACAGGGGTGGCGGCTGGGGGCTGGGCGGCTGGCGGCTACTGGAGAGTACTGAGGGAGAGGGATGGGGGATTGGGGGAAGGGGGTAGGGGGGTTAGGGTTACTCTTGTTGGGCTGGGCCAAATTTTGTTGGGCTGGGCTAAAACTCGTAAAAGGCTTCTTTTCCGACGCCCGATGGGCATCCATGGATCGGATTTGAAACCCGAACCCACATCCGAAATTAGACGGGTCGGGTTCGGGCGGACCCATGGGTGCAAAACAGCACCCAAACCGACCTGACGGGCGCCTGAACCCGTGGACCCGATTGCCATCCCTAATTGAAACCTACAGTGCAAAACTTTTGTGCCACGAGATAATAACACGTAGAAAAAAACTAGTGCACATATAGACATGATTTGAAGTAGTTTTTGAGTAAATTGCACTCCAGATCCCCAAACTTATCTCGCAGTTTCACCTGGGTCTCTAAACTCTCAAATCATCCATTTGAATCCCTAAACCATGTTAAGTGGTTCATCCGAGGTCCCAAACGTGCTACTTAAGCTTTCGACGCCGACGTGGCATGACACGTGGTGACACGCTAGCAAATATTTATAAAAACCCCTTACAAAATCTTATCTTCTCCCATTTGCTCATGTCTCTCCCTCACCGATTCCCCCCACCCCGCCCCGCCCACGCCCCCCCCCCCCCCCCCCCCCCCCACGACGTGCGTCAGGAAGGCGCCCACGGTGGCGTACGTGAGTACGTGCACCTACGGCACCTAGCCGGCAGCGCGCGCCCGGGCCTCGAACCCGTCCGGGAGCTCCAGCCATGCATCCCCGACCGGCCTCCGGAGCGCCCAGAGGAAGCGCATGCCGGCGAGCTCCAGCGCGCGGGTGCACGTCGGTGGTCCGCGACCTGCCGGAGGCGGAGGGCTTTAAGGGGCGCGTGTGCCGGTCCCTGGGATCGGCCGGCGGGCGCCTCCGGCCGTCGCGGGCCTCGCAGCTGGTCCCTAAGACACCGCTTGAGCAGGTTGCAGGGCGCGGAAGATGGCGGGGACGGCGGCACCACGTGCGCCGTCGAAGCTTGAAGACGGCAGGGACGGCTGCACCGCGGCGGGAGCAAGTCGAGTGAGAAGAGCGGCTCGGAGAGTAAGCGCGTCTGGTGGCTCCCGCCCCTAGGTGCGGGGATCTGGGTGTAGGGTGATGGGAGGCTGCACTACTGCTCGGATGACGGCGGGGACGGCTGCACCACGACGGGAGCAAGTCGAGCGAGAAGAGCGGCTCGGAGAGTAAGCGCGTGCGGTGGCCCCCGCCCCAACCAGGTGCGGGGATCTAGGTGTAGGGTGATGGGAGGCTGCATTATCCGGACGCTGCCACTGTGGCGTCCGCCAGGTCAAGCAGCGAGAGGTGCAACGCCGTTGTTGGTGGCTCCTGGCTCAGGGCAAGGTGGAGGAGGAAGAGGGTGCCGGCGAGCGCGGCGAGGCGGGCGGAGGGTAGCGGGGCAAGAGGAGCAGGCCGGCTATGGCGTAGGAAAGAGATGGAGAGCGAGAGAGAGGGTAGGGGGATGGGAGTGAAATGCAGGGAGGAGCGGCCACCAGCCTTGCTCTGCTTGATGGCAACCTTCAGGACCGCGAGGTGAGCAGTGGCCGTGGACAACGAAGCAAAGTTCGCCAACGACCTTGATATGGGCACAGAGTTGTAGTTGCTCATCAGGCTCGCCATAGGAAGAGACGGCAGTGGTGCTGCGGTGATGGAATTGAGCTCCTGCATCGTGCTTCCTCACATGGAGAGGGAGGAGTAAATAGGAGAAGATAATATTGTGTTGAGATTTTTGTAAATATTTACCAGTGTGGCACCACGTGGTATGCCACGTCGGCGTCGGAAGCTCACGCTAGGATGGACCACTTAACACAGTTTAGGGACCCAAATGAACGATTTGCAGTCTGGAACCTAGATAAAACTGATGGACAAATTTGGGGATCTGGGATGCAATTTACTCTAGATTTTTATATGTGCTTGGAGGTTTAGTTTTTTTTTACAAAATCTAATCACACCCTTCCCTTGTTAGATATCTAGCTCCGTCTCTTTAGATATATTTATATTTTGTGACAAATAATTCTGGAATAGTGCACAGTGAAACAAAACTGAGCTGCTTGTGTGCAAGATTTTTCCACTTCATCTTGGTAAGTCACAACTTTCAGGCATAGATGTGGTATTTGGCATGAATCTACCCATGGGGAATTTTTTATTTAAACATTTTTTTATTAATATTTTAAAAATAACCTGTCCTCGATTTTATTTCCGCGGTGTGACCCTTTTGATCACGCCGGGCCGAGTGGTGCGGCAAGACAACGCTGTCGTGCCACTGCATTTGGCGCGATAGTCCTGCCTGCTAGCCGATGCGGGGCACAGAAGCCAGCGTGGCGCTGGCTAGGTCTGGCCTTGCCGCGCCACCGCATGTGGCACGCCAAGCCTGTTGCACCAAGAGGGATGGCGCGACAAGGCCAAGTAAACAGCCGGCCCCAGCCTCCCCCCCTCCTCGCTCACTTTATTCTTTCTTCCTCTATCCCGATGCCGCCTGCTCCCACACTGCTGGCCGATCGCCACCCGAGATCCATCCCAAATCGGCCAATTTGGGGATGGAAAAGTAGGGGGAATCGATCCCCTACCTTCAAGGACGATGATCCCAAAAAAGAGTCGATTTCATCCGTGGATTAGTTTCTTGGATTGCTAGGTGACCTAGGGTTAGGATGTTGTGATGAAAAATTCCGTACTACATGAATATTTTATGGTATTAGATGTTTGCTTTAGACGTAGTATTTGTACTGCATTCGGATTTGACGTGTAAAATTAATTGTATGTATTAATTTTGGTAGTTATTATGGATTTCTAGGTATGCATAGTATAGTTGTTTTTTAAGAAGAGTTAGGTTGTCATGGTATGTTGACGTGCACACTTGTATAAATTTGTTTAACACAATTGGATTAATTTGAATTGCAATTACTTTATTTTGTACATTTATATATATCATACATAGTTGGGCTATATTTTCTAAAATTTGGAAAATGAAGGCACAAGGTTAGAAAATTCTTCAACAAATCAAAGAAATGGAGATGTAGTACCCACAATCTTTATCAATTATAGCAATAATCTTTCTAACTTATAGTGATCGTTTTTTGTAGATTCATATATATCACATATAGTTGGGCTATATTTTTTAAAATTTGGAAAATGGAGCTTGAGAATATAGTGCTTATAGTGATGGACAATGTTTCTGTAAAATATGGTGCTTGAGATTATTTTTTGAGAATGGACAATGTTTACTGTGTTGGCTGAACTTTTAAATGTACCATCAATCAAGTAAATTGCTTGCAGAAATTTACTGCGGCTTGCAGCGCCACCCTAATTGGCGCGACAAGGGTTGCCCTCTGCCAGGAAGCTCCTATGTCCAAAGTTCAGGTGCCGCGACAGGCCTGTACTGTCGCGCCATGTTGCTTGGCACCATAGGAGGTGCCCATCTAGCCCAGGAACCTCCTGTTTCCTAAGGTCCGGTAGCGTGACAGAAAGGTCCTGTTGCGCCACCTAACGTGGCGCGACAAGCCTGTACTGTCACGCCATGTTGCGTGGCGCGACCGGAGGTGGGCATCAGCCCAAGGACCCTTCAGTGTCCTAAGGTCGGGCGGCATGACGGAGTGGTTCTGTCGCGCCACCTAACATGGCACGACAGTCCTTCTTTTTTAGTAAAAGTAACGATAGTTGTATTATCTTACATGGAATATTATATTATCAATGGTTATCTTATGGATAAAAGTATATCTTGTTAATGGTTATCTTATGGATAAAATTATATCTTAAAATGAACAATGTAATCTTATGGAAAAAAATAGAGTTATCTATGTAATACTAAAATAGTTGTATTATCGTATGGAATAAAATGATATAAGAAAGGGTGATTGAACCTCTCGGTTGCTTCCACGGCTTTTTTAGTTCTCTAATTTTAGTTCTCTAAGTTGGATCATGTGTATTTTAGTTCTGTCATGTAATATTTCCGTAATACAGTTATTGTATTGTATAGTACTTATTAAAAGCCAAAAGTTACTTTGTGCGTAATGGTTTTTCAGTGTCTGCATACTACACTTCCATCGCCCGTAGGCTTTTCTGTGACTGCAGCCTATGTTGCCATCATCCGTACGCATGCTCTTAGGCTTGCCTATGTTGCCATCATCCGTCCGCATGCTCTTAGGCTTTTTAGTGTATAATCAAATTACATCTAGGGGAGTAGGCTTTTCAGTTCTAGCATTCATGGGGAGTCAGCTTTTCAATGACGATAGGCAGTAGCCTTTTCAGTTATGTTGTCATGCTGATTGAAAAGTAGCCTTTTCAGTTATGTTGTCATGCTGATTGAAAAGGCTTTTCAGTGATACGGGCTTATGCTTCTTAGTGTCCTTCCAAATAGCCTTTTCAGTGATATGAGCGTAGGATTTTCAGATGCATTTATGCCTGCACGCATCGGGTACTAAACCTGCCTCCGCCTATATATCTGCATTGCTAGATGCATTGCAACTAACTTCAACAGGAGAATTGTGTGGGAGTAATAATGTCTGGAGGATCGTCTAGTGGGAAGGGTTTCGGCACTAGGAGAGGAAAGGGGGGAAGAAGGGACCTCCCGATGTGTGGGAGGGGTCTCTTGGTCCTAATTCCTTTCCGGAAGCAATGTACGAGTTCCCAATTGAGAGCAAGAGTGAATTCACCAACGAGACACCGCTCAGAGGTTATGATAACCACAAAGAAGAATGGCCAAAATGCATGCATGGTGAGGAATGCTTAGTGCAGATGTGCACCGATGGGGTGGATGGAGATCATCGTTTCTTCAAATGCCCGCGAGCATTGGTAAATGTTACTACTAATGCTTTGTTAAACATGTTTCTCTTTTTTTTTACAACTAACAAGAGATATTTGCTGCAGTCTTCCAATGCTCCAGAAAACTACGGGTTTGTTAGGTGGATCGATCCTCCTCTTATTCATCCGCATGCGGAGTACGTCTATTACATGCAGAATCGTATCTTCAATCTACAAATGGAAGTGAGCAGCGGTGACAAGGACGAGGAGGAGGAGGATAGTAGCAATGGTGCCGGGTCACAGGAGGCACTGTGCACTGATCCATATTGCAACTGCCCTTGTCACAGGAAGAATGGGCCTCCTCCGCCACCGCCACCACCGCCTATGATGGGAGGATACTCTGGAGAAGGAACAACACTACACTGTTTTCTATGTGGGAACAGTACTAGGAATAACCTATCTTATTCACATGCTACATCCATGTGTTTGATGTTTAGTTTAATTACCTAAGGTGTGTTAGGTTTAGGCCAGGACCTCTTTACTATTATTTGGTACAGATCCTCACATGCTAGTTCATGTGTTATGTGTGCTCAATTATGTACTCAACTACTTCATTCGTCTTTAATTCCATGATGTATGATTCCATTACATCATGGTGTTTTATTAGCTATGCAATATTGAAAAAAGAAGTATGACCATAATGAATGAAACAACAACACACTAGTCCACTGGAAGATGCAATAAACGACAAAACAATGAATAATCTAAAACATGAGAACACACTGAAACAACATCAAGTCCACTATATGACAACACGAGGAATAAATGGAGTACAAACAACATCAAGTCCATTACATGACTACATAGGAAATACTGCAATACTTGAGAACTTTGTGAAAGGATCTTCATGATGCCTAGAGGGGGGGTGAATAGGCGTAACTATAAAACCTGAAAATTTCTTTGCAGCAATTAAATCTATCGGAACTTCCGACACTGTGTAGGAAGTTTTGATAGGTCAGAACTTCCAACACTGTACCGGAACTTCTGACAAAAGGAAGTTTTTATACAAAATTCAAAATTAAACTTGAAACTACAGAACCTGGCTGAATCAAAAGTTGTGCAATGATACTAGGAGACTTTTGCAGGTGATCTTTGCAAGCACAACAACTAGAGTACGTAGATCGGCACAAAACAAACTCTAGGTTAACAAGAACTAAATAAATGCAATAAGCACAAGATACAAGAGATTTGTTCTCGAAGTTCACTCCCACTAAGGAAGCTACGTCTTCGTTGAGGAGCTCACAAAGAGCCGGATCTTCCACTAACCCTTTATCTCACTCAATCAACCACAAAGGAGGATTGAGTCACTTACTATGAAATTCACAAGGGATAGGGTAATACAAACTTTCTGGGGCACACACACACGAGAGGACGCTCTACCAAACCATCTAGAAGAAAGCTTCAAGAGTAACAAACATGAATCGAAGGATGAAGATGCTTCAAGTGCTTTTGAGATGAAATTGATTGCCCTTTCACTTAAATGGTTGAGTCTCACACCTCAATCTTGCTCTCACCCAAGCCATAGCTCATATCAACTAAAGGATTAGCTCAAGGGGGATTGGGGAGGAGTAGTAAATGCTCTTGGAGGTGTTTGTCTCGGGTTAGGTTAGCAGCAAGTGAGGAGGGGGGTTGAGGAGTATAAATACCAAAGCCCCAAAAATTAGCCTTTAGTCTACTGGTTAAGTGATTCTCGGAACTTCTGGCCTAGCTAAAATCAGCTGGCCGAGAACCCCCTGTCGAAAGATACAGGGAACTTCCAACAGGTATTAGAACTTCCGACATAGGGTCGGAACTTCCGATCCATACTAAAATAGTCAGAAAACTAGGTGCACAAGTGTGTGAATCTGTGTCTCTCCTTAATGGTTAGCATCTCAAATAAGCACTTTGACACCTTCATGCTATCCATTCGCATCCTTCTTAATAGTATGGTGTTTTCTATACTCAAATTCAAAATAGAAAATATTAAAAGATCTTCTTTTAAGCCCAACACCGTCCTTTAAGCAAATTTGACGTCTTTTCCTGCTCATTTTCATTTCATTGAATTTTAACCTGTCCATAACTTGATAAACTCATTAGCTCTTTAATTTTATATGTCATCAACACCAAAACCCACTTAGGAGGCCAAATGCACATTCACTTTGGCCATGACTAAACCATACAACTAGCAAATGTTGCAAACTACTGGGTGCAACGCGGCACTGGGTGCAACGCGGCCACTTCCCCTTTCTCAATGCATTGGAATTCTCCTCCATTGCTGCTTTTGCTTGGCGAACACGCTCAAGTTTCTGCTCCCTCTCCTCCTTGCGCTAGGCAGCATGCCTCTTTTCCACCTCTTCTTTGCGCTCCTTTTCTGCTGCCTCATCTTGGCGTCTCTTCTCCAACGACTCCTTGCGCTCCGCTTCCCACTCCTTCATGCTGCGCAGATACTTCTTGTCCTCCTCCTTGATCTTAGTGTCGATCCACTGCTCAAAATCACATAGTGGGGGAGGGGTATGCAAAACATGCAATTGTTACACTCCAAATATTACACATAACACATACATGATTTCATAAGACAAAAGAATCAAAATTCTTACCATCAACCCAATGCGGATCTGATGGGGGTAGGGTCGAACGCATAATTGCCACACATCAAATACCTCTGCTTATACGTTTCCTCTTCATCAGACTTGGCTACCTTGTAAGGATCATTGCAGTAGCACATCGATACAAGAACGCCACTAGGCAACGACAGACGGGTGAAGGCAGTTCCCGTCATCACCCTTGGTTTACTAAACTTACCACGCCTTGGCATCCTATGTTTGCACAATAAATATTAATTAGTAATCCCTAAACCATAAGTGTGCTCAAGGACTATATGATGTTCCAAAAAAATTACAATACAAATTACTTTTAGCGTGCTCAAGAACTCTATAAAAGTGTGCTAAAGAACATAAGATCACAATCTAACATTCGGAAAATAGTTCACACCATACTATGCATACCTAAAATCAATTACTAACTACAAAATACAATACATGCAACTAATCGTACCATCCCGCTTGTTGCGCCACATGCAGTGCCACGGCAAGGCCGGGCCCAGCCAGCACCACGCTGGCTTCCGCGCCCCGCATCGGCCAGCATGGCAGGGCTATCGCGTAATGTTGTAAATAGGGGGCTATAAAGTTTAGTGGTAGTCTTCTCTAAAAGCTATAGAAAGGTATAGCGAAAACTAAATCATTTAGCGGAATGATAAAATAATTAATAATCACATATAAAATTATAAGCATTATTGGTCTAACACCAAAAAAACTCTAACATGTCTCTTAACTGCTCAACGGCGCCCATGCTACGTTGTCTAGGATCCACACTACGTTCATTTAGTTGTATTGGTTCTTTTAACTGCATCTTTGAGCGAATAACACCACTAAAATCTACTAGCAACTTAACAGTTAGCTCTGCTAAATCTCGCAAAAGCCACTTTAGCGGACATTTAGCACTCGTAAAACCCCTTTAGCGGACGTAGCGGATAAATGTTGCGTAGTGTAGCGGTAAATCTCCTAAAAAGCTAATAGCGGGCTATACGAAGCTATAATGGTTGCGCCACGCCACACAGTCCGGCGGATCAAAAGGGTCACGCCGAGAAAATAAAATCCGAGATGGGTTATTTTTAAAATATTAATAAAAAGGTTAAAAACAAAAAAAAACCACCCATGGGATGCACGAATCTCACAGCGAACACCCAACAATCGCTAGCCACTCTTTTTTTTGTAGTTTTAAGTTGTGCGGGATGAACTATTTTTGGCTCATCGTGGGCTTTAGTTTTGTAGCAAGGCTGGGCCATCGAATAGGCTTGCGGCCCACTGATGCTTTGTGCTGTCCTGCTTTGGTGCCGTTCAACAGAGAGTTAAGGTTTGGGAATCCTGTACATTTTCTGGAAGATTTTTTTTCTTCTCCATCTTCCACTATTTAAGATTCATGGAAATAATTACATCCGTTGGATCTCAAACCCTAACATTGCAAACCAATCCTCTCACGCCCGGGCCTACCGCGCCCATCCCTCCCACCCGTGCCCTCGCGCCGCTGTCCGTCAGTGCACTCCCCCTGCCGATGCCAGCCCGCGCCACCGCCTGCCGCGCTGCCCCACACCGCGCTGGTCAGCCTGCACCACCGCGCCTGCCTAGCGCGCTCCCACCGCCCTGCCCCGCGCGGGAGCACTGACGCGCTCCCTATGCGGGCCCGCTAGAGCTGCGGCGCCGCCGGCCGCCAGCCACCCCCGGCACCGGAGAAGAAGGGGCGGCCGGCGATTTTTTTGAAGAAATGTTGAATTATTTAAAAAATGTTGAAAATATATGAAAATATTGGTTCAACTTTTTTGAAAAATGTTGCTCAATATTTTTTTGAAAAATGTTGAAGTTGAGCAACATTTTTTGAAAAAATGTTGAGGTTCAACATTTCTAAAAACTATAGGTTCAACTTTTTTGAAAAAATATTGAGTTTCAACATTTTTGAAAACTTTCAACATTTCTAAAAAACTATATGTTCTACTTTTTTCGAAAAAATGTTGAGTTTCAACATTTCTGAAAAACTATATGCTCAACTTTTTTCGAAAAGATGTTGGTCAACAATTTGTATCCAATATTTTTTCAGTTGAAATATTGAATGGCTCATTCTCAGTTGGGGGCTTTAAAGATAGATAGCTTAACCATTTTGTGGAAGGTATATAGGACAGATCACTCAAGGGCAGGCTTGCCGGTGGGATGTGCTATTTGCTGCAGCCACAGTCCACAGCACCGGGGGGTATTTGATAACAAGTCAATGCAGCTACAACAAGTCAACAAGTGTGATCCGGCAAGATATAGCGGATTTCAAGTTGGCGCACACAGCGACGGAGTAATCGGCAACCTCATGATCAGCGTGGAGACCCCCACCCAGCCGTTCTGTAATTTAGATACCTAGAGTTTTGTTTGTTTGTTTGTTTTTTATTTGTAGCTTCCTGGACATAGAACCTGCTTTCCACTGTAATGAAAAGGCAGAGCACCTGCTTCGTTTGCTGAAAGAAAAAAAGGAGATCAAAACTATGGAGGGGCGCGCTCACCAAGAGGTCGGCAGTCGAGGAGAGAGCGGAAGAAGAGGCAGAGGAGGAAAAAAGGAGATGTTTCGCCAAGTTCTCATTGAGCCGGTATGATGTGAGCAGGAGCTGGGACAATCTGTATCCAGGCAGAACACAATTGATCCAAGAGGGGATATGGAAGAAGATGCTTCAATTCGTCCTCTGGACAGAGAGAGTGCGAGGACCGGCATGTCTAGAGGTTTCTGTGGTTGAGTTGGAACATCTAGTATGAGAGGTAAGGAGCATGGCAGTGCGTTGTTGTGTGCTACACGTAACTCATAGTCGACCAGGGACGCCGCCCGAATTGTCAGTGGAGTTCGACGTTGACAAGAGGCATCAGTGGACTTCGGTTCATCAGCTGGCTGGGCTTGACCTTGCCCATCGCCATCGCATCTTCCATGACCTCCTTCCATGGCCTATGGCCTCGTCACTCCTCTCTACCGCATCGGAGCCCGGGGCGACCGGTGAGTGGTGAGCATTTTGTGAGCCGGGCCGGGCTGATAAAAAGCCTGAACCTTTTCGGATCTAAAATCGGTACCCAAGCCTACCCAACAGCCCTATCGAGCCAGAAAATTCAGGTCTAAATCGGGCCGTGGTCGGGTTGCCTACTATTTTTCAGTGTGGAAATAATTAATTTTAATGTTTGGGCTGGGCTCGTGCCGGTCTGATTTTTTCTGGGCTTGCAAAACCAATGCCACACCCGGGCT
This sequence comes from Panicum hallii, assembly GCF_002211085.1. Taxonomy (NCBI): domain Eukaryota; kingdom Viridiplantae; phylum Streptophyta; class Magnoliopsida; order Poales; family Poaceae; genus Panicum; species Panicum hallii. Next base: position 36,550,481 of record NC_038049.1, on the reverse strand, counting down.
CTAAACGAGCATGAGAGGCTGGTTCGGGCCGGACTCATTTTGAGTGGTGAGTGGTGACCCCGTGGCGTGATGTGATGTACCTGAGTTTTTTCTTTCTTTTTTGCGGTAATGATGTACTACCTGTCTTTGTTTGGGTTTGGTCATGGTTCGGTTTCTACCTTCTCCGATTCGAGTCAACTTTGGAGTGCTTCTGCATCTCCTGTTCAGCATCCAGTGTCTGGATGGTTCAGCTTCCCCTGAATCCTGAACTTAGTGCCAATGTGTTATTGTGAACTCGAAAGCTGTTTTTGTGGCCGAAGAGAAACAAAACCAAGCAATTTCCTATGACCTCGTATCTACAATAGTAGCATACACCGCAGAACAGGATTACAGGAAACTGAGGAGCTTCCTGTGTCAAAGAAAGAAAAAAAATACTGAAAAAAGAGAATAGCAAATGGATACTACTAAGTGCCGATCGACACTTGCAGTCATATTTTTCATTCATCATTCACAGATGTATTTTTTTCAAGTGCTTCCAGTAAATTTAATCTACAGTAATGCTTAAGGACTTTTTGTGATAAGTTTATTGGCTTCTTCAGATGTGACAATTCCAAGCTGTAGATGAATGTTTGGCTGTAGCTTCGCTTCGATGAGTGCCATCCATCTTGGACAATGAAGTGCCTTGCTCGTGCTTGCATCATGCATACTTGTGTTGTGTCTCTGCCGATTTCTAATTTCTAAACATTCACATGCTTTCATACTTGCTCCGATCCACTCACAAATAGGAAACTAGCTTGATGCTGCATCTCCATGGATGTCAACTTTGGAGTGCAGCCAATCAGCCATCAACGAGGAGAGGTCAGCTATCAAAGATTTTGTAGCCTGAAGAATGAAGAAAGTCTTGGCAGTCACGGATTGAAGAGGTCCATTTCGTCGCTGCCTGCTGGACGATGCTGCACGTCCTGTTTCTCATGCACGGCTAGCTGTTGTTTTCAGAATCCTTGAGAACCTGTTAGTTGGTTTCAGAGTTTCAGACACCGGCTGACTCGACTAGCTAGTTGAAAAATAGTATTATTAGTAAATCACTATTACGACATCTTTTTTTTTAGAACAAATCACTATTACGGCATGAGCCTTACTCAAGTCCAGGCAGCCCGTGGTGGCGCTGGGCTGCTCACCGGCCCATGGCCCATTCCGCTTGCGCCGGCTGTGGTGTTCTGCTGTGTGCCTGTTGCTTGGTCAGCTGCTGGGTGTGCTTGACCTCGTCGCCACTGCGCATCTTCCTTGACCTCATTCCATGGGCTCCTCGTCTCCGTGCAGCGCAGCGCAGTGGTGTGCGATCCGGCCGGCCCGGCCGGTGACCCGTGACGACCTGGCCTTCCCTTTTGGTTTCGTTTTGGCCTGCTCTTAGGTCGCTTCTTCGTCTTCATCTCCTCGGAGAGTCAACTTTGGAGTACCACGCGCCCCCTGAATAAAATAAATAAGCAAGAGTGATCTGAAAAGGACCTTTCCATGGTAAATCTAATTCAATTTTCATCCTGATTGGAGTAATATCTATGCTTTAGCTGTTGTTAGGTTGTAGCTTCCCGGAGTGCCATCAATTTTTGGACAGGAGCTGCCACTGTACCCTAGTCTTGCTCATGCATACATGCATGGCAATTTTTTAATCCCGGTATAACCACATGCTTTCGTACTTCTTTTTTTTTTTAAGGACATGCTTTCGTACTTCGATGCGACTCCATGGGTGTCAACTTTGGAGTGCAGCCAGCAAGGACGCAAGAAGCCACCTAAAAGGATTTTGTAGCAGCTCGAAAAAGTCTTGCTAGTCATGGATGAAGAGGTCCATTTTTGTTGCCTGGATGATGATGATGGTGTACGTCAGCATGTTTCTCACATGCATGGTGGTTGTTTTCAGAATTAGTTCTCCAGAATCCGTTGCTTCCAGGATTTCAACCACCGGTTGATTATATTCAGACTCATTCAACAATGGCCGCCCGATCCCCTCGGGATGTGGCCTCAATCATCTCTATGGTTCGGAAATCATCGATCGAGATTAAAAGCACATGGCGTATGATCGAATGGGTAGCTGAATTCATGCGCTCTCTCTCTATATATATTTATATATATATATATGGAAAATCTATTTTACACGCGCATGTAGCTATTCTACATAGTATCCATCATGGAACTCTGTTGGACCGTCACATTATCAGGTCACGAACCACCAGACCCGTTAGCCGCGTCTAGCGCGCTACCCCGTGCGTATACACACTTCTCCCGATGTGTATTTACGGCACACCAAATAAATTAATTTTTTATACGGTAATTATCCATCGGTAGCATCATTATCCATCACGGTGGGCTGTTGCTGAGGATCACGATTTCAAACTCGTTATTGTTGGAGAGATATTCGGATGTTGACAACAGAATAAGCAATTCGTTCGTAGCGTCACCGGCGTCTGGCGCATACGACGCTTCTTCTCGGTGGTCTCATCTATCAGCGGTGGCGACGAACTGCGTTGCGATCCGCTCAGCGTTTGACTTTCTAGCCAGACGGCGGTGATCAGGTACGAGCCTATATTTTTTTGAATATTGGAAGAATTATTCAACCGTAAAAGCAAACGATGCTCGCCCTGGCATAGCTCATTGACCCTACTTCCCGGAGCTGCCGGTGGTGAGGGTATGTCCGTAGTACTGCTCTCGTGCATCCGTGGCTTGGGAACTCCGTTCTGGACAAGTATATGCCCATACCTCGTTTTAATCTATTAGAATGTGCTGCTTCTCATGCATGTTCTGCTCCGTTTATACTCTGTCATTCAACATTGAATTATGCGTGCTCTGCTTTCTAACTCCTTGCTTTTTCAGAAAAGGGTATTGTGGTGAACTGGTGATCAATCTAGTTATACATAGACTAACGATTTGTTTATTTGCCATGTAGATGGGAAAATCCCCGAAAGCCATGTATGCTGGAGGCAGTTCAAGCTCCAAGTCAGCTTTTGCAAAGGCTTTGCATGCTGTCCGGCTCAAAAAAGGTGTTCAACATGCACAAGGTTCAGGGATCAACGAAGCAGTGCATAGAGGCGGAGTCGTGGAAAAGCAAATGAAGCAAAAGTAGCTACCAGGTGTTCTCCTGAAATTATTTCTGATATTTTCGACGGTCTGGATGACCACAGACTTAGCCTGCTAAGACAGATAGGGTTCGAAGGTTGGACTAAGTTGAATATCTTCAAGACAAATAAACAGCTTGGTGCATGACTGCTTAGTAAGTTTGACCCCATATCTAGTTCCCATAATGCCAGGACCAATTCTAAACTCAAGTTGACGTGCCATGATGTCAACCTTGTCCTAGGCATTCCTTGGAAGGGTAAGGATATAGTACCTGCAACACAGCAGGAGGTTGTTAACATGAAACAATACCTGTGTGGTGTTTTCCAAAAAGAGTCATTTGATCACATCGATATAAATTATCTTTGCAGTATTTTAGATAGGGTTCTCGGTGGCAAGATGACTGCCGATGAAGTTCAGCAATTCAAGACTGCCTTCATAATCTTTGTTGTCACAAAATTGTTGGCTCCAGTTTCTCTGAATAACTACATATCATCAAGGTATATGAGGCCCTTGGTCGATATTGAGAAGGTAACACAAGTATAACTAGGCACAGTTTGCCATTGATGAGATAAAAATTGCAGCGAATAGTCTACAGAACAAGCTCCACAACAAGAAGGGTGCAGGCTACATTAATAGTTGCATCACATTGCTTCAGGTATCTCATAACTATGTATCATTACATTGGCTTGCCCTTCTTAGTAGTACATACCAAATGATGTAGTTTATGACAAGTTTCTCCAATTTTTAACCTCTATCTCAGGTTTTCTATTTGGATAATCTTGACAATGGTTCCAACACTCCCAAGCATGAATGTCTCCCACATATCAGTTCATACAATGACAGAGTGATGACAGATCTCATAAACAGAGATGTGATCCTACAAAATCAAATTCCATTTCCATCATTTAGAAAACTCAAGGTATCTGTCTTCCACCCTCAATTATTCAATTGTGTCTAAACTCGTTTTGTCAGAATTTAATATTATACATTCTCTTGCTATGCCTCCAATACCATTGCAAGTGAAATTCAGGTGATTGAAATAAACTATCTATAGTAGTGAAATCTCATAGAATTCAGATAAAATGAGCCCATACTTCCGTTGCAGAGTACAGTCAACATACTATGCCTTGTCTGACCCTTTAGAGTGAAACATGATCCTTTAAATACTCTGCATATGCCTGACTCCTTTAGAAAGAATTTTAAAAAAGTGGAGGTATGTGGTGATACCCACAGGACCCAGGTATCGATTAAATTCGTATGAGCTCATACTTTCCTAGATACTACCAAAAAGTCTGGGGCCATACATAATCCAACAATGCCACATAGCACACTCTTGCATACACCTGAATATTGTACTACAATAATTATCAAATTATGAATGCTACCAATCATGCCATTCTTTGTCTCTACATATCATAATCAAATTTATTAACATTCCTACATTAGTAGAAAGAGCTACACTGGCTCACACCTCTCTAACTATTGAGCAATTTCTTATCAGAATCTGCAAGTCGTGAAGGATGTACCTACTTCCAATAATATACTCAGGTCTATCAATGGCATTGAACCACCGAGTTTTGACCTGGGCATATCACAAATTGTCGCTGATCATGATACGATGGACTTAAGCCCCCAACTACAGGTGCATGCTAATTTGAATGCAGATTTTACCAAGGTGGCAGATCCTGACCTTTCTATTCATAAACAGGAAGTTGCCAAACTTGTATCGACTCCGAAGACAGTAACCAGATCCATCAAAGGCATCGACCCACCAAGTTTTGACCTGGGCCTATCACAAATTGATGATGAGCATCATACGGAGGAATTAAGCTCCCCACTGCAAGTGCATGCTAATTTAATTGCAGATTTTGAAAAGGCGGCTGATCATGAGGTTGTGCCAGATACCCCATGTCGTCAGGGTTTATCAAATTCAGGTATTATTAATTTTTCTACACCCCAAAATTGTTTCGTCCGGTTTTAATACATACCTACCATGACACTAATAAGAGCAAAACTTCTGTCACCATGGATTAGGGGCTACAAAACAGGCCGCTGGTTTCTCATCACCCCATACCATACTAAAAGAGGTCTCGGGAGTGTGGATTGCAATGCGCAAGATGTATGCTGTTACAAAATACCCACCCAAATCAAAGAGAAGAATCATTGGTGAACCTGCTAATATTCTTATCGATAGGCCTGTGCGTGCTATCAAACCCAGTAGGTTGGTAAAGTCTCCATTCTTATGCAAGCAATACTCCTTCACGAGGCATGACATTAAGGCTGCGGAAGACGTCTTCAGACTCACAATTTCAATCAATGACAATGACTCCTTAAAGTAAGGATTGTTATAATACTATTACCTACTAACAAAAAACCTGTTGTTGACATCCTTAGCTGAAAGCTGATAATTATTCATTCATCAGGAAGATTTGGGTGCACATCTCCAACTCAGTGCCCATGAAACTAAATCTAGATGACATTCAACAAGCCCTCAAGATAGATCAAGCCATGAAAGAAGACACATTCAACGTTGTTGTTCAGGCACTACATGAGGATGAATTGCAGAAATTTGGTTCAACTAAATTTCTTGGATGGCGGCACTTCCTTAATCAGGATTTCTCTGTAAGTATGCACACATACGCATATTGCATCGGGTCTCGCCATCCCAATTTACACGCAACATTAACTATCATCTCAGATGTACACAATTGCTGCTAATGGTCACTGGAATCCTGCTGACCACATACATTTTTTCACTGACGACACACTAGTTCCATACAATGTGTCAACCTGTCGTCTGGTGAGTTGTGAATACATACCCTCAAACTAACATGATGCTCACATCAAGTACTAACATTACCCTCTAATGATATCGTAGATTTTTGTTCCCATCCACCAAGTGGACTATTTCGCTCTGTATGTATTTGATACAGAGAACAGGATGATTACCATAATAGACCCAAGTAGAGATAACAATCCAAAAAGACACACCAAAACTATGCTACAGGTATCCAAAGCTTTGCAAGAGTGTCTTAAGATGTCCTTCCCAGGATGGGATGAGGATATCCCAAGTTGGGCACCCAAGTACCCCTCAAACAACCTCCAAGATTTTAACAAGTTGAGTATACTAATATATTAATTCATTTACACTATCCATTATTAAATGTCACTACACCACTAACCATACCTCTTCATGCTAGGGTTGATTCCGCATTCCAAGTCCTACACTACATGAGGAACTAGGATGGCTCACGTCTTGCCAACCCTATACCCACGGTTTGAACCTACATATCTGCGCTCCATATAGAATACCCCGCATCAATGAATTTTCTTACATTTCCCTCCACCATGTAAACCAATTCTAGGATTCATTGACCATGCGGAAGGATTTTTTGGTAAACTTGTTGTCGTTCAAAAACAATGAAGCCATACTACCAGAACCTGTGCAGAAGTTCATCATATTGATGTCGCTCAAATGAAAGTATCAACCATGCAGACTATGAAAAATTTATCAATCTTCCGGATATCTTCAGACTTTTATAGTATCTTTTTGTTTTTGCATGTCAACATACTCTCTTAATAAAAAACTATGAATACTTGCACCGGTTGTGGGTGCTGATGCGATGTTTTTTAATATTTGCTTCAATCCTGTAATAATGGAGTCAGCTTGCAACTACTAAGACCACTTTCTCCTATTAAAATTAGTTGTGTATCATACTACACTGCATTAGTATGCCACCATACTCCACCAATTCTTCCTCGCAATATGAGTACAAAGAATTACCTATGCCACTAAAAATGAGAAAACAAAAGTATACTATACTCTGACTAATACGTGAAAATTTTCCAGCTACATAAGCAACACAAGTACAATCCTACTAAGGATTCAGGCCAAGGGTATGTCATCATACGTTGATGGTTATTCAAATCCATTCGATTCGTACCATAAGATAGATCATGTGGGTCGTATGCCCTGATACATTGTCAAATTGAGTAAAAAGAACTTCAATTCCAAACATCAAAATGTTACCATCAATGAAAAAAACACAATAACAATCTGTCCATATAAAATGATTTTCAAAATCTTACTGCATACTAAACAAGCAAGCAACCAAATTTATGGTTCCTAAACAACAATGTCATGGCCCAATCTACATTCCTATATACATGGTGAACTAATCCTTCCGCTTGTATGTAGACTCACGCCCACAAGTGGTCCAGTTGTGGCCAGTCTGCCCACACTTGCTGCAGTACCTTATCTGCATCCTCCTACCACTGTCCTCTGGGGAACTCCCATATGCGGTCTTCTTCTTCTTCTTTGATATCTGGACACTCGCACTTTCAGCATTCGACACATACCTCGAGCTTTTTGGACGACCTCTCCACCTTCTCATTTCTGATGGTTGTATCTCTGTTTCAAGCATGTAATCATACTCCTCAGTTCCCTCACAGAACTCTCCATTATCCTCCCCCACTTCCTCAGGCTCACTAATACTACCATCACTCTTGTCCGTGTCATCCATCTCAACTGTATCAGGCATTTTCCACAAAATTCGATCACATTTCCATCTGTCCTTCATACTAGAATCAGACTCAGTACACCTCAACTTCAAGTTCTCGATCAGCTTCAACAAACCCTCAACAGCCATCTGACATGTATCAATACTAGTATCACCGATCCTGACAAATTCTAATGCACGTGTATGCAACAGGGCGTGTCGGTAGCCCCGTGACTCAGCTGCTTCCTTGTCCTTCAAAAATCCTTCCAAGTGATCAGGTATCTCATCCCTTGCAGTTTTAGTCCACCTCTTCAGTACATACTTTTTAGGGATTTCTTTGAATCCATAATGTACTAGGACCTGCATTGTGGGAGTGCAAACACATGTGTCATATTAATGGCAAACATCATTAAACTTGTTACGATTCGGAAAACTTTAAAATATATCGAAACTCACCATCAAAATGTGGCTGCATAGTATCCCCAAATACTCAATGAGCTTGCAAGAACACTATAAAATTTTTCCTCAGCAAAGTTGGCATCAAGGTCATATGCATCTGTTTCCCATAATTTCTTGGTTTTATTCCCATTATACACCACACACAACTCATTATCACTTGATGTTCTTTCAACCTTAAAAGAGAAACTTGCACAGAATTGTTCCTTAAATTTGATAAATGCACCTCTGGTGTGAACACTTGCAGCATGACTCTCAATTGGGGACGAAGTCGTTGTGCTCACTTTCCCCTGAATGTTAATAGTATGAGAAAATCATGTGACACCTGATGATTTATGTTGATATCAAAATAATAGCTACAGACTAGTATATGGCCGTAATTTAATTGAGGAAACAAGCACTTACGTTCTAACAATGGAATTCTTCAGTGTTCTCAGCCTGGATTCTGTCATAGAAGAAGTTCTTGTACCTTTTAGCAAAACCATTTATTGAGGACGAAGGCTTCACATACTTTTTCAAAACATGATTCATGCTTTCACTACACTGAGTGGTTGACATTTTTGCAAAAAAAACTCTTTGAAGTATGCAGGTGCCCACTTCTCCCTCATGTCCCACATCCTATCCAGGTATATACTCTCTTCCAGACCGTACTTCTCCCTTACTGCTTTCTAGGCCCTTTCAAACTCATCAGGGGTATTAGGCAAATTAATTGCTTCATGGAACTCATCCTTGAAGGTACTACGCTTCCTACTATATATATTTCCAATGTTTTCCTTTGCTTTCTTCAGGACATGCCACTTGCATACTCTATGCTTAGCACGTGGCCATACTTCACTGATTGCTACATCCATCTGGTGACAATTATGTGCATAATGATGACAAAACAAATCAGTACATCCTTATTGATTGTTTACTCAAAACACAGACTCCAAGACTATTAAAAAAATTGGTATACCTGTAAATATAGGCACTGGTTCCTTGCCTTGCATAGCTTTAGTGAATGTCTTGAAAAGCCATTTGAACGACTCAACAGTTTCCTCTCTCAATAATGCACACCCAAACATAACTAACTGATAGTGGTTGTTAACCCCAACAAATATACCAAATGGCATGTTGTACCTGTTAGTGTGATATGTGGTATCAAAAGTTACAACATCCCCAAAATGCTCAAAGCTGAGTCTAGATGACGCATGTACCCAGAATATATTCTTTATCTTTGAGGCACTATCAACTTGAACTGTATAGAAGAAATTTCTATTCTGCAGTTGCTGTTCCCTGGAAAAATCCAATGTCTTCTGAACATCACCACTGCACTCATCCTTTCTCAAGTCGTACACTAGTCTATTCACTGCCTTCCTTGTGAATGGTGCCAATGACCATGTAGGCCTGCAACTAAACCATACATATTCGAACGTGGTACTCCCTTATCAACCATTTCGGCTAGAATACTCTTAGTGCCATCATCAATATGATTGTGTAATCTGAAGTTACTAGTATGACTAAAGTCCCGCTTTAGACCATAGTTGTGAGCTGACACAAATGCATTGACCATCCATTGATGTTGTTCACCAAAACGATACATCCTGGTCATAGCTTTGCACCCAATCCTAGTTCGGTTCGCACCTGCACTACGATCATAGAACTGCGTAATTTAAGCCCAGATTTAAACAACACACACATACACACCATTCGTAAAGAACTACAACAAAACACAATTGTAAAATCAGTGTACATGCCTCTCGAATGCAGCAGAACTCTTGCATGGTCTTAACGCCCGATTTTTTATTTTTATGGCACATGGACCTTCTTATTCCGAACCCTTTAAACCTCGCATACAAGTTGTAGAATAAGTACCCATCAATCTCCTCCTTGAAAAGCTGGCCCATCTTTGGTTCCAGATTAGAAGGATCTGAATAAAAATCTGGTATATCTGCAAGGTCTTCATCATTCTCACCACTACAGAATGAAGAAAACAAGACGAAAGCTTAATCCTCATTAAGTAATCCTAATCCTAACTCTACGAATGTATACAAGTCCGCAAAACGAGAATGAATGAGATTGAGTTACATACTTTCCCAACAAAACCAATTGAAACCGGCCATCATGTACAGCTTCTCCAGCGCAATCAACGATTGGTCCGTCTTCTAGCAACCAGCCATCAGGTGCCCCCTGATCATCCATCATCATGATCGGACCTCCGGCGACGTCGCCACTCCCTGCACTCATACCTTCTTCCTCAGTCTCCAGCTCCGCATGACCATGGTGAGGTGCTTCCTCAAACGCCTCATGAGCTGAACCACCATTGCCAGCATCCATACCCCGCACCTCCATCGCCCGCACCGGAATGCTACCGTCTCTTCGCACCCAAGTCAATGGCAACACAGGTGTAGATGTCATGCCCATTTTATCGCTATTCAAATTTACTTCTGTCCGCACAGTTCGCAACCATGAGTGCATGCATTCATGCACTACTAACCACTTTCGCTTATCTCGGGAAAAACAACTAACCTCCCTGTTTCTAAGTGCTTGCAGGGACCATGTTTTCAATTTTGAAATTCATAACGAGCCAAATGTTCCCTGCATGCACGAGTTGCCCAACCACACCGTACAGATAGTTGACTCAGGAGCTCCAGATCACTTCTTTTCACATCATCCACCATGCATTTAATTTCTTAGTGAATACTACGAGGTCAGAATATTATTCGTCCAGTACATATTGTTCAACACAAGCTCCAAACATTTATTCTACCACATCGACCATGTGGTTGACATAATCTACGAATGCCGCACCTTATAATAATAATTATGGTATAATACACTCAATCATATGATAAATAACGACAACATACACTCTAAAACGTGACGAATTCCAACCCAAGTGAATTAGTAAAAAATATTTTTATTCAGGGAATTAGATCTTGATAGCATACAAATTGACTTCGACTGACCTAGACATACTAACCAGATTGGACCTGCCATAAATAGAAATTCCATAAGTAAATCAAATTTCGACAAAAATTCTACTAGTTCATCGGAGTTTACAAACTCCCGACAAATTTCCCTGAAACTACTCCTTCCCCTATGAGAAAACTACGGTACAAAATAAGCCGGTGACGCCTGATCCTTCATCTTGTGCCACATGCAAGCCTTTGCAGGAGTATCTGCTCGTACCTCACCACCATGATCCTCCACATGACCATCATCATCATCTATGATAACAACGCTATCACAGACACATAAAAAAAATAAATGGGTCCCATGTTGTTTAAAACGAGGAAGTAATCCAACATCAATAATATAAACACAAATCTGCAAAAGATAGTATGACAATGTTTCTACCTTGCTGCAGAGGTCCCCAATGGTAATGCAGTATGGCTTGGGCAAAGAATCTCATAGTGGCCTCGTCCACCACACTTCCAGCAAATCCTGGTTGGGAGCCGAAATCGCGCCGCCGAATGGCCACACGTAACACGGTTGTGTCCTGGCAACCCGCACTTGCCGCAATACCTCTGCCGTGGAAGAACCCTAGATCGGTTTGCCGAAGCCTGACTAGCATCAACGCCCACCTGCAGGCCCGGCCCTGGGGGGTCGAGCAGTGCCCCCGCCCCGGGCCCCCAAAACGTTGGGGCCTCCAAAATTCAAATACATATACATAAGTATATATATATAACTGGGCTAGGTCCAAGCAAGAAACAAGAGCCCAGAGCAGAGAGCCGCAAAGGCAGCGCTAAAGCCTAAAGGCTACAGTACAAGCTAATAAGCCTCGCGTCCATCTAATTAACGTAACATTCAGCGCCGCCAGCCACCGGCCATTGCTCTAACTCACAGTCGTCTGCTGGCGATTCATCTACTCACCCGGATTGGAGGCAAATTGGATTCCAATCTCCCTACACTCGTAAGCCTCTTCATTGATCCTCCTTCGCTGAATCAAAATTCAACTGTTAGCATCTGCCCTAGTACCCTCTATTTCAATGTCTTGTCTGATGATTACCTTTCTAAAATTCCAGCGCCCTCATGTCATCTAGAAGGCACCCATCAGGCAGTGAGAAAAGGAAAAAGAGGAAACACTTAGATGAGTTGACAGAATCACAAAGAGGATCCATTGATAAATTTTTTAAGCCCAATACTAGCGCTTCGAGAAATCAAGATGAGTGGGCGATAGTTGCTGTGGAAGAACAAACTAACACTAATCCAGAAGATCAAGACCCTACCGATGACAATGTTGGCATCAATACAGATGATAACAATGTGAGTAATCATGTGCCCTCTACCAGTGTAGATGAAGAACCAGTTTTTACTACAAATATGTATGATCCGGTAAACTGGGACAATCTTGATAATAAAGCAAGGGATATATTAGTGGAGAAAGGACCTATAAGAGAAGAAAATATTATATTTCCTTTGGATGCCAACTCAAGACATTTTTCATACAGTCATTACTCTAGAAAAATGAAAAATGGAGAGCTACGTGACAGAAAATGGTTAGTCTATTCAAAACAAGTTGACAAAGTATTTTGATTTTGTTGTAAACTTTTTGGTTCTCACAACCGCAAGAGCTATTTGGGGCTCGATGGTTTTAGAGATTGGAGGCATACTGGTGAGAGGCTGAGAGAGCATGAAGCTAGTGTTGATCATATTATCAACATGAACTCTTGGAATGAATTGAGAGCTAGACTAAGCAAAAATAAAACGATTGACAAGGAGTTGCAACAGGAGATTGCAAAGGAGAAAGAGTGCATAAGGAAAGTCATGCTAAGAATAGTTGCTATTGTGAAATTTCTTGGTAAACGAAGTTTAGTGTTCAGAGGATCTAGTGAGCAACTTTACAATGATCTTAATGGAAATTTCTTAGCTTGTGTGAGATGATTGCAGAATTTGGCTTTGTAATGGAAGACCACATTAGACATTTTAAAGACAAAGAGATTCAGTATCATTATCTTAGTCATAAAATTCAGAATGAGTTGATTTCTCTTATGGCCTCTGACATTATAAATTCTATCATAAAGACTGTTAAAGAAGCCAAATATTTCTCAATTATCCTTGATTGCACCCCTAATATGAGTCACCAAGAACAAATGAGTTTGTTGGTCTGATGTGTTGATATGTCTGATGGAAAAATAAAAATTGAAGAGTACTTTCTTGGTTTTTTAAAGGTGGATGACACATCTGGTGAAGGGTTTTTCAATATTTTTGTTGCTTCTATCAAATCATTTGGCCTCAATATTGATGACATTAGGGGCCAAGGCTATGACAACGGCTCTAATATGAAAGGAAAAAAATAAGGGAGTACAAAGGAGGTTGCTTGATATAAATCCAAGAGCTTTGTATATGCCTTGTGCTTGCCACAATCTTAATCTTACTCTTTGTGATATGGCAAAATCATGTCGTAAGGCTATTTCATTCTTTGGAGTTGTGCAGCGGATATATGTATTATTTGCTAGTTCTACCAAGAGATGGAGTGTTTTGCTTGAACATGTCAAAAATTTAACTGTGAAATTATTGAGTAGTACTCGTTGGGAAAGTCGAATTAAAAGTATCAAAGCAATTAGATATCAAGCTCCTGAACTAAGATCAGCTTTGCTATCATTGAGTGAAGATAGCGACACTGAAGCCAAGGATAGGAGTGATGCAAAAAATTTATTTGATATCCTTGGCAGCTTTGAGTTCATACTTAGTATGGTTATTTGGTATGATATTTTGTTTGCTGTAAATACTGTCAGCAAGAAGCTGCAATCACCATCCATGTGCATTGATTCTACCTTACAACAGATAGAAGGAATGCTGAGTTACTTTGACACCTATAGAAATGAAGGATTTGCTTCGAGTATGATCATTGCCACTGAAATTGCATCTGAAATGGGTGTAGAGACAACATTTCCAGTAAAGCGTCGTGCTACTAGGAAGAAACAATTTGATGAAACAGACTACAATGAAGCGATTTTGCAAGCTGAGAAGGACTTTGAAGTTAATTATTTTCTTGTTATAGTCAACAATGCAATCAGTTCACTGAAAAGTAGATTTGAGGAACTCCAATCATTCAAAGGTATATTTGGGTTTATAATGAGTTCAGAAACCTTGAAGTCATTGGATAGTGATGGACTAAAAGAGTGCTGCACCAAATTTTCAGAAACTTTCTCTCTAGATGGTTCATCTGATGTTGAGATAAATGATCTAATTTATGAGTTAACTGTTATGCAGTCCACTTTGCCAGATAGATCAATGTCTGCTATGGAGATTTTTGAATTTGTCCAGGAAGCTGATTGTTATCCTAATATTTCTATTGCATACCGGATCTTATTTACTGTGCCTGTGGCAGTGGCGTCATCAGCTGAAAGAAGCTTTTCAAAGTTAAAACTATTGAAGAATTATCTAAGGTCCATAATGTCTCAAGAAAGGTTAAATGGTTTGGCCACTTTATGCATCGAGAAGAAATTATTGGATCAGATCAACATTAATGCCATCATCGATGATTTCGCATCGAGAAATGCTAGAAGAAACTTTTAAGGTAATAATATAAATTGTATGCTATAAATATTGCTTTGGATATATTGAAGTGTTTTATTACTACTGTTGTTATTGTTACTATTAGTTTAGTATTATTATGGGGCCCCTCTTTTTAGTTCCGCCCCGGGCCAATAAAAACTCAAGACCGGGCCTGCCCACCTGCTCCGGCGGCATACTCCCCCTCAAAATATCCCTGCAATAAAGGCAGGTTATTCACGGCAACATACATGCAGAATATTCTTGATCAAACGAAGCGTTACATACCTTCTCTATGATATCTGATGCTCATAACCAACCGCACGACCTCCCTGTTCGATGATCTCTCCCATGTCCTCCTCCTCCATACTACCAGGTGCCATGATGGAGGGATTAGGATTTGCTAGCAATGACCTGGATGGCTGAAACATACCCCTTGATGACGTCCTGCTCGAGGATACATATAGACGGAGAAATCCATCGAACGATAAGCACGGCCCGATCCGATATTGATGCAGTATTTCTGAACGGCATGTAATTTTTTCGGTATACAGATCGCGTGGGTATTTCCCTCCCTCCCTTCATACGTACGCGCGCCAATATACGGAACAAGATTGGAACCTGTTAGCGCTGGGGTACCCGGTTGACCTCCGGAGACCATATACCTATAGTAGGAGTAGATACACGCGAGAGTAGGGAAAACCTATCCTATATATATATATATATATATATATATATATATATATATATATATTATATTTTACTTTTTCGGGAACTACTAGGTAGGATTTGCCAATTCAGTATTAAATTGTGAAATCATTGTATCACTCTTTACTTAAAACAATATAATGTCACAAGTTCTTTACGATACTCTCGACAAAAAGAGCTTAGTGCCTTGCTGTTACTACAAAAGCAACTATACATACTCAGGTAGTAGTGAGGTGTGCTATAAACTTGAATGTTTTTTTTTCATCCAAGTAGGTTTTCGTAATAGGCAGACATATTATATATAAGTAATATGGACGTGAGACGCTTAACGCATATATATCTAAGACTACAGAAGTTGACAATACCGGTGCAAAAGATCAAGATAATGGACGAGAACCTTTTCCAAAAATATGTTTGAATTTTTACTAGTGCGCATAATTTAGCATTCTAACACTTCACTAACAGTGTGTCCTAACGAATCCGACCCAGTTAGCTTGGCATTGGCTATAATTAATCTACTCATAAATATGTCAACTTTCGAAACCCAAGGAGGACTTGATCACCAGGTTCAGGAGCCTATAACATTATCCTTATTTGCTTAGAAAAATAACCAATCCATTTTCTGAATTTTGGCAGCAATAGAGTATAGAAACATAAAATTTGTTGCTCCTCATCAAGATAGGAGTAAAAGCTTCAACAATACAAAAGTTTAATAGTTCACAATCTGTTTAGTTTTCCATTACTTAATTTCAAACTTATATAAAAATAAATTATGCGCTCTCTTGACGTGTTCAAATTGCCTACTAACACTTTAGTGGTCACCGTCAGAAAATTGATGAGACAAAATAATTACAATTATTGTAAAAATGTTTTGTTAGAATAGAACTTGTATTTATTTAGGGTGGAAGCCAACTTTAGGAAATATATCCATTTCCGGACGTTTGAATGAAACAACAAGATCATATCCTCAAATTTAATGCTGAAACCCATTGGCAGAATTTCTCGAAAACTATAGTGCGATCTTGCACCAACAAGAGTTTAGCAAACCCAAAATTAAAAAAAGAACAAAATAAAGAAAACAACAAAAATATTTACATATCATTGGCTCATTGGCTGGCTGGCTGGGTTGTCTCCTTCCTTCCTCCCGTTCTTCCCTTCGCTCCCCGTCGCGTTGTTCAACGTTCAAACACTTCCACCTCCGCCTCCTCCCCAAGTCGCGCAGTCGCCATTGACGACCCCCTCCACCCTCCCCCTCCCTTAAATCCCTCCTCACCCGTCGCCTCCCTCACCATCGACTCCTCGTTTGCTCCAGCCTCACCGCATCCACAGCCAGCCCGGGAGATCTCCAAGAAGCCATCTTGGAATCCAAGAACCCAAGAATCGGAATCAGAGCCAGCCAAGATTCGAATTCCGAGCGACGAGCTCTCCGGCTAAAGTCCGAGAATTTTCCGCGGACGAAGAGCGCGTTGAGGCGTCTCGGGGACCAGAGGAGGAGGAGAGCCCGGGGGGATTAGGGAGGGGGCAAGATGGTGAGGCTGCCGTACACGACGGCGCTGACCACGCTGTTCAGCTACGGGCTGCTCTTCGCGTTTGGCCAGCTCAGGGATTTCTTCCGCAAGCTCGTCGACTGGTTCAAGGCCAAGAACGTCAAGGTAAGCGGGCGGCCTGGCTCCGCCGGCCGAATTCCGCCTCTCCCCGCCCGGATCCGGGAGGTTTCGTCGCAACTTTGGTTGGTCTTTCCCTTGGAGGTAGCCTGATTCGACGATTGGCTTGATGCAGGGGTACGCGCCGATCTGCCTGGGCCTGGAGGATTTCTATGTGCGCCGCCTATACCTTCGGATCCAGGTGAGATAAATGCATCCGAATTCGTTGGGAAATTGGCATTGTGATGATATCCCGGGCAGATTGTTGGTGCCTGAATAAATTTCTTTGCATTGTAATGAAATGGTTAGTCGCACATATATTGTGCAAGTATATTTTGCAGGTTCCTGTGAAAGTCATGACCATTTAGGAATTCAGGCGCACTGTAGTTTGTTCTCTGTTCAAAAGATTAGATCTTTTGTTGATGTGCGAGCATTTTCAGTGCAATCTGCTGATTTTGTAAGCTTATGTTCCCTGACTTTGCGCAGATAAGTTGGGTGGCTATGATGTTTGCTTGATTCTTCATGCCTTTGAATTTCATATGCACCTGACGATAGTGAACAGACAAACATGTAGTAAATGTCATTCTCGACCAAAATACTATATTCTGAAATAGTAGATGAGTTTGAGTGAGCTGCAAATTACATGTACTGTGCTAGTTAATATCGGATTCAAGTCTGTTTTGTTGAGCAGGATTGACCTCTTCAGCTATTTCATTGTTGATTAAATTGTATATAACCAATTCTCCCTTTCTGATTTTACAGGATTGCTTTGGTAGGCCGATTGCAAGCGCACCAGATTCATGGTTTGATGTTGTTGAACGAACCTCAAACGACAATAACAAGACACTACAGTAAGTATTGTTCTACTATTCTGATTTGTAAGAACCAATATTATGAACATAGTCAAGTTTATCATTGAAACTTTTCTCAAAGTTGGCAATTGAGTATCCGTGATCCATTCAGTCACAAGTTATGACCCAAAATAAATGGAATGCAAAACAAGTCTCAACTGAGGCTAATACTCTCACTATTGTTGCAGGCGTACCTCAAATACCACTAGATGCCTCAACTTGGGATCCTACAACTACCTTGGATTTGCTGCAGCAGATGAGTACTGCACTCCGCGTGCTATTGAGTCTCTCAAGAAATACTCAGCAAGCACCTGCAGTGTTCGTGTTGATGGCGGTATGCCTAGATTGTCAACATGCTTTTACTTTTCAATTTTTTAGGAAATGAAATGAGTAACCTGATTCCTTTCATCTGGCAACAGGCACGACCAAGCTTCACACTGAGCTGGAGGAGTTAGTCGCACGTTTCGTTGGAAAGCCTGCTGCTATCCTATTTGGCATGGGTTATGTTACAAACTCTGCTATCATTCCTTGCCTAATTGGAAAGGTTTGTTCACATTCTTATTATATCCATTTAACTAAAATGTGGGTGGACCAAGAGATGATTACTTATTTTACCTTTTCACAATATTCCAGGGTGGGCTGATAATTAGTGATTCTCTGAACCATAACTCAATTGTCAATGGCGCAAGAGGATCCGGCGCAACTGTCAGAGTTTTCCAGCATAACTGTAAGCTTCTATGCCTTTGAATAATGCACAGGAGTATTTGGTTTCTGGTTTTTTTATGATTTATGACTTATGGTTGCAAATGTATTCTTGCAGCCCCTGCTCATTTGGAAGAGGTCCTGAGAGAGCAGATAGCTGGTGGTCAGCCACGGACACACAGACCATGGAAGAAGATAATTGTCATTGTTGAGGGTATCTATAGCATGGAAGGGGAGCTGTGTAAGCTCCCTGAGATTATAGCTGTCTGCAAGAAATACAAGGTTCGAATAGTTTTCTTGTACTTTCCGTTCAAAGTTTGGCACATAAACTATTATTTTCTGCTCATCAACAAAGGGGATTGATCATATTCGTTTACTCCTTTTTTTTGTCAAACAGGCTTACACATATCTGGATGAGGCTCATAGCATTGGTGCTGTTGGGCAGTCTGGCCGGGGCGTTTGTGAACTCCTTGGGGTTGACCCAGCTGATGTAGATATAATGATGGGTACTTTCACCAAGTCTTTTGGATCATGTGGTGGATACATTGCCGCATCAAAGGTGCATATCACTGAAACAACCATATTATGATTATAGTACTTAGTTTGACTGCCCTGAAGTACTAATTCTTCTCGCTATAACTTTCAGGAGATAATTCAGCACCTGAAGCATAGTTGCCCGGCCCATCTGTATGCTACTTCCATGTCACCACCTGCAGTGCAACAAGTTATCTCTGCTATTAAAGTTATCCTTGGGGAGGATGGCTCCAACAGAGGTACTAAGCAAACTTGTACAACTTTTTGGTCCTTCTCATTTGCAACTATGTGTTTCACTAGAATGTTCCATTGAATCATCATTTTCTGCTTGTGATATGTTGCAGGTGCCCAAAAACTTGCACGCATCCGTGAGAATAGTAATTTCTTCAGGTCAGAGCTCAAGAAGATGGGTTTCGAGGTTCTTGGTGACAATGACTCTCCTGTCATGCCCATAATGCTATACAATCCGGCTAAGATTCCTGCATTTTCTAGGGAGTGCCTTAGACAAAAGGTTAGTAGTAGAGTTCGTTGTAATATTCTGAAGATCCAAATAGCACTATGCTTCTGATATAGTTTTCTTTCAAAATGTCATTTCCTTGAGAAGTGTAGTAGTAACTAGCAATCTGCATGTAATCCATATCCATCAATATTTGCACCATCAGTTATTCTTCTTATTTGTCATGGAACTGATAAGGTACCTATATTTCAGGTTGCTGTTGTTACTGTGGCATTCCCTGCGACACCTCTTCTTCTTGCAAGAGCTCGTATCTGCATTTCTGCTTCACACACTAGGGAGGACCTGGTGAAAGCACTTGATGTGAGTTGTTTTTCTCTTTTCGTATGTAAATGCTTCATTTATTGTGATAGGCATTAATAGAGCTGAAGTGACGTGGTGCTTGTCTGTGCAACCCACTTTCAGGTTATCAGCAGAGTTGGTGATCTTGTAGGCATCAAATACTTCCCTGCAGAACCACCAAAGATTGCTGAAGCTGGTCATGATAAACTGGAGTAGGGACGAACCCTGAGTTAGCCCATGAATGAATGAAGTTGTAGAATTCCTCGGGGAGTTATCAACAAATCATTATGGAAACAAGCACACATTGAGCAGTTTCATTGGGATTTTGTCGATACGCAAGAGTCCAGAATCAGTCCTATTAGCTGACTATTGTTTGTTGATTGTACAACTATCCTTCCAAATGTGTATAGCTGGTCGAAGTTCAGTTGTTCTGTTGTTAATCCATTCTTGATATGTAATACAATTAGATGCAATATGAATTTTCTGCAGAACATCCCTAAGATTTTCTGCAGTCGGACCATTGACAACTATGAAGGCCTCTTGCTTTCATGCATTTTTCATATTCAGGTTATATGTGACCAAATAGATGTCTCTTATGAAAGATTTTGCTTAGCTTCAGTAAAGATATTGTAGAAAGATTTGATTATGCAAATCTGTACCTCTGATGCTCAATCCTGTATACGCCTATTTCTGAGGCTGCTGGCCTCTCTTCTAAGGAGAGCATGGATGATTAATTGATTATAAAAGATTTTTTTGTTATTATTTATAATGGAATTTGTACTTGAAGATGTACTCAGTTTAAGTCACAAATTGCAACTCAGCCCTGTCAAAAATACATAATTGAGATAAGAACACCATTCAGCATCTATCTACTTTGATAATACTATAGTATGAAACAGAATACCTAGATTTGTCCGGAATCATAGTTTATGGCCAGTTTGGCCAACCATGTCCTTCTCGCCAGTTAAATTCATATGAGCTAAGATAAATCGCGGATAAAGACATACTGCAGCGTAGAGTAAACTTTTGTAAAAGAAAAAAACACGTTTGCATTTTTCACTACTTTTGCTGTATGTAATCATGTATGTGTTAGATGGGACCAAACTGATTTCTTTACAAAAAAAAATTACAACTGTACCCTACCACTGCGAAAATCCATACACCGCCATGTGAAAGATAAAAAAAACACCATCGACATTTTTTTTTGAGTGTACATACATATAATAAGCTTTGTAACGGAATCCATAACTAGTATAATGGTAAGGAATATACTAATTTTCATGTTTATCAAACACGGAAGAAAAATGAATAGCTCCCAACAATTTGTTCCTATCCGTGTGTTTATATTTCCTAATTTCTACGGACCGTCCATTTCTTTTTTTTTCCAATTTTTCTCCGAAGTTTTTTTTTGTTATTTGGATAAATGCTTTAAAAAATTTATGTGAATTCACTCTTTAATGCTATTCTTTTGACTTAAATGTGGCGCACAATTTCAACCTAAAACGTGTTATTTAAAACTGGACCAGCGAAGATGGATGCCAACTCATTTGTGTTTTGTCCACCTAATCAATTTAGCCTTGCAACTTGTTGGAAATGCAAATTCCACGGCAGCAAATCGCTGTTAACTGATTCACACTTAGAACACTCGGGATGGGATTTTTCCACTGGAAATTCGGGAGTGATGCTGACTCAAAATAGAGACCGGTAGAAAAACGCATGAGCGACGAGGACGACAGAAACTATAGTCAATTCTCCCCCTCATGTAATGCAAGATTGACGCAATATAAATTTTCTGCTGAGCTGGTAGTCCAGTCAGAATTATGATTACTTCATATTAAGTGAGGATTAGGAATGGTTTTTTCCCTTCAATAATACAAATTATTTTCACATGTAAAAAGAATGGGCGCCACGGCCCAGCCCGATTTGGACCATTTTTTTAGGGTCCAATGGCGCTACTTGGCAGGCCCTAGCACTTATTTTAGGCACAAAATTTAGAGCCTGATTGGTTTGTTCCGAAATATGCTTTGCCAAAGTTTTGGCAAATATAAATTTTGGCATCCATTTGGTTGGAATCCAAAAAATTAGCACACCTCACAAATTACTTGCCAAAATTTCGGCAAAAAATTCTTGCCAATATTTTGGCCTACCCTAGTTTTGACGAGGTAAATTTTGAAATCAAACCAATTACGCTCTTAGGCTTTTTTTAGGCCTGAGCTCTAAAATGCTCAGGTCAAGTAAGGGGATCTGCAAAACCTAATTTTATCTAAATTCCTAATTCTTGCTACCCATTTTCATCTTGATACCTAAAAGGTTGGGCTAAGAAAAGCATAACCCTGACAAAAACATACTGTTGCAGAGACTTAATCTGAATATTTAAAATTGCAGTTTTAGAAGTACTTTTGTCATATTGGTTAGCTGGGACCAAACTGATTTCTTTTACAGGAAGATGACAACTATATTCTACCACTGTGAATGAACAGTGGTGTCTGGAGGGCATCAAAACTGGTGGAATCTGGGACTGTGAATAGCACCTAGAAATTTAAGTTTTTTTTTCCGACCCTAGCTTGAACATCCATTCAGTATGGATTTTTTAATTGAATATTTTCATAAAAAACCATTTCACTCCCTTGAAATCCGTTTTCAGTTACATAAATACATTATCTTCAGAACTATTAAAACAGGATCACTGACTCCATGGTACTGATATTTTGACTTCTTTTTGTTGAAAGTACAGTACTATTTTATGTTAAAATTTTGTGAGGAAAAAAAACAGATGATATCAAGCTCTAATGCTCTATGTCCAGAAAATGTTTAATTGAATCCTCCCAGCGATCTCATAGCCATTGGCATGATATAGTTTCTCGATCTAAATCCTAAATCCATACCCCTAACATCCAAATCCAGCTTAATTTAATTTAGATGTACATGATAAAAAAAGAACTCTTCTCTATTGCCCTCAAATGAAAAAGAAAAAGAAAAACTCCTCCCTCTGGTAGAATCATCAGTGCAGTGTGCACGTAGCACGGGTACCGCGGCTGTTAAGCCATGTACTGTAGCAGATTTCCTCGCACGATCCGAAATCTGGGGGAAACCAGGAGTGACGGTGGGCATGGTTGGTGCCAAGCGAGAGCGGCAACTGACAAGGACGGACAGACATACGCGCACCAGCGGTAGTGTGCACAGCGACGACCTGTACGAGGAGTCGACTGGCGGAGGAGGCGGAGTTCCAAGATCCACCACCACCCGCGCGCGAGAAATACTCTCAGGTCGTCTTCTCCCTCGATCCCATCTCCTCTTCCCCCTTCTCCGATCCGATCGATTTTTCGCGGAGCGCTGCGTTTCCTGGCTGCACAAGTTTCTTGGGGGGTTTCTTTGTAAGTTCACTTATTTTTTCCTCTTCTGGTTGCGGGGGAAATTTGGGGGTTTGGTCTGGGGTTCGATCGGCGGAAAGCTGCGATCTTTGTGTGGTTAAGCCATCGATTCTCCCTCCCGGAGCGGGCAATTTCTGCTATTTTCCTCTTTCATTTTATTTGCTGTTCCGTTGATCCTTCTTTTTTTTTTGTTTGGTTGTTTTCTTGGGTTTCGGTTTTGAGCCACGGAATGGAGATTTTGATCTTGTAATTTTGGGAATTTCGTCTCAGAGGAGCGATTCGTTCCCGGGTCTGCCCTCGGATTGATCAAGAAATGGAAAAACAAACCCTGTTTCCCCTGTTCTTCAGGTCCTAGTTGGCAATTGTTTCTCAGAATATGCGATTTCTATCAGTCCAAATTGCAGACTCCATGTGAGCTGGTGCTAATCTGACTACTTCCTGATACTCGATCCTTGATCCATTTCCCGATCCGTGTTACCTCTTGTCAGTTAGAAGTTTAGAACCAAGTGCTGCTTTGTGCGAATTCATGCATATTCGAACACTAAATTCGTGTTGATTCCTGCTAATGATCACTAGTTAGTGTCTCGTGCTGATATAAAAAAAATTTGTCCCTGTTGTTTGTTTGTGACCAGATGGCATTTGGGAACTGTGCGAGTGATTGGGTTTTATTAGGATTCTAGGGGACACCGTCATGGCATACTTCCCAGAGGAAGTGGTGGAGCAGATCCTTGGCTATGTAACCTCGCACCGGGATCGCAATACCACGTCGCTGGTGTGCCGGGCATGGTACCACATTGAGCGCCGTAGCCGCCGCTCGGTGCTTGTAAGCAACTGCTATGCAGTGCGCCCAGAGCGTGTGCTTGTGCGGTTCCCCAGCATGCGCTCGCTGAGTGTGAAGGGCAAACCACACTTTGCTGACTTCGACCTTGTCCCAGCGGGGTGGGGCGCCACGGCTGATGCATGGGTGGATTCGTGTGCCCGTGCGTGCCCTGGCCTTGAGGAGCTCCGGCTGAAGCGGATGGTTGTGACTGATGAGTGCCTCAAGCTGATTGCTGGCTCTTTTACCAACTTTAAATCACTTGTCCTTGTCAACTGCGAGGGGTTCAGCACTGCTGGCCTTGCTACTATCACTACCAATTGCAGGTGAGAATTTTGAAAGCTTCAAGATTTTTATGTCACATTTCCTCAAACTGAGAAATAGTGTACTGAGTATTGTTTTAGTTCATCCAGCATGGCCATTCAATTAACAATAATGTGATTCAATTCATTGTTATCTTTGCGATCTTCTTTCTGCTTAGTTTATTTTGTGCACCATTTTATACCAGATCATGTATGCTTTTCAATCTCTGATTTCTCTGTATAATTGGTTGGATCTTGATGTTCAAATTTATCTATTGCGTGTTTACCTGTCAAGATTTCCTAATGTGAAATGTGAAAACAATGCAAAATCTACCGAAAAAAGTTCTCTACAATTCCGTTTGTATTACCATTCAGTAGTTGAACTTGTTTTGAGTAGCTTTTGGCAATTTCTATGTAGCTCTACCTGTATTAGTCTTCTTTGATTTTGGCAGCCATGAAATTTGGTTTATGATTTCTTTGATTTATCTCTGAGTATCATCATTGAGATCGTGAATTCTTTGCAGGACACGGACCCTTGAAAGTCTGACAAAATGTGGTATAGTAGTTTCTTTTTAAGTCTGATTAGTACAGGTCTACTGCGTGAGTGTTTATATGGTTTCTTTTCCTTGTCTTTATTTCAATATAAAAGTACATAATGGTTTAGAAACAGCAAAATTGAATCTCGTGACTAGAACAATTACAGTTCAAATCTGGAAAAAAGATCAATGGACTGATTGCAGTTCATTATATTATTGGTTTCCAGCTCTGACTTATTCTGTTGTGTGAAGAAAAGTTTAGGGGTATTTGTGTATTTGCCCCTACTTTGCAGTGGAATTTTGATTTTGTGCTCTTCTTTTCAACTTTGTGATTTTGCCCTTACTATTCAAAAGTCAACACGATTTTGCCCCTAGTCAACGTGATTTTGCAACTAATCAATGGTCAAAACAGGGGCAAAATCACGCTGACTAGGGGTAAAATTGCATTGACTTGTGAATACTGAATAGTAAGGACAAAATCACAAAGTTGAATAAAATGAGGTCAAAATTACAATTGCATTGCAAAGTAGGGCAAGAACAACAGTTTATTTTCATTGTCATCTTCCTGTTTAGTTCTGCTAGAGATATTACTTATGGTTGTCCACTCCTTATATATTTTACCACTCTTTGCTTTCAGGTTTCTTAAGGAACTGGACTTACAAGAGAGTGTTGTGAAACATCGAGGCCATCATTGGCTTAATTGTTTCCCAAAGCCTTCTACAGAACTAGAATCCTTGAACTTTGCTTGCTTGTCTGGGGAGGTGAATGCTTCTGCATTGGAGGGACTTGTTGCAAGGAGTCCGAATCTTAAAAGGCTAAGGTTGAATCGTCGTGTTCCATTTGATGTTTGGTACAGAATACTTGGTCGCACACCTAAGCTGGAGGATTTAGGTACAGGATCTTTTGTAACAGGCAATAACCCTGCTGAATATGTCAGTTTATCCTCTGCTCTCGGAAAGTGCAGTTCACTAAAGAGTTTATCAGGTTTTTGGGCTGTTACGGGCTTTTATCTTCGAGGAATTTTTTCAGTCTGCAAGAACCTTACATGCTTGAACCTCAGCTGTGCTCCATTAATTCAAAGTGCTGATCTTATCAATATTATTCGTCGGTGTACGAAACTCCATGTCTTATGGGTAAGATTTTTTACTAGTGGTGTTTTGTACCCTTAAACATGTAGGAGAGTTTACTAGCAGTGTTGTTATGTAGTTTTAGGCTCTCGTTACATTAAACTAGCAGAACTGCCTTCATTAATAGCTGGCCAAATTTGAAAATGTAGCTGAATTTGCTATATAATGCATGCCTATTATTTATAAGACAATTGTGTCTACCACTTGACTCTAATGCCTATAATTTAAGTTGAGTTGCATTTGTTGTGGAACTATAAAAGTTTTAATTAACCTTAGCCTTTAACATCTATGCCTAAGTAAATTTGCAGGATACATCTCTCTTTTCTCTTGATTAATATGAATTTCCATTATGTCAATTATTTTCTCAAACATCTCTAATTTTAGGATTATTTTGGTGCCTTGACCCCACTTGTTGTTTTTACATATATAGATCACATGATGCAGTTTTTTAGGTTTTAACTTGGTAGGTCGTATTAGATTTGTCAGCTTAAAAAAATATTGTGTGTGTGTCTATTTCAAGGTTGATTACACAAGAATGATGGGAATGGGATATTTTGTTCATGTATGTACGCAGTTCTTTTTTTTTTTGGCAACAAATGTTCTACCGTTACATGCTTAGGTATGAGTTGCAGTCAGTATGCAAGAGGTCTGCATACTGTAAAAAATTGAAATGCATTTCGTGCAACTATCTGGTAATTCTTACAGTTAAGCAGACATACAAAGTCCAAGATACCACACAATGTTTTTTAAACTCCACCTTGTAGCTATATAGACATGTCATGATCTTAATAACTGCCAACGCAGCAATATATGGTCATGTATTTATTTGTGAGGAGACAGTTGGATAAACGTAAGGGTCCTATGAGAGAACAACCTTTTCAACTTTCCTCGGTATGTTTGATAGGTCACAACTGTTTGTTATATTTTATTTACTGCCGTGCACAAGAAAATTTTGCCCCCTCAACAAAGTCACTTGATATGATACAGCCTGTATGGATTTGATTCTTGTCACATCTAAGTGTGTTGGACTAGAGTGGCAATGTGATCTAATAAGTAACATCTTCACTGGGCAATCATTGGATAGGCTTCATCAAATTGTAATAGCAGTTGGAGGATTACACTCAGAGAAGCCCCATGTCTGGTTTGATTACAACAGTTCCAGTTCTTCAAATGTAACTTCAGGCTTACTGCTCTTATTGCCAATGAATAGTCCTAATAAGTGGATTATTGCGGTTAAACATTGACGATCATATATCTGTTTCAGTTGGTGATGGCCTTACTTTTTGCTTTTTACATAGTTGCTTATGCTTAATCCTTGTCTGCAGCTGTTAGATCACATTGGTGATGAAGGGTTGAAGGTTGTGGGCTTTTCTTGTCCTGATCTCCAAGAGTTGAGGGTATTTCGCAATAATGCAGACGCAGCTACTTTGACAGAGGAAGGGTTGGTTGCCATATCTTCAGGCTGTCGAAAGTTACAATCTGTTCTCTACTTTTGCAATCGAATGACCAATGCTGCACTGTTTACTATTGCAAAGAACTGCCCACAGCTGACATCCTTCAGACTATGCATTGTCGAGCTCAGTTCAGCAGATGCTATGACAGGACAGCCACTGGATGAAGGCTTCGGTGCAATCGTCCAGTCATGCAAAGGCCTTAGGCGTCTCTCCATGTCTGGCCTCCTCACGGACTGCGTGTTCCTGTACATTGGCATGTATGCCGAGAAGCTGGAGATGCTCTCCGTGGCATTTGTGGGGGGCAGCGACGATGGCATGGTCTACGTGCTTAATGGCTGCAAGAACCTCAAGAAGCTGGAGATCAGGGACAGCCCCTTCGGCGACACCGCCCTCCTTGCAGGGGTGGACAGGTACGAGGCGATGCGCTCGCTCTGGATGTCCTCCTGCAACATCACCCTAGGGGGCTGCAAGACCCTCGCGGCGAGCATGCCTGGTGTCAACGTGGAGGTCATTAGCAGGGCGGGAGCGAGCATCGATGAGGCGGATGAGGCATCCAGCAACGCAAAGAAGGTGGAGAAGCTGTATCTCTACCGGACGATCGCCGGACCCCGGGGCGATGCCCCTGGATTCGTCTCGCTACTGTAAGTGCTACCTACCGTAGCGGGCGGCTGAAGATGGTTCTTTCTTCCCTGAACCTGGGTTCCGGATGAACCCGGTGTTCTGAACCGTGCCTACCGTAGTTTTGGTACCGTTGGAAACATATGCTGTCTGTAGCGTTAACTTAAACCTTGGTGCTGTGTGGACCTTTTGCGCTGGACATGTAAGACCGTAGCTAATGTTTATGTTTATATGCTGGTTGGCACTCTGCGTAGTCTGTGATGTTGAGCTGTTGGTTGCCTCGAGTTTAAAGTTTTCTTTTCCTTTTAACTTTTTCCGGGAAAAAGGTGAAAGATCTTTGCTGATGAATAATCTTCTTCTGCGAAGGTAAAGATAGGCCAGATGGGCCTTCAAGTTGATATCTGTTGTTTAGATGTCTCGAAATCCTTCCTATTTAATAACAATCACTGTAGTGTACTGAGTAGTCTTAGTTTGGCCATCTGAATCAATAGAGAAAAAAAATTGATTGGACCAGTCATTTCCTGTAAATGTTTGATTGGACGAATCAGCTATTGATCAGTCATGTACATCCGTGGTTTAGCCTCTCCCAACCCAACAAACTATTTGCATGATCGACGAGACGGCGACGCCACGACGAACCAGAGTACGTTACCTCTAGCAAGCCGCCGCCGCCCGCATCCGCATGGCGAGGAGCAGTACGCTCTGCCTGGCCGGTGGCCGGCCAGCAGGGTGGTTAAGCGAGGTGTCTCCATCGTGACGTGTTGGGTGGACGGTTGCCATCAGCCCATCACTGCTCGCGTGACGGATCGATCGAAGCCGGAGCAACGGGACCTCGAACGTGTGCTGAAATTTCCAGTCCCCTCTGTGTTGGAAATCCCCCACCAAATTAAAAAAAATCCCCTTTCCGGAAAAAACCACATACTCAAGGCTGGAAAAAAGCTTTTTTTTCTTTTGTTTATGTTGATGAAAATGAGATGTACAGATAGGAACAGATCAGCAGCCTTTAGCCCTTTACACAGAGAGAATACTAATAATCAATCACACTGTGTGCTCCTGTTAGTTCTTGCCTGTCCTTTCTCTTGCAAGGCATTCGTCTAGTGATGTGGGCTGCTGAGGAAGGTGTCCACAACATTCTTTTTTTCTAAGGAAGAGAAGAAAAGGAAAGTTGCGCATAAATATGGGGTTGGAAAATAGGCCAAAGTGAAGACAGCTTATTTCAAAAGATTATTATTTCGAAGGCCAGTGCATCTAAAGGTAAGCCAATGATACTAGATCGTAGCCGATTGCACCCATGAGCAAATATATATGTTAAATAAATGTTTTCTTGGCTGGTTTTGGTTGCTTATGATGTTCCATATATTTTCAGAGTAATCGGAGAGACTTGTTTAGAGCCTCCATCTAAAGGTAAGGTAAGGTACGTGCCTTATGATGGCGCAGTGAGGCCACGCAGCTTTTGGCTGGGGTGGTCCTTAATGTTTAGGTCATTGCTTTTTATAAGTCATTCTTATCTGTTTTAACAGATTAATGATCTTCATTTCCCTAACTTAAGCTTCATTGTCTCGAACCAAAATGGAACCAACTTGGAGCTTTGGTTAGGAATTTAAGGTTAATTACTTCTGGGATTATTCGACTTATTTTGTGTGGAGAGCGTGTCTGGCATCAGCCTTAAATAAATGATAAATAGATAATAAATAGAAACAATGTACGATGGCTAAGTTCTATCAGAATATGAATATATGAATATGAAATAAATAAACAATTCATAATAAATGTTATCTAAAAAATGCGGGGGAGAAGGCCGGCCTGACAGATAAAGTCGAGTCTTGAAACGTTTTCGCCAAGGCAGGTGCGGATCCTGTTCATTAACAGCGTGTTTGGTTGAGGCCGTGATCTGCACTTGGCATCGAATGTGTTAATGATCAATAAGCTGTGTTTTTTTTAGGGTCCAATAAGCTATGTTTGTTTAAGGCCAACTGGCGATTCCAAGAATGATACGCTATTAGCTCTTTCATTTGCTGGGAATGATACCAACTACCAAGGGTCGAGCCATATCAAAGCAAAGCGAAGCAGCCAGTGCACCGTTCCTTTCTCACGGTTCAGTTCTTCCCATGGGGTCTGGTCCATGTTATCGACCCCATGCAAAGCTGCAGAAGCATGGTGTGTGCAAGCTGCAAAGCAATCCACTACACTAGCCACACTGGAAAGCGTGGGGTCTCTCTACTGCTCTCTAGCTCATTCGCTGCAAGTTTTGTCAATGTCAGCTCATGCATGGTCGGCGTACAATACAACGCCGCCTTTTTCCTAGCTAGAGCCGACAATCTTTTTTTCCTATATGTTTGATTCCTTGACCAGCAAATTATTGTTACTGAACACCTGCTAACTACAGCTTTTTAGACAATAATATGTGACTCGTGCATATATATATATATATATATATATATATATATATATATATATATATATATATATATATATATATATAACTACTTCTACATATATATCGCATGATGTAGGGCGTATCTGACCTAACGAAAGGTATGTACGAGATGTACGTGATCATACTAGACCATCTGTGATGGTATATACTTTTAAGTATGTGACCATACATGGAGTATATGGATATACTTATTTTTATATACTGGTATTAATATATAATCATGATATATTTAAAAAATAGGGATGCTTTTGAAATTTTTCGTACATATCCCTTTGAAGTATCTTAGAATTAGTATATGAACATACCCAAAGTGATAAATAAGTATGTGGACATACGCATAGTGGTATACTGATGGTGAGAGTAGCTACACGCGAATGTATATATTAATTCTTGAATCTTGTACATTGTTAATAATCTGCAATTCATAATTTACATGTTTTGGCCTAAGGGCTGATGTTGTCAGGGATGCAAGGGATGCAAGTTATATATATTTTGGGCTAATGGGTCGATCAAAAAAGTTGATAAAATAAATTAGAATAATATTCTATGTAAATAATTTGGGAGGATCAATAAACTAAAATGGCATGTCATCGTAAGTAATTACCTGACCCCAAAATACTATTGGACACCCAGTTACATCTCTAGATGTTGCTGATCCCTTGCTCCCTTCCGGTCACCAAACAGCAGCACTTTATAGCTAGATCTCTCTTATATGACTCTCTCTCGCCATGTATGTGATGCCTAGCCAGTAGCTTAAACTTGGATTCATGCCATTCCTAACCCAAGATGAATTTATTCTGTCACATCCATTTTTGCATTTCAATCTAAATTATATTGGCTCATGCTGTGTGAAAGCCGCCAGAGAAGCAACAAAAGATGACTTGCACGCAACATGCTGCATCCCTCTTAATTAGCCCCCTTGCTGATTTTCATCACTTCCTGTCCTTTCTCTTATCTCTGCGTAAGTAACTATATATTGACTGTACAGTGCACTGTATTTTGCATCGAATATGTTATTGGTCGAAAAACCAGTGTTTAAGGCCAACTGGCGATTCAAGAATAATGATGCTAGCTAGCTCTTTCATTTGCTGGGATCGGAGTGTTCTTATCTCTGTCTTATTCCCTGCGGGATTGGTGATGAGGAGCATGTCTCAAGTGACAACTGACAACAGCATTTGCATTCCTGTAGGTCCACCACAAACCCCTAACGTCATGTTTGGAACCTTAGAATTGAATTCCATTTTAATAATTATAATTTAGACATAAATCTATTAAGCTAATATGATTATATACGGAATATATTTGTATAATATTGTTGGCAATATGACGGAGATAATTATGTGCTATATTTCTACAAGAGCGTGCTATAATAAGTTATGCAATATAAACATAGCTTGATGATGTATAGAATTAATTTTCATATCCCATCCTATGAATTTAGGATAGACTTATATCTAAATTTTAGAAAGTGGTTGAAAAGTGGTGGGATGTTACAAATAGCCTAGTTTATTGAGTAGATTTCAATTCATCCAAAATGAAAGGATCCAGACGGCTCCTGAAACATTTCTTCTTCCTTTGATCCTAAATATAAGTACATTATGACATCAACATAATCTCCAATCCTATACGTCCACGAAAAATATCATAGACATATTTCATCCTTTTTATTCTTTGCGTGTAATTAGAGAAAGTACATGTCATAGTTGTAATTGGGTACTTCCTTTGCCCAAGTAATAATATGTTTATTGCACAAAAAAAATGGTAAATGAACTACCCAAACCAAAAAGGAAAAAAAGAAATTTCACTGAATTAAATTATTCCATCTTTGTATTATCTTACGGCATAACTACAGCAACTATTGAGCTACATGCACCAACCGGTTACGTCCAGAAGTCCAAACCGATGTCAAAGATAGATGATTCGCATGTACTTCAAGGATTGTGTCACCTATTGATCGAGTACTTCAACAGCAATAGGTCATTTTCATAATTTCACCAACCTACCTATATGTAGAATTGTAGATGCATGAAGAGTCCTTGAAAAAGGACTCATATATATATATGTCAGTTCTTCCGGTGGTCCATGTTATCGAACCCATGCAAAGCTGCAAAAGCGTGGTGTGTGCAAGCTGCAAAGCTTTCCGTTACACAAGCCAGTACAGAAAGCGATGGGTCTGCTCGCTAGCACATAAGCTGCAAGTTTTGTCAATGTCAGTGTCAACTCATGCATGGTCGGGCGTACCATGCAACAACGCCCTTTTCTGAGCCGACTGTTTTTTCCCCTTTGTTTGGTTTCTTAACCAGTAAGTTACAACAATAATCTGCGACTCTTGCATATATAGTTTAATATTTTAATTCTTGAATCTTGTTGATTGCAACAATAATCTGCAATTCACGATCTACATAGGTTTCATGACGGCTGATTTTGATGATCCCTTTTCTCGCCTCCGATCACAAAAGGCAGCATACTTGTTTAATCAGGGCTAGCATACTTGTTTCACTATTAATTATAGGTCCATTTGCAAAAAGTTCAGTTGATGAAAGTGACCAAAGTTTAAGTAAGTTTATTGAATTGTTTTGCATGCAACATCTGGCTAGCTAGATAGCCTAGTTGGGTGGCTGTTAGTTAACTATTTCCTCCGACCACAAATACATAAAAATCCATATTGAATTTTTGTTGGTCAAACTTTGTAGGTTTAGTTATCAATATATCTAAAATTTCAAATTGATTGGCAACACAATATTGGTACCACTTACAAGATTAATCATGAAATATATTTCATAACACCTTTGTACTTTTTTTCTATCTAAGAGTCATATTGGGTACTGCCTGGATGCCACAATGGATAAGTCATAAGCACATAATTCTTTAGGTGCTTTAAAGAGCTAGAATAATTCTCTACTTTGCTTGCGCTACTACAGAAAGAGTTTTTAGGGGCGGGTAAAAACATATTTCTAGGGATGGGTGCGGTACCCGCCCCTGCTTCTTGCAGCTAGAAATAGTTATTTGCAGTATCTCTGAAAACCTATTTCCAGAGGCAGGTGAGGGGATCACCCGCCCAAGAAATGGTACTAGTAGGAGAGGGTGACGGGATCACCCGCACCTGCAAATCATTTTCAGAAAATAAAAAACAATTAGAAAAAATGGAAAATAGCAAAATTAAAAAGAAAAAATCCCAGCCATAGCCACCATCACAAGCCCCTTTACTACAAGGTACAATTTTTTTTGAGGTTTGAACCGCTTACCTCAAGCCTCGCGCGTACCCTCCTCACCACCACACTACACAGTCACCTGCCCTTAGAAATCCATTTCTAGAGACGGGTGACGCCACCACTCGCCCCTGAATATGTTTTTCCTATTTTATTCCAAAAATTTCCTTAAATCTTAGAATATAGCAAAATAAATAAATAAGTAAAACTTCTATACTATGACCATCGTGAACTATAGATATCGAAAAAAATATGCCAAGCATATTTTAGTGTATATAAATGTTAAGATTGTGGAAATCTCAAAGTATGACTTGAGTTGTACCTATGAGATATTATATAGTACAACGTATGTACTAGAATACAACAATTCAATCGGGGGTATCCTAAATGGTCTTAAATGAATTATTATAAACTATAAATTTTAAATCTTACAGCTACAACTTAGATATGGAGCTACTCTACAAGTTGTTTGAAAAAAAATCAAAACTTCTAGATTTTACAATTAGAGAATATATAATAATTTTTTAGACTACTAAATAACTTTAAATAAAAGTCGTCACCTACAAAATCTTAGGTCTCGTCAACCTCTACAATTTTGATATAAGATTTGAATTTATTTGTGATGGTCCATTTGTAGAGGTGGGTCATGCCACCACCGCCCATAAAAATGCATTTTTAGAATGGCCTCCATTTCCAAGGGTGGTTGATGGCGTTACTCGCCCCTAAAAATAGTGGCTATTTCAGGTCGAATGCTACAATAACTCTATTCCTTTTGTAGCTGGTTATTTTTGGACCACCTCTACAAAAAAAAGGAGGTGTTTCTAAAAATCATTTTCTAGTAGTGTTGCTTATTCGTGGAGATTTACAAATAGCAGAGAACAACCTATGCCTGCTATATAATTAACTAGCCATATATAATGATCACCCTAGTGCAAAAGAAACATCTACTTAGGTGCTAATCACACTATACCAGGGCTCCAAAACGCCGACTACGTTGGAGTCGGGAAAAACGTCTATAGAGATAGAGCATCTGTCAGTACAAAGTTATACCGACACCAAGTTCCTATCGCTGTAAGTGGTGTCGATATAGTTTCATACCGACGGACATCCCTTACCGACCAATACTCATAGCCGCCGTAGTGCCGTGTGCTTGCCGTAGTGCCACCGCAGAGCCTTTTGCGCCACGCGGGCTGGGGGCATGGCCAGCAGCAGGTTGCTGAGCGGACTCGGTGTTAGGGCGTGTTTGGCAGGGCTCTGCTCCGTCCCGGAGCTGCTCTGCTCCAGAACTCCAGGGTGGAGCAACTCTGCTCTGGAGTTTTTGTGGTGTTTGGCAAGGTTGGTGTTGACGGCTCCAGAAAAGAGGTTTTTGAGTGTGGAAAGACATTCTTACCCCTGTTTGTTGAATGTATGTTTGTTGAGCATGGTGAAGCATATGTAATTGTTTTTGTCGTTAATTCATGAAAGGAAATTGAAATATTCGCCCACGATACTGAGAAATGAGTCATTGTACTGATCACAATTACTAAAATATTACAAGACCATTGTCTTCATCTAACCTTCTAACTAAACATTAGATTCTAATTCCAAGCTAGAGAAAGAGAAAGCTTACAATTCAGAGAAAGCTAAGATAACTTATAAAACATTTCAGCAGATATATAACCACACACTTACAATTCTGGTGCCTATGTTGCACTGACAATCAGATAAACCATTCTTTCTCATATTCCATAACATGTGCATAGTAATAAGTACTAGCGGAAAGGATTAAGAGATCAAAATATGTTATGGACTCAGGAAATGACTTGCCTGCATGTGTGCAAGAGTAACATGGGCACATAATTGTCATAATTGTGCTAACACATTAATAAAACAACTCATAATAAAATTTGAAATGATAAAATGCTACAGGACATCATCACTTAAAAAATAGTACAGCTTTTCAGATAAGAGTTGCAATCAGGGATCCAGCATTTAACCAATACTCTAAAATAAGCAGTGGACAAAAGATTCTTTCCATGGCATTATTGACACTCTAGTTTCAGCTACAAAACTATCCTTGGGAGATCAAATTTACTTTGACTAGGAAATAGGCATGAGCTGCCTGCATACCTACAAGGCTACAACTGTATCTCACCCTAGCAAACTACCAGCATGACCAGGGTTAATCAGGTCAATTCTGAATATTTATGTCAGCTAAGAACTAGCACAATTCTGATATTAAGACATGCAACGACACATGTGCTCAAACAGAAATGTGCTAGCAATACCAATAGATATCATGCTGCAATAGATATCATGTGCTATAATAAGAGGAAATATAGTTTATAGGGAATCCGCAATAATTTCAGCAAACAAAAATATTGCTGAAGCATTTTCAGGCACCATCATTTGCCATACTTGTCTGGAAGCAGTCGATTAAGTTCAGATATAAGATTAATCATCCTATAAATTCTTTTCTGGGAAGATCAATGTAGGGATCGCGATGTATTGCCTAAAGAAAACACCATTGCATATAGCCATGCACCTTAGCCTTTTGATGTTCATGTTTCGTTGGAGAACATATACACAAAGGGAATGCATGTGACAAAATACACAAATCATGCCAAGATATATATAAGCAAAAGTTTGCTCTTGCAATCTGAAATAACACAAGGGAACCACAGAGAGGCAATTGCAATTGCGCTAACCTTGCCGGCGGAGGGAGATACGGCGGCGTGGGCGGATGCGGCGGTGGGCGGGGAGATGCGGCGGGCGGGGGCCGATGCGGCGGGGGGCGGGGAGATGCGGCGGGGGGGGGGAGGGGGGGGAGATGCGGCCGGCGGGGGGAGACGCGGCGGGGGGCCGGAGGCCGGCGGGGGCTCGAAGGCCGGCGGGGGCCCGGAGGAGGGGCGGCGGCGGGTGGCCTCCCGGGCGGCGCCGGATAGGGCAGAAGGGGGGAGATGCGGCGGGGGGGAGATGCGGCGGCGGGGGGAGATGCGGCGGGGGGAGTCGCGGCAGTGGGCGATGCGGCGGGGGGGAGGGGGGGAGATGCGGCCGGGCGGGGGAGATGCGGCGGGGGCCCGGAGGAGGGGCGGCGGCGGGGGAGATGCGGCGGCGGGGGGAGATGCGGCGGGGGCCCGGAGGAGGGGCGGCGGGGGGGAGATGCGGCGGCGGGGGAGATGCGGCGGGGGCCCGGAGGAGGGGCGGCGGCGGGGGAGATGCGGCGGGGCCCGGAGGAGGGGCGGCGGCGGGGGGAGATGCGGCGGCGGGCGGATGCGCCCGGAGGAGGGGCGGCGGCGGATAGGGCAGAAGGGGCGGTGGATGTGGGGAGCGGGAGAGACGCGTTCGGGAGAGAAGAAAAGATAGAAACGAATCGTTTTCTTGTGTAACGAGTGGCAGTGGTGGGTAAATACATCCGAACTCCACGACGAAGTTTGTAACAGGAGCGTTTGGAGCTGGAAACCAGGTACTCCCCAGCTCCGATCAAAAATGCACTACAACTCCAGGAGCATTTTGCTCCGAAGTTGGGACGTTTGGCTGGCTCTGGCCTGCTCCCCTTTGGAGTTGGACTCCAGAGCCATGCCAAACACGCCCTTAGCAGCGCCTGCTCCAGCCCAGCCTCTGCGGCACGGGTGCCGTGTGTGGGAGGTACGGAAGCAGGTGCCGGTGGAGAGGATCTCTGAGCGGCCCACCGGCGTGCCGAGGACCACCACGTGGATCTAAGGGTTGGACCCAAGAGCCCTGCAGGACTGCGCATCGATATGGGAAAGGGAGCGGCGTGGAGATATGAGGGAGAGGAGACTGGAGATAGATCAATGCAGTGATGTATAGTCAAGCCGGGGCACGAGGCGGCGATGATGCTGGGCCGTAGCACGCGGAGCTCGTGATTCTGTAGAAGGAGCGCTTGATGGGGGCGAATATCACGGATACCCCAAAATAAGGTCCTTAGGGGACTAACCGCGGATTAACTCTCCCAACTATGCAGCTAGGCCTAACCAGGCCGACGCATAGTCGCGGACGGTCCGCCGGCAAAAGGGGCACTGACGGCCCAATATCAGGTCTAGATGGAGGGTGCGAGCCGCCTCCCCAGACCGTCGGGGGTCAGGTTCTGCCTCGCCCGACCCCAGGGGTGTGGGCCCGTTCTCCGGACCCTGAGGGCACAATCTCAGCCTCACTTGACCTCGGAGGGCAAGCTCCACCTCAGCCGACCCTGAGGGTACGGACTCGGCCATACCTGCCTCAGGGACGTGGGGCCCTCGAAGCCCACGGGAGTGGAAGGTCGCGTCGGGTGCCAAAGCTTCTGATGGAGGAACACGCGGGGGCACGCCTCGACGTGACCCCCGAAGGTGATAGGCCATGACGGTAGGCGCCCACTGCCCACCACGCTGGGGTTTAAGCCGCAAAACATGCCGGGGCTCACGCCGCCTGTCTCGTCAGAGCGCATGTCGTCCACCACGACAAGGGCTCACGCCACCAGACCCACCGGGGCCCGCATTGCCTGTTGAAGTGTAGGTCACCCGTCGCGTCGGGGAGCGGCGCAGGGACACGCCGCCATCATCCACAGGGCCAATAGGGCCCATGTTGTCAGACCCGGGGCCACGGGACTGTGTACATAACGTAGTTTAAACAGGTTTAAGAGATTAAGTTCATCTTATCTCTTATTCATCTCGTTTATCTCTTATTTATCCCGTATGAATAGGAGATAAAACTAGTTGATACAGAGGGAATCTACTTGAGATATGTTCTGGTATGATTCCTTGGCTAGTGTTGGTTAGGATCCTTGCCTCCCGGATATATAAGGGGGACAGGGACCCTCACAAAACAAGATCATCAGATCATCCTACACCCAAAGGAATACAAACCACCATACATGACATAGGGTATTACGCACCTCGCGGTCCGAACCTGTCTAAGTTTTGTGTTCCTTGCACCTTCGAGTTTCTGATCTCGGTGTCTTCTCACCTAAAACTTACCACCTTGGGCATATCCCTCGGTGGGCAGCCGGTAAAACACCGACAACTGGCGTGCCAGGTAGGGGAGTGCATTGAAGATCCACTGGCGAACTCGATGGCATCTTTCCAGTTCACCAGGTCGTTACCTTCTCAGGGTACAACTTTCATTTTTGGCTCGTGGGTCGTTGCAGATGGCGAGGGTGATTTCCGTTGTTTCTTCGTTGACATGAAGCCAAAAACCCCCATGGCATTTTCTCAAAGCGACCTCGACAAGTTCGTCGATGATCTCGACGATTTGTCAATTTGTGGGTCCGCGACGAGGATCGAGGAGGAATCTGCTTCCAGCACGACCTCATCCGGCGCCGCAATAGTTTTCCTTGGGTTGGACTTGTTCCAATCTGAGAACTCACGTAGCCGATCACGACTCGGCCAACGCGATTTGGCAACTGATCTTCAGGAGGCCAACGGCTCCGAGTCCCTCTCCATATTGGAGGAGGACTTGGATTCTCTACTCCAAAAGTCTGAAGCCACCGTATGTCGGGGAGCTTTGGGTTGTTTTGGCGCCAACAGTCTGATCACCTCCACTCCGGAGGGGCGCTTCGTGCATTGGAAGGGCATGAGCCTTTTCGATCTACTCGAAGCTGATGATCGACTTGTGGTACACCTCGAGCCTTGGCCTTTCCAGGAGGGCAGGCCGTTGGCCACCGTGGCAGGGGAGTTGAAAGGACCTCAAGATGCCTAGAGGGGGGTGAATAGGCTAATCTGCAACTTAAAAACACTTCGAGCACGGTTAGCAACACAAGTGTCCGGATACTCCGGATATATGTCCGGATACTCCGGATACAGTGTCCGGAGTCTCCGGATATAATGGCCGGACTATCCGGGTATGAAAGAAAATGCTACTAATCACAGATGGAGATGCTGTAAATTGAATCCAATAAATTTAGAGGGACAAGTGGTACCTTTGAAGTGTTTCTCACCAGTAGTTTTACTCCTGAGACTTGTACAATGATAGATCGCCCTCAAACCCTAAAAGGTTAGTCTCACAAGCAAACAAATGCAAATGTACACTAAAATTGCGAGAGAGACACAGAATTTGTTTCCCGAAGTTCACTCCTAAAGGAGCTACGTCTCCGTTGAGGAAGAATTCAAGAGACGGTGCTCAAGAACTCCTATGCTCCTCTCCCAAGGGTGAGACCAACGCTCAAACCCTAGGAACACTTACTAAGAATTCCTCGGAGAGGAATGAAGATTACAAACCAGCTGTGATGCTCACAAACCAATCACGCAATCACAAGCGACGCCTAGCCGTCTAGGAGCTTGGAGCTCCAAGAGTAATAAACTAGAATCAACGGGCTAGACTTGGATTGATGTGCTCAAGAGATGAAATCAAGGCTTACTTGCACAATCTTAGCTCTTGCAACAATCTCACTTCAAACCCCAACGAAAATCACTCAAGAATGGAGCAAAAGGGGAGTGAGAGGGCTCTCTTTTGGTTTTCTGCAGCTCTGGTCGAAAATGAGCAAGAGGGAGAGAGTGAGAGGGGGTATGGGGGTATTTATACCCCCTCTCCCAGAAACTAGCCGTTGGGAGAGCGGTACCCGGAAACTCCGGGTATATGTCCGGATACTCCGGACATAGGGGTCCGGAGACTCCGGATCAAACTGGTTTTGCAGACCGATAACAGTAACCCGAACACTCCGGGTATGCGTCCGGATACTCCGGACACTCTGTCCGGACATTCCGGACTGGGACCCGGACACTCCGGGTTAGACACTGAATTTCACATTTAAGTCCCTTTTTGAGTGTTGAGATAGTTTCTTATGATTTTTGTGGGTTCTCTT
This sequence comes from Panicum hallii, assembly GCF_002211085.1. NCBI lineage: Eukaryota > Viridiplantae > Streptophyta > Magnoliopsida > Poales > Poaceae > Panicum > Panicum hallii. The sequence continues at coordinate 36,510,079 of NC_038049.1, read as the reverse complement.
GAGCACAAATACCATGTCTACACTAGTGGATCACAGTTCCCCTTGATAGTACGGCGTTCCTATACTCAATTTCAAAAATAAAATCTAGTCTTTAAGAACACTTGAGGACGCCGCTTTTCATATCCTTTTTGAGGGTTCACGCTTCTCAAAAAACTTTGCTTAGTCACCATTAGCACCTGCACACATGCTTAATAACACGATTAAATATACATGTGCTTTGTCATATATCACCAAAACCCACTTAGGGGCCTAGATATCTTTCAATCTCCCCCTTTTTGGTGATTGATGACAACCCACATGTATCTCATTTGATAACCATAAAAATGTAATCTTAAGCATGTAAAGAGCTCCCCCTTAATGTATGCCATGAATTTGAATTTCAAATTGACTTCTCTAAAGTCAAGATTGGCATATTAAAAAAAGATATGGAAACTCTTTATACATTCTACAGTGGGGTGAGCATGTGTGTGTGCTGAAAAATGTGTGATGTAAAAGTCATGTCATATAATCAAGAAACACTAGTGTTTGATCAAGATAACCTGGAGACTCCGGGTTTCAATCCGGAGACTCCGGATGTGTCCGGAGTATCCGGAAGAATATCCGGAGTATCCGGACCATCAGGTCAGAACACAGAAAAATAACATTGAATCATAATCAAATTAAGATCACACTATCAGCTCATCCTTAAAAACAAACTGCAAACTAGTCGACCACAGAGTAGCACACATTACAAAGTTCCTCACACCACATAGTCCTTACATGAAAAATTGTTCAAAAGAAACGCATAAAGTTGATACAAAGCCCAAATGAGTACATAAATGACATTTTCACTCCCCCTTTGTCAACAAGTGCCAAAAAGGAGATGAAAAAAGGCAAGAAGGTCTTCTACTCATCATCATCTTGGGCATCCCCATCGGAGGTGTCCTCATCCTCATCCGAATCGGGAATTTCGCGGTAGTTTGGAGGTGCTTCTTCCTCGGTCTCTTCCTCTTCATCAAATATCTCTTGGCCACGAGGAGGAGAGCGACGGGATCATGTGGGGGCACGTGTGCGCTGACGTGGGCGAGGAAGAGGAGCATGAGCAGCAGCAGTGGCGGCCTCATCCGCAGCATCCCATTCGGCAAATGGGTCATCAAACTCGGGCAACTCATGGTATGGATCCGCCGGAAGCCCCAAGTGACTCTTAATCTCAATAATGTCACGGCGGTTTTCATTGATCTCTTGAGTTGCAGTCTTGCACATGCAGAATATGCTCTTTAGAGCTCTCTTGATAAAAGAATCATGATGACCACGATGAGAGGAAGATGGACCCGAATAAGATGGAGCTGGGTCAAACCGAGGGTTCCTTGTGGCACCGGCATGAAGAGGAGGGGCGTGCGGTGCATCACCGGATCGAGGACGAAGATGTAGGGCAGCATGCTTGCAATCCTTGGGAAAGGTGACCTTTGTAACCCTCTCAATCATATACATAATGTAAGGAGCAGATGGTAGAAACTTTTGTGGATCATTCATCGTCCTCCTTAACTCATTCCAAATAAAGTCCATAATAGAGAAGGGTCGCCCACCGGGCATAACACGGGCAAGGAGATTGCAAGCAAAGTACCTAAGAGCAGTGGCATCACCATCCTTTGCATCAATGGTGGCACGAAAAAATTGGTTCATGGTGTAGTAGAAAGGTTGAAGAGTGCTTGCATTGCCGGCTTCCGCTAGAATAGGATTGTAGAAAAGAGACGGTAATTGACTTGGCTTTAACTGATGTTCCACATGAATAGGATCTCTCTTCTCATTCTCTGAGCCAAGTCCAAGGAGTCTTGAGAATGTCATGTAATCGACTCCATATTTCACTCCCTCGGTAGTCCAAAAGAAGGCAACTTGCCTTGCATCATAATATAGGGAGGAGTGAAACTGAGCAAGAATCTCCTCATTCCAATCATACCGAAAACCCATGATGTCATAAAGACCAAATTCCTTGCACTTTGCAATAGCTTGATTGAAGAATGGGTCATTCATCCTCTCAAATAATCCCAATCAACATATTTACAAGGAACAATGGGAGCTTTGCCCTTGCGCATGACAACGGAGGAGTAGAAATCTTGATGCAACTGACACCAAAATCTCCTTTCCAAATTTTCAGCCTTCTCATACTTGTAAATATCCTCCTTGCGTGCATCCGTAAGAGCCACAGTCTGCTTGAAATAGTTCCGTCCCATGGAAACAGTAAACTCAGTGAGAATTTGAGGACGGTGAAGCTTTGGGCACCTAGGATATTGGCGTTGATCTTGTGGATATTCAATTTGAAGACGAGGAGGAGTGCGAGGGCAGATATCCCAAGCAATTCCCCGTCTTGATGGATTTGCCCGAGAAGGAGAAGGCGCTGCCATGCTTGGCATCATGTATGGAGCTTGACGAGGTGGACAGGCTTGTGAGCTGCTTCCTGCAGGCTCTTTGCCCGGACGGTGACGAGGACAAAGTTCTCTTGGAGGAGGACTAGGAGGTGAAACTTCCTCCTCTTGGATTTGAGGATCATGACGGCGCTTTTGCCGTCTCTGACCGGAAGAAGCCTGTGCACGCTCACATCCCATAGCCTGGACATATGATATATCGATTAGGAGCAAACTAGAAGCAATAGGAATGAGACACGTAGGCTGAGACGCTAAGAGTCCGGAGAGTCCGGACATATGTCCGGATACTCCGGACAATCCGGACAGTACGTCCGGAGTCTCCGGGCATCGACATACAAACCCTACTTTCATGAAATCTAGAGATTTGACCATGGGATTTGAATGAAATTTGGGGCACAAGCTGCTGCACATGAGGGAAGATAATGCCCCAAAGGATATCTAGTTTTGACCACTACATTGAGAGATCGTACGATTTGAAGTTTGAATACCTTAATGAAGAGGGAAGCGCGGGAAAATCCGAATCCAAAGCGTTCTCCGGAGATTCCGGACGAGAGAAAGCACTCCCTTCAAAGATTCGCAAATCTTACGGAAAAAAGTGGGGAAAATCGCCCCTTGGGCGAGTGGAAGGCAGTGGTGAAGGGGAGAGGCGCGGTGGAGGTGAAAATAAGAGATAGAACCGTTTTTGACCGACCCCCCGCGGTATATATATAAGATGGTTTTACCATCCGGAGTATCCGGACATATGTCCGGAGTATCCGGATGTGTCCGGAGTATCCGGACATGCTCCGGATTATCCGGCTCCCCCTAAAACTGCGATGAATTCCAATGAGAAAAGGATTGAATTTTGATAAGAGAGATCTAGTGATGTGAGAGGCTTACTTATCTTGAGACTAGCCAGCAATCAACAATGGGAACAATAGTCTCAAGCAAGTAAGAAAATATTCAAATTATTTTCAAAGTCACACTCCTACTAATTCTAGTAGATTTTTCAAAATAATTTCTCTATAGCACTCAAACATGTGCATGATCTCAAACTAAGTTACGAGAATCCAAAATATTTAGCTCACTCCTCAAGGTACAAAACCTATGCTCATCAAGTGGTTTAGTGAAGATATCGGCTAGTTGTTTATCGGTGCTCACATGACTTAAAATGATATCTCCTTTGGCTTCATGGTCTCTCAAGAAATGGTGCCTTATGTCAATATGTTTGGTTCTTGAGTGATTAACGGGGTTGTTAGCTAGCTTGATTGCACTCTCGTTGTCACACAAGAGTGGAATCTTGCTAAACTTACAACCAAAGTCTCTCAAGGTGGATTTCATCCAAAGTAATTGTGCACAACAAGCACCTGCAGCAACATATTCGGCTTCGGCAGTTGATAAGGCAACGGAATTTTGTTTCTTGGAACTCCAAGACACAAGAGACCGGCCAAGGAATTGGCACGTCCCCGATGTACTCTTCCTATCTACTTTGCAACCGGCATAATCCGAATCAGAGTAGCCAAGTAGATTGAAAGTGGAGCCCTTGGGATACCACAAGCCAAGGTACGGAGTGAAAACTAAATATCTTAGAATTCTCTTAACAGCCATAAGATGACATTCCTTAGGATTAGTTTGAAACCTTGCACACATGCATACACTAAGCATGATATCGGGCCTAGATGCACAAAGGTAAAGAAGGGATCCAATCATGGAGCGATATACCTTTTGATCTACGGCCTTGCCATCCTCATTTAGATCGAGATGTCCATTAGTCGGCATGGGTGTCTTGATGGGCTTGGCATTCTCCATGTCAAACTTCTTCAACATATCTTTGGTATACTTGGTTTGACAAATAAAGGTTCCTTCCTTGAGTTGCTTGATTTGAAAGCCAAGAAAGAATGTCAACTCTCCCATCATGGACATCTCGAATCTCTTCGTCATGATCCTACTAAAATCCTCGCACCAAGATTGATTAGTAGAACCAAATATAATGTCATCGACATATATTTGGCACACAAAATTTCTTTGTCAACTTTGCGAGTGAAAAGAGTAGGATCGGCTTTGCCTATCTCAAAGCCTTTCCTTAAGAGAAAATCCTTAAGGCATTTATACCATGCTCTAGGAGCTTGCTTAAGCCCATAGAGCGCCTTATGGAGCTTGTAGACGTGATTAGGTAGCTTGGGATCTTCAAAACCCGGTGGTTGCTCAACATATACCAATTCGGAGATTGGTCCATTAAGAAAAGCACTCTTCACATCCATTTGGTATAGCTTGAAATCATGGTGAGTTGCAAAGGCAAGCAAGATACGAATTGACTCAAGCCTAGCTACGGGTGCATAAGTTTCACCAAAATCCAAACCTTCGATTTGTGTGAAGCCTTGAGCAACCAACCTTGCCTTGTTTCTTGTCACCACGCCATGTTCGTCTTGTTTGTTTCGAAAGACCCACTTTGTTCCAATGACGTTTGCTTGGGTCTTTCTACCAAGGACCAGACTTCATTCCATGTGAAGTTGTTCAATTCTTCTTGCATGGCCATCACCCAATCCGGATCATCCAGAGCTTCTTCAACCTTAAGTGGTTCCAAAGAAGAAACAAACGAGTAATGTTCACAAAAGGTTGCTAAACGAGAACGAGTAGTTACCCCTTTGTTTATGCTTCCAAGGATGTTATCCACGGGATGATCCTTTTGGATAATTTGATGAATTCTTGGATGAGGAACTTGAGCTTCATGTTGTATAGGCTCGACTTCTTGTCCAGCCTGAGGTTGATCTTGATGTGGAGATGATGGTTCATCTTCTGTAACCCGGATACTCCGGCCCTGTGTCCGGATACTCCGGACAGGGGATCCGGAGTCTCCGGACATATTACCGGAGTTTCCGGGTTGCGCCGCGGAAGTCGATGTAGATGACCCTTTGAACATCAACACATCATCATCGTCTTGATCCTCTTGTTCTTGTGGCTTTATTTCACCAGTGGCTAGCTTCTTGATCGCCTTGTTTGGTGATTCTTCCATGCCTACAACATCATCAACTTGCTCTTCTTGAGAGCCATTAGATTCATCAAATGTCACGTCACACGCAACTTCAACACAACCGGAGTTTTTGTTGAAGACACGATATCCATGAGCATTTGAGGCATAACCAAGAAGAAAAGCTTCATCAACTTTAGATGCAAATTTAGAGTTCTTGGGCTTCTTGTTGAGAATGAAGCACTTACTTCCAAAAACTCTAAAATATGACACGTTAGGCTTTTTACCAAGTAGAAGCTCGTAGGCCGTCTTGTTCAAGATCTTGTGAAGATAAAGACGGTTGATAGCGTGGCATGCCGTGTTGATTGCTTCCGCCCAAAATTGATCCGAGACCTTGTATTCATCAAGCATTGTTCTTGCGGCTTCAATGAGAGTTCTATTTTTCCTTTCAACAATTCCATTTTGTTGTGGAGTATATGGAACGGAGAACTCATGCCCAATGCCCTCTTCTTCTAAGAATTCTTCAATGTTGGTGTTCTTGAATTCGGTGCCATTGTCACTTCTCACTTTCTTGATCTTGGTCTCGAATTCATTTTGAGCTCTTTTTGCAAATTTCTTGAATGTCTCTTGCACTATACTTTTGTCATGCAAAAAGAATACCCAAGTGAAACGAGAATAATCATCAACAATAACAAGTCCATATTTGTTACCACCAATGCTTATATAAGCCACCGGACCAAAGAGATCCATGTGTAGTAGTTCAAATGGCTTGACGGTGGTGATGATGCTCTTTGACGGATAAGGAACACCAACTTGCTTTCCGGCTTGACAAGCACTACAAATACGATCTTTCTCAAAAGAAACATTTGTTAGTCCTAGAATGTGATCCCCCTTTAGGAGCTTGTTGAGATTTCTCATCCCAACATGAGCTAGTCGGCGATGCCATAACCAACCCAAGCTAGACTTTGCCACCAAGCATGTATCAAGTTGAGCCTTTTCTTGTAAAAAATTCACTAGATAAAGCTTTCCCTTGAGTACACCCTTGAAGGCAACGGAGCCATCGCTTCTCCTAATGACGGTCACACCTTCGTTAGTGAATAAACAATTGAAACCCGATGCACAAAGTTGTGATATGGATAACAAATTATACCCAAGAGATTCGACTAGGAGAACTTTTGAAAGAGAGAATTTTGAGTTTAGATCAATGTTACCGGTACCAAGCACTTTTCCCTTTTGATTTCCGGCAAAAGTAATGTAATGATCATCACTTGATTCTTTCAAACTCTCAAATATGCTTCCTTCTCCGGTCATATGATTTGTGCATCCGCTATCAATCACCCATGTTGATCCACCGGAGAAGTATTCCTACAAAACAAGATTATTCCTTTCTTTTAGGTACCCAACAATACTTGGGTCCTTGAGTGTTAGTCAAAGCACTTTGGGTACCCACACATGGCTTTTCACCTTAGTGTTCCATGAGCGGTGACCCACAATCTAGCAACCACTTTACCATGGTGGTTCCTAGTTAAAACATAATCCGCATAAATTGACATTTGAGGTAATATTTTTGTTGTCTTGGGTGTTTGGAATTTGTCTTGCTTCAAAGAGGATGCAACAATTTTGGCACCTTCATCACATGTTGTGCCTTTCTTGACAAACTTGATTTGACTTAACCCTTGCTTCTCACTACTTCTCCTATGGATGGGAGTCGTCATGTTCACTAGGCCTCCTCTTGCCCCTAAGACGGCCTTCTTGTTATTCTTGACATAAGGAATGGTTTGAGAAGTGCCATCTTCATACTTTCCTAGTCCCTTACCTTTCTCAAATCCATATTTGCTTAAGTACCTTGAACCAAACCCCTTGGTGTGCTTCTCAAACTCACCTACCCTAGGTGAGAGATTTGTCTTGAGTACTTCCTTGTGAGATGGTGCATCTTCTTGCACCAATTGGGTGAGTCTACTAATCTCTTTCTTCATAGCTTGCACTTCGGCATGGTTTGTCACATAAGTTTGAATATCAACATTAAAGCATCGTGCACAACCATTATAGTTGAAGGACTAGATGACTTTGATGCCTTACAAGTGTTAGAGGAATTTATTGAGAGAGTGCTAACTTTAACTTCAAGTGCCGTGTTCATGACTTGCAAGCTTGTTAAGCTTTCTTGAAGTTTATCATTGTCTCTCTTTAAGTTAGCATAAGTGTCTTCAACTAAAAGAAGTTCTTTAGTTAAGTCATCCACTTTCCTATTTTCGCTAGTAAATGACTCTTCTACCTCAAGAAGCATGTTATCCTTGGCTTTTAGAGATTCTCCAAGCCTCTTGTTTTCCTTCCTTTCATAGGTAAGGTGCTTTTCAAGAGTTTCGGATTTTTCTCTCTCAAGCCTAAACAATTCCTCTTGTGATTCAAGAGTCTCATCTAGATCATCTAGTTTCATTATTTTAGTTGCCGCACTCTTGCCATATTGTTTAATAAGACTAGCAACTTCATCATCATCATCTATTTCATCATCCGATGAGTTCGGAGATATTACCTTTGAGTTCTTTGCCATCAAGCATATAATTGGATCTTGATCTTCATCATCGGTGAGATCTTCAAATAAGCTTGGTTGATGTGAGGATAAAGTCTTGAATGCCATGGTTGCAATATCTTCATTGTCGGAGTTGCTTTCTTCATTTGAATCCCATTCTTGACCAAGATGAGCTTCACCAACATGCTTTTTATATCTTGGCTTGTCTCTCTTGGATGAACTCTCCTTGGCATTCTTGTTCTTCTTCTTTTCTTCCGGACAATCCGCAATGAAATGCCCGATTTTCTTGCAACCAAAGCATGGCTTGCTTGATCTTCTCCTTGATTCATTCTTGTTCTTGCCAAAGTTTCGAAAGTTGCCCTTCCTTAGAACTCTTCTAAAGTTCTTGATAAAAAAGGCCATTTGCTCATCATCAAGCTTATCCTCTTCACTATCACTAGAGTCTTCAATCCTTGAGGGTTGGGTCACTTTTTCTTTGCCTTTCAATTTAGCTTGAAGAGCCAACCCATTATTCTTTGCAGCTTGCTCTTGTAGATCGGCCAAATCTTGATTTATTTTGACTCTCTTCAATTGATCATGATGAGCCTCAATTCTTCCGAGAACATTCTCGGCGGTGAAATGCTTGAAACCCCTTTCCGCTCTTATCAAACTAGGTAATTGACATCCCTAGCCATGTAGACGGTTAAGAGTTTATCCACTATCTCACGATCACCCCATTTGTCTCCACCAAGAGACTTGATTTGATTGGTAATCTTTTTCATGCGGTTATACATCTCCTTAACGGTTTCATCTTTCTTCATGGAGAATAGACTTAGTTCATCTTCCAAAGTCTTGATTCTTGATTCTCGGACTTTTCTTGACCCTTGATGATTTACTTGGAGAGTGTCCCAAGCATTCTTGGCGGTAGAAGAATCTTCAATTTTGTCAAACTCTTCCGGACTCACGGAAGAGTAAAGAATGTTCAATGCTTGATAATTTCTTTGTAAGACATATGCTTGAACGGGTGTTGTGGCTTCTCCATCTTCCGGGATCTCACACCCAACTTCAATGATTTTCCAAAGATCCTTGTGAATTGCACTCAAATAACCAAACATTTTGGTCTTCCATTGATTATACCCCGTCCCGTCAAAATAAGGGGGCTTTCCCATGTGAATTGAAGCATTGTGATCACTAGGAATTTGAAATGTATAGTCATGACCAACTTGGTGATAGTCGGCTCTTTTCTTCACCTTTGAAGAGCTTGAAGATCTTCTCTTGTAGTCATTGTCCGAGTCATCACTTGACTCGATTAAAACTTTAGTGCTTGATTTCTCTTTCTTTCTTTGCAATTTCTTCTTCTTCCTCCAAGCCTTCCATTCTTGAAATGACAATTCATCGTCGGTTGTTTCCAAATCTTCTTCATCTTCTTGTAGCCTGTTCTTTTTCTTATCTTCTGATTTTTCAAATGACTTCTCCTTCTGAACTTCAACCATTGGATCGGCTTGACCCTTGGATGAAGCGTCACTTGACATCTTGACTCTCCAAGCGGTTAAGCTTCAAATATGGAGAACCTTGCTCTGATACCAATTGAAAGGACCTCAAGATGCCTAGAGGGGGGTGAATAGGCTAATCTGCAACTTAAAAACACTTCGAGCACGGTTAGCAACACAAGTGTCCGGATACTCCGGATATATGTCCGGATATTTCGGATACAGTGTCCGGAGTCTCCGGATATAATGGCCGGACTATCCGGGTATGAAAGAAAATGCTACTAATCACAGATGGAGATGCTGTAAATTGAATCCAATAAATTTAGAGGGACAAGTGGTACCTTTGAAGTGTTTCTCACCAGTAGTTTTACTCCTGAGACTTGTACAATGATAGATCGCCCTCAAACCCTAAAAGGTTAGTCTCACAAGCAAACAAATGCAAATGTACACTAAAATTGCGAGAGAGACACAGAATTTGTTTCCCGAAGTTCACTCCCAAAGGAGCTACGTCTCCGTTGAGGAAGAATTCAAGAGACGGTGCTCAAGAACTCCTATGCTCCTCTCCCAAGGGTGAGACCAACGCTCAAACCCTAGGAACACTTACTAAGAATTCCTCGGAGAGGAATGAAGATTACAAACCAGCTGTGATGCTCACAAACCAATCACGCAATCACAAGCGACGCCTAGCCGTCTAGGAGCTTGGAGCTCCAAGAGTAATAAACTAGAATCCACGGGATAGACTTGGATTGATGTGCTCAAGAGATGAAATCAAGGCTTACTTGCACAATCTTAGCTCTTGCAACAATCTCACTTCAAACCCTAACGAAAATCACTCAAGAATGGAGCAAAAGGGGAGTGAGAGGGCTCTCTTTTGGTTTTCTGCAGCTCTGGTCGAAAATGAGCAAGAGGGAGAGAGTGAGAGGGGGTATGGGGGTATTTATACCCCCTCTCCCAGAAACTAGCCGTTGGGAGAGCGGTACCCGGAAACTCCGGGTATATGTCCGGATACTCCGGACATAGGGGTCCGGAGACTCCGGATCAAACTGGTTTTGCAGACCGATAACAGTAACCCGGACACTCCGGGTATACGTGCGGATACTCCGGACACTCTGTCCGGACATTCCGGACTGGGACCCGGACACTCCGGGTTAGACACTGAATTTCACATTTAAGTCCCTTTTTGAGTGTTGAGATGGTTTCTTATGATTTTTGTGGGTTCTCTTGAGCACAAATACCATGTCTACACTAGTGGATCACAGTTCCCCTTGATAGTACGGCGTTCCTATACTCAATTTCAAAAATAAAATCTAGTCTTTAAGAACACTTGAGGACGCCGCTTTTCATATCCTTTTTGAGGGTTCACGCTTCTCAAAAAACTTTGCTTAGTCACCATTAGCACCTGCACACATGCTTAATAACACGATTAAATATACATGTGCTTTGTCATATATCACCAAAACCCACTTAGGGGCCTAGATATCTTTCAGGAGTCGACTGAACTGGTCGACACGTGCTCTGATGAGCTCGTCTCTCGCCAGGTGCTAATGGCGGAAGAAGGCGAGGACGATGGCGATTTGCCCATCGCCGAATTTGATGATGTATCTGAAGATGAGGTCACAGCCAATGTCGGCGATGAAAACGACGCCGATCGTGAGGCACGGAGGGCCAGGAATAGAGCTCGCTCAATCCGACGGAGGAGGGTCAATGAGCGTAGGCGATCTATGCAGCGCGAACTTGACCCTGAATTCGCCGCCTTAAGCGAACGGGGCTTCAGGACTCCGGTGGCCAACATCGGTAGGGTTACAGCCATACTCGAGTGCAGTAACGATCCGAATGTGCGTCAAGCACTTCTCTACGCGCAGAGGGCCTGGATCCAGCTGGATCAACAAAACCCGGCGTCTACCGTCAGGGAGGAGCGCATGGGCGAGAGCCGGAGCCAGGCTCACAGCTGAACGGCTGGCGGTCGTCCTCGACCTCAGCCCAGCCACAACAATGACAACACTCGCGAGAGCCAGGTCCCTGGCGGGAGGCAGCAGCCACCTCCAGGGAGTAACCCGCGAGAGGCCAATCATCGGCCTCCTCCAGAAGACCTGCGCCAGCACATCAATGGAGGCCGTGATGCGCGCTTTCTCCGCACGGTTCAGCAGCTACAAGTACCCTGAGGGCTTCAAGCCGATCGGCATCACCAAGTACGATGGCAAGCAAGCTCCTCAGCAATGGCTACGTTGCTACTCCACGGCCATTGAAGTCGCAGGGGGCTCCAACATCACCAAGGTCATCTACTTCCCGATGGCTTTGGATCCTGTGCCACTTACGTGGCTAGAGAGCCTCAACAACAACTCGATCGACTCCTAGGAGCGGCTCAAGAAGGTCTTCATCGACAACTTCCAGGGGGCGATCGCTCACGCAGGTACTCATCACGATCTTGCTCAGTGTAAACAGGAACAAAACGAGCTCTTGCGATCCTACACACGTCGCTTCTTCGACGTTCGCGCTACCATCGCGAACATCTCGCAGGACGACATCATCGACTGCTTCTACAACGGCATCATCGACCCAGGCATCTACCGAGACTTCGGGCGGAATGGGCCAAAAACTGTTGTAGGCCTTCGTGATATGATGCACGACTAATCCGAACAGGAGGAGAAGATGCGGGAGCAGTTCCCGCGGTGCCAAGATAGCAATCTGAGATGTTCAAACGACAACCGCAACGACAAAAGCCAGCGGGACTATTCGGGTCCACCCCGAAAACACAGGCCAGATGATCTCATCATGGCTGTGGACCGTCCTTCGCGAGGCAAGAAGTCGACGACGTAGGAGGAGTTCGAGAAGCTCCTGCAGAAGAAATATCCGTAGCATCCAGGTGCCAATCACGCGGCCATTGACTGTTACCATCTCCGGAGGACATTCAGCAACTCTGGTGGTGGCAAGAAGGACAAGAAGCCCATGGCCAAAGAACCCGAGGACAACGACCAAGAGGGTCAAGGGCGCAACGCGAAGTTCCAGAATGCTTCAAAGACCATCAACGTCATCTTCGGGGGCGGTGGAGACTTCGGCTCCAGGCGGGACCAGAAGCTGCTTCTCCGGGAGATCATGTCCATCGAGCCGGTGGTACCACGACCACTCCGTTGGTCGGAGGTCCCCATCTCATTCTCTCGCGACGATCAATGAACGAGCTTCTCGGAGCCCAGTAAGTTCCCCCTGGTCCTGGATCCAGTGGTGGCAGAAGTCAGGCTCACCAAGGTGCTCATCGATGGTGGGAGTGGTCTCAACCTCATCTTCGCCAGCACTCTGAGGAAGATGGGTCTGGATTTCATGGACATACTGGCTCTGAGCAAGTCCCCTTTTTATGGCATCGTCCCAGATAACGCGGCGCACCCACTTGGTACGGTAGTTCTTCCAGTCACCTTCGGCACGAGGGAGAACTACCGCACCGAGTTTATTAAATTCGAAGTGGCTAACTTCGAATCTTCTTATCATGCCATACTGGGCCGTCTGGCACTCACCAAATTCATGGCAGTGCCACATTATGTTTATCTGCTTCTCAAGATGCCAGGACTAAGTGGAGTTCTCACTCTCCGAGGCGACTTAAAGAAGTCGTATGATTGCAATCAGGAGACGATCCAGTATGCTTCGACTACTCGTGTGCCAAATGCTTCAGGGGAAGTACTCGCGGCCGCGCAGCAGCTCTTTCAGTCCGGGCTGGAGATCCCTTTGAGAAAGGCCAGCAAGTCGAGCATCCAATCGATTAACGACGTGACCCTCAATTCGATCCAGCTCCAGGTGGGTGACTCATCTAAGACCGCCATCATTGGCGCGGGCTTCGGTGAGAAATAGGAACTCGCGCTCGTCAGTTTTCTTCAGGCTAACCGAGACATATTCGCGTGGAAACCAGCGGACATGTCAGGGGTGCCCAGGGAACTGATCGAGTATAGTCTGAATGTACACCCACAGGCCGTGCCCAAAAAGCAATGCCTGCGAAGGTTTGCTCATGACAAGCGTGAAGCAATTAAACGGGAAATAGCTAAACTCCTCGCGGCTGGATTCATTAAAGAAGTGATCCACCCAGAGTGGGTAGCTAATCCCGTTCTTGTAAAGAAAAAGAATAATGAATGGAGAATGTGCATTGATTACACTGATCTCAACAAGCATTGCCCGAAGGATCACTTCGGGCTACCGCACATTGATCAAGTCATCGATTCGACGGCGGCTTGTGTTCTCCTCTGCTTCCTCGATTGTTAGTCAGGATATCACCAGATTGCGCTCAAGGAAGAAGATCAAATCAAGACCGCGTTCATCACCCCGTACGAGACATATGCTTACAAAACTATGTCCTTCGGGTTGAAAAAAGCAGGAGCAACCTACCAGCGCGTGATCCAGATGTGCATTGTTGATTAGCTGCATCGGAATGTGGAAGCCTACGTGGATGACATGGTCATCAAGACCAGGAATTCCGATGACTTGATCGCAGACTTGGAAGAGACGTTCAGCAGCCTGCGTAGATTTCGGTGGAAGCTCAACCCAACTAAATGCGTTTTCGGAGTACCATCAAGGAAATTGCTCAGGTTCATCATCAGCAACCAGGGAATTGAAGCCAATCCTGTGAAGATCACGGCCATCACTAATATGGAGGCTCCGGCCAAATCACAGATGTGCAGAAGCTAACAGGATGTATGGCAGCCCTGAACAGGTTCATCTCTCGACTCGGGGAGAGAGGACTACTCTTCTTCAAGCTCCTAAAACGCCAAGATAAGTTCCAATGGATGGAGGAGGCCGAGCGGGCCCTGCAAGACCTAAAACATCACCTTCAGTCTCCGCCGGTCCTTACAACACCATTGCCGGCGGAAGATCTGCTACTCTACGTCGCGGCAACAACTCATATTGTCAGCAGTGCTATTGTAGTCGAGCGAGGCGAAGAAGGCCATGCATTTGGAGTGCAGGGGCCTGTATATTTCGTCAGCGAAGTACTCTCCGAATCCAAGGTACGATACCCAGCAGTTCAGAAACTTTTATATGCAATTCTGATTGCATCAAGAAAGTTGCGCCATTATTTCGACAAGTACAAGATCACTGTGATTACGGATTTCTCTTTGGCGGATATTCTTCATAATCAAGATGCCACGGGGCGTATATCAAAGTGGGTAATGGAACTGGGGGCTTTGTCAATCGACTTTAAGCCACGCACTGCAATCAAGTCTCAAGCTCTAGTCGATTTTATGGTTGAGTGGAGAGAGAATCAAATTCCAACTCCAGTTGATAAGCCAGAGCATTGGACCATGTACTTCGATGGATCTCTCAAGCTCGACGGCGGCGGCGCTGGAGTCCTATTTATTTCTCCACGAGGCGAACAGTTGAAGTATGTCCTTCATATCCTTTGGGAGGTATCCAATAATGAAGCCGAGTATGAAGCCTTGCTTCACGGGCTACATTTGGCGATATCACTCGGGATCAAGTGACTACTTGTGTATGGTGATTCTCTTCTTGTTGTTCAGCAAGTCAACAAAGAGTGGGACTGCAACAAGAAGACGATGGACGCTTATGTACAAGAAGTGCGCAAGCTGGAAAACAAATTTTCCGGCCTGGAGGTCCATCATGTGTTACGGGAACACAACATTGACGCGGACATACTGTCCAAGCTAGGATCCACCCGTGCACAGGTTCCAGTGGGAGTTTTCGTCCAGGAGCTGAAACAGCCATCCATTAAGTCCTCACCTCAGGTAACCGCTGATGATGGCCTTCACCAGCCTGATCGGGAGGTTATGATGCTTGGGGAGGACTGGAGAGAGGCTTATATCAACTTCATCCGGGATCAAAAACTTCCAGCAGGGGTGGACACAAGAAGCGCAGAGGCAGCTCGTGTCATGCGCAGAATCAAGGGTTTCGTCCTGATCGACAGCAACCTTATCGGCGCGGCGCACGATCAGGGGTGCTCATGAAGTGCGTCATGAAAGAAGACGGCTACGACATATTGCGGGAGATACATGAGGGCATTTGCGGCAATCACGCAGCTTCGAGAACGCTGGTGGGAAAAGCATACAGAGCTGGTTTCTGGTGGCCCACTGCAGTGACCGATGCTGAAGACCTCGTGCGGAGATGCCAAAACTGCCAATTCTTTGGAAAGCAATCTCATGTCCCGGCTCACAGTCTCATCACCATACTGCCATCTTGGCCATTTGCTTGCTGGAGCCTAAATATGATTGGACCCTTCACAACAGCACCAGGCGGTTTCACCCGTGTATTGGTGGCTATCGACAAGTTTACCAAGTGGATCGAGTACAAGCCGATAGCCAAGCTCACGCCAGATCGGGTTGTTGATTTCATCTCTGATATCTTGCATCGCTTCGGCTCCCGAATATCATCATCACGGACCTGAGATCAAACTTCACAGCTAACCAGTTCTGGGAGTTCTGTGAAAATGCGTGCATCGAGGTCAAATATGTCTCCGTTGAACACCGAAGGGCCAATGGTCAAGTCGAAAGGGCGAACGGCATGATAATTGAGGGTCTCAAGAAAAGACTTTATGATAAAAAATAGCAAGAAAGGAGGAAAGTGGATACACGAGTTGCCACATGTCGTCTGGGAGCTCCGGACTTAGCCGTCCAAAGCCACAGGAAAAACTCTTTTCTTCCTCGTCTATGGCTCTAAAGCTATCCTGCCGGCCGACATCATGTAGAAATCCCCACGGGTTGAAATGTACAATGAAGGCGAGGCGGACGAAGCGAGGCAATTAGAGCTCGATTCTGTTGAAGAGGCTCACTGCACCACTCTTGTTCAGTCAGCTCGATACCTGCAGGGGATTCGGCGATATCACGATCGCAACGTGAGGGAACGGTCATTCAGCATAGGTGATTTGGTCCTACGTCGCATCCAAGACGAGTCTAGCCTACACAAGCTCAACTCAAGGTGGGAAGATCCGTTTGTCATCAAGCAGGTTACAAGACCGGGGTCGTATCGACTATAATATCCCGAGGGCCAAGATGTTCCAAACTCTTGGAACATTCAGAACCTGCGCAAGTTCTACCCATGAGAAAATGTTTGGAGATAGCTGATCTCCGGGCGCTCAGGTGGTCTTTTTCTTATGAATCAATTTGGAGGCTACGTGTCACAAGATTCGGATTGTAAATTTCTCTGTGAACAGACGGAGGCTACGGCTACATGCATGTTTTATATAAATCGACTTCTTGTCATGAGTTTCACGGAGGCTACAGCCACGTTCACGATACATCAACTTCTTGTCGCGAGTTTGACGGAGGCTATAGCCACGTCCGTGCTTTATCGACTTCTCGCCATGACCTTCGATGGTCGTTTGCGATGATGATCGCATCTTTCCCAACAAGATCGATCCGTTCGATTGGTTTATGCCTAACTTGTTGGATGGGCTCGCATAAGGAGCTATGTCGACTACGCCCAGAGTCGTTGCACTCGGGGCAATTTCGACTCCTTGCCGGAAGCATGGCAGCTGCGTGACGATGCTCGCGTTCTTTCCCAAATTCGATCCGCTCGACTAGTTTCTACCTAACTTGTTGGACGCGCACTCATGAGGATCAATTTTGACTACACCCAGAGTCATTGCACTCGGGGTAGTTTCGTTTCTCCCTGCCATATGTACGGCAGTCCCATGACAATGCTCGCATTCTTTCCTAACTAGTTAGGCCCGCGTGATCGGGTTGTATCTAACTTGTGGGATGGTTTCCTACCCGGAGTTGCTATGGCTACTTCCAGGGTCGCTGCACCCGGGGTAGTGTCTAGTACTTAGCTTTTAAGCCTGGATGACAATTCAGCTAAGGCACAAACAAGTAGAGACATAAAATAAAATATATACACGAGGAAACAAGTACTTGTTTTTACATCCCACTCTTGCAGTACATTTTCTATTATCTGTTCTGCTACAGGTCGGGCTTCTTGGAGGTACTCGGTGAATTGGTCTTCGGTGCACTCCGCAGCCACTCCCTGAGCAAATGTCTCTAGCTGAGCCTCCGGCACAAAGGATTTCACGAAGGCGAGGGAGTGGCTGACACACGCGACCGAGGCTTCTGAGAGGAACTTGACGACCTTCTGCGGCGCTCCGTGAAGTTGCTCCAGCAAGGGCCGCTCGCCTGCTTCACTATCTTCTAGCAGATCCACCATGTCCACCAGCTCCTGGGCGGCCCCCCTGAGGTCCTCCAGCTCCTTTTGCTGCCGCTTGTCCTTCTCGCTCAGCGTCTTGATCTGCTGAAGGCTGCCGACGAATTGTTGTTCGGTGTCAGCGATGACCTTCTGTAGCCTCTCGACATCATCTGTACGGCGATACAGCATATTCTTCACATAAGTAAGCAGTTCTTCCTTATATGTTAAGATTTTCCTAAGCTCTGCGGTGAAGATGTTTTCAGAATTTAAGACAAGTTGCTAAGTGGAAGTACTCAAGGGAAGAAAGGGCTTGCCTTGGTGCGCTTTCTTTTGTTCTTTAAGCTGCCCCTGGTGTGCCCTCTTTTCTTCCTCGAGTTGTTCCCAAAGCTCGGAGTTGGCCCTTTCGAGATTTCGCGGATCGTTCTTGAGGAGCCATGTCTCCTGAGTCCGCTCTGCCTTCAGCTCGTTGAGTTCTCTCCTAAGATAGATGTTCTTCATCAGCTCCTCGGATACTCGCTTGTCCATGGCAGCAAGCTCCTAGTGACCACTCACGAT
Organism: Panicum hallii; assembly: GCF_002211085.1. Classification (NCBI taxonomy): domain Eukaryota; kingdom Viridiplantae; phylum Streptophyta; class Magnoliopsida; order Poales; family Poaceae; genus Panicum; species Panicum hallii. The sequence goes on along the minus strand of NC_038049.1, from coordinate 36,492,073 downwards.
GGCTTTCAGCTTCTCAGATTTCTTCTGTGAGTGAGTGATCACGTTCTGCATAGAGGGGGAGATTAAGACAAGCCATTCGACAACGCATACAGGCAGAGGAGTTGTCATGTCTTACCGTGGCATAATCGTGAAATTCCTTGTAGGCCCTCTTGAAGGTTTTTATGTTACTGGCCGTCAGCATTGGGTCATCCACCAGATCTGTGGTGATGACATTCTGGTACCCGGGCCCGGCCATCAGAAGCTCTCCAGGACTCGAGGTCCCTGCGGCTTCTTCGGAAGGTGGTTGTTGGGCACCTGCAAGTCAAGATGCTTTTAGTACATAATGCCTGGGGTATAGGCAGCTAGCCGTGGGCGGTCAGACGCTTACCTGTGCCATCCGCAGGACCGGCGTCAGGGGCCTCGACCTGTTCCTCACCACCAGCCCCCGCTTCGGCTTGTTGTGGCTCGGGGGGTGGCAGGTCGGGTAGCGTCGCGTCTGCCTCGGCGACTGGCTCCTAGGGCGTGGGCTCCTCTTGGGCTGCTGGCTCGGGGGTTGGAGTAGCGGCAGCCGGCTTCGGCTTGAGCTTCACGGCGCTTGCAGACCTAATGAAGTCGAGTCCGTTATCATACAAGTCGAAAAGAGCAGAATGTTTACTATGCAACAAGACGCAAACTTAAAGCGTAGACTTGTTCATGACAGCCTTCTTCACCAGCATAGCCCGTCGTGTGGTACTAGTCGCCAGCGGCGGGGTCACACCAACTGATGGAGCGGTGCCCGCCACGGCAATGGTAACAATCGCAGCGGCTGCTGGATCTGCTCCCATTTCTTGGAGCTCGGGCCTGAGTGGAGAAGCGGGAGGACTGCAAATGGAAAATGTCAGTATGCAACAATATTGATGTATGACAACAAGTCAGATAATTCATACCTGGTGGACTCGACTTCTTGCGCTTTGCATTTGCGCACAACTCAGCGACCCTACGGGACCGAAGGCAGAGTGTCGGTTAACTCCACGGATGGTCCGGGGGAGATGCCTCTATTTGCCTCCCCCTCAGCTTCCTTCTCCGCCAGGGGGCTTCCGCCTTCTGTGGACTCGCTGCCAGGCAGAGCCTCGGCTACTCGAGCCCTCTTGGCTTTGGCTGCGGCGCTGGGGAGGAGGTGGTCCGGCCGAGGGATGTCGGGTTGTGGTGGGTAGCTCCGGTACAACTCTGTGTGCCCCTACAGAAGGTTTTCAGTTAACAGTGGTAGAACATAGTTTGTTTCCAACAAAAAGTAGATGAGTACTCACCGGTCTTGGAGGACTCCGTGCGGAAAACAATCCTAGGACGTAGGGGACGGCGTTCACGTCCAACAGCACCTGCTTGACTTGGATGAGCGCGGCTTCGTCTGACAGCTCCTCTGCGCACATGCGAGATGGATATTCAGCGCCTGTGCACTCGAATCCAAGACGGTGGCGTTGTTGGATTTGCTGGACTCGGCGTTTGAAGAAGGAAAACATAACAGACGCACCGGTCACTCAAATCAACTTATGCGCCGCTATGGTGTCTAGCAGCTCCTCAACTTGATCCATGTCCCCCCTGGAAAGCTCGATGTTCCACTCCGACCTCACAATAGGTGGACTGTTTGATGTTTCTGGGAGTTGGGGGGCATGATTTTCCACCCGGAAATGTTGGAGAGGAATTTGTATGCAAGATACTTATTGCCGGCCTATTGTCTAAGTTGGATGCCGGCGCCTCCTACAACAGATAGATTCTTGGAGGTGGGTTGTGGTTTGACTCGAAAGAGGCAGTGGAAAAGATCCCAATGGGGTTCGATTCCGAGGAAGGCTTCACAGAAATGAATGAAGATTGAGATGTGGCAAATGGAGTTCGGGTTGAGATGATGGAGCTCAAGCCTGTAGTAGTAAAGAAGGCCGCGGAAGAAAGAACAAGAGGGAAGGGCCGGACCCTATTCGGCAAAATGGTAAAATGTGACGATTTCATCAACATTTTCCATGGGGAAAGGTTCGCGGAATGAGGGGCGCCAATTAATAAGATTCTTGTCTTGGAGCAACCCCTCAGAAACAAGCCCATTAAGATCGTTCAGGGAGCACTTACTGTGTGTCCACTCCCCGGATGGCGGCTGCACCTCCTTCTTCTTTCCATCCTTCTCTAATTTCTTGGGCGCCATCTCTGGATCCGCTCGCCACGAGTTGCTCGGGGGCTGCGGGGAGAGGATCGGGGAGATTCGGGAGGATTGGGGTTCTTCAACAGGATGAAGGCGGAGCGCGGTTCTGTTTGGGAGATTTTAGCGGCTCTTGGCAAATTGCAGATTGGAAGCATAGTTTTTACTCAATGTTACCACAGGGTTAAATAACCAGCGGTTGGGTGCAGTTTTACTGTTTCGAAGTTGAAGAGTCGTTTCAGGGACTGTTTGGAAGTTGAGGGGTCATTTGATGGATTATTTAGATAAAATATTAGTTTAACCATTTTTTTCAGGGTTAATTGTCTCGAAAAAAGGGGTTTTTCGAATTCCAGATCTAATTTCCATCATTTATACCATCACACCAGTTATTTACCATATGGATAATTTTACACTGCATGCCACGACTTTTGGATCCTTATTTCAAAATCTGAGAGATTTGGATTAAAGGCTCGGGGGCTGTGGGATACGTGGCATCGACTACTTATTTTTTTGAATTTATTTAAAAAAGTAAGTAAGGAAGATTCAAGACTAATGCGACCCTCAGCCTGATTCTCCGATTCAACGTAAGGCTCGGGGGCTACTCCATATGGAGTGCGATTTTTCAATCGCACACCATATCTAAAATATAATTCAGGGCATGAACACCTCAAAGCTTCGATGCAGCTAAGTGAGTACTCGGAGAAGGACTTCAAGACGGAGCTTCAAAGAAGTCGAAGACTACTTTGGAAAGTACATGATAAGCCTGCAGTACTCAGCTACGAAGAGCTCGGGGGCTTGTCAGACCCGGGGCCACGGGACTGTGTACATAACGTAGTTTAAACAGGTTTAAGAGATTAAGTCCGTCTTATCTGTTATTCATCTCGTTTATCTCTTATTTATCCCGTATGAATAGGAGATAAAACTAGTCGATACAGAGGAAATCTACTTGAGATATATTCTGGTACGATTGCTTGGCTAGTGTTGGTTAGGGTCCTTGTAACCCTGACCTCCCGGATATATAAGGGGTGACAGGGACCCTCTCAAAATAAGATCATCAGATCATCTACACCCAAAGGAATACAAACCACCATACAGGATGTTGGGTATTACGCACCTCGCGGACCGAACCTGTCTAAGTTTTGTGTTCCTTGCATCTTCGAGTTCATGATCTCGGCATCTCCTCACCTAAAACTTACCATCTTGGACATATCCCTCGGTAGGCAGCCGGTAAAACACAGACACACGTGCAGGGAATGGAGCAGCGGGATCCCGGGGACCCTCCTTTTTCTACTCCTTATCTCTCTCTCTCTTGTGTATCTGACCCCCTCCCTTGGCCTATAAAAGCGAAGGGGAGGGCCCCCTAGGGGCAAGATGCAAGAGACACTCACGTACTCACACGAACACTTCGCCACCAGAGATTTGGGAGCCCTTTCACTCTCTCTACCATTTGTAACCCCTACTGCAAGCAAATGCAAGAACACGAACAGCTCGAACTGGATATAGGGATGTTCCGCCCGAACCAGTATAAACCCTTGTATCTTTTTTTGCACACCATCCAAGTCAGACGCACAAATACAAATTCATTAGTCGGCGATCTGAAACAGCAATAGCGCGTGGCGGTGGTATTTTGGGAAGGAAGGGGCGCGGCTGGGGAATTTGGGGAAGTCTGGGGTTAGACTGACTCCAATCCAGGAGAAAAAGGCGAGGCAAATGCATATTGCCTTCCGTCACGCACTGTAGCAGATGCCATCCATCTCCAACCGAGCATGCATACCGGTTATGGAAAATGACTCCGAGGAGAGAGACAGTGCAAAATGCAGGGCTCCACACCGTGATCCAAATCACTCCCGTACAAACGGTCAGTCCACTGGAGAGTTGGGCGTCCCCACCGTGATGCAGGCGCCAAGAACTTTGGGTGGGTCAGCAAAAGGCAAATTGCCTGCGCGCGTTGGAGAACAGCCCATGTAAGCTGGGCCGCCAAAATGCCGGAGCCATGCATCTCGCTGGTTGCCTCGCAGATATGCCTGTGCCAATCGGAGTTAGTCTTACAAGGTATCGAGTGGCTGCCGATAGGCCGCTTAGCTATTTGTGCGCACAAGTGGGCCGGTGCAGCCAGCCTAAAGGTAAAACACGGCCTAGACCTGTATGCCGACTGATTATTGGAGCTAGATACTAGGAAATACCGACGGATGATCCAATGGAAATTGTAACTATAAATACTGACGGATAGTCAGTTGGCAAACTTTGTTATTCTGACTGATGGGTTGTCAGAAATCTTTACCGAGTAACGATCCATCGGTAATCTTCTACTTTTAGCGACTCACCTCCGACGGTGTTGCGGGGCTGTGGTATAGTGTCAATTGTTAAAAGTTGATATGCATCTAGTCATTTGCCCGATGCTGACACTAGGGTTCACATGATCATGTTCATGATTGTAGTGATTCTATCCAAGCATGTTGCCAATCTGAGAATGAACATAGACAACACTGCTAGTCTGAGGAACGGATGCTCATCCAAACCATCCATGACTGATGGCCCTACAAGAAAAACGATCTTGCATTGCGCATGCTAGTACCGTACACAATTTGGTTCGATACTGTCACGAAACCATTTTAGTACCGGGTCCAAATTTGAAAGCCTCCGGAGCCATCTTAGTATCGGGCCAAGACACCAATCAGTACTAAATATTTTGGCCCGGTACCATTTAGTACCAGATGGTGATATTCGGTACTAGTCGGTGTCTTGACCTGATACTAAATGGTCCTCTACCGGTTATTTTAAAAGAAAAATATCTCTCATCTAGTCACATGTGATGTGTATGGAATGGTAAGAAAGCTGTACGTGAGGTTGGAGGTCGTGGGTTCGAATCCTCGTAGCGTCGTCGATCCAATCCTAGGCCATGTCTGTGTGTTTCCTGCACTGCCCCATCCTGAATCTGACCCAGTTCTTCAGCTGGTGAACCTTCTTCTCCGAGGGGGGAAAACTATAGGGCTGAGGTGGTTTGCAGGTAGCACACACACGTTGCAAAGGGATCGATCCACCACGAGGTCACAAAACAAAAAAAGGGCGACCATCCATGCAGATGCAGGAATTGGTGCGATCTGGACCTGGAATCCACCGGCACCGGAGCAACCGGGGGGCTATTGACGCAGGGATCAGCAGCAGCTTCGTGGGCGCCGGCACCTACCGGTTTCCTGCTTTTAACTTGAGGCAGCATCACAGCCAAGAAACACTGTTTTTTTTCAAATACTCTCAAAGCTAAGTAATTTTACAATCTTTTGAATAACTTAAACGCTCGACACACACCGAATTCACTGCGGATCTAATTAACATTCATGCCCTGGGTATAAAAGATCGAAATGGACGACTAGGTAACCAATCCTCCATAGCAGGTAACTTTTTTTTTAAATACGGTACACGCATATTCGCTCCTATAAATACACGCATTGTTGCTTTTGTATTTGTTTACACGTAATACCAGTGTACTGCCTCCATCCTAAAATATAGCAACTTTTAGACTTGATCAAAGTCAAACATTTTCATATTTGACAATTAATATCTTTAAAAGTAATTACTTTTAGATAGAAAATATTATATGTTATGATAGTTGGTTTTATTATAAATATACTAATATTATTTTTATGTTCTCATTCTTTATAATTTTTTACTATCCATGATCAAAGTTTAATTCATTTGACTATGAAAAAACTCTAAAGTAGTTATATTCTGGGACGAAGGGAGTAGTATCTATCATCCCCTCGAGTGATTTGGGAGATAGGAGGCATTCCGAAATTTTACTGAAATAGGGTCAACATTTCCGACTCGTCTTTCTTTTACATTATTGTCTTGGCAACTCTACCAGATTATTTAAATTACTCATGCTTGCTTTTTAAAAAAAACTGCTGATCAGCGCTGGATCATCAGTTCCAATAATGGTTGCTAGGGCAGGCACACATTGGTGAGAACTGAGAAGCTAGCAACCAAAAGGATACCGTGCACGCAACATCCATCCCTCTTGTCGATCCCGACCTCAGAAACCCCCTGTTAAAAGTTTCACTCTCTTGTACGTCTTTCATTTCTCTTGTAGTCTTGTACGCCATTTATTAGTATTAGCTTGTCTCTCTGGCGCCCTGGCTAGCTAGAATAGTAGTACCAGCAGTTGTCCAGCCAGTTTCAATGCAGGTCTCATGCGAGTTTCATTCCTATTAATTGACATGCGACATAAGCAAAAATGATGATATGACATGCAATTTATGAGGAAAAAGAAGAATAAACTTGGAGTACGCAGTTACCAAGAGCCATAAAACTAGAACGAAACTCCATTGAGAGAATTTGAGTTTCATCTACACAGATTCATCAACTTCTATTGATCGCTTAGATAAAATATTTAAATGGTATACTAACAAATGAAACCGTGAAGTGAAACTTTGCATCGAGAGATCTAGTTTCATTGATCATCAACTCAATGATCAATAGATGACATGACACTCTTGGAAATCTTGCAATAAAAACTTGCACCGAGAATGGCCTTACATTGTTTGCACTGTGCACCGTATTTGGCATGGAATCTATTCTTGATGGCTACCAAACATGGTTCTCGTTTATTTATTTTTTTTGTTTAAGACAAGCTGGAGGTTCCAAGAAGATAATGCCCTTATTTCTTCGATCACTTGCTCCAGTGTCCTTAACTTTGTCTGATGCCCCGGATTAGTGAGCTAGGACAGACATTGCCTCATCAGGAGCATGTGCATGCTTAATTCCAACACACTTGAGGTGCATCGATCCGTGCTATGCAATTATGCAAAAGCAGCGAGGCATCATTTGATCTCTCTGTGGTCCTTGTTCATCGATCTCATGCGAAGCTGCAGAGCATTTTGAGCGCGTACATGTGCGTGCAAGCAAGCGACTTTACACGTGCTGCGGCCCAGCTTTCCGTTGCACCTTCCACAACGGAAAGCGATCGAACCCTTTCTAGCTTTCTTAGTCTACAATATTATATTAGACGTCCGGGGGGGTTAGTTGGGTACCGGCAGCTTTTCTGTTGACTGTAGGGACCCTTGACTATACGATCCTTGACTCCAAAACCGTTTATCTAATTAAGAAACTACTACTATGTTGTTTACCAAGAGTTCGGTTGAAGAATCCATAAGAACAATATTGACGGGCAACACTAAAATATGTCGATCGCGTGCAATGCCATCGTCGAACAATTAAAAACAACATGCTTTTATGATACAAGAAAGCATATGTTTAGTAATAGGCTTTACTTTTGAGCTATTCACCTTTGTTATCACGTTCTTATCACTACTTAAAAACAATTTGCAGCGACGCTCTTTTTTTCCAGAGACGGCTCAAAAGTTAACCCGTATCTATAAAGTAATGGAATTACTGTAGCAACCGACCCATCAAAGGTGAATAGTGTAGAGGACATAACCTGCCCTAAAAATGATCCCACACAAAAAAAAATCATGACTTTCTCATATGATCTCAGATGGAGTCAAATTTTATATTAAAACTGTAGAGGCTGACGAGACCTGAACTTTGTAGTTGATAACTTTTACATTCAAGATCATTTAATAGTCAAAAAATTATTATAAGTTCTCAAATTTTAAAATCTAGAAGTTTTGATTTTTTTCAAACAATCTCGGATGCAGAGTAAGATCATTTAAGATCATTTAAAATCATAAGATCATTTAATAGTTGTGCCCTACACACGGCTATGACTATATAGTATCGCATACGACTCAAGCTATACTTTGAGATTTCCACAATCTTAATTTTTATATACACTAAAATATATTTGGTATATTTTTTCTGTATCTATAGTTCACAATAATCATAGTGTAGAAGTTTCACTTTTTTATTTGCTTTGCTATATTTAAAAACTTAAATGAATTTTTAGAATAAAATAAAAAATATTTTCAAGAACGAGTGGTGGCGTCACCCGCCCCTGGAAATGGATTTCAGGGGCGGGTTATGGCGTCACCCACTCCTACAAATCAATTTCAATGTTAATACAAAAGAATAGCATACCCAATAGAGTCACAAGAAACTGTATAGTGTGGTGGAGAAAGATGGATGCAAATGTGCGTATTTCATAAAAAAAATTATTCCTCTACAGTAGAGGGGCTTGTGGCGGTGGCTGGTTGGCTGAGATATTTTTCTTTTTTATTTTGCTCTTTTTTATTTTTTCCCATTCTTTTTAGTTTTTGAAAATCGATTTCTAGGAACGGATCATGACTCGTTCCTAGAAATCGATCTTTAGAAACGGATCATGCCATCACGTATTTCTAGAAATGCATTTCTAGGGACGGGTAAGGGCAACTCCAATGGAACTCTCAAATTTGAGCCCCTATTCCCCTCAATGAGAATCTCTCATCCAATTTTTAGCCCTCTCCTTTCCTTCGCGCTCCAACCAAACTCTCATATACCTCACTCCAACCAAACTCTCATATACCTCCTTACGTCATATGCACCTCTTTCTTTATTGATATCATGTAACTAACAATCTAAGCATTATATATGCAAATGGTATTTATTACTAACAATGATTTTATAAATGACTATATTTCCTAGTAATAATTTTTGAAAGGCATTATTTATAACCTTTAGTTTTTAATAATTTGGCAGCTAACAACTATTTGAATAACGACTACATTTGCGACGACTATATTCCAACGGCTATATTTCGAACGGCAGTATCTTTCATCTCTATATATACATACACGCTCATTCACCTCATTCCACGATGGGCCATTCACTTCATTGTTGGTTCTCCACCTGAAGATAAGCACACTCCTCGTCCTCATCGGATGATGATGACGAGCCCGAACTCATCCTTGGTGCACTACTTCATGCTCATACTCAATACCTGGCCATGCATACTCCACAATTTTTTTTTTGGGGGGGGGGGGGGGGGCTGTGTACCTGGCCGTCAGTATATTCATCGCGATAGAGAAGCTGGGGATTGGAGGTTGTACAATAACTATTTTTCAGAAGCTCCAACATATGACGCTTCTATCTTTCGGCGCAGGTGTGTAAAATTGTCCTTTTTTTTCCCTCACCTTCTGCATCCATCAATGTGAAGCTCCAACATATTTCTTATTCTTGTTTCTTTGACTCAGATTTAGAATGGCTCGTCCTATATTTCTTCGCATAGCATATGCCGTAGAGGAGCATGATAATTACTTTATGCAAAAAAGTGACAGATGTGGAAAGCTTGGGTTATCATGTCTACAGAAAATTTGTGCAGCATACATGATGATAAGTTATCGGAGTACCAGCAGATTTTATAGACCAATATTTTCGTATTGGTGAAAGTACTATCATAGAGAGTCTTAGAAGGCTAGTTAGAGGTATTATTGAAGTGTTTGCGGATGACGAGTACTTGAGATCTCCAAATGAGCAAGACACGGCTAAATTGCTTGCAAATGCAGAGCGTAGGGGTGCCTAGATTGTATGCCTTGGCAGTGGAGGAACTGTCCTAAGCATGGAAAGGTCAGTATACGGGACATGTGCATGAGCCTACAATCATTCTTGAAGCCGTTGCTTGTAAAGATCTTTGTCCTCCTACGGACCACAAAATAGAATAAATAGTCCAGATAGTAGTGTTCGCCTACACGGGCTACACGGCCGTGTACACGGCGTGTAAATATTACTTGATGGGTAGACGTGCAGTTTAGGCTATAAACGGTATATTACACGTTACACGGTATTACACGGGTTACACGGTGTGTACACGGACTAAACGGGCTACACGGCTGCTGTCGGTCAAAACCCACCGGCGAGCAGCGACAGGCAACACGAGGAGTCGGGAGGCTCACGGGACTGCTGGTGGATCCCGGTCCCTCGGTCAACGGCCCAGAATTCCAGCACACGCCCTGGCTTGATGAAGTGCTAGGCGTGCCACCTGACCTATACCTGATCAAGAAGGTGTAGAAGTTGTTATCAGTTATTTTCCTGCATGCACAGCCACGTCAAACATTAGTCCGAGCCGCGACCGGCTCTTAAAATGACTCCCAAGATCGGCTAGAAGAGCCGATGGAGCCTCTGCACTGGGTCGGACCTGTCTTTGTATCAGGTTGGACCTTCGGGTAGCTCTCAGAATCGGCTAAAAGAAGCCGATTGCCCCGTTTAACAGATCGGATCTATTAATATTCGAATGTCTTGTATGAATCCGATAGGAAAGATAAAAAAATATGCTCTGTAATTACCAAGCTAATCCAATCTACGACAATAAAGGTTTTCACCGTATAACCGGAACATCCTACGCGTGGTTAAGCCTAACGAACATGAAAGATAGCAGGACGTTAATCTAAAAAGAGGCCTAAAAACCAACTAATAAGCCAATTCCCGGAATAATCCCTCCTTAGAATACCATAAAGCACCAGACATGCAGCCGGAACATTCAACCTGTTTGAAGGGCCTAATCATACGGATATTAAACCAATTCCTTGTAGTACAAAGAACTACCATAACAGATTAGATCTACTAAGTAAGAACAGAGCAAGATGCTGCCCTTGCACCTAGGATCACATACAAGGGCAGCTAAACGATTACGAACAGCAAGCAAAGCATGGATATATTATTAAGAACTAATGCAGTATCATAATCATCTAAGATAACTAGTGTTACTCGTCATCAACAACGCTTCAGCACGAGAAACACAAAGATAAGCAGATAAATGCAATGCTGCCCCCACCATGCGGAGCATGATCGGAGCAGCATGTCAGTTACCTGAAGAAACCCTTGGGAGAAGGGATGGCGATGCACCGAGAGTTTGTTGTGAATGTTGGATTGTTATTTTTATTGAATCTCACGATACATATTTATAGTCCGGAGACATGATCTTCTTAACTAACTCTAGCTGATTATGATACAATCTCTTAACTTACAACTTTTAAACTATCCTTACTAGATACACGGCCATTCCGGCCCTTAATACGCTCACACAGGAGCCGATTCGCAAACCATTACGATGATCTCCTTCAGCCCATGTTGCTCTTGGCCCATCCTTTGGCCCAGTCAAATTATGGCGATAACACATGCCCCCCTGATTTTGGCAATGATAATTCCAAAACCATTGCTTCTTCGACTTCTAAGACTTGTACACGCACATGCCGCTCCCAATGCCATCGGACGCGACCTCTCGGCATCCAGAGCCTATACCCGCGCGCTGCCCCCCAATGCCATCGGACACGGCCCTTCGACTTCTCCCTCGGAAATCATTATAGCGTTGCTTCGCCTTCCATCTCTGCCCTTATAAACTGGCATCGGCGGATCTGCTTCTATTCATCCCCTTCCTCCGTGCATTAACCGCACCAACATATTCTGCATCCCCCGGCAATGGCTTCCTTTTCCTCTGCCTCCTCCGATTCCTCTTCCTCTTCTTCCATAATCTCCATCACCTCTCTTGACTCCGAAACCTCCAGAGAGGCAACGCCGGAGTTTGACTCAGTAGCTTCTTATGAAGCTCTCGCTCATCTGCATTGGGACGTGGAGGAGTGGGACTTCAGCATTTGGTTAGAGGATGATGAGTCCCTAACCAATGATGAGGACCTCCAGATTCTCCTTCATGGGGACCTGGACGAAGGCGACGAAGATTCCTAGGATGACGACTTCTTCTCTTCCTCAGAAGAAGATGCCAAGGACACTTCCACCGACGACGACTCGGCAGCAGGAGGGTTCCTGCACGGCGGATCGTCGACTTCTGAAGACGACGGGGACGCCAGCGACAACGCTAGTCATAGCAGTGATGATGGCGGCAACAGCGGCAGCACCGGCGGCGGCGATGGCAACAGCGACGATGGCACCAGCGCGTCCCCCCCATACAAGCGCCGAGAGTCCTTAGGGACTTACTGGTGGTAGTTTGTAGGGTCTTCCACCATTGTGCGCAGAGCCGGTAGATCGGCTTCTTTTGTAATAATTTCTTGTAGATGAACCCTTTTATTTTAGCGAGCCATTGTCTGAAAATCCAATCTTCTAAAGTCCAATGGCATCGCATCGGCCTTTCTCCTTGAATTATCCGATCCAATCCCAGGCTTTTCTTTTATTCCGGATCAGAAATCTCAAAGATCTTCAAGAACTCGAGTACCCTTCAAATGATCTCGCCAATAACAAGAGTACTCTGTCAAGATCCATCCCTACTTTTCTTTTGCCATCTGACTATGTGCCAAGGCAATTTGTCTAACTCTTCCTTGAAATTGGTTCTTTAAGGAAACGGACGTGCCCCTGTTGTTACTGCTTTCCCCCAATCCCAAATCAAGTCAAAAAAATATGATTACCAAGAAAAACCCGCAAAGAAGTCAAACCTTTTCTTTTAAGATCAAGAGACCCTTGTTTGCCTGATTTGAGTCGCGCTACAGAATCCATTATGCCGACCTTGATAAGACACCTACAATCGACTTCTTTGCTTGTTATCGAAGCTCGGGACTTGCAGGGTCCGATTATTGCTTCTAAAGTCAATGGCTTAACATTGGCTATTCAATCTTCAGTTCCGGGCGCGGACCTGCACTGTTCTTTTTTTACAGATCTGACATGTTCATCTCATTCCACCTTACAGCCTGTTGCATTGCACCGGCTTTTAAAGTACCCGATAGATACTGACCTGCAGCCTGATATGCCACGAGGTACCCGATCAGATCGACTTGATGTACCGCAAAGTACTCGATTATGTCAACTTGCAGCCCGATGTATCACATCGGCTTTCCTCACAAATACTCTGATTGTGTTGGTCCATAGCCTGATGCATTACATCGGCTTCATCACTCGTCTTCCCACATACTCGGGAAATATTTCTTGAGATGTTGGCCATTGACAGCTACCGGAAATTTAACTCCATCCAATTTTTCAAGCATGTACGCATTCCCTGGTAGAACTTGATCAACTCTATAAGGCCCATGCCAATTTGGAGACCATTTACCATATGTTGCATCCTTAATCCCTAATGGTAGCACCGCTTCCCATATTAAAATCCCAACCTGGAATTTTTTCGGTTTAACCTTCTTATTGTACGCGCGGGCTACCTTGGCCTTATTTTCCTTGATCTTTTCCAGCGACCAAAGCCTGAGTTCCATAATGTCTTCCACATTGTCGCTCATTAGAGCGGCATATTCTTCAGCAGTCAAATTATTCTGAAACTCTATCCGTCTCGAACCGGCCGTAATTTCCCATAGCAATACGGCCTCGTGCCCATACACCAAATGATATGGTGAAGTTCTTGTTGCCCCGTGGCATGAAACACAATAAGCCCATAATGCTTCTGATAATACTTCATGCCAACGCCGTGGGTATTCATCAATCTTCCTTTTGATCAGCTTGATCAAGCTCTGATTGGACACTTCGGCTTGTCCGTTTGCTTGAGCGTAGTACGGAGATGACCTGATCAATTTAATCCCCATGTCGGCAGCGAACTTTTTGAATTCATCAGATATAAACACTGACCCTCCATCTATTGTGATGGTCTGAGGAATCCCAACCCTATGAATAACGAGTTCTTTGACAAAATTGATGACGTCCATCGATGTTACTGACTTCATAGGAACAGACTCTACCCACTTGGTGAAATAATCTGTGATGGCCAAAATAAACTGATGGCCTTTACTCGATGGAGGATTAATCTTACCAATCATGTCCATGCCCCAGCCTCTGAACGGCCAAGGTTTGATGATAGGATTCATTGCTGATGCTGGTACTATTTGTATTTTCCCAAACCTTTGACAGGCCTAGCATCCCTTATAATGCTTGAAGCAATCTTCCAGCATATCAGGCCAATAATATCCCGAGCGTCTAATCAACCATTTCATCTTATGGGCTGATTGATGAGTACCACACGTACCTTCATGTAAGAGTCGATTGGATTCAATCGGCCCTAAGCACTTAAGCAGTAGCCCTTCCAGAGTCCTGTAAAACAAGTCATCCCCTATCAATACGTACTTCATGGCTCTGTAACGTGTCTTTTTTGGTGCCCCCCGATCCGGATCCTTCAAGTAATTGAAGATATCGGCTCTCCAATCCCCCTGGTCCAGCAGGTTTATTGGGAAATTGTGGCAGAACCAACCTGAATTATACCGGCCCAAGTACGCGAGTCCATTCCTGAGGGCTCCAACTTGCTTCAAATGGTATAATCCCTTGGCCTGTCGGGTAACGTCCCGATAAACCACCGGATGCAGGATCAAATAAGGTTACCTCACACGAAGGTGAGTCCCGAGATACAGTCACCATCATATTTTACATCATAGAGAATTACATTACAAGAGTTTCCAAAAGTAGTACGAAGTTCCAAATTTAGAGAAATTATTACAAACTGTTAAAGTTAAAGTTCTTGGCAGCGGAAAACATGCGCGATGATTTACAACACGTTGTCAAGACAGATGTCATGCTAGGCCCAGGCATGACATCACTCGGTATCATCAGTGTTGGCCGGGGACGGATCCCATTCCACGGACCAACCATCTAGAAGAGCACAGTGCCAAGATAGGGGAAAAGTAGGGTCTTCAAAGACTTTACCTGAAAAACATATAACTAGCAAGACTGAGTATACTAATACTCAGCAAGGCTTACCCGGGATTGGGTATACTTTAGCCCGTAACTAGACTCATGAAGGTATTTCAAGGGTTCTGGGTTTATTCTCAGCTGAAAAGCAACAAAGAGTAGATCCTTAATTTCAACTTTTAGCTATCAGGTTCTAGTTGATTATCCATTCTAGATAAGCACCTATAGCTACTCAAGCAAGGTAGAGCTCTTTACATCAACCATCAGCATTACTCATCATATAGTTGCTCTTGTTACTCTGTGTGATAAAGGGATCAAATAGTCTCAATCTTCGTGAGAAGCGGACGATTCTGAATCGAATTTAACCTTGCAAGGTAAACCTAACTCACACGCTTGGAGCACCAAAGGGTCCTTCCGAAGCAACCGTTTGCATTTCATTCCGACTCGTGGATCAGATCCACTACAAGCGACTGCAGGACCATACGCACTTCCAAAGTGTAGGACGTACGCCTGTAGCGCGACTACATGACCGTACTCCTAGTTGCTCTTGCAACACGTATTCCCACAGTTGAATCAAGTAACCAGAAGAACCAAATACATGTGGTGGAGGTATGTCCACTCCTCGGGCCGATTGGTTACTAGGCTTACCGCTTACCATATTTCGCGGCATGTGGCTAGTACTTTCAAACGCTTAACCCCGATCGGCACACACCGCGACCTTAACCAATTTATCAACACAGACGGGGTATCATTCCTTTCCATAATACTGCACATAACCCCGTCCGTCATCTTTATAGTGATTACAGGAATACAAACATTGCAACTCCTATATCGCGCGAGTGACAGGAAATCACTCGACTTCTACCGGTCCTATTAGCAGAGCATCTATGCAATAAGGACTCAGGTACAATACATCATCGGTTCCTAGGGTTTAATGCATCTAGGGTTTCATTTCATCTCCAAGACATAATGCATAGGTATAGATAAATAGACATAGATTGCAGTTTAAATAGAGTAGTGGGTTATGTCCGGGGCTTGCCTTCTTGCGTAGAGTTGGGGCAGTAGTGTTAGTATTTTCCGAACTTTGGTTCGGAACTTCAGTTAGATCCTCGGCGACGGTGGTCGGGTCCTTGGATAACTCTTGGTCTTGCTCTAAGATTAGATCGTAGTCTTCGTTGTCGAACGTCATCGTTTCTACATGATATGCAAAGATATAATTTAAGGAATGCACACTTTTTTTTATTTTATTTCACAATAAAGTTGCAATCCAAACAGTTAACACACATGAACTCACAAAATAGAAGGGGGTTTAGTTTTGAGTTATCACTCATAATTAAGTCATAATTATAGTATTGAATTTATTGAAACAGGAACTAAAATATTTGAATTTGAATACAAATTTCAAGTTTAAATTCAAATCCTAGGGAAATAGAAGTATAAAGTCTTGAAAATTTAATTATAGACTAATTATCAATATATTAGATCATGACAAAAAGATCTAGTTAATTAAGCCTAAGGAACATACTTAATTAATTTCATAGCATTTTAAATTTGAATTGCCCAAAGTCAAAAGAACTTAAATTACAAAATAGTGTTGGGTTTGAAACTTTTACATAAGTTTACACATGACCCATGGAAACTACATACCAAAAATTACAAGAAACAAAGTAAGCATGTAAAAGTTATGCATCCTTTACCCTTTTACTTTGAGTTTAAAATAGATTCAAAAATATTTAGTTTCACACCAAACCTTATTAATAAAAGTTGTAGGGTTTGAAATCTAGTTTCCAGCAAAATTGGTTTGACAATTTTTGGAATTTTCTATAGTTTTCTATCAATTTTACAAGCTAACTGCATGGATCACATAAAATAACAAAACATTTACACAGAGGTCCCCAGGGGTATTGTTTCTCTGAGTCTTCTAGTTTGCAAATAGCCCCCTGGGCTTTTGCTCCTCCTAACCCGAGATCCTTGCCGGTTCAAAACAGGGGCGTGGGGTTTGACCGGCGTGCACCGGCGACGGCGATCACCGGCGGCGAGGGTGGAGGGGTGGGGAAGCACCAGTGAACCCTTGCGCACATGTGGGTGGCTGGAATCGGGTCGGGGCAAGCTGTGGCGGTGGCTCGACGGAGACCGTGCGGCCGGCGATGGGGAAGGACGGCGGGAAGGGTGCTCCGATGGTCGGGAGGGGCAGAAAAGTAGTCGAGGAGCTTCAGGGCACGGTGAGGATGCTCGGAGTTCAGACAATTGAGGTCGGGGAAAGCCGGAGGCAGGTGTTCCACGGTGAACAACCAGCGGCGGCGGTGGAAATCACGGGGAGCTCGTCGGGGCGCCGGTGGGGTGTTCTGGAGTACCAAATGAGGGGTCGGGGAGCTTCGTGGGGTTGATGTAGTGCTGGCTAAGGGGTCGTGGTGGCGCGGAAATGCTCGGAGTGAGCTGTCCACGGCGAGGTCGAACGGCGGCGGGTGGAGCTCGCCGGCGATGATGCTTCGGCTGAGATTGGGCTGCGACTACTGGCTGGGGAGCATGAGTGGGGACTGGGGAGGCTTATTAGGGGGTCAGTGGAGGCAATTGGTGGCCGATGGCTGCTGCCCACGGTGGCCCGGGGCTCACCGGAAAGAAGGAGCGGCGGCGGAGGTGTTGGAAGCTCGGGACGTGCACAGCGAAGGGAGAAAAGATGCAATTGGCGTCTCTAAGATCTCCTGATCAGGTTGAGTAGAAGAAGAGAGAAGAGAAGGTGGGCGTGGGCACAGAATATGGCGGCGACGACGTGGCGGCCAGTGGGCGGCTCGGGACGCCGTGGCGCGCGCACGAGAAGGCAGCACGGGAGGGGAGCAGGGCTAGGACAGGGAGGGGATGACACGTGGATGCGATCCCATCAGGAGGTGGCGCGACGGCGGCGGCAAAGCGGCGACCAGGGGCGGCGTACTGCACCGGCGATAGGGGAGGCAGGGGAAAATAGAGCAGAGGAGCATGTGCTCGGGGAGGAAGAAGAGAAGGAAGGGGTCCAGGGACCTGTTTGCAAAACTTAAGAATTACAGGGACCCCACAGGAAAGAAAGATTTTCCACTGATCTAGAGATCTAATGAGGAAGTGCCCAAAATGAAAGTTGTAGAGTTTTTCAAGCTCTACAATTTAGCTTTAGGGATCAAATTCAAAAACTCAAAGTTTGCAGTATAACATGTTGAATTTTGTACAAGGTAGAATTTGAATTACCCTTGTCTTTACCAAGGGGAATTTGATCAAACTTTTGGTATATTTGCAAATGTTTAAGGAATGTCATGATGACTAGTACTTTTACAAGTAGGCCCTCAAGTAAACATGAAAGTTACTTTTATTCCACAATTATCTTGCATAAAAGACCCTATGGCTTATGTTTATTTACAAATAGGCCCCTATTCTTACTTAAGGGCTTATTTTCCTTAAAATTTTAATCTACCTTTACACTTTTTCCTTATGGTAGCATAAATTAACACCTAATATTATATTTCTCCTAACTTCTAATGCTATCTTCCACTTCACCCTATTTACATTCAAGGACCTATATCTTATAGAAATTACAAAGGTACCCTTAATTATTTGTACTCTACCCATGTACCATAGCAAGCACACACTCTTTACACTAAATCTAGTGTCTAGATTTTTAATTACCTGAATGTCACAGAAATCAGCTCTATCCGTCGTATCCTTATAACCTGAAGCCACCTGGGCAAGATCATTAGCCTCTCAATTTTGTACTCTTGGTATCCAATAGAAATTTATATATCTGAACCGGGCCATTAGCTCTTGACATTGTCTCCACAAGGGAAACAACAACTCACTCTCACATTGGTACGCTTCCGTGAGCTGAGAAATGACCAAGTTTGAATCCCCAAAAACTTCGACTGCTTCTGCTCCGGCTTCAAGAAGTAATTCCATACTTTTGTGCACCGCTTCATACTCGGCTAGATTATTGGTGCAAGGTGTTGGCAACCTGATTGAAAAGGTATATGTTGCCCCCCGAGGCGAAACGAGCAAGATACCTATGCCAGAACCATCTCCACAGACCGATCCATCAAAATACATTGCCCACGCGTGGATGGAAACCGCTGCTATGTCTGAGCTGGTCCTTTCTGCAACAAAGTCGGCCAGCGCCTGCCCTTTGACTGCCTTCGCAGGCTGGTACCGGATATCAAACTCTGACAAAGCAAACATCCACTTACCGAGTTGGCCTTTCAGCACCGGGGCCGACAACATATGCTTGATAACATCTGATTTACAGATGACAATTGTCTCGGCAGAATGCAGGATGTGGCGGAGTTTCATACAGGTAAAGAATAGACAAAGACATAATTTCTCAATTTCGGGGTACCTGGTCTCTGCATTTAACATCCTTCTGCTGAGGTAAAAAACAACTCTCTCCTTGCCATCATGCACTTGTACGATGACCGAAGCGATGGAAGTGTCACCTATTGATAGATAAACATGGAATGGCTTACCCTGCTAGGGTGGTACTAACACAGGCGGCTTGGATAAATATTCTTTGATATCCTCAAACGCCTGTTGTTGCTCTGCCCCCCAGCGGAACTCGTCATTGGCTTTAATTTTTACCAACTCCATGAATGGCTCGATTCTTCCTGACAGATTGGAAATAAATCTCCTGACAAAATTGATCTTGCCAATGAGTTATTGGAGTTCCTTCTTTGTAGTAGGTGGCACCATTGTTCTTACAGCTTCTTGACTTTATAGGCCGATCTCAATTCCTCATTCATGAACTAGAAAACCCAGGAACTGACCGGCCGATACACCAAAGGCGCACTTCTTTGGATTCATTCTAAGCCCAAACTTCCTGGTTCGTTCCAAAACCCGCTGTAGATCTCCTAAATGCCCCTCAGCCGATGCAGATTTCACCACCACATCATCAATGTAAATTTCCACCAGCTTACCGATCAAGCCATGAAACATATAATTCATGGCCCGTTGGTATGTAGCACCAGCATTTTTCAACCCAAAAGTCATGACCACATACTCGAATAATCCCACTGCACCTGGTACTCTGAATGCGGTCTTATGGATATCCTCTGGAGCCATAAAAATTTGGTTATAACTAGCGTTGTCATCCATGAAACTCAACATCTTGTGACCAGCAGCTGCATTAATCAACGTCTCCGCAACCGGCATCGGGTACTCATCCTTTGGTGTGGCTCTGTTGAGATCTTTAAAATCCACGCAGACTCGCCACCGGCCATCTTTCTTCTGTACAGGCACAACACTGGAAATCCATTCAGCATACCTGCATGTCCTGATGAAGCCTGCTTCTAACATCTTTTCGACTTCTTTCTTGACTTCTTTTAGAACTTCGGCCTTCATTTGCCACGCTCGTTGTTGGAACGGCCGAAATCCTAGCTTAAGAGGGAGCCGATGCTCAACAATACTTCTATCCAACCCGGGCATCTCTGTGTAATCCCAGGCAAAACAATCCGTATATTCTTTCAGCAACACTATCATCAGCTCTCGCAACTCTGGACTCAACTTCCTGCTGATAAATGTTGGCCGCGGCTTATCCCTAGGACCAATGTTGATTTCTTCCAGCTCGTCAACAGATGTGAACCTGTATCCTAGTTTCCGTTCATCCATCAAGTCGATGCTGCAAGTAAACGATGAGTACGATGTAAAAGGATTCGGCCGATCGCAGGGACCGGCCGACTTGTTCTTTTCATTAATTTGTGCCACTTTACAATCAACATATGGCCGGTTGCTCGAGCGGGCCTCTCTGTGATCATTATAATGATGTAACATGGTTGACAAAAACAATACACTTCTTATTTTTTGGAGCCGATCGCAGGGATCGGCCTCTCCTGTTACCTTGGTACAGACTAACTTTGGCACCCCCTCTACTCCGTAAGGCCAGTGGATAAGACTAGCCTCACCCCATTTTTTGTAGCTTCCACGTGGTCACAACCTTCCAAGCTAATCCCTGAGATAGGCTCCTGGTCTACTGCGTCCCAGACACTCATGGCAGCATGTGAAACTTCAATAGAATCATCCGCATGGACTACTTCTACTTCATTTCCATCCCATTGAATCAGACATTGATGCATCGTAGAAGGAATACAGCAATTGGCATGGATCCAATCTCTTCCAAGCAGGACGGTGTACGAGCCCTTGTTGTTGACAACAAAAAATGAAGTAGGGACGATCTTGCCTCCTATCGTCAAATCCACGCTGAGGACTCCTTGCACCTCCAAAGTTTGTCCGTTGAAGTCACTTAATGTGATGTTGGTTTTAATCAGATCCCCAACAGAATGCCCCAACCGGCGCAGCACTGAGTACGGCATTATGTTAACCGCCGCTCCTGTGTCGACTAGCATCCTGCTGACAGGCTGGCCGTTTATGTGACCCTTGAGATATAAAACCTTCAGGTGCCTGTAATTCCTCTCTCGGGGCTTCTCAAATATGACTGGTCGTGGCCCCAAGTCAAGCTGAGCTACTGGCACCTTCTCATGGCCTGGTGCATGAAACTCTGCATGAAGAACAAACACCATGTGTGCATTAGCCGATGTCTTTACATCGGCTTTCGACTTCTTGGGACGCCATACCTTCTTAGAGGAACTCATCTCTGCTTTTTTAGCGTGGTGAACTTTCTCAGCCAAATCTGGTCGCGCTTTCCTCAGTATTTCCAAACATTGGGCCTCGGCTTCTTCCAGGTTGCGCAACCGCTGCACCCTCCGCTTCTGGGACCGGTTAAGCCCATTAGGGCACCAGCGTGGTCGGTGATATTTATCTTCCTCACCTTCTGAATTTTCCTTTGTGCGTGATGACTCGACTTGTCCATGGTAGGGCTACTTTGGTCCTAAACGCTGAAAAACTGAAGCACTTCTTGCATCTTGCTTCTGAGACTTGCACTCTGGGCAATCCTCAAGGGTGGGTAGTCGTTTCATACCAGAATCCCAGCAGTACTTGAAGAACGGGCAATGCCAATGATCTCGCGTATCCTCTCGCTTCCTGAGGCATTTCCTAGTGCGCCGCTCGTATTCTTCTTCTTCAGTCTCGCGTTGGAGACGCTGTTGATACTGATTCTGGTATTTTCTCAGAAAATGAGATGAAACCGGTCGTTGATTCCTGACGTGCCTGACCTGTTATTCGGTGATATAGTCTCTTTCTTCTTTTTGGGGCCGATCGCGGGAATCAGCCTCCTGCTTCCTTGCATGCTGACGTGATGTATGTCCTGCCATGTTAATACTGAGCATAAAATCCAGCTGACGACGTGTTGATCGGTCGTACCCTTCCACCATGTTTACATTCGGGAATGGTTGAGTATCAACCTTCATGGCGTACTGCACCAAGATTAATCGGCCTTGCTCAATAGCTGATTGTATCTGTCGCCGGAGTTCCTTGCAGTCACCAGTACCGTGAGTGAAAGAGTTATGCCACTTG
The DNA here is from genome assembly GCF_002211085.1 of Panicum hallii. Taxonomy (NCBI): domain Eukaryota; kingdom Viridiplantae; phylum Streptophyta; class Magnoliopsida; order Poales; family Poaceae; genus Panicum; species Panicum hallii. The sequence continues at coordinate 36,470,025 of NC_038049.1, read as the reverse complement.
CAGTATGATCTCCCCTGGAGCTCTTGAGCTGTTGGGATCTTGCAACCTTCAGGGAATTTCAACTGCTTCTCCTTCAAGAGTAAGTCAAATATCTGTTCGACTTTGCTCACATAAAAATCAAATCCTTTCGAAGGTCCCTGTTGTTTCACCCACTTGCAGGACATGGGTTTTGCCCGCCCCCCCCCCCCCACATGCCCACTCCACAACTGCTATCTCTTGGTCATCCCTAGAATCTTCGGAGTCTTCAGCGTCAACCATTACTACTTGACGTTTGAACTTATCTTGGTATAATTCTGGGTGGCGTTGCTCGTATACTGTCATCTTTTGTACCAGATGTGCCAAAGAGTTGAACTCCAGCTGGAAAACCAGATCTCTGATCGGTTTTACCAATCCCAAAGACGCCAATTCAACTGCCTCTTTTTCTGAAATCCGAGTCGAATAGCAATGGTTCTTAACTTCTCTGAAACGCTGGATGTATTCCGCCACCGTTTCTTCTCGCTTCTGGCGGACCTGTGCCAAATCAGCAATCCCAGCTTCTGTAGCTTTTGAATGATATTGTATATGGAACTGTTCCTCTAGCTGCTTCCAGGTGCGGATAGAATCAGGACCTAATGATGTGTACCATCCAAAAGTTGGCCCTGTGAGAGACTGCGAGAAAAACCTCACTCGCAGTGGATCCGACACCGAAATCATCCCTAGCTGCGCCAGATACCGGCTCACGTGCTCTATGGAGCTGGATCCTTCCGCTCCGCTGAACTTGGTGAACTCGGGCAGCCGATACTTGGGCGGCAGAGGAATCAAGTCGTACTCGCTTGGATACGGCTTGGTGTAGCCGATCGCTCTCCTTCTTGGGAGAATGCCAAATTGATCTCTCAAAATGACACTAATCTGATCCACTGTATGAACTCCTGGGGCCGAGTGCGTACCTTTGTGACTCGGCCCTATCGCGTAAGTAGCCAACCATGCCTATTTATCGGCATCGACTACAGATATTCCTCCAGTTGTTCTCTGCGTAGGTTGCGCCGGGCTACCGCCATCTGGTATGTACGCACAAACATACCTATGTGGTACCTCTTTTGGGGGTTCACTAAAGAATTGGTGATCAGCAGGGTCACCTCCCATCTTGTACATGACGTATGCTGGAGAACCATGTTGCTCTGGAGCTGCAAACGTGTAAGGCACTGGTGGCCTGGCTTGAGAAGGCAACTCCCCTTTGTGACTCCCTAAATCAGATCCTGTTGGAGAGTACTGGTGTTTCATAATCTCCTACACCACACGTACCGCGACGCGCTCAAGGGTGTTCACCAAACTCTCAGAATGTCGATGTAACGAATGAGCCACCATGTAGTTGACTTCATGGCGGAGAGCTCACGTATGTTCTTCCGTAGGAGTAGACAGATCCACTTCGTCGAGTACACCTTCTGATGAAAATCCCTTCCACCTGATGCCGTGGTGACGGGTCCTTTCAAATGAGCCGATGAGATCAGCTTCAAAAGCAGCCTTTATTTCATCATACTTCTGCTTGTGCTCATCAGACAACTCTTCGTAAGTAATCAGGTTCTCGTTCGGCATCTTGACAACGAAAGTCGATGTAGCCGAAGAAAATGATGCAGTCGGTTGTAGTCGATGTAGTCAATGAATTAGTCGATGTAGTCGATGTAGTCGATGTAGTCGATGAAGTGGTCGATGTAGTCAATGAAGTGGTCGATGTAGTCGATGAAGTCCCACTAGGCATGCCAGAATGTGTTGTCGGTCAAAACCCACAGGCGAGCAGCGACAGGCAATATGAGGAGCCAGAAGGCTCCCGGGACTGCTGGTGGATCCCGGTCCCTCGGTCAACAGCCCAGAAGTCCGGCACACGCCCTGACTTGATGAAGTGCTAGGCGTGCCACCAGACCTATACCTGATCAGGAAGGTGTAGAAGTCGTTATTAGTTATTTTCCTGCATGCACAGCCACGTCAAACAATAGTCCGAGCCGCGACCGGCTCTTAAAATGACTCCCAAGATCGGCTAGAAGAGCCGATGGAGCCTCTGCACTGGGTCGGACCTATCTTTGTACCAGGTTGGACCTTCGGGTAGCTCTCAGAATCGGCTAAAAGAAGCCGATTGCCCTGTTTAACAGATCGGATCTATTAATATTTGAATGTCTTGTATGAATCCGATAGAAAAGATAAAAAAACATGCTCTGTAATTACCAAGCTAATCCAATCTACGATAGTAAAGGTTTTCACCGTATAATCGGAACATCCTACGCATGGTTAAGCCTAACGAACATGAAAGATAGCAGGACGTTAACCTAAAAAGAGGCCTAAAAACCAACTAATAAGCCGATTCCCGGAACAATCCCTCCTTAGATTACCATAAAGCACTAGACATGCAGCCAGAACATTCAACCCGTTTGAAGGGCCTAATCATACGGATATTAAACCAATTCCTTGTAGTACAAAGAACTATCATAACAGATTAGATCTACTAAGTAAGAACAAAGCAAGGCGCTGCCCTTGCACCTAGGATCACGTACAAGGGCAGCTAAATGTTTACGAACAGCAAGCAGAGCATGGATATATTATTAAGAACTAATGCAGTATCATAATCGTCTAAGATAACTAGTGTTACTCGTCAGCAACAACGCTTCAGCACGAGAAACACAAAGATAAGCAGATAAATGCGATGCTGCCCCGACCATGCGGAGCATGATCGGAGCAGCATGTCAGTTACCTGGAGAAACCCTTGGGAGAAGGGATGACGATGCGCCGAGAGTTTGTTGTGAATGTTGGATTGTTATTTTTATTAAATCTCACGATACATATTTATAGTCCGGAGACTTGATCTTCTTAACTAACCCTACCTGATTACGATACAATCTATTAACTTACAACTTTAGACTATCCTTACTAGATACACGGCCATTCCGGCCCTTAATACGCTCACACAGGAGCCGATTCGCAAACCATTACGATGATCTCCTTCAGCCCATGTTGCTCTCGGCCCATCTTTTGGCCCAGTCAAATTATGGCGATAACGGCGATAACAACGGTATAGGAAAAAAAGGTTCTAAATGGGCAAGTAGCATGCCGTTTAGGGTAAGTAACGTGCTATTTAGGATAGAGAACACATCGCTTAAAGGTCTTGTTTAAAGATTCAATTTTAATTCACGCAAAAGTGAATACAAAACTCTCCAATAGTCATTCTCACTTGAAATTATTTTTTAACTTGTCATTATTGTTGTTAGTTTTAAGCATATATACATGTTACTGTACTTATATTTGTCAATATGGTACAAAACGTGTAATCCGTGTAATACAGTGTACACGGCATGTACACGGTCTACACGCTACACGGATCCACACCGACCGTCTAGCGTTTACCGTTTAGGTAAACATTGCCAGATACATACCACAAATTAACAAAAATTGTCCTCCTACAGACCATAAATTGTTCATACATAACAAGGTAAATAATAAAAATTGTTCATACATAACAGACAAGACCCATAGTCTCAAATTGATCACCATGAGCTATACGATTTTTACCTTGCCTTTCTTTCTCCTCCTTCTGACCCTCTGGCCTACATACCTTTCCTTGGTGAAGTATGACTTGGACCGTCCTCTTCATCAACACGGTGACTTTCATGTGTTCCAGGAGTAGCTGACCTTGGACTTGTTGTAGTAGATTTCTTCTGTTTTTTGTTGTTGCTGTTGCAATGGAGGTCCTTCCACTTCTGGGCATGCTGCAGAGGTTCCAACAGTGCAGTAAACCAAATGACCTCTTATCTGAGTCTGCATCCTTGTACAGCACACATGCTTGTTGAATCTACACAGATCACAATGTGTTAGTAACCATACATACAACATGCATATACATTTCGAAACAAGTCAAAGGAAAAGACTTTATACCCTGTCTTGATGTGTGACATCGCTTTGAACGGAGTACTTGATTGTACCATGAACAAAATTTGCTAACACTTCCTTAAATGATACCCCAACGGTGTGAGAGAGAACTGATATTACGATCAGATTCAAAGGTCTTGTGCTTGTGGTAGTACTCATGAATTCGCTGCCAATAAGTGCTGCGAGTTTGATCAACAAATTGAACGGGATCCATGCTTACTTCTATCCATGCCGACGCCAACAAAATATCCTTCTTCTCGCTGAAATTTCTTGTTCTCTTCTTGTTCTTGATCCTATCTTCAAGGGGGGAGAAACCTCTGTAGGTGCCTCTGTAGATGCTTGTTCGTCAGGCATCGCTCCATAATTGATCTCATCAGCATCAAGCTCACTGCTTCCAACATTGTTCTCCACTAATTCCACCCAGCTTTGCAAATGACCTCCTGCAGTTGAGCATGAATAATAAGATTTAAACAGCAGCAAAATCCTATCACATGGACTAAACAAAATCTAATTGAGCAATACTGTCTACTATCTCTGCATCTGCATTGTCTTCTCATTATCTAAAAAGAATCTGCATTCTCTCACAGAGTCTACACTGCCAGCCAGGGATAAAACCTCCTCTGTCCTCTATCGCACACATTGTACCTCAACCACTCTCTTCTATCTATAGCAGCTAGGCAAGCAGCTATTGGTGTGGGACAGGCCGGCCGCGGCGTGCAGTGCGAGGGGCAAGCAGCAGGCGGCGTGCAGAGCGAGGGGCGGGCCGGCTGCGGCAGGCGCGTGTAGCGCGAGGGGCGGGACGGCCGCGGAGCCCCGCATCGGCACACGGCAATGGACGGGCCGTCGACGGCCCCATCGGGCGCGGCCTCGGGGCGGGTCGCCACCGGTCCCCTCGGGAACGGCCGCGGGGTGGTTCGCTGCCAGCCCCCATGGGCGCGACCGCCGGCCCCATCGCCATGGCCGAGGGATGGGCCGCCACTGGATCTACTGGTACCATTTCCCCTCCCTCCCCTAGACTGCATGGCCATCGGAGATGAGAAATCGACATACCTGGGGAAACCTCCGTGGATGGCGCGGGGGGGGTGGGGGGAAGCTCCGTGGAGGTGCGGTAGGGCCGGCCGTTGGCGCCGTTGTCGAATGAGAGCTCGGTAGAGGAGCTCCTACGAGTGAGAATCGGAGGGGGAAATGAGGTCGCCTCATCCGTCGGGGTGGGATGAGAGACCGGTTGGAGGGAGATTTTTACGTTTTAGCCCTTATAGATGAGGGAGGGGTCCAACAAAGAGCTCGGTTGGAGTTGCCCTGATGGCGTGACTTGTCAAATCAGGGATGGACACGTTACCAACCGCTACAAATAGTTATTTCTAGCTGCAAGAAGTAGGGACGGGTACCGCATCCGTTCCTAGAAATATATTTTTATCTGCCCTTAAAAAAATTTAGTGTATTGTAATAATGGTCAGATATGTTACACTGAATGTAGAGATCAGGATGTGAACTATTCCATTATTAAAAAAAGAAGCATATGCGAGCATATAGAGATGCTCAAGGTACTTGGGCCTAACAGCTTGTATATTTTCGGCTAATAACTTTTTCATTAGTGGAAACTGTTCATGTCGGTAAAAAAGCACCGTGACGACTTAGTCAATCTTAAGATACACACCATCTTAGTTATTTTTTTTAGGAACACACACCATCTTAGTTGGTACATACGGTTGTAAGAACTTCCTCATGAGTTGTTATATATGTTGTTGAAGTGAATTGATGCTCCTATCTTGATGGGTTGTTACTTGTTATCGAAGACAGGATAGATAAGCTTGCATTGAGCGATGAGATGATTGAAGATGTCCAGAATTCGGTGGCCTGAAATTCGATCACGGTATGATTATGGAACCGACAGGAGAAGAACCCAAGATCCGTATGTCAAGAAAGGGTTTTAAATTTCGTCCTACACATATATCCCTGTGCCGAATCCCCCGCCCGGGGCCATGCCTGTGTGTCTCTTGCGTGTGCTCCGCGCTCTCGACTCTGACTGCCTACTTAGGGCCCCTTTGGCAGAGCCTCCCTGATTCTCTTGATCCGCTCCCTGATTCTCCTTGGGAGCTGCTTCTCCTGATCCTCCTGGAGAATCAGAATCAGTTTGAAAAATCGTTTGGCAGGCAAACTGATTCTTATGTGCTGATTGCATGAAAATATGTATAATACCCTTCATTGTATATTCTTTTTGCAAACTTGCAAACAAAACTGAAATAATAGTAAAACAAAATCAAAATATTATATATAAATATTATATATAGAGAATTTAAGGATCTAGAGTAATCCAAAATACGATTGAGAGTCTAGAGTCATCCAAAATACAACGCAAAATCATAGGGATATCCAAGTGTCAGCCTAGAGTCATCCAAAATACAATTGTCAGCCTAGAGTCATCCAAAATACAACGCAAAAGCATAGGGATCTCCAAAATACACAAGTCATGACCACAATACAGAACCAATCACCTTCTCTCCCAAATTGCCTTAGCTAGATCATCACGAAACCTATTCATGTTTCTAGTACTAGCTCCTGTGGTGGATGTGTCCGATGCATTTTGAGGCATATGCCTCCTATAGCAGGTAGGAATTGTAGGCACATAATCAGGATCTCGATCATACCTTTGAAATTCCTCATCAAATGCATCATTCTCACGAATAAAATTGTGAAGACATATTGTAGCAGCTATAATCATCATTTGTTTATCCAGTGGATATGTCGGCATCTTTAAAAGGATTCTCCATTTCATCTTCCATACACCAAATGTGCGCTCCACAACATTACGAAGACTTGAGTGCAAGTGGTTGAACAGCTCTTGCTCACCATTTGGTGGAGCCCCGTTCCTCCATTCTGGAACATGATATCTCTGACCTTTATACGGAGCTAAATAACCATCTCTATTTGGGTAACCAGCATCGACAACATAATATTTTCCTATGTCATATAAGATAAAAATTTAGTGTTAAAGCAACGAATAAGTGTTAAAATAACATATAACAAATGATACAAATAAAAGTATACCTAAAGGAGGATGTGGGAAGATATCTTCATCATTTTCAAGTGCATGGTACAATACCGTAGTATCATGCATAGAACCAGGTTGACCAATAGATGCATATATGAACCGCATGTCAAAATCAACTACTCCCATCACTCTCTTTAATAGTCTCCATGACTCTCAAATCATGATCTTCTGAGTCACTCGAGTCTCTTTCACTCTCAAAAGAAGACATCTATTCAAAAGATATATAAAAAAAATATAAGATAACCATATATTATTACAACAGGAATCAGCTCATGGAGAAATATTGTTATACAACAAGAATAATGTCATATATTCAATAAAAGATGGTACAATACAGCAGGGAAATAAATCATATGTTCATGGAAAAATAGTACAACCACACTAGTAAAATTGTGTAAAGTTCATAGAAAAAATTGCACACAAGGAAAAGAGGTACAGAGAAACATGCAAACAGCATGTTCTCGCACTACATGGATGAATCATTCTTAGTCATCCACATATGCTTCATGGTAAGCCATTGGAATCGTTCTTCCGGCGTCTCCAATGTCATAAACATCTCCCTTTTAGCCCGCTTGACAAACACTTGAGAAGCTATGAAGTGTTCTTTGGTCCCTGGAACAGCTCCACACTCCCTCACCAAAGTCATGACATCTCTGATGGAATAACCAGAACTTTCATCCTTCCTTGCCAAAGACTCACATGATGCAGTGCTCCTCTCACTCAAAGCAACGAGCTTGCTCAATTCTTTTTGCACCCAATGTCCTCCTGAACTTTTTGGTTTTTTACCCTTGTCTTTCCGGTTAGAAGGAGCAGGACGCTTTCCTTGTGAAGGTTCAGGGGAGTACTCTTCACAGTCATCACTTGCTTCATTAGCCTCATAATCTTCATCCTTGTCTTCCGCTTCATCAGCTTCGGCATCTTGTTGATTAGTAGGTGCAGCACCACTTGAAGGAGCCCAATGGTCATCTCCTGAGTTCCGAATATCTTCAAACATGATAGTCTTCAATTCTTCAAACTGAAGGGGTCCATCTTTGAATTTGCTAATTCCTGGATAATCCTGCAAACATATACAAATAAGTTTAAAAAATTGTTGGCACTTCAAATATATGCAAAAAATAGCCTTATAAACTCGTAAGGCTACCTTATTCAGCTGCTTCCACCTACTATCCGGTGCTTTATAGGTTTTCTTCTCATTGTCCCATCCTAATCCGGTTTCCTTAACCAATCTTTTCCAATTGGCATACTCTCTTCTCATCTTATCCCATTTATTTTTGAACTGCATTTTGGAATAATTCAACTCGGTCTTGTCCTTAAATTTTTCCATCACATTCTTGTAGCCACTCTTGTTAAGGTGAGTGCCACTGCGATTGTGTGTCGTCACTTGTTCAGCAAACAACTCACACAAAAGCTTAGTGTTCTCCTCATTCCAATCTGCGTTGTCGGACATCTTGCTGTCCAAAAAATAGTTCACATCGAGTAGCAGCATATTAAGCAAAACTATTGGTAACAATGAATAAAAATAGTGCACAATGTTCTACAAAGCTATCACTTATTTCTATATGTTTCTACATAACATACATAGCACAGATAACCTTTACACATGCTGTTGTGGGAAAATTTTGCATATACACTGTTGATATGTGACCCAAATTCAGAGAAGGCCGGGTTTTCGTAGCGTAGCGGAGGCCCGTCGCTGGAGGCTTGGGCCGGAGTGTCAGGGGGGGTGCGGGGGGGGGGGGGCGAAGCCTCCCCACAGTACGGATCGTTTCCTACTCGGTTTAGGGTTCCACCTCTATAAATATACTTTGTAAGCCGCAGGAGATAATCTCTTGTGGTAAATCTCCTGCGTTCTGTAAACACCCCGAAAAATAGTGAGATTGCTTGCTGGTCGGCGCCCGTGGTTTTTTTCCCTTCGTATTGGAGGGGTTTTCCACGTTAAATCCGTGTCATCTTTGTGTTTGATCTACTTCGTATCCTATTCGATTTCTAACATACACAAGCTGTTGTGGAAAAATTTTGCATATAAATATGCTGTTGTGGGAAAAATTTGCATAAACACATACTATTATGGGAACAAATTTGCACAGGCCAAAGCAATACACCAATACCTTCCTACTACGGTCGATGGGCAGGAGGTCGGTTGCCGGTTAGGAGGGAGGACGCCGGGCAGCAAGAGATCGCCGGGCAGCAGGGAGCACGCCGGCCAGCAGGGACGTCGCCGGTCAGGATGGAGAAAGCCGGGCAGCAGGGAGGTCGCCAGCCACCTGGGAGCTGGACGGTGAGAAAGGGGCGGTCGCCGGCCACCAGGGAGGAAGCTGCGGAAGGGGAACCTGCGCCTGTGAGAGTGTCAGGATGCCAGCGGCCTGGATCTGGACGGCCGGCCACCGACCGCGGCGGCCTGAACAGAACGACAGGGAAGGGGGCGGACGGCAAGAAAACAGGGGAGGAGGACCTGGAGACGAGACGAACGGGGGCGGCTCACCTTAGGGAGCTCGCCGGCGGCCCGGATCTGGAGGGCTGGACGGAAGACGGCGGACGGCTGGGGCTGGACAGCGAAACCCTAGGCGGCGCCCTCCATTCTCCTGTGCACTCGTGCTGGGGAAGGGGCGCTCGAAGGGGAGCGCTCGATCTGGGAGGGTGGGCTCCAGGGGGAGGGAACGGGCCTGGGAGTTTTGTTCAGTGGCAATTGCGGGTAATTTTCTACCAACTCTATGGGGAGGTCTATTTTTTGGTTGGTTGAGAAGCTGTTTTGGGCGCGGGAGGAGCTATTTTTTTCCGATTCTCCGATCCCTTCGTAAAATGAGGAATCGATTCCTCTGCTCCACGCGAGAATCGCTCCACAGAAACACCCGTTTGGTAGAGCTCCTCGGATTCTCGGGGAGAATCAGGAGCTGGGAGCTCTACCAAACGGGCCCTTAGTTTGTTCAGACGAAGAATCGCACAGTTTCTCCATGCTCCCGCCGGCATGCTTGCACGCGGAAAAGAAAAACAAATTCCCCACTCGACACGGTAAAAAGTTTTAATTTTTCTATTTGAAACTGGTTTGAACTTTCATTCACTATTTGATACTGCCATTCATTTCTTCTGTTAACCCGGACAAATAATAGCCTGTGAATTCTCCCCTCTCTTTTCTTGAATGAAACGACCATCAAACTACCTCCAAAATTATGAAAAACTTTTCTCGTGATATAAATGATGGAGAGGGAAAAATTTTGCACAAAAAACACATACATAACATTTAAAATCTTAAAATCAACATTCAACAAAATAGGCTACTTTTGAAGTTTATCCAATTTTTTAGGGCACATTATTACTTTCCAAAAATTATGAAAAAAATACCATGGCATGAAATAATTTATAAAATTATCTTCAACCATAAGTTACTTAAAAAATCTTGAAATTATTTCAAAATTTGTTTCTTGAAAGAACTTTAAAATTACTTTTTGTTAAAGAAATTTCTTATTATGTAAAGTAGTTTTATAAAATCTTTCATCACATTATAGGGATATTAGGTGTTTTTATAATTCTTGGAAACTATTTTTGTGTCCAAACAATTCAGATAATCTTCAAAAGTAGCTTATTTTGGTGAATTTTAATTTTAATATGTTAAATACTACCTATGTGTTTTTTTTCAAAACCCGTTCATCTCCATCCTGTATATCTCTTAAAAAAGGTTCTTGAATGTTGGAGGTGATTTCATAGTCGTCTTAGTCAAAAATAGAGAGGGGACAGTCCACGTGTTACTATTCGCGTGAGTTATAACTAACGGAATTGACGGAAGTATCAAACAGGGAATCGGAGAGCATGACAAGAAAAAACAAAGGAGAATCGAAGGGATTTTGATTTAATATTCAGAGAAGCGCAGAAAACAAATAGTGATAGGTCAACCGCTAGGACCTTTCTCCATTCATTTCTTTGTTTTAACATTGTACTTGTACATGCTGTTACTGCTATAAGCAGGCAAATTACCTGTAAGAAGGCAGCAACCTAAAGATGCCGTGCACGCAACATCCATCGCTGTTGTCCTACGTGTGCCATTAACAATTACTATACATTGTACTGCTTGCAACTATAATTATAGGCATATACTCCCTCCATCTCGTCCCCAAAAAAATGCAACCACTACAGGAAAATAGGATATTTTCGTCAGCCAAATGCCGACGAAAATAGGCCAAATGCCGACGAAAATAGCTATTTTCGTCGGCATCCCGACGAAAATAGGCCGACGAAATAAAGTCGACGAAAATAGGATTATTTTCGTCGGCTGCCGACGAAAATATGTTCACGTTTCGTCGGCCCGAAAATACGTCAAGTATTTTCGTCGGCTTTAACGGCCGACGAAAATAATCGAATGCCTACTAAAAAAATAAATCTATTACATAATTGAAATTTAGTACTATATGATAAGTAGATACATGTTTTCCTTCCATAACCCACTTCACTCATTTACAAAGGCATAGCTGCATTTCCTCAGTTCCAATTCAAAAGATTAAAGAGAGAGAATCTCTGCAGGATTGTATAACCAGGAAGGAATCTAATTAGATACTCTGAACCTTTAAGACGACTCCTTGGCTCAATTTATAGGGCATTGATGTCTCACAATATCTGCCTAGTGATGAAATCAAGTGTTTATTCTTGTGCCAGCTCTAACTAAAGCTTCTAGATTTGGCATGAACTGAAAGCTCAACTATTATAATATCATGAACCCTATATGTACACCATAAGCCTTGTAACAAAAATAAAACCACTATTAGTCCCATGTAATGGCTGCCTGGCTGGAAATTAAGAATAGGCGGTATGATAGTCCACATCACTGTTTCATAGAGAATAAAATAAAATAGTAATCAGGGACACAGGAAGAGTAGCACTTTTTTTCATTAATCATTATACCTTGAAATCAACAAATGCAACTGGAGCTCCAAGCTTGTTTTGCATCTTCAGCTTCACAAATCCCGCGCAACTAATTACGCAAATAAGCTTGTCAAAACAAAATTAAAGGCTTAATCCCATCTCATGAAGCGTTGATATATTGGCAATACCTCGAGAAAACATCTATGAGCTCTTGCTCTGAACAAGCTGGACCAAGGTTCGCAACAAAAAGAGTAGGACATGGAGGATTATTTTGAGGGGCAATTGTGGATGAATCCTGCAGGCAAGTGCACGACATAAATACGTAAACCTTGAACCTCTTTCAATAAAGCATCTCATCCAAAAACGAAAAGAAACAGATTAAAAGCTGACAGTGTTGAAACATTTCAGTTTCTTAAATCCTAAGCTCCGTGGTTCTTGTTCATAGAGACATGGGATTTATTCAGTATTCCACTAAACAACTTCAGTTTTTAATGCATATGAAAGCTACTAGTGCATATGAAAGCTACTAACCTACTACCGGCGCGGGGGCCGTGCGCCCGAAGCGGCGGTGGCCGCGGGGCCGAGGCGGCGGCGGCGCGGGGGCTGTGCGCCCGAGGCGGCGGTGGCCGCGGGGCCGCGCGCCCAAGGCCGTGCGGGCGCGAGGCTGCGGTGGCCGTGGGGCCGAGCCGCGCGGGGCCGCGCGCCCGAGGCGGCGGCGGCGTGGGGGCCGAGCGCCCGAGGCGGCGGCCGCGCGGGCCGCGAGGAGGCGGTGGCCGCGGGGCCGAGCCGCGCGGGAGCGAGGCGGCGGCGGCGCGGGGGCCGGGCGCCCGAGGCGGAGGCCGCGGGGGCCGCGAGGCGGCGGTGGCCGCGGGGCCGAGCCGCGCGGGGCCGCGCGCCCAAGGCCGTGCGGGCGCGAGGCGGCGGTGGCCGTGGGGCCGAGCCGTGCGGGGCCGCGCGCCCGAGGCGGCGGGGGCGCGGGGGTGGGGCTGGGGCGGGGGGCTCGGGCGCGGGTGAGAGAAGACCGTGCGTGTGGGGATGTAGAACGAGATCCGATCGGGCTATTAGGGTAACTCTAATTTCGTCGGCCATCAGAGGCCGACGAAATTAGACTTATTTTCGTCGGTTTAGGGCAGGCCGACGAAACTAGTCCATTTATTTCGTCGGTCAGATCTTAGCTGATGAAAATATGAGCACTTTTTCATCGGTCTGAATGGACCGACGAAAATAAGTTCTAATTTCGTTGGCCTGTTTTGGCCGACGAAATAAACAGTCTATTTTCGTCGGCTTGATTTTGGCCGACGAAATTACATCTGGCCGACGAAATTGAGCTGTTTTGGTGTAGTGAACTCTAGCTTCCCAAGGAGTCAAATAATTTCAAGTTTGACCAAATTTGTATAAAAAATTACTAAGATTTATGTCTCCAAATAGATTTAGTATGAAAATATATTATATGATTAATCGAATGATACTTATTTTGTAATATAAATAATAATACTATTTCATATAAATTTGATCAAATTTGGAATTATTTGACTTCTCGGAAAGCGAGAGTTGTATTTTTTTGGATGGAGGAAGTAGCCATCTTCATTCTAAAGTAAAAATAAAACTTTTTGTCCTTTCTCTTGTACGGCATTTGTATAGCCTTATTACCTACTATACAGTATACACTACACCACCAGTTTCATCGGTTGCACCGTGCTCGGTGAGTCCGTATTTGGCATGTATGGAATCTATCTACATACGTTGAGAGATGATGGTCACCAAACATGGTTCTATCTCTCTCTCAATTGTTTAACACAACTGACCTGGTGATTCCAACCACCAATGATAATGCGCGAGTGTCCTTAACTCTGTCTTATGCCTCCGGTTCCTTGTGAGTGGCCTCATCAGGAGCATGTGCATGCATATGCTACCTAGCCAGGCCCATCTCACGCGTACGTAATGACACAACACCAATATAATTCCTTATGCTAATGTGCATGAAAGAAAAAGAAAACAAGCCAAATGGGGTACATAAACTACGTACCCAACAAGGGAAAGAAAAAAGAGGGTGTGTAATTATATTGATTGATTGGTTGCCACAACTTCATGAACTGAATCTTCTGAAGAAAAAAAAGCATCATCAGTTTTGTGTGGCCCTGTATGTGCAAAACTGCAAAGCATTGTGTCCAACCAACTTTTACACGGGCTGCCTATAGATGCTAGACGCGGCCAGAGGCTTTCCGTTACACCTGCCGCCGCGGAAGAAAGCGATGGGTCATCTGCGGCCGCTCGATGGATCGATCTCGCTGCTACCTCATTCGCTGCAAGCTTGTATTGATTTGCCAATGTTTTTCTTTATTCAGCTCCATTATTTTTTTTAAAAAAAATGTTTTGTCAGCTCATGCATGGCCATTGGCCGGGAGTAGTAGTACCACGCAACAACGTCCTGTACGTCTTGTTGTTCAGACCTTTCTTTCTTATTAGTAAGTAATCTGCTGTATTAATTAGAGGTCCTGGGTTTAGTTGGGTGGCTGTGGACATTAGTTAGTAAGCTGGCTTTGACCACGTAGTCGTCTTGTACGCGTGCGTGATTCCATAATGTTCCAAGGATTAAGACAGGTACGGTCGGTCCCGATAGAAGGGACAGGCTGGTGACCCTTCTTCCTCCTTGTCAAACGAATCTTCTCATGGGTAGTGTTAGAACCAAGAAATGGCTGCCATGATCCGTACGTAAGGTTCTGTGCTGCAGCCCTCTGAGGCAGCTAGATGCATAATGTATGCGCACGATCCGACGGTGCCAGCTTGGCCCTGCTGTTCCGCTGGATCGATCGAGTAGCCGGAAGAGTTGGGTCGGTCTCGTACGGGCGGAGATGGGTGGATCCGACGAGCGCTGCTGTCCATGCTCGCTGCTCTTCAATTCGGTCGGTGCTTTGTTTACCTGCTCCCACGCGCTGCGGTGTCATTCTTTTCCCTTTTCGAATCTACCATTAATTCCGCGGTGGAATACGTTGTACGTCGCCTTCACCTGTAAGTACGTTAGCGTACCCTCTCCGTTCCAAATTATAGGCAGTTTTAAATTTTCTAGATATATTTATCGTGTTCACTATAAGACATGTGCTTATACTTGACAAAAGATTGTACTCAAATGGTGTGCAAGTTATCGTGCGCCATACATTAATTTGTATCCAAACCAACTTTCTAGAATTAGGATTCTGCAACAATTAATAGAATATCATGGGAAGAATAACTTCCCTTAGAAACTGATTTTGGACCGTGCATCAAGTTGCGCCCTATAAAAACGAACTGAGCGAGTAGTGAGTACCTTTTAAGGCTCAATCGCCGAGAGATGTACTAGGGTGGAGTCAAATGTGGTGAAGTCAAAATAAGCTCACCTAACATATACATAACCCGTGCAGCTTAAACTTCATGACACTGGCGTGTGCGTGCATCGTCGTACTAATTAATTAATAGTTTACACCGGCCGGGCCGAGGCAGCCAACGTGTAAAACCTTTGATCCCAGCTGCCCCGGCCGGACAGCCGTGTCAGAGATTTAATAAGTAACTAGCATTAGTCAAGTTTCCGCTCAAAAAAGAGAAAAAAAGAAGCATTAGTCAAGCTTAAACCCCATTACGATCTGCATCGGTCGACGTACACACTCGTGGAAGTAGCCGGCTGATCGATCTGATCATCACATCGCAGGTAGGCTGAACGTCTGATATTTCCCGAACAACGAACGCGTCAACTGACCCCCGGCCCCTCCGTCCAATGCAACTGATGAAGCCGTGGCAAGATCAGAATCTCAGTGTTTTAAACAGACGCCGTGACGACCGCTTGATCGTGACGGTTCGTGTTGTTTAATTCAACCACACACGAGCTAAAGTCAATGGTGTGCGGTCGCAATTAATTATTAACAATTTGATTTGAAATATAAATAGCCTCTCTCTCTCTCTCTTAACGAACGGGCACGAGATTGTACCTATCTCATCGATAAGGTGGAAGTAAAATAGCCTCTCTCTCTCTCTCTCTCTTAACTGCTGTTTGGGTGAGTGGTAAAACAGCCGTGCAAATTATCGGCACTGCCGGCTAATAAAATATCCTTGACTACAGCATTGCAGGCATAGCAAGCGTAAAATTGGAGCTCAAAACTGATCAAACTTCATGTCACAGCTCAGACCGGACCATAAAATTTCAGATCAATATGTCAGAATTCAGACGGGAGCATCGGATTGGACCTCAAGAGCAATGAAATTCTGATAAGAGCTGAACTTCAAGTGTCTGTGGACGCAGACCTCAGCATTGACGAGCCATGGAGTCGAGGTGCCATTGACGAGGCCATGGAGTGCCTGGGCACAACTACCTTAATGAGCGCCATGTCCGGGCCACATAGACGCACATGTTTGAACGCAAGAACTCTGTGAGAGAGCTCCAAAGCACGACACTGCAGTGATACTGCATACTGCAGTCCGTAGTAGAGTAGAGCATGCAGTAGGGAAGGACGGTGTCAGGAGAGGTGCATAGGAAAACGAAGAGAGATGCAAAGTGGCGACGGATGGCCGAACGTCTCTGCTGCAGAAGAAGAGGAACCTGATGCCAGATCTGTGCAGACCAGATCCGGATGCAAGGAAGCAGCGAACGGGGCTACCTCTTGTTAACTGCGCTCGGCCAGAAGAGAGTTGCAGCCAGCAGAAGGAGAAGAGGAGAGGCGAGCTCCGCCCCGATAAACATCGGAAAAATAATGAGCCTCTAGACATGATTATTCTTTTTCGGATGTATTGGACCAAATCGGTGGTAAAAAAGATTAGCATCCCAACCATTCAAATAGCCTTTTTATGTTTGGCTCGGGAAAAAAATTAGAGCAGGCAATTTACAAGGGTTTTGGTTTCAATACCGGTCTTCGAAACAGGCCCTACGTGTGCATGATTAGCAATTTTCCCCTTCTTTTTAGTTTTGCTTCTAGAAAACACGAGGGGTATACATACATTGATGTACGAATTTTTACCAGGTGTACGTGCTAACGTGTTCGATCCACTAGCATCAGAAGGATATTACTGACCTACCGACTCCATCACTTGTGTGCCACTCGCAGGGACCAGATGCATGAGATGACATGGCAGGCGCACTGAACATTTACAAGACCTTTTTTTTCCCGGAAAAGAAACGTTTACAAGATCATGCACACACGAATTCGGGGCTAGCACGCCTAGCACTGCTGGGGTGGTACAACAATGTGTTTCATCTACTGTACTACAACTCCCTAATAATCTTTCTGTTCCTGATGATGATTTGCCTAGCTAGCAGCTGCTGCAGCTGATCGTGCAGATCATCCGGCACGCGTTGCTGCAGGCATCTTTACAGGCGAGCGATCGGCTCCGGCGGGGCTTCATGTGCTCTCACCAACTTTCCAGCTTCCAACCTTCTCCTTGTCTCCCCAGCTGCAGCCCCCCCATCTTTCCGTATTTATTCTCCGCGGATGATGGGTGGGCCCATCCTTCCATACCCGTGGGGCCCACGGACAGAGAGCTCTGCAGCATGAAATAATTAGTATTAGGAAGGATTATTGTATATTTTATTTCAGAAAAAAGAGGTTTTTTTTATATTGGTGGCCGGCCAATTAAGCTTCTCGTTTAGTTTAGTAGCTGAGTCACTGGAAGCGCAGTGACAGTGCAAGTATGATATGGTTATTATGAGGACATGCACGTTTTCTTTTCCGATTTAAAATCCACCAAAGTGTCCACTCTCTTCGATGCATCGGCATTGCACGTTTTGCATCGTTTCGGCAATTTTCCGATAAAGTACCTTGGTCCTCCTCTAATGCTTCAACATGAGGTAAATTGGTCCGACAAAACAGCTGACGACTACGAAATGAATAGACACTTGCCGATCAGAAAAGGAGTAAATCCGGCGAAGGATTGAGTTTCATACTGATTTGAAAGTTGTACCTTGATCCTCTTCCTGCTACGAAACACCGACAATGTTGATGTCCTTAGGGCGTTCGTGGATGTCATCTCCTCATGAAACAACGCCGACTCGGCGACTATGTTGTGCATTTGGAACCTATAAAATGCTCAACAACTGTATATGCAGAAACTGGATGGTTGACAATATAGTATTAAGATTCACGCCGATTTGAATTCGACAAATATATTTTGCAACAACTATACTATTAACATCCTTATAGCACTTGCTACAAAATAACAATGGTGCCGTGTTTCCTCTCGAAACGATAACGACCCGGTGATTGAAGAGTCGACACAAGTAGGTTTTAGCAGCACATCATCTTTATGTGCTCCCGGGAAACCCTGACCGAGGTTTCAGGATGAATCAAAGCCTCAAAGGTCCACAAGTCCATCCTCAAAAAAAAAAAAGGTCCACAAGTCCATGGAAGCAGCTGAGCTCACACTGACAGAGTGGCATAGCCGGCAAAAAAAAAAATGCTGACACGTTCTAGTATGAAAATTACGGAAAAGCCCATACGAGACAAGGCCAGTAAAATAGCGCGTACTAGTAGAGAGAGAGTAGTTGGCGCGCTGATTCAGCGCAGTTCCCGCACTCCACGCGCCAACGCCCCCAAATTTCCGATTTTTTTCCCTCCCCTCCTCTCCCGCCGCGCGCCGCGCCATGCCGCCGCCGCCGGAGTCCGGGGACCCCGGCCTCGCGGAGTGCCTCCGGCTGCTGGAGGCGGTGCCCGCCGCGGCGGCCTCGGCCCCGGCCTTCCGCCGCCACTGGCCGTCCATCTCCGCCTCGCTCGCCGCGCTGTCGGCCGCCCTCGCCAGCCCCGCGTTCCCGCCGGGCGCGCCGCTGCTCGCGCCCCTCGCGGCCGCGCTCGGGGCGCTGATGTCCGCCGCGGCGGACGCGCCGAGGCTCGGCCACCTCCACACCGTCTCGCTGCTCTCCTCCTCCGCCGCCTCGCTGTCACAGCTTGCCGCCGACGCGCGCCTCCTCGCCACGCCGGCTGCATCCGCCGCCGCCGCCGCGCCCGGCGGCGCGGACTCTGGCGCGGACGCGCTGATCTCCCGGCTCCGGCTGGGCTCCGCGGCGTCCCGCGCCGCCGCGCTGGAGGAGCTGGCGGGCTCCGCGGCGGCGCTGCCGGCAACCTCCGCCGCCGCGGCCGTCTCCGCGGTAGTGGCGCTGCTCGACTCCGCCGGCGGGGACCTCCTCCTCCCGGCCTCCCGCGAGCGGGCCGTCTCCGTGCTGGCCGCCTTCGCGTCCTCGGACGCCGCGTGCCGGTTCCTGGCGGAGGAGTCCGGCGCCGTGGTGCCCCACCTCTGCCGCGCGCTGGAGTCCGGCGGCGCGGGCGCGGAGCACGCGTGCGCGGCGCTGCTCCCGCTGACGGCAGCCTCGCGGGACGCGTCGGCCGCCGTGGCCGCGCGCGGCGGGGTGGCGGCGCTCCTCGCGGCGTGCGCGGGCGGGACGCCCGCCACGCAGGCTGCGGCGGCCGGGGTGCTGCGGAACCTCGCGGCGTTCCCGGACCTCCTCCCGTGGTTCCGCGACGAGGGCGCGCTGCCGCTGCTCCTGCAGCTGGTCTCCCTCGGCACCCCGCGCGCGCAGGAGCTGGCGCTCGGGTGCCTCCAGAACCTCACCGCCAGCGACGGCGACGAGGGCCAGAGGCTCAAGGTCGAGGCCTTCCAGGAGGGCGCCCTCGCCTGCGTGAAGGACTTCCTCGACGCCAGCCGCGGCGACGAGCCGGGCCTGGCGCCGGCGCTCGGGCTCCTCCGCAACATGGCCTCCTTCCGCTACATCGCGGAGATCGCCGCGTCCGCCAGCTTCGCCGCGCACGTCGCGGCCGCGCTGGGCAGCGACAGGTCCCCGACCCGCACCGAGGCCGCGCTGGCGCTCGCCGAGCTCTGCGGCAACGCCGCCAAGTCGAGGCACGAGCTGGAGGGCGCCGTCCCGCGGCTGATCTGGATGCTGGAGGCCAAGCCCGTGGCCGAGCGCGACGCCGCGGCTCGCGCGCTGGCTGCGCTCCTGGCGTCGTCGGGCGCGTGCCGGAAGCTGTTCCGGCGGGACGAGCGCGGCGTCGCGAGCGCGGTGCAACTCCTGGACCCTGCGGGCGCCCGCGGCGTCGACCGACGGTTCCCCGTGTCGGTGCTGCTGGCCGTGGCGCAGTCCCGGCGGTGCCGGAAGCAGATGGTGGCCGCCGGCGCGTGCGGGTTCCTGCAGGGCCTGATGGCCGCCGAGGTCGACGGCGCCAAG
Organism: Panicum hallii; assembly: GCF_002211085.1. Classification (NCBI taxonomy): domain Eukaryota; kingdom Viridiplantae; phylum Streptophyta; class Magnoliopsida; order Poales; family Poaceae; genus Panicum; species Panicum hallii. The sequence continues at coordinate 36,450,055 of NC_038049.1, read as the reverse complement.
AGGCTCGCCGAGTGCCTCGGCAAGGGGAAGATGCTCGGCGTGTTCCCGCGGACGTGACGCCGGAACCCGTAGCTGTCGCGGCGACCGGAACCAAGCCTTCTCCTAGCTCTGTATGTATCAATCCAGCTCCTGCTTCGATCTGCTTCTTGCTCTCCGTGTTCGTGTGCGTGTGTGTGTGATGCTTGTGATGATGATCTTGTAAATGTGGGTCGTCCTGTTGGATAGCGTAGAGTTGCTAGATTATTACGAGTGGCTTAGCGTGCTGGAAACAATAAGAACACCGAAAGATCTTGTACGTAATGCAATCCCCGATCTGATCTGATCTGATCTGAAGGAATTCAGCTTCAGCTTTCTGACAGATGATGAGCGCCACTGTTCATGTGTGCTACTCCACATCAAGCTTCACTCCACTGTTCTGTTCCACAGCAATCTGGCAGGTTGTTTTCCTGTTCTACCAGGATGTCTGATCTCATTATCTGAAGAAACCCACCTAAGGTTTCTTCAGAGGCCGTGCATGAATCCGGCGCCGTCGCTGTCCAGGCACAGGGGCAGCTGAAGCTGACCGCGCCGGTAATCGCGGATCAGGGCCGGTGGCCATCAGTGATAGCCGTGATTATAGCCTCCTCGTCGGGTGTTGACGGTGGTCAGCACAGCAACGCATCGTCCTCGGCTCCTCACTGACCATGGACGGGGGAGGAGGGTGCAGGACTGCAGGTACAGGTCTGACCGGGGCCATCGGCGGCGCCCGCAGCGGCAGCAGGCAGGCAGCGTCTTGAATAAAAGGGATGGGGGTTTGTACGGGCCGTGCTGCATGGTTGGTGGAGGCTGCAATGCCGTGATCTCTGCCGGAGGCCGGAGCAGATGCCAAATGCAGGGCTGGGCTGGCTCTTCAATACGTGTCCCCTCCCTCATGTTCGTTTCGTTTCGCCCCCGGGTTGTTTTGTTCCCTGATGATTCGTTTTTCACTCATGGTGACTGGAGTTGTTACTGTCCCCGTTCCTCGCCTGTAACCAACTCTGATGCCAATGCCGTGCCGGTTGACTTCTGACCGGACGGTCCGATGCCGGTGCCGTGCCAGCTGCAAGACGGCAGCGGCGTGCCGTCGGCCGAGCCAGATCCAGATGGCGCGAACCGTGGCGGTGGCCAAGCTGGAAGTCTGGAACGGCCGTAGGGCTGGTGGCGTGCGTGAACGAGCACACGGTCACATGCTCACATGGCGGCCGTGCCGTGGCATGGCTCGGCGGGCGGCGGCGCGCGGTCTTCGGAGGAGGAGGAGCACGTGCTGCTGCGGCAGACACGGAGGAGAGGACAGAGGAGGGTGCGCCGAACCTGAACCAGGATCATGCCTGTCGTCGTCTTCGGCTCTTCGTCCCGCGGCACGCGCACCCTGCAGTCTGGGCCCGTGTGCTGGGGTGCTGCAGTGAGCGGGGGCTCCTATGTACCTTCGGGTAGATAGTTTTGGAGTTTTTTTAAAAAAGGATTTAAAGAAATTAAAATTCAAAAAAGGGTGCGAGTTGGAAATAATTCGAAAAATGGGTGCCTCCCGCCCGTTGATCGGGCGGGAGGGGTGGGGCCGGGGATGGGCGGGATGTTCCAAAAATATTTTCAGGCTCCTCCCGAGGGCCTCTTCGCGAATAAGAAAGTTTTTTATTCGTGAAGAGGTCCTTGAGGCAGGAATCCCGCCCGGTCAGAGGGCGGGAGGTATCCCGCCCGGCTAGTGGGCGGGATGTTGCCTTCTTATTTTTTTTTGTTATTTTTTGTTGGAATTTATGATTTACAAACTATTTGAAATTCAGACTTTTTTCTAATACAATATTTATTCGCCATACTCTTTTGTATACATATAAAATTTTAATTCAATTTTACGAAAAAGATTGTTGTATCTAAAACTCGTATGAAGATGGTTAAACGATAACGTTTTGCAACGTAGAATCCAAATATTACGATAGTACGATACATCAACCAATTAAAAACAAAATAGTATCATACAAAAACAGTTTAAGTATAAAAAATCCACCGAATTAGGAGTATCTACCCCGCCTATCCCGGACCTCGCGCTCTCTTGGTCCTCCCCCCTAGTCCTAGCCCGTCGGCGTATATGGTCCTCCGAGTACGTAAATGCATCTGGAGCACGGTGAGGACGAGGCGGAGGAGGTGCAGGCGTGAACGGGTCATCCTGGGACTGTGCACCTGGAGCGTCATACATCTGGGAGGGACCAATGATGTCAGGCTCGGCGCCGCCGCCCACCAACTCCGACCAAGTGGCGGAGCCGCCCTCCCAGTCGTCCCAGTCCGGCACACCGAATGGACCACCGTATGCAGGAGCTCTCGTACGGTAGGCGGGGCCGGGCAACTCAGGTATGTTCACAAAAAAGTGGCAGGTTCGCTGGAGCAAACCGCTCCTGCAGCTCCGCCCTCCAAGTAGGTGGCACAGCAACCGAGCCAATAGCTTCACCCGCAATGGGAAGCCCGAGCAGGTACAACACATCCTGCAACGTGGGGGCCATCTCCCCGCACGGCAAGTGGAACGTGTGCGTCTCCGGACGCCACCTGTCCGCCAACGCTGCAAGTAGAGAGCGGTCCAGCTGCATCCGCTTCTTGGCGCCACCGTCTTGACCGTCGCCGGCCTGAACCATACGTGCGAGTGGCAGCAAACCAGCCTCACGTAACCTGTATATTTTGCATTGTGGTTACAATTATCGTACAAGCTATACATTAGTTTCGTAAAAAAATACAAAGTATCACCTGTCAAGTCAACGATCGTCCAGGTGCAACAACTCCTTTGCTACACGAGGGCGCAACTCGTGAAGCTCCTACCCCTCCAACGCTGCCAGGTACGACCTGTGCCGTTCATCGATGTTCGCGTTACGGAGCTCCGGTGTCTGCGCCATATCTGCATGAAAAATATAAGTACCGTAAGACATATTCCTACAAACAATTGAAATACTAAAAACTATTCAAAATATAACTACTCTAAGAAATATATCTGAAAACTATTGAAATTATAAAAACTATTCAAAATATAACAACCCTAAGAAATATATCTAAAAACTATTAAAAATACTAAAAACTATTTATAATAGAACTACCCCAACAAATATTTCTAAAAGCTATTAAAAATACTGAAAACTATTCAAAATATAACTACCCTAAGAAATATATCTGAAAACTATTAAAATTATAAAAACTATTCAAATTATAACTACCCTAAGAAATATATCAAAAACTATTGAAAATACTAAAAACTATTTATAATAGAACTACCCTAACAAATTTTTTTAAAAGCTATTAAAAATACCGAAAACTATTGGAAATATAACTACCCTAAGAAATATATCTGAAAACTATTGAAATTATAAAAACTATTCAAAATATAACTAACCTAAGAAATATATCTAAAAACTATTAAAAATACTCAAAACTATTTAAAATAGAACTACCCTAATAAATATTTCTAAAAGCTATTGAAAATACTGAAAACTATTCTACGTATAACTACCCTAACAAATATTCGTAAAAATAATTAATAATTATACGATTATAACGAGAATATACCTCCAAACCGACGTGTGGACAGGGTTTCGCCGCTTCCTCTCCTCTCCTCTCTTCCTCTCCTCCCTTTCTTTTTTGTTGATTTTTGATGAATATTATAAGAATTAGGGGTGGATGGGGGGCTTAAATAGTGGGGGGGGGGTGACATCCCGCCCGTTGGGAGGGCGGGATGCCCCTTGGGGGAACCTCCCGCCCGTTGGGGGGGGGGGATGCCCCTCGGGGGAACCTCCCGCCCTTCCAACGGGCGGAAGGCCCCTCGGAAGAACCTCCGCCCGTTGGAAGGGCGGGATGCCGCGTAACTTTCGCGAAGAGGCCCCTAGTGGGGGCGTGTGAAATTTTTTTCGACCCCCCGCCCGTTGGATGGGCGGGATGTCTCGTCCCGCCCGTTGATCGGGTGGGAGGCACCTATTTTTCGAATTGTTCTTAACCGGCACCCTTTTTTCGAATTTTAATTTTTTTAACCCTTCTTTTAAAAAAACTCGATAGTTTTGCTTCTTATCTTTAATCCAACAGCGGCCCGTCAACCGGCCCACGGCCCAAGATTCGTTCCGTGCTCCAGAGAAACTACACCATGCCTTCTCGAAAAAAAAAGAGAAACTACACCATGCGACAGGCGGCGGTAATAGGTCAGTGGACAGAATCATAAAGAGGTTAGCGTAGCCTTGTTTTTAGACGTCTTTCCTCATGTACTTCAATTAATTTATCAAGTGTATAAATATATATTCCTATGAACATTCTTTTAAATAAATTTAACATTTCACATAAACTTGTTCAACATTTGATATGAAAATATTGAAACAATATATCCAAAATGTTGAACTAGTTCATAAAAAATGTTGACTTTTAAAAATAATAAAAGTATATTCATATTGGATCTCATTGTGTTGGATTAACTCTCAAGAACACATAGGTTTAAACGGATTCAAAAATAAGTTCACCATTTAGGAGTAAGTATATTTGACGTTTCAAATCTAAAAGGTACCTACACCTAACGACGGAAGCTGATCAGATACTCAGATACGCATGAAATCAAATTTGGATAGCATTTTTTTACATATTTTAACTCGAATATGGATACGGATTCGGATATTCTCGAATATGAATACAAAACGGATGTCTCAGATTCGGATTCGAATTTAGATATTTACTGTATAGGATAACGTTTGGCTATTTTCTTTATTGGTAGTCAAACTAACGTTATACAAGTACAAATTGAAATATGACAATATAACAAAGAAAGCTTGTTAAAAATAACTTATTTATCAACAAATATTTTATTAAATAAATATAAAAAAATAAAACTAAAAATAAAAATATATTTTCAATAAATATATAAATAATTTTTATTAATATATAATAAATTATAAAAGTAATTTCATCCATAAATAGATAAAATAAGAATACTTACAAGTAAACTTAATCTTCTTATATCTTGATTATAAAAATTAATAATATTGATTATAGAAAATAAATATATCTTTTTAAATAGTTTTATTGAAAACGGATACGGTAGTGTCGCATATTGTCGAATACGGATGTGGAATTGGATTTAGAAAAATAATGAAAATTAAATTAGGACGTATTCACTTTACTACCATATTAAATTTAAATACGAATACGGATATTCATATTGATATTTAGACGGATACGAATATCGGATATTTTGGATATCCACGTTCACATTTCCATCTGTACCTACACCTACTGGGGTGCGACATGTGTCCAACAAATTCCATCAACCACACAAATTCTCTCCAGCCTGTTGGCCCGCTATGCTCTGTCTCCCACCTAGTGGAACGAGCGTTTGGATCGGATGATGGAGAAGTTCTGCACACATCTCAAACACTGGAAGTTAGATAAATAATTTTTTTTCCGGAAGATAGATATGATTCCCGGCAGTGAGCTGCCCGGCTTCACACGTGTGCGGTTTCCACTTTCCCCACCTTCTTCTGGACCTTGTTTGGGCTCCCAGCTCAAATCTTACCCTACCGGCATCACATGGGTTTTCTAAGATCCTTTGGAGGACAACTTTAGTTCTCTCTTTTAACACTCATTAGATGGACTAAATAAAGATTAATTGCAAAATTAATTATATAAGTCGTGGCTAATTATCGAGATGAACCTATTGATGCTAATTAGTCCATAATTAATATATATTTACTGTAGCAGAACGTTATCAAATTATGATCTAATTAGAATTAATGGATTCGTCTCGTGAATTAATCTCGATTTATATATTAATTTGTAATTAGCCTACATCTCTAAAAGACGAAACCTAACCCTGCTATCAGGCCGAAATCTAGCGCACATTAGTCCACGTCTACAATAAATATTATCTGTTGGATCACCGACTTGTTTAATCGGACGGCCAGAAAGCTACCGCAACGATTCGTTTCCAGTTCCAGGTCCTTCCCGAACACGGGCTGAGTTACTCAAGTCTCAAGCTGTCACGTGGCATCATTAATCTTAGGAAAATTTTCCATTACCACGATGCGTTACTCGAGTCGCTCAGCTCCAAGAATCTCAGGAACTCTTCCCCTTCGGTAGCTGTAGTGATTTCTTTCTCCTACAATGCTTAGAGCTCCCATATTAAGTGAGGCTTAATATATCATCATTATTTGAAGCAGTAATTACGGTTGTCAATTTGACAGCAACAATCTTATAATAGGATTGTTCTGTTTAGTTACAACTTACCATATGGTGCCCATTTGAATCGCTTACAGCATCTTCAAGAGACAAATACTTTAGAATAGAGATTTTGTTAAAAAATTATCCTCCAACGGCCTCTTCAATTAGATATCCAAATATAAACCTCTAATATTTCTGATTTCTCGCTAGTCAAAGATGGAGAGCGAGAATTGGTATCTAGACTACGCACAAGATATAGAAAAGCTGTTGGAGAGTATAAAGATATAGAAAATAATTTTTGCTTAAATGACTCTCTAAATGATAATTTAGAGAGTAGATTTTAGAAAGGCTTTTGGATATGCTTTTAGGAGAAACTGTGAATTAGGCACTTCATTTCATAAAAAAGAAGATCACTATAGAGGCAAAAACCCTCAGCAACACAAGGTATCTCATACGGAATAACTCGCAACCCATTTTCTTCAACATTTTATATCTGAGATGTCATGAAAAAGTTGGAGCTAGGGTCATGGTCCGCGACCAGTATCTACCGCAGCAAAAGCATCTCCCTTTCTTTTTCCTCGCAACTTCATGCTAATTTAATACCAAATATTCTTTTCACAATGAAGTATCAACTTTAATTTTATTGTAGATAAACACACATACTTCGAAATTTAGATTAACTCCCCCAGTGACAACGGAGTTTCAACATGTGCATATATTTGGTCGACAATGCATAAGTTTTCTCTACCGATGCTCTTGCAATATGCTCTACCGCTATTGATAAAATAATAAATTCAAAGTCCTCATACATGTTTAAATTCCAGTTATATTCAATAAACAAGTATAAAAGTTTTTCTAACATAAAAACACCGGCTAAACCTACAAAGGGTGCATCAATTGGTATCCAAACATCAGATGTGACGGGACTTAAGCACGGTGCCTGAAATTTATGTTGCTTTCGCTGAGTAGTGCCAAAGTCAAAAAGATAGGAACCCCGAAGGAAGTTCTGTTTTGGGATGGAGCAACATCGATTTTTTAAGACTCTGTTTTGCTTAATGAAACACTTTTTTAAGCATGCTTTAGTAATTACTCCTTCCGTTCTCAAATATTTGGCACTATTGACTTTTAACATCCGTTTGACTTTTCATCTTTTCTACAAATGTTTGTGCAAGTGGATATATACTAGTTAAGCTTAAAGTAGTTTTGGTGTTAGATCTAATGCCGCACATTTCATTTTACGTAACTGATTAAATAAATAGATATTATTGGTTAAAATTTGAGTAAAAAATCAATGATATTGTGAGGCTCGCTCATTGTTCTTGGGCTTCCACGGGCTTTCATATCAAAGGGCTTCTTCATTAACAATCTGGGCCAGCATCATTGGGCTTATTATCAATTACACGTCGATTGCCGAGCCAGCATAAATGCACAAGATTCCCTGCTCGTAATCTAGCAAGGAGCTAGCTGCACAACGGCCTAGGTCACCATGTGTGGTTTACTAGTCCGCGGGCGTTTGTAACAGGGGCGGATCTAGGGGGTGCAAGGAGGCTCGAGCCCCCTAGCATCCTAGCTCCCATGGAAGTTCCACAAAGCTTTCCTACAAATTTTAAGGAGGAAAAAGAAGGAACGAGAGAATTTTGAGAAGAAAGAAGGAAGGAGAGGAGGGAGAAGAAAGAAGGAAAGAAGAGCCCCTACCTCTCGATCTTGGCTCCGCCACTGTTTGTAACTCGTACTTTGCTCCTACTTTAGATGAGGCGAGTTTTGCTAATAAAAATATGAACAAGATTCCCATTTCATACGACTTGACTTGTGTACAATCGAAATCTCACCCAAGTCACATGATCGATCAATTACGACCTTGACCTAAAGTACTCCTGTTAAACGAACCTTGTTGAGTGAAGATCAAATTTTGTTCCCCTTCATCCTAAGGCAGATACATCCTTTTATTCGGTACTATTGTCCTCCCATCCTTATCCTCCGCTTATTACCTAGTAAAGCCATTATCAAGCAAGCGACCATGGATGTTTCTTGCCACGCAAATTGCCCCTCACGTGATCGAACGAGCTGAGTCATCACACGGCTTAACTTGCACCCACACATTTATTTAGTCGAGTGTATGCATCGCATCTAACGCCATGCATGTACAGGAGATGGATGTGGCCATGCATGCATGCCAACTTGAGCAGGGAGAGATCTGAGGTACGAAGATCTTGCAAGCCGATCGATGCACAAACTAGCGATTTGGGGACCTACATTCCTCTTGTTCATGCTTTGATCCTGGAAAGGCAACACCCAGTTAAATAGTGCATCACCTGGCTTAGAACGTACGCAAGATGGATATACATGTTGATAATCACTCATCAGGCACACATGGCATGGGTTTTCTGCTGCCAGTTTCTGTTTTCTTTTAAATCCTTAAAGAATATATGCATCTTTATAATTTTTATACCATGCCTATATATGTGTAATTGTTAATAGTGATCGCAATTTGTACTAGTACCGTGGAATAATAGATGAAAACCAGTGGGCTGTTTGTCAATTTTTTTATGGGAAAAACACCTACACTTGTATTCAGTCTGCATGTGTACAGGTGCAGAAAACAGATCTTTTCTCACAAACTCAGGGTGAGGTGATCTCAAGAGATCGGTAACAACTTTAGCATCCGAGCATATCTTTCTAGAGCCATGAGTCATGTGGAGTGGTGGTCCTTGACACCACACAAAACATACATCCACAGAGACAGAGAGAGAGAGAGAGGCAAGGTGTACTGAGACTATTTTAGTTTCAGTGTGTGTATGCAGTGCAAGTGGAGTACATTCACAGAGAGAGGCAAGGTGTGATGGGATTATTATTTTAATTCCTAGGCATGTGTTGCATAGCTGTGGCTTCACTCTGCAGTGCAACTTGCAGCCCCATCTCTGATCCCCTCAACATGGCTGCATGGGGAGCAATCAGCTGGTGGTGCTTCTATCTGCAGGGAGGACGATCCGCTTGCCAACCACCTTGCATGGGGCTATCTGGCTCAGATCTCCTGTAGTATACTTCCAACTTTCCAAGCCTACCAGTGGCTGATCTAATTTACATGCATATTTGAAGGATTCCTTGGAAAAAATTTACGTGCTGTTCATAGAAAGGATGGAAAAATTTGGCTGTTCATAGAAAGGATGGGAAATTTTTTGGCTGCTTACAGAAAGGATGGATGGCCATAGATTGAATGCATACGTGTCTTGATGATATCACATTTTGTGCTGTTCTTTTTTTTGCAAAAAGATTTTTGTGCTGTTCTTGCTTTATGCCTTTGGGGGAAAGCTATCTTCTTTTCCAAATAAAATTGATAATGGATTGGGAAATTAAATGGTGCTCTATACCTTTGGGGGAAAGCTATCTTGGGTAACGGATTGGGGATTCAGTAAGCATTATTGAGCTTCACCTTTGGCCATCTTGTCTAGCAACATTATTCATGGGATCTATCCCAATGACTGCTAACTTTATATATATTTTTTGATACCATTCCTCTTGAATGCAATTTGTGGAAGGCAAAATATTGTTTATTATCATGATTCTGTTCCTCTATCTTTTCTCTTCAAAACCATTTTCGTTTAGTACCTGTAAAATTTAGGATCCAGATAATATGCATTTAATTAGACTTTCCAAATCAGTAAATAGTATTAGGGTCAACCATATAGAAAACAAATGTAAACGGATAGGATATAGACGGTTACATAGAGATACAAATACATATAATTATTTTTACTTGGGTTCTGATCGGGTACGGATAGTGTCTGTGATGGATAATATATGCGTGGATATCCACGTCACATAAATCTGACTTTGAGTATCTAGATTTGGATACGGGTTGGATACTAAATATCCACTCATATACGGATGGATCTTAACCCTAATTTTGATATGGATGGATAATTCCTGTACCATTTACATCTCTAAGTACCTGTATTATTGTAGGTACAACAAACTTCAAACTGTGTAGCTTTAGAGCTCGTTTAAACATACTACATAGAGTACAAATTATTTTGAAGTCAACTAGACTGCATATTATCTTTATATTATTATTTTATTACAAAACTGTGAGGGCTTCAGGATTTGTGCTAGCATATCTTGAAATAGCTAGACTTGCATTATAGGATTTAGAGGTTTTTATCCAAATGTAAGGTTTTGGTCATATATTCAGTTTCGAGGGTGCCAACTGTAGAATTAATAATTAACATACACAACCTTATATTTATAATTTGTTAATCTTAGTTATCCATACCAATAAATAGTCTGCCTTTAAGTGAAGGGCAAAATAATGCATTGAATAAAGGTGTTTTAACTTTTGAAACTTTTTTTAATGCATAGGAGAGAGAGAGAGAGCCGCGTGTCATTCTATTAAAGAAGAAAAGTAACAACCCACACGCGCACACAAACCATGCACACTAAGTGTCATTCCCATGCAACCAATATGATCAAAGTGTTGGGCCCTTCACTGGGATCCTTCTCTATATGCTTGGTCACACGGCACCAACAGTTGGAGAATGTGTTGGCTTATTAAGCTTTGGTTGGCATAAAGGAACTCCTCAGTAGCTTTCCCCCCTTCTATTGGGATATATGGCAAATGCTAAAAGCATCTCTTCTAGAACCCTAATAACAAAACAATCTCTGAATAAACTGTGAATTAAAAGACTCAGCTGAAGTGAAAGTAATACAATCTTTTCATCTCAAGCTGGTTTAGCACATCTATATTGCTGGCAAAAACTACATCTATTTTGGGTGCCACAAAGAGGAATCTGTTGCATGTTGGGGAGATATTTATCCAGAGGAATGGTAAAGTTCTTTAGGACTATCATTCATTAGCAGCCTGCTAGATGGTTGTCCATGCCTAAGAGGGAATATATATATAACAATATGCTTGTTTAGTGTGAAGGAACAATACAAGCTACCAGGAGTTGTTTTTTTTGGCTTAACTATCCATTTAACCTTTGTTGGTTTATACATTACATTCTTATGTTCAGAAATAGTTTAATGTAACTATAGTTTGAAAGCTTCTATGCTTTCTTGTGAAGGAGCTTCTTTGTTTGTTTTTTTGAGAAAGTAGCTTTTATTATTTTGATCAAATTGAAGTTGGATTAATACAATTTCTCTTAAAAAAGATTAATCTACTAGTGACTCTGTCCTTTTTACATTTTATCGACATCTTCCGTGATTGTAATTGACGTTTTGATGGATATGAGATACATTCGCTTATAGATGAGTTTACTTTGATTTTAGATAGTTTTTACACATGATTTTTGTAAATAGACAACATTCAATGTTTAGCTAGCTTTTTTCTCACCTAATAGATCCCCTACTATAACCTTGTATTTCCATTACTTCTGATTAAACCTTCACATAATCTCTGCTAACCTTCTCAATTGATGAAAGCAACCTAAATAACTAATTTCTACTATGTTATATCAGTACATGTTAATAAAGTTACAACATTGTGCGAGTCAGTATTAATAATTCTGAGTTTGACGAGGATTTAGATGATGCAGTACTCATATAGTCAATGTAGGTGGTTTAAAATAGTAAATCAAATTTTTGGCCGTCCAAATTTATGGTAAGCGTGGTCTCCTATAAGACTCACTTTACAATTTGTCATCAAAGGGTCAGTACATTTCCAGCCAACACTCGTTTTGAAGTTCCTATTTTACAACACCTGTCCTGCTCTCTCTCTCTCTCCTCGGATGATTCTGAAGTTGCGCTGAATTTAATAGCAGTGGGCAGGGGCAGTTGCACTGCTTCCCACGACTGTGAGCATAGTTTAGTCGCTTGAGTACTGGCTCCACTTGGGCGAGGACGAGGAGGCGGGTGCCGCGCCTGTGGCCTCGCCATGTGCTCTCTCCCCTTCCTCCTTCCTCGGTATCTACATGCCAAGATCGATCTCTCTCTCTCTCTCTCTCTGTGTGTGTGTGATCTGAAGCTCTGAACAGAGGCCGCTGCTGCCATTTGCGTCTGCTCCTCGTAACCCCTGTCTCGCTTTGCCCTTCGTTTCGCCAACTATAAAGCCGGGGGCCCGGTGATGGGTGACCTTTTTGTACCGATGTGCAGGGTCAACTTCTTCAGGTCTCTTGGCTGAAATCACCTTCCTGGCTCACATTGTAAGTGTACTGGGGACAACTAATGTTCTTGATCCACTGTTCTTGGATGCTCATCTTGTGCTGGTTTTTCTTGCTACCGTCCTGCTGATCTGCTCATCCTTGCCGCATCTCTGCATATCTTTGCAACATTTCAGAGTGTCACAGTAGAGATCCACAACATTCTTGGCTCCTCTATTGTTCAAACTTTTCAGTACTGTCCAAACCTTGGATATCAGGATATGATTTTTCAGACTGTTTGTGATGAGCTCCATTTAAGCTGTCTCTTCTCAGTGTGGTATCAATATTCCAGCATGTGTTGATCATTTCTGAGCTATTTATTTGATTCGTAGTCCTGTACCTTTTCTGTTCACTGCATTGATCTGGTTATCCGTGGTGTTGAACGCGAATGGTTGATGGAAATTCCTGTGCATTTCTCTACTACTCAGAAACTGTAAAGATGGGTTGTGGCCCATCAATCCCCAAGAAGTACACGGTAGGCGGGAAGGGGCGAAAGCGCCGGAGCATCATTCAGGAGGTTGCAGTATTCGTGCCTACTGTCCGCATACCCGTGGCTTCTGACATAGTCCATCCGCTCAGGGGGGTAGTTTCTAAGGATCTCGTCGACCGCCTCTCCACACTCCGTGCTCATGTGGTTGAACTGGCCGAAGAAATCTGTATGTTCCTCTCTGATTTTTGCTGACACTGACTGCTTACTGACTTCGTTTGCTAGAATACTGACAGTAATTCTGATTTGTTGGGAAGATTATGCGGATGTATCAGCTGTTTCAGAATTGCAGCATGCACTGGAGGAGTACTTGCCGGTAGTTCTTGGTCTAACAATGAAAGGTCTGAACTTGTGCTTATTCACTTTCGTGTAGTTCTCACGGCTATTGAATGATTTATAATGAAGCTGTTATTGGTCTGAACAGAGAGCTGCCTTGAATCATCCGTACAATTCAGATGGAAGACCTTAGATGATGATCAGGTGAGAGTTTGGTACCTCTGCTGTTTCATTATTCCTGTTGTTTGGATACATTTATAGATTGAATTACAAGAGGATATTTCGTATTCAGGAGTGTTGTTTGGCCAGCGCGTGGTATGAGGTGCTGTCGGTCGTCCACATGATGGCGATGCTGGCATTATTTGAGGCCAATCTAACACTCATTCCCAAGAACGGTCAAGTTGGCGGTGAAAGGAAGGTATCAGAAGGTCTGTTGATCTTTTTGCAATAGATTACAATATGTTTTTCTGTCACTACTACTATTTTTCATATTTTCCGTAATTTGTGGCCAATTGTGATGATGGCCTAAAGTTGAAGAAAATAGTTTTGATCACACTGGCAGTATTGAATTATGGACTTGGTATATGGATTATTTGGAACAATACTACAATGCATTTTTTGCGATATACGGAGCACAATATCTTTTCATGAATACTTTGTCGCATATGCTAAAATAGGGGAATGATACATTTTTTATTACTTCTGCAGATGCAAAGAAGGATGTTGTTGATTCATTGCTCAGGGCATCAGGATGCTTAGACTACTCTGTGCATCGCATACTTGTTCAGATACCTGCACAAGTCAAGTATGCACTCACCATGCAAAGCATATTAGCCATTAGAAATTGTCACCTCTGAATTTTCCTCCAAGCATGTACTTACTGACCTTACCTCTTCAACTGCAGGAAGAGCTTTCCTAGTTACTTGCAGGAAGGTATGCTTGAGGCCATCTCAATTCAGGCATTGGCTCAGGTAGATACCCCTGTTCTCCTTGTTTTTGGATGTTATGGTGCTGAATTAGTAATTAGCTTGTTCTGTCCAAACTGCACAAAACAGTGTGTAGAAATACAACTTGGCCTGGCTTCTGAATGTGAAAAGGCGACACTGTCAGTAAAGAGGAGGCTAGCCTGTGAGCAAGTCAGTTATTTTTCTCAGGTCAGTATTGTATAACAAAGTAGATATCGAATGAACATTTTCTTCAGTTATTTCAGGATCTAATGGTTTTCTACTTTCTTATTTTTGCTCAGGCTCACTATTGTCTGTCGGGATGCGATACAAGTGACTCATATGGAAAGAAGCTACTGTTGTTCCTGAAGTGGAAATGCATGGAAGCCAAGGTTTTCTGAAGACACAATATAAATCTTTCAGAGTGTCAATGACTTTATTTCTGTTGTAAACTTGACCTTTTCTTATCTTGCAAATCAGGCTGTAGCATATTATTACCATGGTCTCGTACTCGACAAGGGCGGTGAACCGGCCAACCATATCAGTGCAGTCTGCTGCCTCTCTGCAGCTGATGACCTACTCTCAGAGGGCAAGAGGGCTTGCTTGAGTTTCTGTTTGGCAAATCCTGTCACAAGGTCTGATACCACTCCAAGAGGATTTGCAATCCAAATTAATCAAAATGCATGCTTTGACAACTTCTGTTTGAATTCAATTGTATGTAGGGTACCACCTCCATGGGGTGTCATGAAGAACATGCACAAGAAAATTCCAGATGTTGCGTACAAGAAGTTCCAAGTGTATGGGCATCTGTTTGAGAAAGACAAGAATAGGTACATCCCCTGATTTCAGGATAATTCTACATCTGAAATGATAAATTTTAAATGTTGAGATTTGTTGTTGGATGCTAACCGTTCCTGATCATGCATGTACACCCTACATGTTCGTTCATATTTCTTTGTCAAGAGGTGATTTCATTACTTTTCTTGTGCAGCGCACTTCAATCGATTCCTGATCTACCAGAGTTTGCGCTGTCTCTGAGACCGGAAGGGTACGAGTTGCCAAGCACTGATTCAATCTGGGAGAATGTTAGTGGCCAACCTCAAATTCAGAGCCTCAAGGAGCATCTGATCGATGATGAAGACGAAGTAGATACTAAGTAATACTAGCCACGGTTCCATATGCTTCCTCCCATTGTACTGCAAAAAGTAGAAGAAGTTAGTCTTCACAATGCACAGTCCAAAATGTTTTGGATTCAGCGTATGCCACAACCAAAAAAAGGATCGCAATCTCTTTCTGTATAACCGCAAGTATTTACCATCTGATATAGTAAAGCCATCATGTGTAATAGAATCACAAATAATAGGAAAGAATAGTTTGTCTTTTACTGTCATCTTGGATATTTTTATTTTGCCTACTGAAGAACAGAGCATCACGAGAAAAGTTATGGTACACATTTCAAGAAAACAATAATTGTCCATTAGCCTGGGTGTGCTCACTGATCATGTGCATGGAAGTTAGTACTTGATCTGTGAGTAATAGATAATTTGAAAGGTCTGTCTCATGTGTTTACTGATCCAGTTGTCAGACATCGTTACTCTGGTACATTTCGTGATCCTTCCAAATGAGTCTAAAGGCATGAATGATCAATGTGAAGAAATACTCTAGGGTCTCGGTCAAATCAAAATTACTTCAGTTCACTTTATATATAATACTAGATGGAGGAAGAAATAGTTTGGAAAGCTCCATTCATTCTTAAAAAAAGGGAAATCCTCCATTCAAACATTTTGACTCCAAGACTTGAACACACATGTCGTCGAAAGCAGCTTTTGGAAAATCTGTGATTACTTAAGTACATAAGATGTGTCTACTG
Source organism: Panicum hallii (assembly GCF_002211085.1). Classification (NCBI taxonomy): domain Eukaryota; kingdom Viridiplantae; phylum Streptophyta; class Magnoliopsida; order Poales; family Poaceae; genus Panicum; species Panicum hallii. The sequence goes on along the minus strand of NC_038049.1, from coordinate 36,434,164 downwards.
ACTGGTCTGGCTCTAATTTTTACCGCTCCTACATTTTTTTAAGCAAATGCGCAGAAAATGTTGTGGGGATGGATAAGCATTGATGACCGCAAGTCAGCCTAGTGTGTGGACATCTTTTCCGATTAAGAATTTATTTTCCTTTGGTTTCTATAGTTTTTATTTAGATCGAAGGTTCAATCTTTACCAGCCTGTAATTTCAATTTGGTACTTTAAACTGTAGGAGATGTCTCTGCTAGTATCCACTAACAAATAGAATGGTTTATATTGCTACCACAAGTGTCGATTTTAATAGTTCTTGTAAAACTGCTTTAATAGTCTGTTGCAAATTAGTTGAAAGATATATCACTAGGTAGATTTATTTGTCTTTTGTGTGGTACTAACATGTAATTGGAAGTAAAAACTTTCATGTATATCTGCAGTTCCAAAGCATATAACTTTTTCTCGCTCTCAACAAATACAGGAATCTTCTTTTGTTATCAATCCAAATCATTTACTTCATTCAGAAAAAAAGAATCTTTCTACCCAAGATACTGTGGGCTGTAGTCAGGATGCCGACCTTCAGTATAATTGGACAGGGCCACATCCTACTTGGAAAATGAATGTTATCCTAGACTTGCTTGGCAGTTTGGCACACAATCCTTCAAAGATGAGAAGATTAGTATATGCATAGTATGTGGAAGCGAAAAGCTAAACCGCACCAAGAAGATTCAACGTTCTCGGTCTAAAAAATCATTCACATATTGACCATTTTAGCTGTATAAAAATCATTCCCTCACTGTTCAGATAACTTAGTTGTACTCAAGGAACTTTTAGTGGAAAAAATATGTTAGTTACATTTTATCATTTGTGCACAATACTTTTTCATGCATATATGTAGTTCTAATGCATCACTTGTTGAAAAAATAATCTTTATTAACTAACTCCAAATTATTTCATTTAAAATGAACTCTTGTTATGCAAGAATGCTATGTCTGCATTCAGCACGCCAACCACCACTAGATAACTGGCCAGGGTCGTCACAGACTCACAGTCTGCATTCAGCACGCCAACCACCACTAGACTCGGGAAAATGGTAATAGTTATTAGGAGAAAAACCACAATATACTCTTCAGTCAATTGCAGAAACCCTAGTGATTTTTGAAATCTGGTTGAAGCTCACTACTAAACTCAACACATACAATTCCTTAAAAACCAAAAGCAATTATTTTAAAAGTAACCTGCAGATTTGTAGTGCAGGAATACAATTCATTCAATACTCCAAGTATGACTGGTTCACTGCAGTTTTTTTAGTTGATTGTTTCAATTTCGTTTCATGCAGGCAGCTGAATGGGACCATCTGATACCATTTGAAATCCTTTCTCTTGTCCTTGTTGTAAACTTGGCCGAATTGTGAGTTAGTTCGAAGATGTTTTCCTTATACTAATATTGTTTTCTTTGCAATTTCTTTCTTTATGGATTTTCTTTGCAATTTCAACAATAAATGGATTGCATGCAGAAATATTCAAAATAGGCATAATAGCCAAATACGCCCCTCAACTTTGGTCTGAGGATCACTCTGATCCCTGAAATTTCAAATAGGCCATTAAAGTCCCTCAAGTTTCTCTATTGGATGAAATTGCTCCCTACTGATGTGGCATGGCACACTAGCTAGCCATATAAGCGGTAGGAACCTTTGGATGAGTCAGCACGATAGAATGGTCCTTTTTTCCCTGATTCACCATGGCTATCCGAAATATTATTAAGTCCATAGATCCCAAATATACATGGAAAAAATCAGAATATGAAAAAAAAATGTGACTTATATACCAGATTTAAATCTCTGAACTTCTAGATTATGTACCTGAATTTAAAATTATTAAATCTAACTTACAAGGTATGAAATATTAAACTTTCAAGACAAAGAATTTAATGCATTGATATTTACCTATTTAACATGTACATAAAAAATTTGAAAGGGGAGGGGGTGGTTCTTAAGGAGGTGCCGCACTCTGAACCAGGACTAAGACATGAGTTTCAATGACTCTTGGAGTTCAACGCTCTAAGCGGTCCACAGCGAGAAACTTGTTATAAATATTGGATTCAAGAATGACAAAATAGTCAATTTCGTCCTCCAACTTTTGGCTACGGGTCAACTTCGTCCCCAAACTCTTGGAAGGTTTAATTTGGTCCTCCAACTTCTATTTTTCGTTCAATCTCGTCTTCCATCTGAGTTGGCTGTCCACGTAGACATGCCATGTCATCCAACCGTGTAATAGGGTTGTGCTACATAGATCAAAAGTCCGAATTACTCTAGTTCCTTTTTTTTTCATCCTACACAGATCAAGCAAGTGCAGCACGCCATGTTGGTGCTATTTCCCCAACTCGAATCCACCAAAGAAATCGATCCAGAGTTGCAGTTCCTCAACCACCCCATTCTCTCTCTTGATTATTCGGCCCATAGGAGTTTGCTCCATCTCCGAAATCTCCAAGCACCAGCACACCACCATTGCTCAGCTCGTCCTTCGCTTCCTCCTGAAGCAGATCAGCTCGGCATGGGTAATCACGGTTGGGAGAAACTGTGCGGTTGACCTCAGCGTTGAGGATGGAGCGGAGGGAGGAGCGTTGGGACCTCGGGCGTCGTCTGCCCATGGCGCGCCGCTCCACTCCTGCAGTCACTCCTTGACCCGGATTATGAGGAAAGGGAGATGTGGGAGTGGAGAGTGTTAGTTTGATCTCCCCGTAGACCATCGGACCTTAACGGGCCCGATGGGCCTCCTCACCTCCGCGCCCTGATCGGGGGCGCCCCAGCTCGTTCCTAGCTGGTGGGCCCCCGTCGCGCTACGCTATAAAAGGATAGGTGGGGGCCAGCGGCACGGATCACGAGAATCACCGCCGCCGCCACCCCACCGACACTGCAACCCTAGCCGATCTAGATTGAGCGCAGTAGCGGCGGGAAGCACCATCACCGGCCATTGTTCGTCTCGACCTTGAGCCCGTGGACATGACCCGAACTTCAACCACCGCGAGCACCTGCACCGCACCCTCGGCCGCCGCCTGCACCAGCGCCGTCCGACCATGGCAGGCAACTCTGCATCACGTGCGACGCAAGGGCACGAAGGTATAACCCCGTGCCCCCCTCTCTGCCTCTCGCTCTCTCTCTCGCACGGCTTGTGTTAGTATCGTATGGTTTCTCCTAATCTAATCAATGCGTTAGCCGATCCCAATTCTAACAATGGTATCAGTCGCCTATCTACTTGCGTTGATTAGTGTTTTGGAAGAACCCCAGAAAAGAACCCAGAGAGAATCCGTAGAACAAACCCCATGAAACCCTAACCCTAACCCTAGCTCAAACAGTAAAGGGGCGGCGGTCAAGGAAGTACTTACCCGTTTTCTCCTTGCGCCGCCCAACGTCGGCGTGCACGGGACGCCGGCGCGTCGACCCGATCCTGCGAGTCCTTGGGCCTCGCGCGGACAGAGGCCTCGCGAGCCGCCACGGGGCCGCTCGCCGCGCCGTGGATCTGGGCACCACGGTGATGCCGCTCGACGGCGGCGCGCTCACCTTGCGGTGGATGCGCGCGCCGGCGTGGGGGCTCGCCGTGGCGCCGCTCGCTCCGAGCCGCCGGCCGTCGCCTCACTCTCGCTCGCGTGGGTGGGAAGAAGGAGACACCGGGGGAGTGAAGAGAGAAATGAGCTAGGGTTTTGGGGGAGAACGGCGCGGGGGATTTTGTTCGGCTGAAACGCGCGCTCAGCCGTTGATCTAGATCTGACGGTCGACTTTGAGCTGCATTTCATTGGGCCTCTTTTGGCCCAGGCGGGGAGAGGAAAACGCGGCCCGGGCCCAGGTTCTCTCACCCGAAGCCGCAAGCGCGTGCGCGGGGGTGAGCAAGGGCGCGCAGGCCGGGCCTTAACAGGTTGCTGCCTTGGGCCGCGCGAGCGTGACAGGGGCCTGGCTCCTGCTGGGCTGTCGCGCACAGTGACAGAGGATGGGCTAGATTCAAAAGAAGTGCTGTGCATCATTGTTTCAATTTTCAGAGTGCTTTTCAATAAAATTACATTGATTTTGATGCATTTCAAATTCAACTTTGATTGAACTTTGATGCACTACTTCTAAAAGACAAAATTAGACATAATTTTGATAGATTTTAAATTTTCCGCTGCAAAGATTACATAGATTTATATTCTACTGATTAATTGTCTTGTCATTTAAATTTGAACCAACGGAAAAATTTAAATTCTCAAGGCAAATAGATAATTTTTTAATTGTAATATTATTATTTTTGACCAAGGTTAACAATGAAAATATTGCAATTACTATGGTATTTTTGATAGATAACTTTTCATGTATTATTTCTATTTATGCCCAATGGTATTTTAGATTTAATACAAGAAGAAATTATGTCTTAATCGTTTTGATTGATAATTTTCATGTATTATCTCTAATTCTGCCCAACGGTGTTTTAGACTTAATACACAAGGTTATTGCATGTTTTAAATTCCGACCAACGTCGTATTTTTACATATGCAACAATTTATTTGAATTTATTTTAATGTTTTCGCCACTCATGAATATTTTTTCAGGAGGATTATCAATGATGATTTCTATCAATGATATTCCTATATTAAAGGGAGACAATTACCATGAATGGTATAGAAAGGTGGACCTGTATTTCATCATGGGTGAATTGGATTGGGTTCTAGCAACACCGACTCCCACAGAGCCTGTGACTCCTGTGAGGCAGGACACAGACACAGATGCTTCTTGGAAGCAAACAGAGCTTTCTTACAAGAATGCAAAAGCAGAGTATGAGCGGCTTTATGCTAAATGGTTCCCTGCCAACAAGAAGTGTTTGGCAGTGGTAAAAAACACGATTGAGCCTGCCATTATGGGCTCAATCCCAGATTGTTCTACTGTAACAGAGTATCTTGAGAAATTAAAGAACCAGTACACTGGTTCTTCAAAGACATATGCAACCCAGTTAATTAAACAACTGGTTTTAGAAAGATACAATGGCGGTGGCATCAGAGAACATATTCATCACATGGTCAACCAGAACAACAAGCTTAAGTCATTAGACCTTGCCTTCAAGGAGAATCACATTGTCCATTTGGTTTTTGCTTCGTTGCCAAAAGAATTTGACACTTTTGTTGTCAATTACAACACCCAACCACATACTTGGGATATAGAAAAGACCATTACGATGTGTGTTCAGGAGTAGGAAAGGATAAGGTCCACCACTGGCGGATCTTTAAACTATGTGAACAAAAAGAAGAATGCCAATTTCAAAGGCAATTTTTCATCCTCTTCTTCATCCTCTTCTAAAGGCAAAAGCTCTCATCAACACAGACCTCAAGAAGGACAGGTTCTAGTTGAGAAGATCAGTGTCTCTACTGCAAAGAAAGGGGACACTACAAGAAGAACTGTCACAAATACTTAAAAGATGATGATGGAAAAGAGAGGTGAGAACATTATTTCATTTGTAAATGAATCCTTGTATATAGAATATTCGAAAACCACTTGGTGGATTGATTCAGGAGCAACTGTTCATGTTGCAAATTCATTGCAGGGATTCCATTCGACGAGAACCACTCAAAGAAGCGAAAGGCAAGTTAAAGTGGCCAATGGAGCCCAGGCAGACGTTGAAGCAGTAGGAGACGTTCATTTGGAACTCGACACTGGCTTTATTATAATTCTTAGAGATGTTTTATATGTACCTTCTTTACACAGAAACTTAATTAGTGTGTCTTGCCTGGACAAAGATGGTTATACCTGTCTTTTTGGAAATGGTAGGTGTTTGATAGAATGTAATGATATAGTTATTTCCATTGCATTCAGAAGAAACTATCTTTATTTGATATCGTTGCGTGAAAATGTGAATTCTGTATGCGATAACAACACGAATGAATTCTCGTCTACACTCGCGAATAGAAAACGAAAAAGAACTCAAAATGCGTCGTCGAAATTATGGCACTGTCATTTAGGACATATTTCGAGGGGGAGAATAGAGAGATTAGTTAAAAATAAAATTCTTCCTCCTTTAGAGTTCTCTGATTTAGAACAATGCATTGAATGCATAAAAGGAAAATTTCTAAAGAAAATAAAGAAAAATGCTAAGAGAAGCACAGGTGTATTAGAGATAATTCACACAGATTCTGTGGTCCGTTCAATGTAAAGAGTGTGGATGGCTATGACTCGTTCATAACGTTCACAGATGATTATTCCCATTATGGATACATTTATCCAATTAAAGAAAGATCTGAGGCTTTGGATAAATTTAAAATATTCAAAGCTGAAGTAGAAAATCAACACGATTTAAAGATTAAAATCGTAAGATCCGATCGTGGAGGGGAATACTACGGTTGACATACCCCATATGGCCAAGTTCCAGGACCTTTTGCGAAGTTCCTGATGGAGCAAGGCATAGTGGCCCAGTACTCGATGCCGGGCGAACCTCAGCAGAACGGAGTGGCTGAAAGACGTAATCGTACCCTGATGGATATGGTGCGAAGCATGATCAGCTACTCTACGTTGCCAGTAAGCTTATGGATGGAGGCTCTGAAAACCGCCATTCATATTCTCAACAGAGTTCCAAGTAAATCGGTGCCGAAAACGCCGTATGAAATGTGGACAGGTAGAGTACCCTCACTGAATCACCTGCGGGTGTGGGGGAGTCCTGCTGAGGCAAAAGTATTTAACCCGACCATTGCAAAACTAGATTCCAAAACAGTATCTTGCCATTTCATTGGCTATCCAGAGAGGTCAAAGGGTTTTCGTTTCTACTGTCCAGACAGATCCACAAAATTTGTAGAAACGAGACACGCAGTCTTCCTTGAAGATCAAATGATCCGGGGGAGCGGGATAGCTAGGAAGATTGATCTTGAGGAGAAGCGGGTGTATTCACCCAATCCCGTGATTCAGGAGTCTTTCTTCTCGCTGCCCACTGTAACTGCACCGCCAGTGCGAGTCACTGCGATGCCAACACCTGCAGTGGATCCCCCTGTGGCAACAGTGAATGAGGACGTGGAACATGTTCATCAGGCTCCTGACGAGCCTACTGCCACACAAGGAGGGGAGGAACAGCAGCCCCAAGCAGATGAGGCACCGCAGGCTCAAGCCCATGCGAGGCCTCAAAGAACAAGGAAGTCCGCTATTTCTGACGACTATGAAGTCTATAATAGCGAAGAAATTCAAATGGAGGATGATCCTACTTCATTTGAAGAAGCCATGAGAGTGAATACTCGTCTAAATGGCTTGATGCCATGAAAGATGAAATAAAATCGATGAGTACCAACGAAGTGTGGGACTTAGAGGAAATTCCTAAAGGAGCCGAAACAGTAGGCTGCAAATGGGTCTACAAAACCAAATATGACTCCCAAGAGAATATAGATAAATTTAAAGCACGACTCGTGGTAAAAGGATACACACAAAGAGAAGGAATTGATTATAATGAGACCTTTTCTTCACTCTCATGTAAAGATTCTTTCAGAATTATAATGGCTCTTGTGGCTCATTATGATCTAGAATTACATGAGATGGATGTGAAGACAGCATTCCTGAACGGAGACCTAGATGAAACCGTCTACATGGCACAGCCGAAAGGTTTTATCATGAAAAGTAAAGAGAAATTGGGATACCGTCTAAAGAAATCAATTTATGGGCTAAAGCAAGCTTCAAGACAGTGGTACTTAAAGTTCGATAAAACAATAAAGAATTTGGGTTCAAAGAAAATGTTGAGGACAATTGCGTTTATGCAAAGTTCAAGAATGGGAAGTATATCTTCCTAATCTTGTATGTGGATGACATCCTACTGGCAAGTAGTGACATCAGTCTGCTACTAGAAAGCTTACAGTGCCCCAAGACTCAATATAAAATTGATCAAATAAAAAGCTTCAGCTGTGGGAAGCTTACAGTATGCACAAGTGTGCACACGCCCTGATATAGCTTACGTTACCGGGCTGCTTGGCAGATTTCAGAGTAATCCAGGACCAGAACACTGGAAGTTAGTAAAGAAAGTTCTGCGCTATTTGCAAGGAACCAAAGGCCTCATGTTAACATACAGAAAAACAGAATCTCTGCGTATCGTAGGATACTCAGACTCCGATTATGTAGGAGATGACAGAAAATCCACGTCAGGATATGTGTTCACCCTTGCCGGGGGAGCAGTATCGTGGAAAAATTGCAAACAAACCGTCACTACATCGTCCACAATGTATGCCGAGTTTGTTGCATGTTATGAGGCTATGGGGCAGGTAAAACTGGCTAAAGAAGTTTATACCCGGTCTGAAAATGGTCGACGACATATCTAGACCATTAAAGTTGTACTGCGATAATGAGCCCGCAGTAATGTATGCACACAACAACAAGACAAGTGGTGCTGCCAAACACATTGATATAAAGTATTATGTTGTGAAATATAAAGTCCGAGATCAGATTATAAATCTCGAGTATATAAGCACAGTGAAAATGCTTGCAGATCCGCTAACGAAAGACTTACCACCCAGCGTGTTCAAGGAACACGTAGCCGGCATGGGGCTAAGGGATAGCCTGTGATCTTCGGACTACAAGGGCCCAAAAGTTTAAAGAATCCGTTTCTGAATGGAAGCGTGAATTGTAGCTGCTAAATCTATCGGCAGATGATCGTGACGATGAGGCATGCTCTATACACAAATCTATGACGAAACGCGAAAAAGTAAAAGGAAAGAAAAGTACAGGGTAAGATCAAGGGGGAGACTGTTAGTTTGATCTTCCCGTAGACCATCGGACCCTAACGGGCCCGATGGGCCTCCTCACCTCCGCGCCCTGATCGGGGGCGCCCCAGCTCGTTCCTAGCTGGTGGGCCCCCGTCGCGCTGCGCTATAAAAGGATAGGTGGGGGCCAGTGGCACGGATCACGAGAATCACCGCCGCCGCCACCCCACCGACACTGCAACCCTAGCCGATCTAGATTGAGCGCAGTAGCGGCGGGAAGCACCATCACCGGCCACTGTTCGCCTCGACCTCGAGCCCGTGGACGCGACCCGCACTTCGACCACCGCGAGCACCTGCACTGCACCCTCGGCCGCTTGTACAGTATGTGCGACGCAAGGGCACGAAGGTATAACCCCGTGCCCCCCTCTCTGCCTCTCGCTCTCTCTCTCGCACGGCTTGTGTTAGTATCTTATGGTTTCTCCTAATCTAATCAATGCGGTAGCCGATCCCAATTCTAATAGAGAGAAGATAGGAGAGAGGAGAGTTCGGCTTTGAGCTCACCGCCGGCAACACAAGAGAGAGAAAAAGGCACAAGGGCATATAGGTTATTTGCTACCGTGGCCATGCACGAAGGTGACGTGGAACACCTACATGGACGTCCAGCTCAGACAAGTGACGGAATTGAACTGGTAAACTGAAATTGGAGGACCAAATTGGACCTTCCAAAAGTTGGGGGACGAAATTGGCCTACGGGCAAAAGTTCAGGGATGAACTTGGCTGTTTTGCCTTCAAGAATCAAGTGTTAAAGTTTTAAAGTAAGTTTGAATTTTGAAATCAAATGACATTTTGGTTTATACTAGGAGTATACAAATATTTCTTCTGTACTACATCCCACCTTTGCTGTTCTTATTAAAAAACGATTATATTCTTTGGCAAATTTTAATGATCTATACACCACGTGGGCATAATAAGAAATTGACAACGGTTAGAATGCAAGCTTAAGTTTTACCTGGTCAGAAATAATAACAAATCTAATCTAGAACCTGGAAGCACAGCAACTGACTGGAAATCTAGGGGTAAAACATTTGCCCATCATACTTAAGAAGAATCCAATATCAGGTCAATGAAGGAGAGAAACTAATCGGATCAGACCAACAAAAGTTCAACATCCATCCCTTTGTTTATTTCATACAACTGTGTATAAAAAGCCTCCCTAATCCCAATCTACCATTTCAGTGTGCCCAAGATTTCAGGTTTGAGCAATGAGGCCCAAGCTTGTGGCAGCAGCAGTCCTCACCAGCCTTCTTGCTCTTGCAATACTTGCAAGCTGCAGTACTGAAGGTATACCACATACCAAATTCTTGATCATTCAACGGACGTCATTTTCAAGCTGTCTTTTCTGAAACATGCTTTTGTGATCTGAAGGTGACATACTGTACAAGCAAAGGTTGGCATGGAAGGACCCAAACAATGTGCTGCAGAGCTGGGATCCGACCCTTGCCAATCCCTGCATCTGGTTTCATGTTACTTGCAACATGAATAACTCCGTTGTCCGGGTGTACGACACTCTCTATATTTTCCCCTCTATGAGATTTGCATAATTTTCTAATTTTGTTATGGGGCCAAGTGTAATCATTCTTAATTATACTTTTCAAGAATTAGAACCTCTGAATCATTGTCAGGTTGTATGTATGGAAGTAAACTAGTCTTTCATCTATTATTAAGTACTGAAGGTTAGTTTCTGAAAACATTGTTATATTGAAGTATCTGCTCCTTGATCTGCAGAGACTTGGGCAACGCAGGAATCTCAGGGCCTCTGCTTCCAGATCTTGGAGGACTTGTGAACCTCCAGTACCTGTATGAATTGCATAAAAAGCCCAACTGCAATGATCAGTGATTACATTCAGAATGACATTTTTCTGAATCTTTACATGTCCATGTTTGCAGTGAGTTGTATGGCAATAGCCTGATCGGTCCAATACCAGCAATACTAGGCAACCTGACTAATCTTATCAGCCTGGATCTTTGGGACAATCTGCTTACCGGCCCAATACCAACTTCGCTTGGCACCATCAGCACGCTGCGATTTCTGTATGGACCGTTTTTACAGAATTTTTTATATGCTTTTTATGAGGCTATGTTGAATAAATTGTTAATGCACTGATGTTCTTTAGGAGGTTGTACCAGAACAACCTGACAGGGTCTATGCCGCCATCATTGGGCAGTCTGACGAGCCTTCAGGAACTGAAACTTGAAAAGAATGCATTCAGTGGCTCTATTCCATCCTCTCTTGGCAATCTCAAAACATTGCGGTTCCTGTATGTCATAGTTCCTAAATTCACAGACCATTTTTTGAATAGTCTAAAAGTACACACGAGTGATGTTATTATTCTTTAGGGCAGTTTTGACTTTTGACTCTTCTTTGCATAGGAGGTTGAACGAGAATATGCTGACTGGCACTGTTCCATTGGAAGTCCTCTCCCTTGCCATTGTTGGGAACTTGACAGAGCTGTGAGTAATAAAGCAATTTGAACACATCATTATCACTTCAACATGGGTACATTCTATCATGGTATTATGTTCCTATTTCATTGACTTGCACTGACACAAGAACAATTACCTGCATTTAGAAATATTGCAAGGAACAACCTGGACGGCACAGTGAGGTCATCAGAACTAAGAGGTACTAATAGGTTTAGCTTTGGTTTTCTTTTTGTACATGATTATACAGTACAGAGTGATGCTTACAAGAACTACAAATTGGCATTGTCACAGTGACTGAGATTATCCAAGACGAGCTGAAGACCACATGATGAGTCCCAGGATCAAGACTTTGTTCTGCTTCATGATACTGCCAGAAATTTATGAATAAATGCAATGGGATAAACAATTGTCTAGACTCTAGAGTTTAGACATCTTGTACTAGAATTTGTGTACCAAATTAAGTTGAATTTGCGAGGACATGATTGAATGGATAATGCGACAATTCTATTTTGCTGAAAAATAGAAACTACCTTTTGTCCCAAATAAATTATTGTATTTTATTTGTATAAAGCACGAGTTTTCACCTGCATTATCCTCCCCTCCTGCCTCCCTCTCGTCTTATGAAAGATCGATTACTAAAATAGAAAAACCATTACTCTGGAGAAAACTGCTTCTTCCAGTTCCAGATACACCAAGCTGACCAGGTTATATTTGTGCCAAAAAACTAACAGATCCCTGCATCCTCATGGCTGCCATGATGCCATCTGAATCTTGCATGGCCTGTGGTTGAACCAAAAGTCAGCTGGATGACAAAGTAAGATAAGAACGAGCGAACATCGGAGGGAATGAGATTCAGTGACTTTGGAGCATCTCCAGCCGTGTGCTACAAGTACTTGATCTGGATGGCCTGTTTTCAATCCAACAGCGAAGTCACTGAATCTGCATCCACCTTGGAAATATGAATACGGGCACATATTTCAGTGGTTTCTAGAATCTGATGAACTCATGTTATTTACATCACAAAGACACGGAACGCCTATGAAGTCGCATCCTCCGTGTAGGAACAAGGTGGCCAGCGATGCAACGGAGACTGTACAGGCGTAGCTTGCCAACACACACCAGCGACATGACAGAGACTGTCGAGGCCTTGCTTGCAGCGCTCCGGTGATCCCTGCCGCCGCCGCCTCTTTTGAAGAGACCACATTAACATTGCATTTGTAGCTCCAGTTTTGCCCATAAGATGATAGTACCCCTTGACGTTACATGGTGGACTACAATAAAATCATAATAGATTAATAAGAATGAACAATTAAAACTAATTCGTGGTGGGCACCGTAACAGCGCTATTTATACATTCATCTTTGTTTACCGTCGAGAAAATAGCCAAAGATCTCCATTCAAACATTCTGACTCACATTCAGACTCTAAGGTTAATTGAAAAGTATGCAACTGTGGTAGAAGATTCTGTGGAGTACTTGTTAGGATTGACAAATGATAACCTTTTTAAGTTTACACAGTACAACTCAGACACTCATAACGCACGCGTATATACTCATATGACATCTTCGAAGACTGAGCCGGCAAATCTTCGAGATTGATGAAGTCACCACATGTGCTTTGCCGTCGACAGAAACGTTACCTACTACTGAAATCACAATGCCGTTAAATCCTAGAATAATCGTTCCCACGGGGAGTCGAACCCTGAACCTGACATGCTATTAAGGCTCTTGTAACCACTAGGCTACCGGAGGTAATTCAGTCAACATGTATACATTTTCCAATGGAAATTTGTTTGGGATCCCAAAGTTGAACCTTGTCACTCCCACAATTATGCGAATCGCTGAATCACCATATGTCTCATTTGAATCTTGGTTAAAAGTTAATTGTATTTAATAACTTGGATTGTTCCAACAATTTTTTTCTAGTGTACTAAATCCACATTAATGATTATAGGAAAAAGATTCTCACTTTCCATGACAATGTCTACAACCCAGACACCATGTAGGCTATTGCTATCACGCCATTGTAGGGAATTCAACACGGTTACAAGGTCAAAGTTTACTTGGTCAGAATAATACTAGATTAAATCTACTGGAGGACTTGCTTGGCACATCATTCTTGAAATGAGTACAATATCCAGTCAATAAAGGGAATAGACTAACCAGACCATACCAGGGAAGATTCAAAAGCTACCCCATTATTTATTCAAGCAAGTAAGCAACTGCATATAAGAGCTACCCTCAACATTTCAGTGTGCCAAGAAGTTCTCAGGTTCGCATCAATGGCAGCTCAGTTTGCAGCAGCAGCGGTCCTGATCAGTTGTCTCATTGCTCTTGCAACACTTGCAAGCTGCAACTCTGAAGGTATACTGCAAATGAAATTATCGTTTTGCATGCATGGTTGTCAAGTTTGGTCTCCTTTTTTTTTCTGAAACATGCTGTTGAGACTTGAAGGTGACATACTGTACAAGCAAAGGCAGGCATGGAAGGACAGAAACAATGTGCTGCAGAGCTGGGATCCAACCCTTGTCAACCCCTGCACCTGGTTTCATATCACCTGCAACAATGATAACGCTGTCATCCGTGTGTACGTCGGTCTCTTTCCCCCTAATCAATATTATGAAGAACAATTAGTATAGGGCAACGACTTAGATTTAGATACGCTGCACTTCTGTTCAGATTTGGATAATATCAGTTTCCTTCATGGAAAGTATCAGTCATTTCTTCCCAAGTCGTGCATGCTCTTATGGAATCTGTACGACTGCTTTTGTTCAAGAAATCAAAACCTCTTATGATTCATCAACAGTGTACCTGATGGCGTAAATTTATCTGCAAACAATGTTTATATTGAAGTGCAAGTGCCTCTTCTTGCTTTTTGCAGGGATTTGGGGAACGCAGGCATCTCAGGGCCTCTGATTCCTGATCTGGGAGGACTGACGAACCTCCAGTACTTGTAAGAATTGAATAACTTGTTGCAACCACTGCAAGCATCAAGGATTACACTCAGAACGGTTTTCTGAAATTTGGTTTACCGATTTTTGCAGCGAGTTGTATGACAACAGCCTGAGCGGTACAATACCAGCAACACTGGGTAACCTGACTAAACTTGTCAGCTTGGATCTTTATGGAAACCACCTTACTGGACCGATACCGGCTACGCTTGGCGCCATCGGCACCCTGCGATATCTGTACGCAAATTTTACAATAATATCATACGCCTTTCATTAGACTCTCGTGAATCCTGTCTATTTGCTGAACTGCTAATTACGCCAATGTTCTGCAGGAGGTTGTATGAGAACAAGCTGACCGGGGCTATACCAACGTCTCTGGGCAATCTAATGAACCTTCAGGAACTGAAACTTCAGATGAATGCGCTCAGTGGCTCTATTCCATCCTCTCTTGGCAACATCAAAACGTTGCAGTTTCTGTATGTCATACTTCCCAAATCAACAGATGATTTTCTGCGCAGTCAAAAAATGCATGTGAGTGTGGTTTAAATATTCTCGAGGGTGGTTTTGAGTTCTGACTCTTCTTTGCACAGGAAGTTGAACGAGAACATGCTGTCTGGTAGAGTTCCATTGGAAATCCTCTCTCTTATCATTTCTGGGAATTTGACCGAGATGTGAGTAATATAGTAATATTAATACATCTTCAGACTTCTACTTGCTACGTCATATTACGTGAGCTCATTCAGAAAACTCGTCTTCATTCAGAAATATTGCAAAGAACCACTTGGCTGGCACAGTCAGATCATCAGGATTCAGAGGTACTAAATGTGAATGTAAACTGCAGCTTTGATAAATTTACCTTTTGGTTTCCCTTTGTATGTGTATCTGGAGTACATAGTGATGCTTACAAGAATTACACACTGACATTATCACAGTGACGGCGATCATCCAGGACAAGCTGAAGGCTGCATGATGAGTGTCCCTGGATCATGACATTGTTTTTCTTCATGCGTACGTTGGAAATAAACAAATAAATTGTGCGTAGTAGGATTATTGTTCTGCTGAATAAATTGTTATTTGCCAGGGGTTTCATCCCTTGTAGCATCATCAATGAATGAGATGAGATGGGAAATCTCTAGTTTTCTAAAACAAACTGATCTTTCTGAAAAAAAAAAGAGAGAGAACCTTCCCCTAATGCAAGATAAAAGGATACTTCACTTTGCTATGGGAGGGTCATTGTCGTAGCCAAGAATTTGGCTGGACCAGGTAAACGTCAGGCATCGTCCAACATTATGTGATGAGATATGTATGTGCAATGCCATGTTAAGATAGAACAGATATAACTGGTCCATGAAAATAAGCAAAAAAATTCTGAAAACTGTATAAGTCAAAATCATAACAGAACCACACTTTTTTTTCTATTATGCTAGAAATAGAATGGTTTATGAGAGAAACATCTGGCAAGATATTTCCTAACTGTTTATCTCGCTGAGGAAAGCCGGAAGGAATTCCAATCAACTCGGCTTAATTAAATGCTTATAAACAAACTTTTACTTTTACATCCTTATAAGTCATGAATAGCTAGAGAAGTTCCACTAACCAGTAACCAGTGCAAATTAAAAGAAGAAAAAGCAAAGAAATAGTTGCTCCCGTTCAAACATTTTGACTCAAAGATGACCCACGCACGTGTGGTTGGAAGCTTTTTTTTTTTTTTGAAGGAGATCACTCTGCTTATATTGAAAGCAATAAAAAGGTTCGGTACATGCTGGGAGACCAGTTTTGACAGTCACAGCTCAGAAAGAACTAAACATAAATCTACCCTGGATCTCCACAATATCCGACGACAGCACATTATTTGGAATGTAGCCGCTCAGATCAACTTCAACAGACTAGGTCAAAAGGAGATTGGATCGGTAAAAATAAAGTAAAGGACGGTGAAATCATGATCCAACGGAATAGCCATCTTCCTCTCCTCGCTATTTGGGTAGGGATCCCGTCGCCCTCGCTAGCCAAAAGTACCGAGGCCGTCGCCCTCGCCACTCCCCTCCTCCCGTGAGCTCCCGCGCCCTCCCCCTCCTCTTTCCCGCGTGCTCCCGCGTCCTCGCGCCCGCACCTTCATCTTCTCCAACGCGCACAGCTCAGGTCAGAGCGCCAACCGCCATTGCCAACCTCAAGCTCGAGCTCCACCCCTATCTCAAATCCTCCCCACACAGGCCGCCAAAATCAAATCCCTTGCACCAGCAGCTAGCCCACGACCTCCTCTACGGATCCCCCGCACCGGCCGGCCGAATCCCACGCTGGGGAGGCCGCGCGCTGGTGGGCAACTGCCGCCCAGAACAGCCATAGTCGACCTTCGAGGTGAGTCCCCGACCAACTTCCGGTTCTAGCCCAAACAACCACCAAAATGGGTTTGCCTCACCTCCCTCATCATGATGCTCCTCTCGGTTTCTCGCGTTTGCAGCCCAATCAACGGGAACACCGACTTCACCGTCGCGGCGTCCTGGTGACCGTGCCGCCGGTTGGCATCGCCGTGTCCCGCTCGCTCCACTGCCCTGCCAGCTGCTCTATCTGCGTCACCGTGACCGCCTCATCGCCCTGAACCCGTAGGTATACCCCTTCGCCGCCGGTGACCTCCCCATCGCCGGGAACGTCCAACCCAAGATCATGGCCACTATGGTCGCGGCGTCGCTAGGAGAAAATGACTCGCGCCTAGGAGGAAAAAGGGAATGAGGTGGACCTGATTTCAATATGAAAAGTGTGTTTTGGCTAGTTTGTTGGAGTGTATCAAAATATGGAGAGGGAATGTTGGGTAAATGGTCCGGTAAACGGGAATACGGAGATCGAGATTTGGTTAGCCTCCTGGAGTTGCTCTCAGCCAATTCTTTATCGCCGCAACAGTTTCAGTGAGCTTCACAGTTTGGTCTGGTTGGAAGCTTCTGTGGAAAACTTTTCTTTCTCTTGACTTTTTCACGTCAGAAAATTATTGCGTGCGATCCAAATAAACATCACCTCTTTTTCTAGCGAATAAAAGTAAAGGTGTGGTCTATAGATGAGCATTGACTACCACACTACACAATCCAGTACAAGGGATCGCATTGGTCTAGACATTTACATCATCAGTGTACATCAATTCGCCTGTATTCTGTGCCCGGCATCGTATAGCAAAAATATACATTGAGTACAAGACAAAAGCTTAACAACATCGATGAGGAAGACTGAATGTTCTGGGTCAACAAAAGCATGCCCAAATTGTTCAGTTCACTAAACCACCAGTAGCTTTCGGACAGCACAATTCGGCGAAGCATTACTAAGTTTGCAGCTACTGCAACAGTTGCATTTCGCCAGAGCTGAACGCCAGGGCTTGGGACATCATTCTTCAGAAGAGTACAATATTGACGGCTATGCTGGAGGAACTGTACAAATAGACAAGAAAAATGCTAGCCTCAATCTATCTTCTCCTCTTCACTACCTGGCTGCCGCCGCTTGTGGCCCACGCCAGCGCCGGCCGAGGCGCTGAAGAGGTCAATGTGGTGCACTGTCATGGCTGGCTGCGGCGTTGGTGCATTTCATCGAGCAGGTTGGGTATGAGGTGGACAACGGCCATGCAAATCATAAAGGCGAGAGGGAAAGAGAGCAAGGCGGTGCTAAAACTGCCGGAATTGTACCAAGGTGTAGAGAAAATGTGTGGAGGAGCTGGTGTCCTTTGCCTCCATGGATTGCTTGCTCGTTGGAGGGAAGCAGAAGAGGGAGATTGGGCTGATTGGCGCAGGGTGGTGCTCTGCTCCTTGCGCTTGGCATTGGAGCTCGTGCTTGCTAGCAGGTGTTACGTCAGTCTCAATGGAAGTTTCTTACCAGCAGTAGATAACATGCTATATCAGCAATTTTGTTGACTTGACAGTGTTTTATACGGAGAGGGAGAATTTTATTAGATGAGAGAGAAGTTTTATTTCCATAAAATTTAGCCGGCACAATTACTAAAGAGGGTGTTGGTAACCGTGCAATGAAACTGCGCACGGCACGGAGATCAGAGTCTTGCTCATATGGCAATATGAACACTGCTCATAGACATCATAGGTTGGAACTGTCCTTAAGCCAATCTCAATAAGAATGTCATGAGCATTAAATATCATGCCACATCAGCAAATTTGCTGACATGGCAAAAGCATTTATGAGGAAAAATAAGAGGGAGTTTTACAGAATGAGAGAGAAGTATCATCATCGTGATACTGCTCCGGCATAGTTATCAACTTCCTAATCTTGATAGCTGCACGATGATACTCCCTGTTGAGATGGATCTTTTATATATACACACACACACATATATATATTTCGGCCAAAATACGTTGGACGAGTAATTTAGACTTTCTCCTAACCTGAAGACACAATTGGAACATCCTGATTAAGAGGTGCTAATTCGCATGCTATGTGCATCTTTGATAGATGAAGGCTTTTGTTCTCTTCTAGACATGTTTACATTCTGTCGGGTGCTATGAAATGGCTTTTTGTAACATTGAGTGCGATTATCGAGCACATGCTCAAGGCTGTAACCTGAGTTGAACAAGACATTGCTAGAAATGAATGAATAAATCCATTGGCAATGGATCTACATAGATATCTTGTAATATAATTTTGCATGACGAGTGAATAAAGCTTGATCAGCCGCTCTACGGTTAATAACACCACCGCGGTTCTGGTCCAAGTGGGATGTTGCCTATTTGTAGTTGGACCTTTATTTTTCTTTTCTTGATACAAAGATACGTAGCTCTTCTGTGTGTTCGGAGAAAAAAAAGCTATTGTACTCCTTGTGCAACATGACCGATGAAATGATATGTGACATCTATATTTTTTTAAATAGAAAGAAAATAGAGAAAACGTTATCTTTTCCCAGATGCAAACAATTTTTTCCAGACAGCACTCTTCAGATGCAGAGCCAAAAATTCGAGATATCCCCACGATTAATCTCTGAGATATTAGGAACTTTTCAACTCTACTATTTCTATCACTGCGAAGATTATATGTATACAACAATATATGCGACGACGACGACCTTCACATCAACTTTTTTTTGAGATTACCTTAACATCAACTTTTGTAACTATGACATCAATTTTTATTACGAGTCAATTTGCTGTATGCAAATTTTGTCAACTCTCTTGGGTTATGTTGGGCTTTAACAGACCTATACGCGAGCACCTAATACCTCAGATGTTGGGCTTTTAGGAAAGATGGATCTGGCCGAACACCTCGGATGGCTATTGTAATTTCTTTTTTTTTGTTTCTTCGCTAAGCGGTGGTTAGTTTTTTATTAACAAATCAATAGCTACTATTATTCTGATATCATGTGCGCAAGCTGAGTCCAATATCAAGATTTGTTTTCCACAAACATGTTTCGGATGGATGAGCAAATCGATAGATGTCTGTAGTTTCTGAAACATAAATTGCTTTTCCATTCCATGATGCATATTCAGTGAAGATGAAAGAGGTTGGAGATCGGTCCTCTAGGCTGCCAACCATGTGCTTACACCTAGATTGAAGGTTCTGTACAGACTACTAACTAGTACCTATCTCTACCTATTTCTAAAACACATAAAATTTTAGCTTGGTTCAATATGAATCAACAAGGGATGGGCCCGACGAGTATATATAATAAAAATTGAACAATAACACTATATTATAATCTAAACAAACTCATTATACCCCCGCTGGTTCCACAGCCCATAAGGAAATTCACTGGTACCCTGTCAATTCGATTTAGAGGAATTTTATTATGATTGGAATAAATAAGAGCCGTTAGTTGCGGCAAAATTAATAGTTGAGATATAAGAGGTACCTAGAGTTACCTTAAAAACGGTACCATACCAAATCTGTGGGGCCGGTACCAATATTAATTTATTTATTTAATTCACATATCAGATCAACGGTAAGCAGTGATTAACAAGAAATAGTACCGGATGGTACCTTCCGATTAATGTAACAAGCCTCCTCGATTAAATACTTTCCACAGCCAGCACGATTAGAGTTAGAAGCCAACACGAATTAGGTGTTATATAATAGTGTTTCCAATCAAGCCAAGATACTACATCAAGGGTTGTGGGCAAAGTAGATAAGGGATTGCCAAGGGGCTAGCAGTATTGGTGTTTTACCACCACGCCCATTAAGGATACCTCCAATGTGGTGAGTTTGTAGGTAGGGTGTCGCTGAGATCAGGAACTCGAAGGTGCAAGGAACACAAAGTTTAGATAGGTTTAGGCCACCGAGAGCGTAATATCCTACATCCTGTGTATGATTTGTATTGCCATATGTGTTGATCGGGATGATCTTGAGTGATCTTTCCCTTGGAGGGGGTCCTTGCCCACCCTTATATAGTTTTTTTTTGGGGGCAGGGTTATATGGAAATCCTAATCGGATACGAGCTCAGGAGTTCTATCCTACTTTTCAGGTAGTTTTCTTCTGTTCTGATTAGTTCTACTACGGTATGAGTAGTTCTACTACGTTATGGGTAGTTACAACTGGTATAGGGCGTGGGCCATATCCCACCCCTTATTCTGTAAGATGTACACCATATGCATAGTCCCATGGGTCCGGGCCTGACAAGCTCCTGAGCTCTTCATAGTCGAGTACTGCAGTCTTCCGAGTACTTCTTAAGGCGTCTTCGAGTTCTCCCGAACTTTATCTTGAAGGTATCTTCCAAGTACTTCCTTGGCTGGATCGAGGCTGTGAGGTGCTCATGCCCCGATTAGTTGTCAGATCTTCTTTTATATGGGGTGCGATGAACTCGGACTCCACATGGAGCAGCCCCCGAGTCTTAGATTGACTCGAAGAATCAAGCTAAGGGTCAAATTAGTCTTGAGTCTCCTATCCTTATCTTCCAAAAGATTTGAAAAAAGGATCCAAAGAATCATGGCATGCAATATATGACAGTAAAGATTTTGATGGTTAAAATGGAAAAATTGGTTTAGAAATTCAAAAACTATTTTTCTCGGGATTTGAAAAAATGGTTAAACAAATTCGAAAACCGTTTTTTTTCAGAAATTCAAATAGCGACTTGAATTACCGCTCAAATCAAATCTTGTTCCCTGAGTGCCGTGTCGTATCCAGCCCCCGAGTCTGGGAGCTAGATGAGCCGCATGAGATACACCTAGTAGTCAATGGCACCAGCCCCCGAGCCTAAGCATTTGCCAAGTTGCCGCTAGATCTTGAACTGTCGATGAAGTCGACTAGTCGGAGTCGATTCTAACTAGTTTTGTAGGCGAGACGAGTAGTCAAAGTAGTCGCCAGAGTGTCACCAAGCATAGTCGTTTTCGATTAGTTTTGTAGGCGAGATGAGTAGTCGAAGTAGTCGCCAGCATATCGCCGAGCATTCTTCACGAAGTCAAAGTAGTCGTTGGCGATTGTTGGTGAAGCCAACTAGTCAGAGTCGAATCCGACTCTCCCAGCGGCATGGTTCAGGTTAGGTCCCTGCAAGGTAAACATAAAAGTATGTTGTAACTGTTATACATGATATCGTGTTGGAAGCAAATCCCAGCATTGTAAAATGCATGCAAAATTTTTCGCGTTTTGCTCTTGCTAGGTCACATAATTTCCCTAGGTAGCCTATTACGTTTAAGCACCTGATCCTTGATAGCCGTAGACCATAGCATAGGGAGCGTGGCTGCATGCACGCGTAGGAACATAGGCGTACAAAAGAGTCGAGATTTCACGGATTAAATCGTGTGCTACCCGGGTATTTTAGCAACCATTAAGAGAAAACTAGAGCATTTGGCGCTACAAGAAAAAAGAGAATGCTCATGGAGCGCACTTATAGGATGTAACCCGACTGCCCATGTTGCAGGGCGGACTGTGCAGGCAATCGGGAACAAGCATGACATGGCCTGGTGAAGAGAATGCGTGTGGCGCAAAAAGTAGGCGGCGAAGCGTAGCTTTGGAGGGTTTCATGCCCATTGAGATACGTACACAAATAAGTAGCCGATCATGTGAAAAACAAGTCGGAAAAGGCATAAGTGACTTAGCTTGATTCGTGGACGATTGTCAATGAAGCTGCAGCGGTCATCGATGGAGCCGTGATGGTTTGTTGATGAAGCCGACTAGTCGGAGTCGATTCCGACTAGTTGTTGACGGTGTGGAGCCCGCTCTCGACTAGTTTTCTAGTCGAGACGTGTAGTCGAAGTAATAGTTGGCGCAAGCAGGAGCCGTGCCGAGTTGTCGTGGTAGACTGCGACACAAGCTGGGGTCGTGCCGAGTTGTCGTGGTAGACGGTGATGTAAGCTTCCTGACCAGATGCCATCAGGTGGAAGTTGACAGAGTCCGCGCGCGCGTTCTGTCCCCAGCCGTAGTGGCCGTCTTTGGCCGACGCTTGATTCGAGAGGAAGTAGCTGGTATGGACTTTCAGTAGTGATTAGTGGTAGTCATCGTCACTACGGCACAAGCTGGAGTAAAATCGGGTAGTCGAGGTCGACAGCGGCACGTCGATGTTGTAGCACGAGCTGGAGTCAAGTCAATCACGAGTAGGAGCCGGGTTGGATCCAGACTCATTCTTATGGTTTCCGATTAGATCAGAAAGCCAAAGTTCGCTGAGATTATCAGCGAGGCCATCAATGTCGCAACAGGATGCTGGAGCAGATGCCATGCCATCGGCTCCCTGGTTTCAGCGAGGTGGCTGTTGAAGCCACCACAACCATTAGCAATGGAGAACCAGGGGCCGAAGGTGAACGTCGTGCCCTCATCGAGCATAGCGTTGGTGAAATTGAACGATACCATCGGGTTCTCCGGAGGATCTTTGATGAGCACCCCTACCTGTCACGCCAGCTATCGGTGTTTTACCGCTACGCCCACTGAGGGGTACCCCTGAGGCGGTGAGTTTGTAGGTAGGGTGCGCCGAGATCAGAAACTCGAAGGTGCAAGAAACACAAAGTTTAGACAGGTTCGGGCTGCCGAGAGCCTACGTTCTTTGCGTGGTTTGTATTGTCTTAGGTGTTGATCGGGGTGATCTTGGGTGATCTTTCCCTTGGAAGGGGGTCACTATCCGCCCTTATATAGTTTGGGGGTACAGGGTTACATAGAAATCGTAACCGGATAGGAGCTCAGGAGTCCTACCCGAGTACTTTTTGGGTAGTTTCCTTTTGTTCCGACTAGTTCTACTATGGTATGAGTAGTTCTACTACATTACGAGTAGTTACAACTGGTGTAGGATATGAGCCATGTTCACCTCTTATCCTGTATAAGATGTACATCATGTGCACAGTCCCATGCATCCGGATCCGACAAGCAGAACAAAGTACTAAAATAAGGGGGATGGTGGGCCTTGTGTAGTGAGCAAGTAGCTCGGCTTGTTTGTGGTTGAAATGTTGATGGGTCAATAATGCTGAGAAGTACTTTCTAATTTTAAAAAATAAACATACCAGAGAATGTTACTAAATTTGGAGCCGTTTATTTATCCGGTAAAATTAATGGTTAGGATATAAGAGGTACCTAGGAAAAGAAAAAGATACCAAATCTGTGGGGCCGGTAGCAAAATAGGTGGGGCCGATACAGACATTAATTAAGTTTTTTAATTCACATATTAAATCAACGGTGAGCAATGGTCAACAAAATTAGTACCTGATGGTACTGCAACTAAACCCTATACATTTGTGAGGAAAGTCTAGGAGGTTCAGATGAGTGCAGTAAAATTGGTGCAAAATTAAACATTGCAAGAAAAAAGGTGCAAAACAATAAATTAAATTATAGGATATTTCTCCTCAGGTTAAAATAAATACAACGGAAAATATTTTGTACCCGCATGGGCACCTACCCACCACTTCATTCGATGACACGTGTTGAAGCAAATAGCCTAGCAGGGTTAGAACTTTTTGTTACAAGGTCTGTGCCGGTGCATTGCCACGGGTCGAACAAATATAAAATCTCATCGTGTCATGCAATTGTGAATTGTGATTGTATTCGACAAGCACTATACATTCAACTCATAGTGATATCTTGCCATGGAGAACATGAAATCATTTATCCAGCAAGATATAAGATGTAAAGTGTACAACAATTTACGATACTATGAAATCTAATTATAGGAGAGAATGACACAAAATGAAATACATGATATGTTGACGCAAAGTCCTGACAATGACGGACCCTGCGTTGACCAACATGAGGACATAGGAGATCCGCTTAACTCTAGTGCAAAATCCAAATCGGTGCGCATGGTATGCGCGGGCGGGCCAGTCAGTTGACCATTCAACTGACAAGGTGTGTAATGACGTCATATCAGCCAGCTAATAGAATCACAATACTAAGCTGATACGACACTTGGATAAATAGCATATACGAAGATCTGTCGGCTATATGATAAGATTGAAGTAAAAGAGCCGAGGACCAATGGCCGATGCAATAATTAAGCATGTATGTACCCATCGGCCGTTGAATAGATTCAACAAACTGAGTGATCGCCGAACAAATAAATCATCATAAATAGAACCAGCAAGCTGATGACAGTTAATTTAGCGTCACCACTAGTCGGATCGGATCTAACCGAGATAGCGCTGGCAGCAGGGCGATAGACTTAAAAGCCACTGGCCCATGAATCTAACTGCGATGAGATAAGAATTCGGTAAAAGCTCGTCAAAGGCCAAGAATAAGAAACTGTTGGCTAATGAGAACTAATCTGATTGCTTACATCAATGAAATAAATATTTTGCTAGCAGCTAAGCAACAAATTCAACAGATATAAACTGAAAGATCTAAACGAGGCCAAGATAACTGTGATTCCATCAGATCTAGCAAGAGGTCGAATGATGCAGCCTTACAAGATATGATAGGAATCGATAACTGGTAGATGAACTAGACGAGATTACAGCGATACGTTGGTAATCAAAGCCTAGAGCACCTGGTTGACGAAGACCGTGGCAAACTGGAGATCGAAAAGATGCAACGCTATTTGCAGAAGAACTCATCAAGAATTACAGTACATCCTACTCCTAAGGTAAAGTAATGGCATGAAGCAAAAAGATAGGTTGTGTTTTATTGATGGAGAGATGATTTATAATAACCCCGGGTGTACATATTTATACCCTAGACTAATAACTCAAGACTTGCCTAACAAGAAAGATCTAAAAGGAATATTAAGATACATGGACTCTAAGTAGAGTCCTTGCTAATGAAGCCTCGTCTGACCCGTTCGTGGTGAGATTATCCATATGCATGATTAACTTGGACTTCTCTTTTTATTCACCTTCGCATGCATGTGCTGGCCTTGCTCTTCCTTTATTTATCCTACCTCCATTATTAACAATAAAACAATCCAGCCAAGGTGCTAACTGTATCTGATTAACAAAGTTCTTCACATGTGACCTCACGTATGTGCAGGCTGCAAGTCTTCTTTACTTTAATTGCCCTCCCTGCAAGCATTATTTTGTCTTGCTTATCCCATTCGATGAAGTTAAGCCAATATTTAAATAAACCTCCTGTACTCCGGCATGAGCATTAAATCCCAACGCTCTTTGGATAAGTCAAACTTGTGAATCATCGTCATGCATGCCCGCTCGTCGCATGTGATCCCTACTGATGCACGCTAGTAGCCGATGATCTCTATAATTCAGATTAAATCAGATCAACACAAGCCCCCGCAGTTTCGGAGTATGAAAGCTTCATGCTTCAAAACTTTGTAAATCCAATGCCTCAATCTACTTGATCACTTCATGGACTCAACACCTTGACTTTTCCGATACTGCTCTTCCATTGCCGATGTCTTTCTTAAAGTAGTTTAATCAATGTAGTTTAATCAAGTCAACTTTACTTCCCCTACTTAAATAACTTGGGATTTTTGAAAGATCTTTAAATCAAAACATAACTTTACTCCTCAAACGATTCTCTCAGATCACTCCATGTGCATGATTCCTCCCCAGTGCATTGTGTTGCCTCTTTTATTCCTATTTCTAATAAGGCTTTTTGTGGAGCTCAGGGTAGGGGATGAAAAGAAAGCATGCTTGTATCACATATTTTACAAGGTCAAAAACCGGATCCAATAGAGAAAATAAATCATACAATCTGATCAAGATGTGCATGTGTGTGGATTCTTTTTGATGGAACTCGCAGCCCCTTTTACACGACTCTATCTTTTATTTCTTTCTTGGGAATGGGCTATTTTCCTTTCTTTTTCTTTCTTCTCATGTTCTTTGAGCACGTATATCTTTTCTTTCTTTTGTTCTTTTTGCATAACCTATACCTTTTTTTGCATAATTAATATGAAGAGTCATGTCAAAGGGATGGAGTAGTTTTATGTGGATGGGAGGCATATTTTTGCGTAACTTCCAGTGTAGAAGCCAGCATATGAGTAGCTGAATAAGTGAATCTAGACAAAACCACAATGATGCACCCGGTAGTTAATATCTAGAATACCCAGCAATGGAAACATATATGGAGCGTGTCGGTGTTTTACCGCCTCGCCCACCGAGGGATACCCCCGAGGTGGTGAGTTTGTAGGTAGGGAGTAGTCGAGATCAGAAACTCGAAGGTGCAAGGAACACAAGGTTTAGATAGATTCGGGCCACCAAGAGCGTAATACTCTACGTTTTGTGTGGTTTGTATTGACTTAGGTGGTGATCGGGTGATCTCATAGGTGATTCCCTGCTTGGAGGGGGTCCTGTCCGCCCTTATATAGTCCGGGGGGATAGGTTTATATGGAAGTCCTAGTCGGATACATGCCCTAAAGTCCTACCCGAGTGGTTTTAGGGTAGTTTCCTACTGTGTCCAACTAGTTTTACTACTGTATGAGTAGTTCTACTACGCTACGGATAGTTACAACTAGTGTAGGGCGTGGGCTATGTCTCACCCCTTATCCTACAAGATGTAGGCCATATGCGCAGTCCCGTATGCCCGGGTCTGACAAGCCCCCAATCTCTTCGTAATCGAGTACTGTAGGCTTCTGAGTACTTCTGAGGTTCAGATGGTAAAGATTTAGTGGTGAAGATGGGCAAATCGGTTCAGTAAATTTGAAAAGCTCTTTTTTGGGGATAATTTTCCTAAAAAATGGTTAAACAAATAACTTCACCAAACAGCGCCCTAAATCAACCTTCGTTGCTGAGAGCTGTGTTGTATCCAACCCCCGAGCCTGAGAGCTAGATGAGTCGCATAGAATATGCCTAGTAGTTGGTGGCGCCAACCCCCGAGCCTAGATATTGGCCTAATTGCCACTGAATCTTGTACTATCGATGAAGCTACTAGTCGGAGTCGATTCCGACTAGTTTTATAGGCGAGACGAGTAGTCGAAGTAGTCACCAGCGTATTGTCAAGTAGAGTCCATTACGAATATCTTGTAGGTGAAACGAGTAGTCAAAATAGTTGCCAGCGTGTCCCCGTGCATTCTTCATGAAGTCCAGTAGTCGCCGACGGTAGTTCATGGACCCAACTAGTCGGATTCAAATCCGACGAGTAGTCGTTGTAGTCAGTGTAGGCGAGCATTCTCGCGAGATCGGAGTAGTCATTGGCGATTGTTGATGATGCCAACTGATCGGAGTTGAATCCAACTCACCCAGGAGCATGGTCTAGATCAGGTCCCCTGCAAGGTAAACATAAAAGTATGTTATAACTGATAGACATGAAACCATGTTGGGAGCAATACCCTTGCAGTAAACTCCATGTATAACTAGTCAAAAAATAGTAAATGGAGTAATACTGAAAGTATGGGAATGAGGCCCCTTCAATAACATAAAGTACTAGTTGGAGATTAGTAGTCTGAACGTTACTGGAAGTATGGGATTAAAACCCATTCAGTGACATAAAATACTAGTCAGTAACTAGTAATCAGAGCGTTATTGGAAGTATGGGAGCGAGACCCCTTCAGTAAACATGCACGAATACCAGTTGTGAACTAGTAAACGGAGTTGTACTGAAAGTATGGGAGCGAAGCCCCTTCAGTAACATAGAATACTAGTCGAAAACTAGTAATCTGTTACTGGAAGTATGGGAGCGAGGCTCCTTCAGCCAACTTGCACGTAATACTGGTCGTAAACCAGTATAACGGAGTTGTACTAGAAGTATGGGAGTGAGGCCCCTTTAGTAACATAGCATACTAGTCGGAAACTAGTAATCTGTTACTAGAAGTATGGGAGCGAGCCCCTTCAGTAAACTTGCACATAATACTAGTTGAAAACCAGCATAATGGAGTTATACTGGAAGTATGGGAGCGATGCCCCTTCAGTAACATAGCATACAAGTCGGAAACTAGTAGTCGGTTACTGGAAGTATGGGAGCGAGGCTCCTTCAGTAAATTTGTATGTAATACTGGTCATAAACCAGTATAACAGAGTTATACTGGAAGTATGGGAGCGATGCCTCTCAGTAACATAGCATATTAGTTGGAAACTAGTAATCTGTTACTGAAAGTATGGGAGCGAGACCCCTTCAGCAAACTTGCACGTAATACTAGTCGTAAACCAGTAGAACGGAGTTATACTGGGAGTATGGGAGCGACGCCCCTTCAGTGACATAGTATACTAGTCGGAAACTAGTAATCTGCCCTTCAGTAAACTTGCACGTAATACTAGTCCTAAACTAGTAGAATGGAGTTGTACTGGAAGTTGGGGAGCAAAGCCCCTTCAGTAACATAGAATACTAGTCTGAAACTAGTAATCAGAGCTTACTGGAACTATGAGAGCGAGGCCCCTTCAGTAAATCCTCACGGATACCAGTCATGAAGCAGTAAACAGAGTTATACTGGAAATATGTGAAGGTGACTGGAAGTCAATTAGCAAGGGAGAGATGAATCTTGCTGGTAGCTTCAGTCATATCCTTGGGCGGACCATGAGAATTCACACGTTGACTTGTGAAAACATCACGGTTGGCCCTAAGGGATTGATGACGAGATCCTTCACATGGGGTGATGAGTTCCTTGGGCGGGCCAAGACAAGTCTTAAGTGCCATGCAAAGATGTCTCGGTTGGCCCAAAAGAGGTGACAACGGGGTCGTGCAATTGATCTTGATCAGTTCCTTGGGAGGACCAAGACAAGCCGTGTGTTGCCATGCAAAAATGTCTTGGTTGGCCCAAAGGAAGTGACAACGCAATCCTGTACGTGCATTGTTACAGAAGTAGTCATTGAGCAAGGATGACTCGGCTAGCCCAAAGGAACTCCTTGGGCGGGCCAAGACAAGTCGTATGTTGCCATGCGCAGATGTCTCGGTTAGCCTAAAGGAACTCCTTGGGCGGGCCAAAACAGGTCGCATGTTGCCATGCGAAGATGTCTCGGTTAGCTCGAAGGAATTCCTTGGGGGGTCAAGACAGTTCATATGGCGCTGAAGTAAGGATGAACGAACGTGCCCTGTTTTCGGTAAACTCCTTGATCCCCTGACCGAGTGGTTAAACGAACTCTTTGGGAAAAAAACCCCTTGTGTCGAGATAAAACTCGAGACAATGGTTGAACAAATTCCCTAAAGATCTTCGTTGGTGATTGCCAATGAAGTCGTGTTGCTTGTTGATGAAGCTGTGCTGGTTTGTTGATGATCCCGACTAGTCGGAATCAATTCCAACTAGTCACTCGTGGTGTGAGTCCCGCTCCCGACTAGTTGTGTAGTCGAAGTAGTCGTCGGTGGGTCGCCGAGTGCCCTCATGATGGCGAAGTAGTCTTCGAGGAGTTGAGGGTCCTACCATTTTGGAACGGTGCTAGGCCCGACTGGTTGTCGGGGTTGATGGCGCAAAAAGGTGGGCTAAGTTGGGTAGCTGAGAGGACTCTATACCCTTTCGATACCCGAGCCTGCCCAACCAGGTTAAAAACGCAGAAAAGTGGGTTGAGCCGGGTAGCTTGGAGGACTCATGCCCTTCCAATGCCCAGGTCCGCCCGACCAAGTTGTAGGCGCAGAAAGGTGGGCTGAGCCGGGTAGCTTGGAGGACTTGTGCCCTTCCTATGCCTGGGCCCGCCCAACCAAGTGGTAGGCGCAGAAAGGTGGGCTGAGCCGGGTAGCTTGGAGGACTCGTGCCCTTCCTATGCCTAGGCCCGCCCAACCAAGTTGTAGGCGCAGAAAGATGGGCTGAGCCGGGTAGCTTGGAGGACTCGTGCCCTTCCAATTCCTGGGCCCGCCCGACCAAGTTGGAGGAGCAGAAAGGTGGGCTGAGCAGGGTAGCTTGGAGGACTCGTGCCCTTCCAATGCCCTGGTCCGCCCGAAAAAGATGGAGGCGCTGTCAGGCCGCGGTGGCCGTTTGGTAAAGGTAGTGCGTCGTTGATGAAGTCCGAATAGTCGGCAGGGATAGGAGCCCTTCGATGGATGCTGGCTAGTCCTTCTCCGACTTGTAGTAGACGATGCAAATCCTCCTCCGACTTGTAGTAGACGATCCAAGTCCTCCTTCGACTTGTTGTAGACGATCCAAATCCTCCTCTGACTTGGTGAAGAACTTGTGGTACAGGACCTCCGACCGAGGGGGATTCAGTTCGGGGGGTTCCGAGTTGTCGATCAAGTCGTCGATTGCACGATTGACATCCATGAGGGTGGTACAAGTGCTTCAGGCTGCTTCTAGTCGGAAAAAATTGATTTCCGGCGAGACAATTGGCAAGGTTGTGTGGGAGCAAGGCCCCTTCAGTAAACTACACGTAATACTTGTCAAAAACTAGTAAATGGAGTGTTACTGGAAGTTTGGGAGTAAGGCCCCTTCAGTAAACTACGCGTAATACTAGTCAAAAACTAGTAAACGGAGTATTATTGGAAATTTGGGAGCGAGACCCCTTCAGTAACATAGAGTACTAGTCGGAGACTAGTAGTTTGAATGTTACTGGAAGTATGGGAACAAAACCCCTTCAGTAACATAGAATACTTGTCGGAAACTAGTGATCTAAGCGTTTCTGGAAGTGTTTAATAGATAATCATGTAGGTGCTTTAATTGGCTAATTAATGGGTTCCACTTGTCATTGCAAAATGAGGCAACCACTTTTGGCTGTCGCATGGTTCAGCTGTGATAGGGTTCCCTAAGTTTAGCGAGGGAGTCGTGATTAACCCAAGTAAATGAACATAAATAGCAACCCTGACTAAGTGGTAAAAAGGGGTGCTTTTATGTGTACGGAACCTCTTATTTTGAGATATGGTCCCAAAATAATGGTTTAAACAAACACAACACCTAAAAGACCCTCAAAAAACCTCCTTGAGCTGGGTACTTAATTTATGAGTAAATCATTAGTCGGGTAGTCCTGTTGCATTTCTTCATAGTTTTTGCAGAGCTCCCAGGCCCCTCTGAAGGGTTTGACATTCGAACGTAGAATGCTTGCTCTTCGGGTGCCACGGGCATTGCCCATGGAGGGCTTCCTCGAATCATTTCTTTGAACTGGGAGTCTTCCTTCTACGGGTGGATTGTTCCCTAACTTCTGGCTTGTGCTTCTGAGTAGTCTCCAAGCAGTCGAGAGGGAGTTGATAGCGGGTGGGGCTGTAGGCTTCCACTTCTTCGTGCTCCTGCTGCCTGGCAATGATGACATTGCGGGCATCCCTGCCAGCATTGATGATGGCACGAAGGTCTCCCGTGGAGGAGTCGTGGAGGTTAACGCTCCCCTGCTGGTTCGTCTCGACAGCGCGGTGCCTGCGTTGGGTGCACTTCGCATTGATGAGCCTGCGGTGTTCCTTCTTGATGTTATCTACGTTTTCCACCTTGATGTTGGATGAGGATTCGCTATCCATTGTTACTCCCACGTCTTCGTCGAGTGGATCAAGGAGGTAGTCATTGTAGTCATCTAGCTGGACCCGCTCTAGGCCTTCATAGTCCTCATCAACGTGAATCATGAGTACTTCTCGATTAGGGGTGAAGCGTGTGGGACTCCGCACCACCTGGCCCTCGTCTTCGTCGTTGGAAGGAGGGAGGGGTCTGCCGTCTTGAAAAGGGAGTTTGTTGGGTGTGGCAATGAATCATGGTGGACTTGATTTGAGAGATCTGGAGGGTTTCATGCCCTTCCGATACAAACCTGCCCGACTAATCTGATCCCCTTACCAGACCATGGGTCACATGAGTGGCTGAATCCGAGTAGCTATCGGAAACAATAGCCCCCCGACGCGGTGGCTTCTCCTTCTTTGAGTGGTGGTAGACAATCCAAATCCTCTTCCAATACGGAGAGGGTCCTAGGTTGAACCGCCTCAAACCGATTTTGATCCGTGTGCGATTTGTCGATGGAGCCACCTAGTCGCAGCTGATTCCGACTAGTTTTTGACTGTGCGGTGCTAGTCACCGAGTAATTTGTGGCTCGTTCCTGACTAGTTTCTAGTCAAGATGAGTTGTTGAAGTTGTCGTTGGCGCTGTCTATTTGTCGAAGCAGTCGTGACTGCGGCGCGAGTCGAGTAGTTGAGGTCGTCGCTACGGGGCGTCGATGTTGAGTGGAGTTGTCGAAATCTTCCGGCTTCCTAGGGTCGATACGCCTAAGGGTGGATTGTGCCACAAGGTGGGAGTTGAATTCAAGTAACTTGGAGGGCTCTAGACCCTTGCAGTACACGAAACGGCCTTGCGGCGTAGATGTTATGGTTAAACCCGGATGATTTCCCGAAAATGACTTGGAGGAATCATCGGGTTGTGAGTGGTTAACGAGAACTGGGGCCTCCCGACAAGCGGTGGCTCCCCTGTCCTTGAGTCCTCCTCGGCTCGAACTTGTAGTTAACGGGAACTCTTCATTTTTAGAGTCGTAATCAGGAATGGGGGGCCCCCGACGTACGGTGGCTCCCTCGTCTCAAATCTTGAAGAAACAATCCAAGTCCTCCTCCAAGTCGGAGAGAGACTTGGATCGCGAAGCCTCCTCACATCGGTTTGAATCCGATCTGAGTAGTCCTGGTGCAGCACGAGTTGAAGTCGCGTCGAAAATGGACGCCCTTTCGATCTACCTGGGTAGATCGGGGAGCAGCAACTCGTCGAGGTCATTGCTTCGAGTCAATGTAGAGGCCTCCGTCTTTCTGGAGTCGACTAGGCAGCTGTTGAAGCCACCCAAGCCGTTGGCGATGCAGATCCAGGAGCCAAAGATGAAGATTATGCCCTCGTCGGGCACAATGCTAGTGAAGCTGAGAGATGCCATCGAGTTCTCCAGTGGATGCTCGATGAACACCCCTACCTAGCGTGCCAGCTGTCGGTATTTTACCGCCACACCCATCGAGGGATACCCCGAGGTGGTGAGTTTGTAGGTAGGGTGTCGCCGAGATCAGAAACTCGAAGGTGCAAGGAACACAAGGTTTAGACAGGTTCGGGCCGCGAAGAGCGTAATACCTTACGTCCAGTGTGGTTTGTATTGCCATAGGTGGTTGTTGGGTGATCTCCTAGGTGATTCCCTGATTGGAGGGGGTCCTGTCCGCCCTTATATAGTTTGGGGGACAGGTTTACATGGAAGTTCTAGTCGGATACATGCTCTAGAGTCCTACCCGAGTGGTTTTAGCGTAGTTTCTTACTATGTCCGACTAGTTTTACTATTGTATGAGTAGTTACACCCAGTGTAGGGCGTGGGCCATGTCCCACCCCTTATCCTATAAGATGTAGGCCATATGCGCAGTCCCATATGCCTGGGTCTGACGGAGTGTACATGATCTTGATCTTAAAAGCATGAGATGAATCCCACAAGGGTTACAAACAATTTGACAATGCTCAATGCAAAAACAAGTAGAATATGTATAAGGTTTTCAAAGTTGTGTCAACATATGGCTCCGGTAGGGATTTATCATATCATCGAGGAGTTAAGATATTTTTGTTTTCGCAAGATAAAACTCCCAAGATAAAAAATATGTTGACACAAAATCCTGACAATGATGGACCTTGCGTTGACCAACATGAGGACTTGGGAGATCTGCTTAACTCCAGCGCAGAATCCAAATCGGCGCGCGTGGTATGCGCGGGCGTGCCAGTCAGTTTGACCTTTCAACTGACAAGGTGTGTAACCGTCATATTGGCCAGCAATAGAATCACAATATTAAGCCGATACGATACTTGGATAAATAGCATATATGAAGATTTATCGGCTATACGATAAGATTGAAGTACACAGAGCCGATGACCAATGACCGATGCAATAATTAAGCATGTATGCACCCATCGGCTGTTGAATAGAGTCAACAAACTGAGTGATCGCCGAACAAATAATCATCATAAATAGGACCAGCAAGCTAATGATAGTTAATCCAGCATCACCACCAGTCGGATCGGACCTAACCGAGATAGCGCTGGCAGCAGGGCGATAGACTTAAAAGCCACTAGCCGATGAATCTAAATGCGATGAGATAAGAATTTGGTAAAAGCTCGTCAAAGGCCAAGAATAAGAAACTGTCGGCTAATGAGAACTAATCTGATGCTTACATCAATGAAATAAATATTTTGCTAGCAGATAAGCAACAGATTCAATAGATATAAGCCTAAAGAACTAAACAAGATCAAGATAACTGTGGTTCTATCAAATCTAGCAAGAGGTCGAACGATGCAACCTTACGAGATATGATAGGAATCGATAACTGGTAGATGAACTAGACGAGATTACAGCGATGTGTTGGTAATCAAAGCCTAGAGCACCTGGTTGACGAAGACTGGCGAACTGGAGATCGAAGCGATGCAGCCCCGTTTGCAGAAGAACTCATCAAGAATTACAATACATCCTTCTCCTAAGGTAAAGTAATGGCGTGAAGCCAAAAAGATAGGTTGTGTTTTATTGATCGAGAGATGATTTATAATGACCCCGGGTGTACATCTTTATACCCTAGACTAATAACTCAAGACTTGCGTAACAAGAAAGATCTAAAAGGAATATTAAGATACATCGACTCTAAGTAGAGTCCTTGCTAATGAAGCTTCGTGTGACCGGTCCGTAGTGAGATTATCCATATGCATGATTAACCTGGCTCTTTTCATTCACCTTCGCATGCACGTGCTGACCTTGCTCTTCCTTTATTTATCCTGCCTCCATTATTAACAATAAAATAATCCAGTCAGGGTGCTAACTGTATCTGATTAAGGAAGCTCTTCACATGTGACCTCACGGATGTGCAGGCTACAAGTCTTCTTTACTTTAGTTGCCCTGCCCGCAAGCTTTCCTATCGGATTTACTCATAAAATCCGGTGTCAACATGATCCTATTATTGAGGTTGGCATTCAGTGTTTATTCAATCTTACTAACTTCCTGCCGTATGCAAGCTGACATAAACATGGATTGTGAACCTGCCACCATTTGTATTGGAAAACGACCAGAATAGGGTAATGACTAAACGTGTCACCATAAGATGAATCTTGTTAATATAAGAATTGAAGTTTCATGGGCCATGCCACAAGTATCGGGATATCATTTGGTTTGGTAAGTCACATTATCATATTATTGTATCCATTGATAATGTGATAATATGACTTACAATAATGGTCTATGACAGAAATGGTCTAGTGGAGTACAAACGCCTGACATCCGGCACCAAGCACCAGTAGAAATAGTAGCTTCCATGATATTTTTGCGCGTGACGTTTGAAACTTCAGCATTGAACAGACCACATCTATGACGAAACTCCTAGTTTTGTCGTAGTTCATCGGAGAAAGTAAAACGCATGTCACAACAATATCTCGTATCATTATAAAAACGCTACGCCATCAACTCCTCATATCTGTGATGACCGTGACTCATCATAGAACTAGTGAGCCACACGTAGCATTAGGACCCATAGGCCACATGTGATGACAGAAGATCCATCTTGTCTACGTGGCTACCACGTGTAGCGATCTGGACCCATCGGTCCATGTGCCAGGTTTGTCGGTCAACTATGTCAACGCGAGTCCCCTGGAGAGGCGTGACCCGGGTGTCCACTTGTACGAGTGCGGACCTAGCAGGCCGACGTGGCTAACACGTAAAACTGTAGATCCCAGTTGACTGGTCCAACATGTCTACCTAGCATCCATGTGTGCTGACTGGACCCGAAGGTCCGCATGTCAGGGTTATGGGTCAAATATATATCTACCCGGGGTTCACCGGAGAAGTGGGACCCAGCCGTTCACGTGTACGAGTACGGGCTAGCAGGTCAACATGGCTAACACGTGTAACACGCAATACTCAAACCTTCCGTCTGATCAACTTTAATGGCTAAACATTTGAATCATTTTGATAAGACATTCAAGGCCTCTTCAGATGCATCTTGACAAATTTGGTGAGATGGAGGCTTATTGCTTAGCTCTTCTCCTGCGCACAACAGTAATATATGTCAATCTAATTTTTAACTGATTATGCTCCCAACAGACATAGTTGACAAGAAAAATTACAATGATTATGCACCAGAGTAAGCAAAATGGTAGTTCTTGAAATCCTATGAAATTAATATTCCAACCATATTACTCAGGGTGCGGCTAGATTTAGCAAAACCATCAAGATCCACTTGCACAAATTGCATACAAAAAAATTAGGAGGTGATATTACCAACACAAAGGAAGCGAAAAATTTATTTTGCTACAACTGAAGCAACACAAGATAATCTACTCAGACTGGACAGTGATAACAGAATCCATTATATATGGCAAAATCTATAATCTACACCAAACCTGCTGAGAGTCTCCATCAGACCTGCAAATAGATAGCTAAGTAGATGTCAGCCTTACATATGATGAAGGCGTTGAAGTCATCCTTCAGCTTGTGTGCCGTGACCTCAGTGTTGACATCCTTGTAACCTTGCTTCAGTTTTGCACCAAAGATCAGCTTACAAGCCTTAACTCCTACAAAGGAAAACATCAAATTGCAGGTTATTCAGTTTAGATGTGCATAACCAATATCACAACATTGAAGGTTATTCTGCTCTCTTCAAAGTAAAATGCATTTACATTTCCCCTGTTTTGTTTGCTTACAATCAGTTCTGATTCCTGCAACAGTTTGAAATACTTCGAACAGGTTGTTTAACTACTTGCTATAGACAATGCAAGTGAAGTTCAGTACACATAGCAATGATCAGATTATTAGGCGCGATGCCTAATGTGCTGGTATTGGGGGTTGCTCCATAATTTGCATCCATTGTTTACTCAAACCCATTGTTAGACCTCTCTGAAGCTGAGCATCTAAAAACAACAAACATACTTGGCACCGAACCAACTGAAACTCTAGTGACGTTTTAGTCCGATGAAATGTTGCACCCAAGCCACAAAAATAAACGATAGTTAGTTGTCCCATGCAGCTCCTTGCAAGTTTTTACTTCTAGATCCTCAAGATCACAGAGTTCTGAATATTTTAGTTGATTTTTAATTCTACGTGTACTTTGGGTAGAATTTAAACTGCAAGGAATCTTTGTCACGAAGGCCAAAGGAAAGATCATCAAGATTGGTGATACAGTTTATGTTCTGCAGGCATTCGCTTCTTCTAATCAAGGTCCACTTTGAATCAGGGCTTTTCGGTTTCTGTGTGCAAGAGATTATGGGTCTGTTTGGTTGAGCTATAGCTGTGGAGAGAAGCTGTTGTGCGCTGTGGGCTGTGGAAAACCTGTGAGATGTCAGCTGTGGATAAGCTGCTGTGATCTGTGAGCTGTGAGCTGTGTAAAAAGTCTGTACTGCCCCTGTCTGCTTCAAAAAGTTGTGTAAATAGCAATTTTAGAAAAGGGAAATTAATTTTCGTCAATTTTGCATGCACCATTAACATCTGATCCACATAAATAGGTCCATAGAAATTTGCCTTATCACCCATTCTTGAATCATGAAAATCAATTTACTTCATTCAATTCCGGTAACAATTCCACTACTAGAGGATGGGGCAATAACGACCTAAGACTAACAACCACCTACGATATGTGGTCGTCGGATGCAATTTGATGTCTCCATCCCAGCGGTAAGCTGGACACCCGACGACGAGAAAAGAAACGGTCGTTATCGAACAGGCTAATGTGGTCGCTAATCGCACAGCCTAACAGTTCCTCTTCCTTCTTATCCGTGCGAAAGAGATCGATCTATTCTTAACGCCCTTTCTCCTCTTCATATCTTCCCCATGCCTGTCTAGAAAAATAACTTCCCTGTTCTCATCCGATTTGATTCTGATTATCCATCCGATCCGTTATAGATTTCCCTGGCAAAACTTGCAGATCCGCCTCCTGATGCCTGCTTCCTCCCATTATTACCCTCCATCAATCTGTACCTATTGGCGTATTGCACTCTTCTACGATCAATCACATGCCTGCGCAGTCCGTTCCGAACAACAGGATGAGAAGGTAAGGTTTCACTTCATAGCTGGCCAACGGCAGATTTGGATTTGTAGGTATCAACTAATATCCCCTGAGGTTAGGGTTCGAATTTTAATTGCATTTTCACTGGTTAGGAAACTAGATAGGGTAGCAGCAAAAACAGTAGAAGAAATCACGTGGTTTGCCTTCTCTTATCTATGTATTTGTTTCTGAATGAAAAGGCTAGCTACCCTTTTGTCATGTAACTGAATCATGTAATTTACGCTTGCTTCCAGTAGCAATGACAAATAGTTTTATTTTTCTCAGATGATATAGGCTCAGAAGTTATTGTCCCCCATCTATATAGTCTCGTGGGTTACCAATTGCATATTTATTCTCAGACATCAGGGTTCTGATTGGGGCATTCAAAAACATTCTTGATTATGAAAAGATTTATTCGTACTACCATATGGAAATATAGAATTTTTCCTTTTGATCATTTATAGTTACTAGGTTCATACCCGTGCGTTGCTACGGGGGATAAAAAGTTATCTAGCGCAATACATGAAGTACCAAAAGTATAATTAATAACATGCTATTTTGAGCGTTGCATTGGGCATCAAATAAGCCAATCATAAGTAGGCATAAAATAATAATAATAATAAAAGTATATACATGATGGTATGTATTACCAAAAGTATTTACCTCGCAGTGACAAAAACTAACACAAAAATAGAAAACACTCATCCCACTCTATCCTTTTACATCCTTCTAATATAATCCTCCATTATTAGTTATATGACAAAAAAATATGAAAGAGTACTACTTAAAATTATGCATATATATAGTAGTAAATTGATTATATATTACAACCTTCCAATATAATCCTCCTCTATTATTCCTCACAGCTTCAGGTATGTTCATAAGTGACAGAGATAGAAGAGTAAAACTGAAGATTCAGGATATTTTAG
Source organism: Panicum hallii (assembly GCF_002211085.1). Lineage (NCBI taxonomy): Eukaryota > Viridiplantae > Streptophyta > Magnoliopsida > Poales > Poaceae > Panicum > Panicum hallii. The sequence goes on along the minus strand of NC_038049.1, from coordinate 36,395,020 downwards.
TCAAAGTTGACACTGAACCTACAATATATAGATGAGCACCATGTATTTCAATCAAACTTGACACTGAACCTGCATCAGCTTGAACAGGTTATTGTGATGCGAAATGGACTACGTGGTTTTTCTTGTGCTTCGCCATCTCCACTTTCTTGGTCCTGTGATTATAATTCTAACCAGAAAAAAAAATGGCATGGCACATATTCTGAATAAAGAATCATATGATAGGTTTCGAGAATAGCATTATAATCTGCAAAGATGTTTCAAGACAAGAAAACTTTATTGATAACAGTAAGCTCATCAAAACCAATTGTTTTGCAGTACGACATAAAGAAAAGATTCACTATCCCAAATTGGAATACGGGTGACCATGATACAGTTTCCAGAAGGAAAGTAGCTTTGCTCAAAGAAAACAAGCATATCGGCTCTAATAGCGCAGCCACATGAAACAAGCATACCAGCTCTAACGGAGCAGCCACATTGGCCACACTATCTCAATTCTTCATCTTAATCCATTTGTCATCCAATTCAACAGTCCTTAGTGAAATAGATATTGTTTCGAGATCCCCAGTGAGCAGGATTGATGAGTTCACACAACCTCTAACATGTATGACATCTGAGAACCGAGAAAGAATACATATTTTTCTCTGAACACCTATAAGAGGACGAAACATAGGAATATCCCAAACGTAAATGTTGTTATGTAATATAGCATGTACACCACGAAAATCAGGGATAATACTCACTACCATGAATACTGGTGTGACACAGCAATTAGCTGTTGCAAATTCACCTTACAGGCAATTTATAAAACACCTAAGAGACATGGAGAACTCAGGATCATCTAGATAGTTGCCTTTGCAACTGGCCATCAGATTTTCAAGCAGAACTGACATTCATAATGGAAAAAAAGGAAAAACACAAGATGTCAAACAAATCATGGCAACATCGTCACGATGCATGAGTCGATTCACTGAGTAATCTGAATGCAAAGAAAGGAGGGGAGGAGACGGTACCTCTTCCAGGTGCTGGACAGTGGTGCAGAAGCGCAATGGATGACAACGTAGTAACCAAGGGGAGGGTGCTGCAGTGCTTCTGATTGAAAGATGGTGAATCGGTAGATGGCAGCTTGACGTTCACGCACCTTCGTGCCCAGATCCCTGGTTGCGATATTGGAGATGTACAACCGCCGATCCAATCGGACCCAACATGTACCTTGGTGCCTTGATCCAGGAAGCCGGCGATCGACCAGCATGCCACGCGACGGACTCCCGGACTCCCTATCGATCCTCGTCGATCCAGGCACGCGACGATGCCCCATCAAAGCGATCCAAGCTGCCGGGGTGTCCGGTCAGCCTATCTCAGGCTCGTGGCAGGACTGATGGGCAGGAAGAGGATCATCTATGGATTCCCCATGCAAAAAACGGTGTAAAAAATTGAATCGCGGTCTAACCTTGATCGCAGCCGGGGCAGATCCTCTCGGTCTGTCTCCCTTCTCATGGCAGGACTGAAGGGCAGGAAGAGGATCATCCATGGACTCCCCATGCAAAAAACGGTGCAAAAAATGAAATCGCGAACTAACCTTGATGGCAGCTGCCATCCGGAGCAGATCGTCTCGGACTGTCTCCCTTCTCACGGCAGGACTGAAGGGCAGGAGGAGGAGGATCCATGGATTCCCCATGCAAAACGGTGAAAAAAATTAAACCGTGGACTAACCTTCGCAGCTGCCTCTTCACGGGGGATCAACCGGGGCAGATGCTCTCCGATGCGGCGTTGTCTCGTTCGAGCTCCCCTGCGCAGGAGGTCTTGCGCCGGGCGAAAGCGTTTGTTTCGGAAACTGCTATGAAATAAGCAAGCATTGCGACGGCAGTTTCGGTTTTAAGTTTTTAACCTAATATCAATCGACGGAGCATGATGATCCCTTGCGGACGGCCCAAAACGCCCGATGGCAGGACGATGCGCCCCTCCTTACGGGAACGCTGTCTCAAACCTGATCAACGGAGGAAATCAAATGGGGGCGACGCGGGGTAAACAACCAGCGGTGGAAATCCGCGGACGGCGGGACGACGGGCGTCGGGCGCTTCCGTCGCACGACCAACCGGTCGTCTAATCAGTCTTTTTAGGAGTAGAGATTACGTATGTCCTGCAGTCAGGAACCAGGGTGCAGAACTGCAGATGCATTGTTGAAAGGGTGCATGATTGGAAAAAAAAATGAAATGCGAGACTCTAGCATTAACAAAAGAGATGGAACTCCATCTTATATTACTACCTTTTCATTATTTGTGGTTAGTATACTTATGTTCTTCTGCCACCAACAACCAGGATGGAGATGCCTTGTGGAGAGATTGTGATCAGGGTAAGTATGCTGGAAGGAGATGCATGCCACGTAGTCAAGCATATCGCTTCCATCTGGATCATATATTTGAGTCTTTCTTTTTCTATGGTAAGTTAAATTTTTTTGCTCTTAACGCTAGCAGCATGAGTAATACAATTATTAAGGCAGCACCTACATCTTTTTGGTATGAGTTAGAGATTAGCTGAATGCGAGTTGTCCTTTCTTTGAGTCAAGGATAAAGATTGCTTCACTCAGGCAGTTTAATTTTCTCTGGTCAACTGTAGCATGTGTTTCCTAAAACTTGCTGGAGTACTAATTAGGCAACTTCATATGAACTATAAATCTCACCTTTATTTGTTCAATAATTGCTGTTGTTGGTTTTAAATTTTTTCCCTCCATAAACAAACTTTGTAGTTGTAAAATATGATTGTAATGTAAGTATATATACCTCAGTACATATCTTATTTTTGATATACAACTATTTTCCTCCTGTCATATATAGATCGGAGTCAACTTACAACAGTGACAATATAGATTTGATGCCTGCGGTTTCAGTACATGGCAAATCCTGCCCTCTGGTGAGAAGGCAGTGGCTACTACTAGGATGGATCGAAGGTAACTGCCCTGTGGGACAATTTGAGCCAACATAAATCAGACGGACCAGCATTGTAAGAATCTGTGCTCAAAAAGGTCTTATTTATTCTCATGCCTGATCCGTTTGTTTTCTTTTATCTTTGTTCTGATATAAAATTTGCATATTGTAGGAATCAGGATGTAGAAGGATGAGAATTGTTCGTGGTGAGGCCATTGATGGGTGATCTTCAAGCACCGTACTGCTAGAATGCTTTCACAGGACAATTAGTGAAGCATTTTTTTCTCTCATAGGATTAGTCTTAGTCAGTTGCTTTTAGGTTATTTCTTGTATCATACTGGTTCATTTTTTTATTGGTTGCAAATAAGCATCTTGAAGTGTTGAAGTTTGCATAAACAATAAAAGTTTGCTATCACAATTTATTTGTTTCCCGCTATTGTGTTGTTACAAATATATGTGAACGTACATGGTGCAATGTGGTGGCAAATGCTATGAAAGTGGATGTTAACAGTAAAATGGAGTGGTTAGTATAAAGAAGTGGTTGTTAGTGCACTGGTGCATCTGGTGAATATACCTAAAAACAATAAATGTGGATGTTATTACTAAAATGTGGTCGTTAATACCTCTTGTAAAGTGGGGGTAATGATATTAATGATGAAAAGTATGGTCGTTAATAATACAAATGTGGTCGTTAATACTCTAGCAATAACGGCAACATAATGTCCTGTTGTTGAAAAGTTAACGACGGGAAATTGTACGTGGTTGTTAATTCTTTTAACGATGGAGCCTATAATGACCATGGATGACCACATTTTTATGGTCGTTAAAAACATTTAACGACCACATATACACTTTTAACAACCACATATGCCGTCGTTAATACCACCTATTGTTGTAGTTCGTTTTGCATCCACAACTAACATATGATCCACATAAATACAAAAATAGTATATCAAAAGATTGCATATTAATGCATGTAAACCATGATTAACCACTGCTCGTTTTATTTTGGTGGCTAGTAAAAGCTAGTAAACTCCTTGTAGATGTAATCATGTAACGCATGTCATCCAGTTTTTACGAGCACTCGTAGAAATCTGGATAGTTTTGCTCTCCCTGTTCATCGCTTGACGAGCTACATGATGTGCCAAGCCTCTGCCGGCTTGCCGCCGTCTAGGGTGAGCCTGATGTCCTGTAGGCCGAAGTGGACACATCCGTGTTGGGGCTGCTTGCCGGCGCCATGATATGGACATCCTCCAACGCCATGCGGCCCAGTGCAGGTAGGGCGCGGGCGTGGGGGCCGGAGCAGGTAGCGCTCGAGCGCGGGCAGGAGTAGGCGCAGAGGGGCGCGACGACGTCTGGCCCCCCTTTTGCGCCACCGCCAGGAGAGGAAGAGGCCGGGAGGGTCGCTGCCGTCTGGAACCGCCGTTGGCCGGAGGCGGCGCGTCTAGGCCCCCTTTTGCACCGCTGCTGGGAGAGGAAGAGGCCGGAGAGGGCCGCTGCCGCTTAAAATCGCCGTTGGCCGGAGGCGGCGCGTTTGGCCTCGTTTAGGGCCACCACCGGGAGAGGAAGAGGCCGGAGAGGACCGCCGCCGTCTGGAATCGCAGTTGGCCGGAGGCAGGCAGCAGACGCGAAGCGAGGTGCGAGGAAAGAAAGGGCCGTGCGCTGTTTTATTCTGAGGAAGCGGTACCGTAAGCAGTGGGTAGTGGGTAGTGGGTAATTTTGTTGAAAAAATCAGCCGGTACGGTGGAAGTTGGGGGAGATAGGCTATGAATAACTGAACTAGATGAAAGCTACTTTTTGTTGTAGCTTTGGGTGGAAGCCAACCTCTTTGGTTATTTTTTGTCTTTTTAGAAGTCACAACAGGTTGAAAAGCTCAACCAAAAGAAGCTTATATAGTAACATGTAAACCTAGTCATCAACGAAACGTGAGAAACGCGTATATTCTGCATTGTGCCCCAGATAAACAAAATCAGCTAGCTGTTATGCAATAAATTAGTTGTGCCTTCATCAGTGGCTTATTTACCACTATGAAATTATATAGCTTATTCAGAATAATACATAGCAACAGGAGGGGAAAACGAGTTAGAAGAATGTGCCTCCAGTCATGTCTCTAGCGGTTTCAGCGATGGCGGTTGGCCGGAGGCGCGTGAGGGCGCCGCGACGCGCGCGCGGAGCCGGCGACGCGAACGGCACACGCGAGCGAGGGGGCCGCGGCGCGGGCGCGGTTCCGATCGCGCGGTGGAGCTGGCGAGCGAGAGGCCGCGCCGCGTGTCCGAGCTCGCGCACGTAGCTGGTCAGCGAGGGGGTGGCGCCACGCGCCCGAGCTTGCGGGCGGAGCCGGCGAGTGAGGAGGCAGCACCGCGCGGCCGAGCGCGCACGCCAGCGAGGGAGGGACGGCGCCGCGCGACCGAGCGCACGAACGGCTGTGCAGGAGACAGATGAGGAAGGGTAGCGACGGCGGGCAGGATGGGCCCGGTGGAGGGAGATGAGCAGCACGACGGCTTTGGGAAGCGGCGGAGCTGCAGATGCTTGTCCGGCGTCCTCGTCGATGCCCAGGCAGCCAGGCTTGTCCTTGAGGAAGAGGCAACGCAGCTCCCTGAGGTTGATGTCCGGGAGTGGGTGCAGCCCCTATGGCGCGGGTGCAGAGGAGGCAGGGGCGCGGGGTTGGAGCAGCGGCGGCAAAGCAGTGGGGCGGGTAGTTGCGACGAACTTGAGAGGAGAGCAGACGGGATCGGGAAGAGGGGAGCTGAGGGTAGAGGATGCGGTTTCGACGATGGGAGGGGTTGCGGCGTGCGGTGCGGGGGCGGAGCGAATGCGTACGGCGACAGGGAAAATAATCCGACGGTGAATATCTTCTGGCGCACTGACCAAGGTAGGGTGCGACGGTGAATATCTTGTGGCGCACTGACCAAGGTAGAGTGGGAGAGGGTGCATCAAAAAATTATCCCTCAATTAATCTTTTTAGCAGTACTAGGTTCTTGATGTTTGTTCGTTACTACGGGTAAAATAAAAAATTTTAAATTGGAGCAACCGATAATGGTTTGATCGCTGTAGTCGTCTAAGCATTGGCACATTGTCGGCCATAGCCAAGCTGGACAAACACACCATGACTACAATCAATACTTAACAAATAACCAGGAAATCAAAAGAATGTTGTAATTCATCGTTCTTGTGATTCACAGTTGTGATGACAACAGGAAAAGGCAGGGAGATTAACGTAGACACAATCAGACAACAGAGTTCTCTCCCTAGACCAAGGAGTGTGGTGAACCGGTAGTGCCTCCATTTGACAGTGCAAACTGCTTGTGCCAGGATCATTAATATTCACTCCCTTTGGGGCCTTACATGCCAGAAACAATATTGACAAAGAAAGAACCATGTTTACACAAGAAATCAAGAAGAAACATGGGGGAATGAGGTAGAACAAACATAGGCATTGTGATTGATGACATTGGCATCTTAGCGTGAACATCAAATCAACATAAAGCATGAAAGATACATCATCGGGCCTATTACTTTGAATACTTTACAACCATCAATGCAAAGAAAATGATTTGTATTTCCTTTTCTATTCAGCAGCATTCATTTTTATTGAAAATCAGAGAGATAGGTCAAACGGGCAGCACTCAATGATCCATATAAGAAAGATCAAATGGTGTTGAATAGCCTTCATATTCAGTTTGTGTTTTGAACGCAGCCATTTAGCATTGTTGTGGGCTTTTACCAGATCGTCTTGCAAAGCTATAAGTGTCATCTGGAACCAAAACCAGATACATGACGAGGAAGTAGTAAAAGCTTGCCAGCACCAATATAGGTCAGGGCTCAGTTCCTTTGCAGATAGCCATTACTCTATCTGGGTAAGGTAATAAGATTAGCATGAGCTAAATACGAGCAGTAGAATGGATCTAGTTGTGTTGCATGCATGCCTGGTGGGTGAATGTATTCTAGATGCGTTGTCCTCAGCCGTTTGCCCCTTCCATTGCATCACCCTTGAACTGCATGGTGTCCAGCCAATTCATTGAATCAGTACGTAAACAAAATAATACCAACACCAGGATGCTAGACTGAGATATGATTCTTGCCGATTCAGCATATTGTGAATGCAAAAAATCAGAGAAAAACATACTAACAAAAGCATTTCAGACAACATATGTGTAGTGGTAATTTAATCGAGCACCTAGCATGCATTAGAAATGGTGTACCTCAGGAGCTAGTTGACGAGATGCAATGCAACTAACTGCTACACAGCTACTCATCTCGCGGCACTGAATTGACAGACCAGCACTGGAATCAAGGCTCCATGACAAATGGTGGCAAATTCCTGGGAGATTGATGGCAACCAAAGAGCAAGGAATCGACTGCCACGCAGGGAAAATTTTCTCGGCGAGAAAAAAACGAGAAATAGGATAATTGTGTTTACTGGTGGTGGCCGGTTTTTTTTCTAATTATCGAAAATTTCCGGTCCTTTTGAATTCGTGCCCATCCCCTTCCTCCTAGTCCATATATTTTCTCATTTTTATGCATTGTGATGCCTTATTTCCCATGTTAGATTGTTTGGAGATAATCTAAATTATTTTGTGTACAGTTTGAGAAATATTTTTGCTAAATTTTATCCGAAAAAGAAACGGTAAATCCAATAAATTTCTGAGAAATTCAATAAACGCGTTTATGGGCAACCTCTGGTTTTTTCTTTTACCGGTAAGGTTAACCTCGCTGCCACGACTAGAGGCTCCTGCGCTCTCAGCAGACCAGATCAAACCCAGCAGTGATGGTTGATGTACTTGGACTCTTGTAGGAAAACACGTCTTCGGTGGAGAGAATATCAAGAGAGGGCATGAATCCAGGAGCCGTCATCACGAATCCCGCCGCCGCTGCTACCACCAGGCATCTCCGGAAGTAGTCCTGGCGGTTGCGGCGGATCCACGTTCAAGGAGTCCACACATTTGACGCCGGGATGGATGGGTGTCTCGCCGATCAGTTGCCTGAGATGCTCCGTGCGGTGGCTTCCCATGGCTGCTGTCGATGCCCCGGCACCTCGACTCCCCGTGGCCACCGTCGACACACCACCACAGGGTATATGGGGCGTCATGGTTCTCCGTTCCTGTAGGCAACGCGTCATCGGCATAATGCAAAGCAGGTCCGATTGGATCGGAGGACGGAGATGGGGCGACGGCAGGAGGGCGGACAGCTGCTCAGTCTTGTTGGCTCCGACGGTTCAGTTCTGCCGGCCGTTGCGAGGCGAGGGAGACGCAGTTTCGAAGGCGAGGGCGACGCCAAAAAAGGAAAAGCGCAGGCCGATCGGACCCAGGCCGCCGGACTTGGAGCCCCTCAGCGCAACGCGTCCGCCGGCCGATGGCCACACGACGACGCGATTTCAGAAGGTCAGACCGCCGGATTTGGAGTAGGGTTTTCGGGCTGGGTCTATGGGACCTGAGGGGAGGGCGGCTGCAGCGACGTGGCCACACGACGACGTGATTGACGCGCGGGTGGAGGGAGTTTGCGCCAGTTTTTCGGGACGCCGTCGGTGCTGCGAGGGTGGGGAAATCGGACGATGCCTTGGAACTCGATATGTTGGCATCTTCTTAGACGTCTTGTTCATCACGGGTGGAATCGTCAATGTGTGCAACGATAAGAGGCGCAACTCGTCGGTCCGAACTTGTCTAAACCTTGTGTTGCTTGCAACTTCGAGTTCCTACTCTTGACTGTGGGTAAAACACCGATAGAGAGATCCCAACCTAGAATTTCATCGCAAGAGAAAAGCTGTACAAAAGTCGAGTACACATGCATCAGTGCGACAATGAATAAAAAGAAAAAAAAGAAAAATATAGAAAAGAGGAGAGGAAAAAATACAAATGGAATAAAAGAGGAGAGGAACTGATATTTTACACTAAGGGCTAGTTTGGGAGCAAAGGGAAGAATACCCAGAGACGGGAACCCCCAAGGGGGATATTCTCTGCAGATGATATCCCCTTCAGTTCCATGGAGGGAACCCCCGTCCGTGTTTCTTCACTGCAACCGTTTGGAAGACAAGGAGTAGAAATCCCTAGATACAAAAATATGCTCAAAAATCAGAAAAAAGTAAAAGAAATAGGGAAACATATGGATCTTCACCAGCAGTGCATAATTACAAAATCTAGACAATGCTTTTCTGCAACCTTACATAAAATAAAAAAACAAAAGATCTTGTTCTCATATTCATTCTTACAACTTCTTACACTCACCAGTTGTCTATGACAGCAAAAGAGGCTAAAATATTGTGAAGGGCTACAATTTTTCAGAATTCCTACCGTCACACAATACCACGTGCTTGAATGCATACAAAGAATATATGTGCAGAGCATCAAGAGGACTGGAAACTGCCATGTTGATTCAGCACAATATGAATCACTTCATTTTTTTTTCTCGGATCATATATTGCTTCCACCAAGCGCACTGCAGTATTAACATAAGGCCCCGTTTAGAACCTTGGAATTCTATTCTAATAACCATACTTTTGACACAAATCTATTAAGCTAATATGATTATATATTAAATATATTTGTATACTATTGTTGACCATACGAGAGAGATACTTATGTGCTATATTTTCAGTATAAAGGAGTGAGCCAAAAAGTGTGCTTTAAGTTACGGAATAGAAATATAACTTGGTGGTGTATAAAATCAATTTTCATCTCTCATTCTATGAATTTAGGATATGCTTATATCTAAATTTTGGAAAATGATTGGGAAGTGGTGGGATGTCAAATTCTAAGCCAAATAGCCTAGTTTATTAATAAGTAGATTTTAATTCCTCTAAAATAAGAAGATCCGAACGACCCCTAAAGAGAATTGTGAAATAATTCAGTCACGTTAGCAGCAGAAATAGATACTCTACTAGCATTAGTGCCAAGTAGCTCCTTCATCAAACATTAATCAAACGGTAAAAGAAATGACATTAACCTGACATAAAACTTTGTGCTACCAGAAATAGATACTCTACTAGCAGATTTTATTATTCAAAGATGGTGTCAGTGTCATCAACATCTGAAAACTGATGATGTATTGTGCATGTATCTAATATAATTATACTCAGACAAGGTATTTATAGTAGGGAAAGATATTAACAAATGGGTTCCAGAAAACCGATCCCACAGCCTCTGTTTCAATAGTTAGTACTGTATTTTTAGGCATGAAATATTTGATACTGCAGACTCACATAACCACAGATGATAGGACAGCCATTGTACTTAATATATAACAGAATAATAGTTTGTCAATTTAGTTCAAGGAAACTACGGTTATGCAGTGCAAGGATGACAACCTGCTAATGCGCAAACAATTACTTCCTCCGTCCTAAAATGTAAGGCATTTTGGTTTGTCCTAAGTCAAACTATTCTAAGTTTGACTAAATTTATAGAAAAAAAGTAATAATATTTTGAATATCAAATGAGAATAGTTAGATCCATTATGAATTATATTTTCATAATTTATTTATTTGATGTGTTAGATGTTAATATTTTTTCCATAAATTTGATCAAACTTATACTACTTTGACTTAGGACGAAACAAAATGCGTTATATTTCAGGACGGGGGAGTATGCACACAAAAAGTATTGTTCTAGTGTACTGTTGATGAAGAGCAGAGTCAGTTAATAAATAACAATGAAATTGTATGAACTTGTGTCAAAATTAGTAAGTACTAGCCTTCTTCAGGCAATTTAATTGGTAATAGCTTGGTGTACAAACACCTATAAATTGGTCCCCAAGTTGATAACAGACTCATGGGCAAAAAACAATATTACTGAAATAGATATTGACATTTTCTTCTGATTTAGTAGTAGCGTTGGCGGTGTCCATGAGCAAGCAAATCAAGCACAGATGCCTGAACAAATAAAGAAAAGGAACAAAATCACGAGCAGATCTGAACGCATCAAATAAATGAGAGGAGAAGCAGCACCTCAGACTGCAGGTTCGAAGCACAAAGAAAATCTCATACAGCCAGCAGCTGCATTTTTCGTTCCACAAATCGCCTCCATCACCAGTTCCTCTCCCAGTTCCTCTCCGTGGAAACCGAGATTCAACAAAAATAAAAGGTCTAGATGAACTACACCTCACTGCGGGAAACTCACAGGACAATGGGAGGAGAAGAGGAGGAGAAGACGGCTTCACTTACTCGCATGAGATCAGTTGCCGGAGTCTAATCTGTGTAAGATTTTGATCCCAATTCTAGATCCAGTCTTTTGTTACGTTTCTCCCTGTTTTTTTTTAGTTCTATATGTTTCCAAAGTGTTGTCTGCAGTTATCCTTGATCGCTGAAGTTAGAACCGTGACAACGTCAAATGTTTTCCAAATCAGGCAGAGAACCCATGAAAAAGCTGGAGGAGATGGAGAGCAACGCGAAGCCGATCAGCGATTGGATACACCCGATGCACTTGAGGCAGCTGGGGACCAACCCGATGGCGCACGCCGTGACCTCCGAGGCTACCTGGGCTCTTCTTGAAAGCAGAGTAGGAGGCCATGGTGGCGAGTTATATAGATAGCGATGTACAGTGTAGAAGCCAGGCTTTCCGCAGATACTCCTCCACACTACCTGCCTGCCCATGCTGCCCAATATGAGACACCAAGAAAAGAACAAGGCAGCTCACATCTCCTTGGTCCGCGCACCTTTCAAAGTGCAAAGATTAGAAGTTTCGTATCATAAACACTCTACTGACGGATTAATCAGCCCGTCGCCCCCAGCACATATCCCAACGCCATCCAAATCCGACGGCTAACGATAGATGCTAAAGTGGATTGCTCCCACAAGCAGTTGAACCTAATAAGCCTACCAGATGCTACTTAGGTAGTCTAACCGCAAGGCTAGAGGCACTTTCGCAACAACTGAAATATCCATAAGTACCTATGGCATCATGCATCAGCACACAATTCACCGATTCCTGTTTATTTGCATTGAATCAACATCAATTTCTTTTACCGCCTTTGAGACTCGAGCATAAACTAATGCTGAAATAAAACAAGTAAATAGGCCTGTACATACCATCTTTCAGCATTGCCTGCCGTTCCAACTCCTGCACCATCATGCTCATCTCCTTGTGCTGCGTCTGAAGCACAGCACATCGCTCCTGCAGTCGTACAAATATATACATAACAATTCTCACTTGAGAAATAAATGTTCATCATGCCCCTAGTTAATGGCAATTGTAACTCCGCAGATGTTTTGATCCGCATTGTCTCAACCTGGTGCTCGAGCTCAAGGGTGTGTATCTCCTGGAGCACCTTCTCTTTGCAGCAGACATCTGTTTTGATAGAGTCCTGAAAAATATTACATGAAAACAGCTCGATTAGTCCTATCCAATCCATGGTGAACGGAATTTACCCCTCATTGATTTCTGTTTTTTGCGTTTCGTTAACATATATATGTCATTTAGACTATGAATTTTATGATTGCACTTATTGGATGTATTTGATGATTGCGTGATATTGTATTTTATAATTATAATTATGGATATGTTAATTAACTGCTCATGGATGCTTATGGATGATTGCGTTTCATGATTGCTATTATATACAGCTGTTTTTTAGCAGGCGCTCAGTATTTTCGTCGGCCAGGTGGCCGATTAAAATACTGGAGCGTGTCAAGTTCTTTCGTCGGCTAGTGGAGCCAACGAAAATATCTACCATTATTTTCGTCGGTCTTCGAGACCGATGAAACAAACTGTATCATTTTCGTCGGCTGGTCGGGCCGATAAAAATACGTTGCACAGTTTCGTTGGCCTCGCTGGCTGACTAAAATAGCTTTATTTTCGTCGGTTGCCAACGAAAATGCGTTTATTTTCGTCGATTTTATTCCGTCGGCCTATTTTCATCGGTCGACTAACAAAAATACATATTTTCGACGGCTTTCGGGCTATTTTCGACAATTTCTGGCCGACAAAATTACGCTATTTTCTTGTAGTGTATATATATAGATCAAGGTAAAAAAACTCTAACAACATAAATAAATTGAAGAGCCTAAACTATTGACATAGGAAATTAAATGCGGATATGATACCACTACAAGAGAAACTGCCTTTAATCCCGGTTGGGAAGCCCCTTGAATCCCGTTTTCCCAACTGGGATAACGAATCCTTATCACCATCTGGACTAAAGGGTCACCAACCGGGACTAAAGGGTAACTTTTAGTCCCCTTTGATGTTAATAACCGGGACTAAAAGGGCTTTGGTATCCATAAAATTTAGACTCGGGAGTAATAGGAGCATTAGTTGCGGGTCTAAATTCTACCGAGACAAATTAGGAGGATGTATGTATGTTTCTCTACTAGTGTACATTCACGGTATATTAACATTATTAAATAATACTGTTGACGACCAAATGGCTGGGCCAACCTGAGCTTCCAGTTTTCTAGAAGTGGAACTTTTAGTTTTCAAGAAGTTTTAAATCGTTTATTGGACTTCACCATTGTGTAGCTCTCATTAAGACGATCAAAATTCATATGTAGACCGTCTAATTCAGACTCCAAGTGAGGAAGTTAGGGTTATTTTAGAAATCTAAACTGCAGAAAACCGGAGGTTCCAGTTTTATTTTCAGAGGTTCCTAATCGCATGTTCACCACTTCTTTTTATTATCAACCAGATTAGAAGTGGACCATGTAATGGTATAACTACAACATATTTTTGTGATATGAAACCTGTGCGAGAGGCGCACATATTAGCTTGTCAGTTTGCATGCTGCACCTTACCATCAAACATTATTATAGTATATATTTAGGATGTAGTTTAACCAACTAGATTTGTTTTCTTAACAAAAAGGTTAAGACAAATTGGTAAACAGATCAAGAAACCGAAAAGGCAAAAAATGGTTTCTTCAGGTGAATAATAATTGAGCATCAAACACGACATCTTGATGTTATCCAGTAAACTAGATGGTATTTTGTAAACAATGTTCAGTGCACATCATTCTTCATGATGTGCTAAAGACAATACATATGAATGTAAACAACCAAAAGACATCCATAACATCTTGATGTTATCCAGTAAATAGGGTGTATTTATGTAAACAGTGTCCAGTGCACGCCATTCTTCGTGGTATGTTAAAGACAGTACATATGAATGTAAACAACCAAAAAAAAATATGTATACAACATAACATGTTTATAGGAATACATAATTGCTGAAATGGTGGGCTTCCACATGGCAATATATAGATGCAACAAATTAAAGGGCGCCCACTTATTTAAAACAAGGAAACTCGTTTGGGTGACCTAATGAATAATGAGGTAATGAAAAAAGTAATAACTTCCATTTCTCAGAAAATGTATAAATAAGTATTTTAAAAGAGATGCTACAAAGAAAGAAATTGAGATGTGTTGAGGAACTAATTACTAAATGTAGCCATCACACTAGAGGCAACACATATATGTATATCCCAGTTCTTGCACAATGACCACTAGTACAATATGGCTCTACACAAGCGGTAGCCTTTTTCCATCACAAGCGGCTAGGTTGGAAAACCGCTTGAGATGTGCCAGGCCATTCAAACTGCTTGTGATGTTTAAGTATCACAAGCGGTCCGAAATTAAAAAGCGCATGTGATATCCGCGTCACCATCACAGGCGGTTTGTAAGACAACCCGCTTGTGAGTTTATCACCATCACAGGCGGTTTTTAACCTGACCGGCTGTGGTATAATTTTGAAATCACAAACGGTCAGTAATACGAAACGCTTGTAATGCGGGACATGTGTCACAAGCGGTTTTAGAATCTTAACCGCTTGTGATGGATTCATATCTCAAGCGGTCTATAACAGGGAACGCTTGTGATGCTGGATACGTATCACAAGCGGTCAAGCTAAATAGAACCGCTTGTATGTGAATACCAAACCGAGTAAAATTGCATAGACAGAGGCCCTTCGTCCAGAATCACAGAATGAAATATACTCAAGTCCAATATAGATCAATACAGAATCACAGAATCGATATTCTTTCAAGTCCAATATAGATAAATACAGAATCACAGAAGGGAAATTTCTATAATCTACAAGTAACAAATTAATATGTAACACTATAATGAGCTCCAACAAATAAAGTTTCTAGCTGAGACCTCTCCTGGGCATTGCTGCACATGTAGGCAAAACAAATCAGTTAACCGTGACCTTTAGCATCAACATGAGCATTTATATTGTTAGTAGAAAACCACCATATATATATGTGAATGAATTTAAATAGCACACATAGAGAACTTGAGAGATTTTAAATTCATTGGTAACCACAATACATAGTCGATCGGACACATGACAAATACAATTTGATTCATACAATTTTTCATGAACTACCATTTTTCCGCATGTATGGCTTCAAGTTCTTATCAATTTTCTTTTCCACACGCTTGATTCTCTCAGGACCATTAAAGACGGACATCTCTTCATACTTATTGTATTCCTCATCTCCATCTCCCACATTCTCAATTCCAACAATTTTTTGCTTTCCAGAAATAACTACATGGCACTTCTCATTTGATGGATCGAGTACATAGAACACTTGTGCAACACATTCGGCGAGAACCCACGGGTCATCTTTATATCCTACTTTCTTTAAGTCTACCAGTGTGAGTCCGTAGTTGTCCACTATCACCCCCCCGGGATGTTGTACCCATTGGCACCTAAATAAGGGTATTTTCAAGCTCGGACCATAATCAAGTTCCCATATTTCCTCTATGAATCCAAAATATGTGGTCTTCTGTCCCTGTAGGTCAAAAGCATCAATACGAACACCGCTATTTTGCACAACACTTTTCATGTCTTTTGATTTAGTGTGGAATGTGTACCCATTGATGTCATATGCTTGCCATGATGTCACTAAACACGATGGTCCAGAAGCCAAATTCCTCATTGTTTTCTCTTCCAAAGAGTCTCCGGATGGGATGTTTTTGTCCATTAACCATTTGCTAAAATGATGTTTGTGCTCCCTCATGATCCAGTCCTCTGTGCGGTTCTGATTTTCTTTACGAAGCTCATCTAGGTGTTCCTCAATGTAAGGCTCGGCTATCGCGAGATGTTCTAGTACACTACCATGAGCACAATGTACTATCTTGTAATCCTCGACGCGGAAAGTTTTCCTGCCCATTCTCCCTCTCCCACATAGTTTACCCTCATGTTTAGGTACAGGCACACCTATCATTGTTCCATCTCTGATGTAATCTATACAGCTCTCAATCACTTCTTCTGTAGTGTATCCCTCCGTGATTGAACCCTCTGGGTGAGCGCGATTTCGCACATAACCTTTTAACACTGCCAAGTACCGCTCCAACTGAAACATATGATTTAAATATAGTGGCCCTAATATTTTTATCTGATCCACGAGATGTATGATAAGGTGTACTTGCATATCAAAAAATGATGGAGGAAAACACATTTCAAGCTTGCACATAGTCTCGATGATGTATGCCTTCAGATAGTCCAAGTCTTCTAAAGCTATTACTTTTTGTGACACTGCATTGAAAAAGTAACACAAACGTGTGATGACAACTTTGACATGCTCTGTTTCGAGGGCTCTTACCGCAATTGGGAGGAACACCGTCATCATCATATGGCAGTCATGAGAGTTGTAACCAAATAGAGACAAGTCCTTCATCCTAACTAGTTTGCTGATATTGGATGAGAAACCTGTGGGCACTTTGATCCCACGCAAACATTTGCAAATTTTTGTTTTCTCCTCAACTGTCAAGTTGTAGCTAGCTGGGGGAAGGTAAGGCTTCCCTTTGCCACTATCCACTGGATGAAGTTCCGATCTGATTTGAAGATCTACTAGGTCCTGGCGTGACTTAAGTCCATCCTTTGTCTTACTCGGCATGCCCAGTAAGGTTCCAATGATGCTATCAAAAACATTCTTTGTTACATGCATCAAATCAATGTTGTGGCAAATTTCCATATCCTTCCAGTATGGGAGGTACTTGAAAAAAATCGATTGCTTCTTGAAAGTTGTGTCAGTTGAAGGGTCAGTTCTCTTTCTCTTTTCTCCTTTGTTTTTTTCCCCTTTCCGAATACAACCTGAATGTTTTTTACAATTTCAAAAACGAGTTTCCCGCTATAAGGCTTTGGTGCACCTTCACTTTCCAGTTCATTGTTAAATTCCTCTTTCATCTTTCGGTACTTATGCTGCTTCATCAAGAACCGTCTGTGTCCCATGAACACCAACTTCTTGGATGATTTAAGGTATAAGGAAGCAGTTCCATCCACGCACACTACACAACCATTCTTTCCTTTGGTCTTTTGCCCTGAAAGTGTGGCGCCCCCAGGAGAATCATGGATGGTAACAAATATAATTGCTCTTAGGTTGAAATACTCCTAGCAATACTCATCCCATATTCGAACTCCTTCATTCCAGAGCTTCGCCATATCTTCCATAAGAGGTTCCAGGAACACATCAATATCAACACCAGCTGCTTTCGGACCTTGAATAAGAATAGTCAACATAATGTACTTCCTTTTGTGACACAACCATGACGGAAGGTTGTACATCGTCAGAGTCACGGGCCAGGTGCTATGTATACTTCTTTTTTCACCAAATGGATTCATTCCGTCTGTACCCAAAGCAAATCTTACATTTCTGATTTCTTTGGCAAACTCAGGATACATATGATCAAAAGTTTTCCACTGTGATGCATCAGCAGGGTGTCGAATCTGTTTGTTATTCTGCTTGCGACTTTCAGCATGCCAGCGCATAAGCTCAGCCTCCCTAGGGTTTGAGAACAAACGCTTCAAGCGATCAATTATTGGAAGATACCACATCACAAAAGCTGGGATCTTTGACCTCCTTTTGCCATCCATGTCATCAAAAGTGTCATCATCAATTTCAGGTCCGATAGCGGCTTTCTTGTTTCTATTTATCTTCGCGATTTTGTTCACACACTCTTGATTGTAGCTCTTCTTGGTATCGACTGACATTGCAAACTGGGCATCTTGTTGCGTTCTCAAACTCGCCACGATACAGAATACAATGGTTCGGACATGCATGAATTTTTTGCACACCCAGAGCTACGGGAGATATAAGCTTCTTCGCTTTATAAGTGCTGGTTGGTAGTTTGTTGGGTTTTGGTAGGAGTTGGGATAGAAAATTTAAAAGATCTGTGAAGCTAGTATCAGACCATCCGGCGCTAGCCTTCAACTTAAGAAGTTCAAGAACTGTACGCAGTGTAGTAAACTCTTTGTCACAGCCCTTTGATTCATCATTTAAAGGTTCTTTTGAGGCACTTTCCAGACCCTCCAATTTAGGTAGATCTTTCTTCTATGATCCCATAGAACTCAACATTTCTGGATCCATATGGCGCAACATGTCTTCGCAATCAAATTCTACAAAATCTTGATTGGCATCCACAGAATCCACTTTACCATCCTTTTTAGCTAACATTCCCACAGCACTTTCGTCATTACCAAGCACTTCACACGGATCCAGCTCACCATGTTCTGTCCATATCGTGTAATTGTTTTTGAACCCTCTTTTGAGCAGATGTGATTGGATTGCTCCTGTATCTCTCCAAGCTACCTTATTATCACAATCGATGCATGGGCACAATATCTCCTTACTTTTTCGCATATTCGCGTGCTTGTTGGCCGCTTCAATAAAGCTTCTGACATTTTGAATGTACGACGGATGTGGTCTTGGCACATTGTACATCCAACCTCGGTCCATTGCCTATCCCTATATTGATTAGCGTAAATTGAATTCAAGACCATATGACGATAGGTACATGACAGTGAAACAAGATCATATCGATAGGTACATGACAGAAGTCTGAATCTTCAAAATTCTATGCCATGAACTACAAAAACCCCTAATTAATTGAATTCGATCACTAAATCATGAACGAATGTGCATAAACAAAAGCAACAGACAAATTTGATGAGGATACCTTGCGGCTTGGGGTCGGTTCATGAGCTCGTGGACGCGCGGCGCTCTGCTCGGGGACAGCACCTCGTACACGGCGTGACGCTCAGGGACGGCGGCAGCTCCTGGACGGTGCGACGCTCTGGGACGGCGGCAGCTCGTGGACGTACGGCGTGGCGCTCTGGGCCGGCGGCGGCAGCTCGTGGACGCGAATCGGCGCTCAGGGCCCGCGGCGCCAGCCCGTGGATGGCGCGGCGCTCGGGGCCGCGGCGCTCGTGGACGGCGGCGGCAGCTTGTCCCACATCGCGGCACTCGGGGCAGGGACGGCGGCAGCTCGCCAATGGCAGCCTTGGCGGCGCTGTTAGGCAACGGTAGAAACTCGAAAGGGTTCCTCTGCAACTCGATTCCAACCAGTTTATAATGTACACACACCACAAGCGGATATAAACCAAAATCCGCTTGAGATACACGGAAACCGCTTGTGATGTAGAACTTCACAAGCGCTTTCTCCTTGACGACCGCCTGTGATGTAGAACATCACAAGCGCTTCTTCCTTCACGACCGCTTGTGACGTGGAACATCACAAGCGCTTTTTCCTTCCCGACCGCTTGTGAAACCGCTTGCGATACACTTTTCCTTCCCAACCGCTTTTTCCTTCCAGTCCGCTTGGGATAACTTTTTTCAATTTTTGGTCTTATGAAATTTCGTTTCAGAATAATCTGTGTGTGAACGTTGGATAAATCTTTTGGTACAATTTCTACATATCATATAGTGCATGAGTGTCGCTGCATAGAATTTTCATGAATTTTTAAGTTCGGTAACTATTTAATTGTATTTAAATGAATTTCTACATGCTTCTTGAGAGTAATTCGAACTTGAACTAAGACTACAAACAATATATCTCAAAAAAAATTCCTCAAAAATATATATTATTTGATGTGTTATATTATTGACTAATTTCCAGAAAATGATCCAAAATTTAATTATTTATTTACTAAAAACGGTACCTTTGCTCTGTGTGATGGCAACAAATAAATCTAATAATATGGATTTTTTGTCCAAAAAATTTATAACTTGACATGGCATCATACTTTAGGTTACTAAACTCCTAGAAAAAAATCACTTTATTTAGACAAACTTGGAAACACAGTTGTTCATAGGATCACAAGTAAGAGTCACATGGTTAGTATAAAGTCAACTAAATCAATGATCCTATGAACAAGTGTGTTTCCAAAGTTGTCGAAATCAAGTGATTTTTTTCTAGGAGTTCAGTAACCTAAAGTATGATGCCATGTCAAGTTATAGATTTTTTGGACAAAAAATCCATATTATTAGATTTATTTGTTGCCATCACAGAGAGCAAAGGTACCTTTTTTAGTAAATAAATAATTAAATTTTGGATCATTTTCTGGAAATTAGTAAATAATATAACACATCAAACAATATATATTTTTCAGGAATTTTTTTGAGACATATTGTTTGTAGTCTTAGTTCAAGTTCGAATTACTCTCAAGAAGCATGTAGAAATTCATTTAAATACAATTAAATAGTTACCGAACTCAAAAATTCATGAAAATTCTATGCAGCGACACTCATGCACTATATGATATGTAGAAATTGTACCAAAAGATTTATCCAACGTTCACACACAGATTATTCTGAAACAAAATTTCATAAGACCAAAATTTAAAAAAGTTATCCCAAGCGGACTGGAAGGAAAAAGCGGTTGGGAAGAAAAAGCGTATCGCAGGCGGTTTCACAAGCGGTCGGGAAGGAAAAAGCGCTTGTGATGTTCCACGTCACAAGCGGTCGTGAAGGAAGAAGCGCTTGTGATGTTCTACATCACAGGCGGTCGTCAAGGAAAAAGCGCTTGTGAACAGATGGATGCCTATGTGTCCCACGCAGGCGCGCCCCAAACAAAATTTTCATCTCCCTCCCGGAGGCGCGCCGCCAGACAAAATTTTCATCGACCGCCTACCACGCCAGCCGTGTCCATCCTCGCCGCCATCCCCTTGCCGGCCGGAGGGCCGCGCCATCCTCGAGCCGAGCGGAGCGCCGCCGTCCCCGAGTGGAGCGGCACCGTCCCCGAGCGGAGTGCCGCCGTGCCCTAGCGAAGGGCCGCCGTCCCCGAGCGGAGCGCCGCCGTCCCCGAGCGGAGGGCCGCCGTGCCCTAGCGGAGGGCCGCCATCCGCGAGCGGAGCACCGCCGTCCCCGAGCCCAGTGCAGCCACGGTTGTACCTGTTCCTGTTGGCCTTCTCGTAGTTGATTCTCTACCTCACAGTTTACATATACGTACATCAATTGTTCTTCCTAGATGTTGCTCTACTTCACTGCCCTTTACAGAATACAGTTGTTCTTCCTAGATGATAACAATACATGAACTGCCTCTTATGTTAACCTCTATTTGTTAGCATGAACTGCCTCTTATGTTCTAAGATAGCATGTATTCTTGATCTGAATTGCATTGATTCATCGTTTTCAGTTACATAGAATTAGCTTAAATTTTTCTACTGATGTGCAGTGCTTATATTTGTTACTAGGATGGATGATATGGACTTGACCGGTGTCTGTAACAAATCTAATGAAGACGCGACTAGACTCCATTGGCAGACATCAAGCAGTTCCAGTGAAGGCAGCGGGGAGGAGGATAGTTCTAGTGATGACAATCCTTCAACACCCATACCTCCGAGACAGAGAAAAACTTCAGATGAGCTTGATGCTGACTATATTCCCAACGAAGAGGAGGTAAATAGAAATCAGCCTGATAACTTAAATTATGTAGCATCTAAAATATGTCCATATATTAAAGGCCATCAATTGTTTGAATATATAGGTCTCAAATGAAGAGAAGAAAGAGGAGGCATGCTCTACAGGAAACACAGAGGAAGCTCCGGTGGCTGAATCATCTATTTCACAGAAGCGGAAACGAGGGCCACGAGGTCCCAATCAGCTGAAGGCCGGTGCAGTCATGTACATAACAAAGCTCAATGCAGAGGGGTTTCCTGAAGAACCACTTGATGTGGTTACAAAGTTCCGAAATGCCTGTGGGGCTATTGTCAGAGATATAGTGCCAATCACACTTCAGAAGTGGAAGGATTTGGATGAGGACACCCGCAATAGGCTATGGGCTAAGTTGTCAGAGTCATTCAGGGTCCCGAAAGGCATGGAGGATGCAGTAAGGAAGTCGATGCTCTCTGCTATGGCCAGGAGGTTTCGTGGGTGGAAGGTTGAGATGAATAGGGATTTTGTTAAGAAGAACAGGGTTCCTCCACCGAAGAAAATGGGGAAAATCACACAAGCTCAGTGGGAGGAATTTGTTCATCAGAAGACCGAACCGAAGGCCAAAGAGCTGAGCAAAACTAATTCTCAGAGAGCAAAGAAGAACAAACACCCCCATCGCCTCGGGTCAACCGGATATCTCCCTAAAGCAATGGAGTGGAACAGGATAATTGAGGAAGCTATGGCCAATGGCACTTTGGACCCATTATTAAAAGATATCGATGAGCGAGCTCTTTGTTGGATCTTAGCTCGTGCAGGTTTGACTAATGAGGGCAAACTGTTGCATCCAGAATTGGTTGGTGAAGTTGCAGAAAAAGTTCAAGAATATGCAGAAAAGAGAAAGAAGGGCGAGTTTAAGCCTCGGAGGGAGAATGACATACTAACTGCAGCACTTGGCACTCCTGAACACACTGGACGGGCTCGGGGAATCTCTTCTAAGATTTCCTGGAGAGAGGCATTTCCAGAGTATGCAGCGTCATACAGGAAACATGAGAAGGCGAAAAGGACCCTTGAAGAGGCTATTGATGAAAGGGTACAGAAGGCTATTAATGAAGCAATGAAGAGAATGAAGGAAACAGGATGTGTACCGAGTGAACAGCATCCAGGCCCCATGAGTCCACCTCTAGTCCCTAGCAGTGTAGGGTCTATGCAAAGCTTGGGATCGGGCACCAAGTTCCCTGTAGACTTCATTGTTGAGGACACGCCTTGCCGTCTTCATATTCCAATCAATCGATCTGGGACAAAAACAAAACAGGCTGCTATTGGTGTGGTAAAACCAGGACTGCTTTGCTGCAATGATAGTCCTGTTCCGCCATTCTATGCTGTGGTCCAAGTTCTAGAGATCACAGATAGTGGTTGTGAAGATTGGGAGATAGACTATCCGGTTGAGGGGATCATGACTTTGCAGCAAGCAGTGAATAAGTTGGTCCTTTGGCATCGACGCGACATTAAGTTGGGTGATGAGCCGATCTCAAGCCCCCTATCGCGTCATAAGTCACCAACACCAACTTCAACACCCATGCAACAGAAAGATAGTTCAATCCCCATGGTGCAGGAAAGTATAGCACCGGCCTCCCACAAAACTAGTGAAACAGTCATATCACCTCTGAAGAAGGCAGTTGAGGAGGGGGATGTGGACAGAATTGTTCCTCAGAATGTTGCTGCTGACATTAGAAAGGAAGCAAAGGTTGACACCAATGTTGCAGGGCCAAGTACTTCAAAGAAAATTCATCAACAAATAGCCACTGACAATGTCAAGAAACCGGCAGAAGTTGTGACACGCTACTTGGAAAGGTTGAAGAGAGTTATGACAGATCAGTCAAAAGCAGAATCAGCATCTTGTGGAGTACGCACACGGTCCCAATTAAAAGACAAGCTCGAGGTTTGGGAAGAAGATGGAATGATTCATACTCGAGATTCATTACGTCTTAAAGTCGATATCCCGATATACAAGAAGGAGGATGTTCCTCCTAAATTTGTGAATGGGAGGCCGTTCTTGACAACGGTGCAACTTTCTAAGTTGTCGGCTGCAGAGATTACAATGCATGAGTGGTACATGGTGGCTAGCAACAAACACAAACTCGAGGGCTTCTCATATGTTGTGCCAGATGATGCATTTTGGAGCAAAGATAATGTAGATGCTATGCGGCATTTATTCTTTGACGATCTGTGGTCGTTGTACCATCGAAAAAGGATGGAAACCAACTACTTAACCCTCTTTTGCTTGTAAGTACCTCTAAACTTTAATGTCTGTTAGTTTTGTACAGCACAGATTCTAACAATTATTGCTTCTTACATGTAGGATGCAGTGCATAGATGGTAAGAAGAAACAACTTCAAACAGGGTTTCTTGATCCATTGATGATATCCCAAGCTCGCTACAAAGAAGTTGTTCGGAGACATGGAGAAGAATACAAAGACCTTGATGATGATGAATTTGAGAGAGCAGTAAAAAAGAATCAAAGAAAAAAATGAGGCTAATGGCAGCATACATAGGGCGAGCCATGTACAATCATGTACAACATGGCAAGGAGTTAATAATAGCTCCGCACCACTTTAAGTAAGTTCTCCACATGGTTTTGAACTACAAATTATGGCAATCGTGATCTTAACATGTGTTTTCGTATATGTATATGTAGTGACCACTACATTTGTATCAAGATCTTTCCAAAGAGTGGTACAGCCATGGTCTTCGACTCGCTGAGAATGGAAAAGGATGCATATAATGACTTCTTGAGGATTTTAGAGAAGTATGACTATTTTACACTTGTACTTACAACTTAGCAAATGTATTCTCTTAATCTCACAATGGTATTCTTATATGCAGCGCATACCATTTTTATTGCAAAGATCTTGGCGGCGAGCATCCAGAGGACAAGCCTAATTTGTCAATATCATTATGTTCAACCAGTCAGAAACAACCTCCTGGTACTGTCCTGTGCGGTTATTATGTATGTGAATGGAGTCGTGTCAACCGTGAGGATGTAAGTTCCCTATCATTGTCTATGTTTCAATTTTTTTTATTGTAGCCCATGACATTACTATTACAAAGCACCTTTTGCTTTCATTCCAGGTTTCTAAATCCAACATCAAGGATGAATCGCAAGGAAGAGATATGCCTACTGTCGGCGTGGCTAAGGTTGTAAGAGACTTGCTTTCCTTTTTGCACCATGAAGTTCTTCCCCCAAATGGACTACTCTTCAATGAAAAGGGAAAGTTGTCTGATCTCCCAGAATTGTACAATCTAGCTCACAGTGTTTAGACCTTGAATTTGTTTAGCTTATGCCATGTGTGGGCTGTTCTTCAATGTTGATGTATGGACTTGAACTTGAGCTGCTGTAAATTATGGTTTGGTGCTAATACTATTGTTGTCGTTCTGTGAATGTGATCTATGATTTGTATGAATCTGTATATCTATTTGCTGTATGAATCTGGATATGATTTATGAATGCAAATTGAATTTGGATATGAATCTGGACATATTAAACCGCTTGTGATGTGTTAGATCACAAGCGTCTGGGCTTGCAACCCGCTTGTGATATGTATTTATCACAAGCGGCTAGGCTTAAAACCGCTTGTGATATGTTCCTATTACAAGCGGATTGGCTTACAAACAGCCTGTGATATGAATTTATCACAAGCGGCTCGGCTTAAAACCGCTTGTGATATGTTCCTATCACAAGCGGATTGGCTTATAAACGGCCTGTGATATGTTCGTACCACAAGCGGCTTTTCTTTCAACCCGCCTGTGATGTCTCTGAAACACAAGCGCAGTGTTTGTTTCTCACAAGTGGTCTATTTAGACCAAACCGCCTGTGATGTTTGTCTATCACAAGCAGTGCGTTTGGACCAAACCGCCTGTGATGTTGGTCTATCACAAGCGGTTTGTTTGGACAAAACCGCCTGTGATATGTGTCTATCTCAAGCGGTTTTTGATCGACCGCCTGAGATGTTGTTTTACATCACAAGCGGAGCATCTCAAGCGGTTCCTGAAAGCGCTTGTGTAGAGGCTAACTGGACCGCTTGCGTAGAGCTTTATTGTAGTAGTGTGTCTAACCACATGCATTATTTTTTACTCAGATGATGCATGAAATTGCTTACCTCCAAACTAACAACCGAAGGAAATCTTACTTTTCAAGTCAAAATAAATTTTGACATTGGATTTATTTTCTTCACATGTAATTGATAGGAGGTCATGCATGATTTTCACTTCAAATGGACAAAACATTAAACAGTAACTATGGTAATTTATAAAAACTGCTCTCAGAAAAAAAAGAGAAACACATAGGATACAACATAAGTTACTGGACTTTCATAAAAATTTAAAACCAGCAGTTATGTAATACTCCCTCCGTATAGGAAAAGGAAGACGTCTTGGCGCTGTCGGCAGGTTGAGAAAAAGAAGAGATCGTGTGGACGCAGGGCTGTTTTGGACGCCACTGCCCCTGCACGCGTGCTCCGGCTCTCACGCCGAGTTAATACGGCCGCCTCGCTTGGGCTCCCACGCCGTGTTTTAATACCGCCGCCTCGCTCAGGCTCGCACGCTGCCATCAACGATCGTCCACCCACTAGAGAGCCACGCACATGGAGAGCACGCCGGAGGAGCTCCCGCCGGCGACGGACAAGTCATTGCAGGAGTCGGAGGAGATCGCGCCGGAGTGGCAGGAGCTCGTTACGCCAGAATCGCAGGAGCCGGAGGAGGTCGCGCCGGAGTCAGAGGAGATCGTGCCAGAGTGGCAGGAGCTCATCGTGCCGGAGTTGCTAGAGCTCGCGCCGGACTCCATCACGCCGGAGTTGCACGAGCGCCATGAGGAACGCCAAGCATGGAATCATGCGCACTCGCGATTGTGGCCATGCTCTCGCTGCGGTCTTGTCCATGCGGAATACAGACTCGGCGCCATACTTCACGGCCTCGACGAGTTCGACTGCGAGCTTTTCATTCCCAATCTCAACAATGTCGTGATGGATGGCAATACTCTCGTGTTACCTCCACACGTGCTCAAGATGCTCCACTAGAAGACGCTCAGTAAGATAACTAGCTTTAGTTCTAATTAATTGTTACAAGGATAGATGTCTCTACTAATTAAGCTAAGTAGCATCATTGTAATTGTTTGATGCAGCAAGAATAGCCTCGGCTTCATGTAGCAAAGATGGTTCACAAGGGATAGAAGTTGGCAGCCGATCTTCTCTTTCTAATGTTTCTTTTTTCATGTGAGGAATCTTGAACTTGTTGCATCCTTTCACCTTCATAGCTTCCATCGAAACACTTTGTAGTGTTACAAACATTCGGTTTGCTTTGTGTGCCAAATACTCTATGAATGCCCACAAAACAAGTGTGCAAGAAATTAATCAATGATCAAATTTGTTGTTGAAGAAGCAATGAAACATGTGTGAACAATTTACCTCTTGCACTGCTGGAACTAGAGCTTCTATTGTTTTTGCATTCTTCTTGTATTGAATTGCTTGAATAGCTCAAAAAAAAACCCAAGTCAAGAATGTTGAAATCGGGAGAATTGGTTGGTTGAAAAATTAAGCGAATATCGAATCCTTCTTGCTTAGCGGCCTCACAAAAACTGGTCATCCAATTTTAAATGGGAAGGTGCATTATCTTGTTGAATGAAGATTGGTTTGCCCACATCTTCTCTTGGCTATTTAGCTTGAATGGCAGGTAACACTTTGTTGATCATGAAATATCTAATCAGGTCTCTTGTGGTCGATGTTATGGGCTTGATAACCAAGTCTCCACGGATACGGCCGGTTCTCCCATTACCTCTTATTGCCGGTTCATAAGTAACAAGTGGAAAACAGCCAATTCTACCATCAAAAATACAATTCCTATCTCTAAACCTTGGCCAAGCACAAACACACAAGAACATGAGCCTAGGGATGTAATTCTTGTTCTTACAAGTCCGATGGGGATCGTCTTCTTCGGGTAGCAAATAATATTTTTCAGATTTTTCTGAGAGGTAGAACCATTTTTCATCAATGAACACAAAATCAAACAAATCCTTAACCTTGGATCAGCAAGCAAATCCCTATTAGTCATGTCAACACACCAATTTAATCTAGAGTTCTTGTTAGTTTCGGTGAGATAAGGTTTGATGCTACTAGAGTGGCGTCTAAGCAAACCTTTTTTCAAATACTTTTGAATCTTCTATTTGCTCATGCCCAGTTTGTTACAAACATCCTCTATAGTCATTCTTTCCTTTAGAGGAATGTTGCGTAATACTTCCAAATCAACAGGGATTGCTTTATGGCTAGGTCTATCCTTCTTTAGACTAGAAACTACAACTGGAACAAAGTTTGCAGGTTGTATTTTACCTCGTTTCCATAAACGCTGAACTGACCGAATGTGGAGACCAAATTGATCAACAACAATTTGAGTATCTTTCTTGCCTAGTTTCTTATTCTTGCTTCTAGCCAACAAAGCTTGATAAACTTGCTTTCTAAGATCTTCTGACATTTCTTTCCTTTGTTGGTTCACTTCAACATTGGCCTCCACAACATGTTCTATTTCAACAAAAAACATTCATTACAAATCAGCACCTTTTAGTAGTACAAAAATTTCAGAAACCGAGCTAACTTTTACTTACCATTGATGTTTTGAACGAAATCGAAATCAACAGCGCCAAACTCATCTAGAGGTAACTTCAAATCAAATCCTATCCAAAGGAAGCATGGAACATGAGAGATGACACAAGAAAATAGAAACAAATGAGTTGAGGTCATTACCGTTGTTATTGTCCAAAGGCAAAACGTTGAGGTTGAATCCAAGAGCATCAGCTTCTTCTTCTACCAGAACAGGAGCATCGGCTTCTTCTTCTTCAACCGGAATAGGAGCGTTGAGGTCTAGCCAAGACATATTAAGAGTGTGTGGCACTTCTTTGGATTTTTTTTGGCATGAGAACGGCAGTAGCAAAAAAAAATAGGCGCACGGCAAAACGCTCGAGCAGGGAAAACCAGCGAGCACGCAGCAAGGCGTCCAGCGCATGCGTGAAATGAAGGCAAAAAAAGGCAGCTAGCAAGCACTCCAGCGATGGAAAACGTAGAAAAAAGGGCGGCCAACGAGCCAACAACTCGAAACGCAAAAAAACATGAAAAAACGCGCCCAGGCAACCGAAAAGCGATCAGAATCGCGCCAGCACGTCTCCAGTGCACAGTGCACGTCCCGCACCCTCCCCGCACAGTGCCATGCAACCCCATGCAAAAAGAGGCAAAAAGAGCGCTCGCCAGGAATCAAACCGGCGCCCTCTAGCCTTGGGAGAAGCAGCACAAACCAAATCGAGCTGCGTGCGTTTTGATGGCTAGAATGCCCCCGCCACCCTATTTAATATGGGAAACATGGAAAACTAACCTCTAATTAATCACTCCTTGGTATGCACAATCATATCCTAAACGACTTCTAAATCCTATACAGAGGGAGTATATATATAATGTTTGGGGATCTGGATAAAGCATAAACATATCAAATGGGCAGAAACTTTTAAAACAATCTAAGCATAGCATTACACCTAGCTGGTATGATTTTCTATCTAGTTAATTATTACACCTAAAGTTGACATGCTTACATTTCATATGCAAGAAGCATATGAGGGTAGCTGGAAAACCCCAGACAAACACTGATCAACATAAAATGCTCATTTGCCTTCACTAACTCAAGAATGCAGTTACACGGCGATTTAAGTTAGCCAAAAACTCATGTTTCAATAGGCTTTGAATAGTTTCAGCTACATGAATATTCTGTATATCAAAAACATAATGATTCCCTTAAAAACAACATTGAACATGTCAAGCATTTTGCATGTTTCTTAGAGTCTCAGCGTAGCAACCACATGTGTGCAATCCAACTACTAATAATCTAAGGATCCTATGGCATCATGCATCAACTCGCAACATCATACAGAATTCACCAACTCCTATTACTGTAAGCAATGCATCATCATCAATTTCTGCTACCACCTTCTAGAACTGAGCATAAACTAATCCTGAAATAGAGCAATCGAACAGGCCTGCACTACCATCTTTCAGCATGCCTACCCCCTACCTCTTGCTTTATCATGCTCATAACCTTGTGCAGTGTCTTGACATCAACACATTATTCATGCACTCGCACCAATATGTACGTAACACAGTCACTTGAGAAATGAAATGCTCATTATGATCCCCTGTAGTTGGGCTCGAGTGCAGTGAGAACTAACTTGCAGCAATTGCAATTCTGCAGACCTGGCGCTCTAGCTCTCAAGGATGTGCATCTCCCTGAGCGCCTATCCCTTTGCTGCAGACATCCATTTTGATTGAATCCTTCAAAACATTTACATGAAAAAAGTTAGATTAGTCCCATCAAGCCATGATTAATGACCTTTTCTCTGGTGACTGCAGGTGATAAAGGAACTCTGAAAATCCAATTGCCACTTCACCTTTAGAATCTGTGTTCATAAGCTCTTGCAAGTGCTTGTCCTTCCTTGTGACCACCTCTAAGCATCGGTGAAAGAGTGTGTGTATGCGTGTGTGTGTGTGTGTGTGTGTGTGTGAAACCTAGAAAATTATGGGTTGCCACTTATTTAGTCAATACAAATACCCATGTCATTAAAGTATTATTAGTGTGAAAATCAGCATAGATTAGAGTTAAAAAGCAACGGAAATAAGGTGTTATGTAGTAATGTTTACACTCGTGCCTAGATGCTCCATCAAAAGTCTATGCGTGAGTACAGGTCAAGACCTAGGTGTACACACCAAGGCAAGGCATTTTAGCATAGGCCTTCCATCCTTGCGGACCAGACGTTGGAATTCAATCAAGAAAGTTGGCCTATGAAAGGAAGTAGTTGTGAGCCAACAAGGCACAAGGGGGCGATGCCACTTTAAAGTTGGTGGGCACAATAGTTAAGAGAGTTTTGGGCAAAGTGGAGAGGAGATTGGCATGCGGCTTGATGATGAACAAGGTGGGTACACTTGATTCTCGGCTGGTTGTGGTAGGCAATTTGGTCAATACAACTGACAGGTACTCCACTATATGAAATAGATAACAAGATAACTTTACTAAATCTAGACATTGGTGACAAAAATCAAGGAGAATAAGATGATTGCAAGACTAGTGCCAAACATTGCAAGAAAGCTTGTGGAAAACAATAAATAAATAAAACATGGGGTATTTTACCTCAATTGAAATCAAATAAAAATGTACTAACTTTGTTTAATAATTGCCATTGTAGATAGAAGCATCATATATAATTCAAAACTCCATGAAAATATATGTGGCAACATATAACAAGATAACATTGGAACTAATAATATAAATATCTATAATTCATTCAGGACATTGGGCATAAGGCACGATATTTGTTTTCAGAGACCTAATGTTTAAGAAACAAGCACGGGTGCTGTTGTCTGCACATGAATTGTCCATCTTTTTTGTTATGGCTGTTGTGCCTGAGATTGTTGATGTTCTGATGGTTGCTCTTGCATTTGTAACTGGTACAACTGAACCATGTGTGGGCTCATCTCTTGGTGTAGATCATTCATAGGTGAGCCACTCCCATCAGTTATTTGTGTGCTGTTGTGTTTGTGTAAACCATGAGCACCCCTGACAGTTGTTTCATCAATATTTTTGGTGTTCATTTGAACGGCATTGAGATTGATAAAGTTCAGTGCTTGGATCTGGGCTTGCAATGTTTCACTCACAGCTGCATACAAAACATTTAGAGCCATGTTAAGTAGTCACGGATAAGACAAGAAAGGAGAAAAATTGCACTGCAATCATGGACGAAATATGGCATTAAACATTAATCATTAAGAGCTTATAGACAGTGTGTCCTTGACATTGAGCCTCGAGCCGTATTGTCAAAAAAATTGAGGACCCCTAATATATTGTTAAAGGAATTCAATGTGGATGACACATTTACTACATAATTTCATTATAGATCAATACTAAAGTAGACCATGTTCACCACCATTTTTTTTATTATCAAGCAACCCCGATGTGGACCGCATAATCACCTATCAAACTAACTTATGCTGGAGACAACTACCTTTGTATGCTGCATCCACAATATTCAGTATCTAGTTTAAACAACTACCTTTGTATGCTGAGCTATGTACCCTAAAAATAAAATTTGATGTATCTTACTCTACTGATAATTTGACCTAAAGTTCTATATCACATTTTTTATGATAAACCATTTTATAACAAGTAAATGAGAAACAATGTACACACAGCACATGACTTTTTCTTAATAATAAAGTTAATGTATCCAGGAAGGTAAAATAGTTTAACTAAGAGAAAGAAAAATGGTTTCATCAGGTGAATAATACTGGAGCAGCAAACGCGACAACATCTTAATGTTATCCAGCAATAATTATTGCAATTTATGTTTATCAAGCAAATTAGGAGGTAATTAATCAAAGACTGATGTGCATTTAACTGCAACTGAGTTGCACAATATTCTTTTGCAAGTATTCTGATGTCTGAAAGACAACACATATGAGTGTAAACAACCAAAAAAAAAAGCATGCTGTATACAACACAACATGTTCAAACGGGAAAAATAATCATTGAAAATGGTCGACACCTACATAGTAATAGATGAGATTAAAAGGCGCAAACTTCATTAAAATAAGGAAACTTGTTTTGGTGCTAAATAAATAACGAAATAATGGAAGTCTCCCTTTTCCCAATAAACTACCAATATTGGGAAAGAAAATGCTCCAGCAGTCTCCAATACATCTCTCCTTTCCCAATAATAATTGGTTCACCCCCATAATCCATCCCAACTCCCCTCAAATAAAATAGAGGGAGAGTTTGTGTCCTTCCAATACGGCAGTTGACCCTCGCACCAACAATTTTCCATTCGCTCTTCACTGCCCCTCAATCTCCTCTACCCCCTTCTCGCCACCTGCCCAAAATGGAGGTCCAGTACCAGTCTCACGCCCACCTAGCCACACTACTATAGAATGGGCCTTTCATCTTTGATATTTGTCCCGGCCGATATTGGGCCCAGAACTAATATAGGCATTAGTCCTAGGTCTAATGGCTAGGGGGCGGGAGGGATCTTTAGTCCTAGTTGGAGCCTCAAACCAGGACTAAAAGTTTCCCCTTTAATCCCGGTTGGTAACATTAACTGGAACTAAAAGGTGACCCTTTAATCCCGGTTGAGGGCTCCAATCTGGATTAAAGGGTCCTTTAGTCCCGGTTGGTATTACAAACCAGGAATAAAGGATCATCTACATGTTAGTTTAAAAGAAAAGCATCCTAACTAGAGTTACATGCATTGTGTAGGTGGGTTGGTAAGAAAGCTATGCGTAAGGCGAGAGGTCTCGGGTTCAAATCCTGCACACCATAGAATCTTTTTTAGCGTCAGAATGGTTGTCCCGATTGGAAAACCGGACTAAAATGGATTACCAACTGGGACTAGAGGCTGTTTATGTACTAGCACCACATACCTTCTACCTGCCATATACCTTCTA
Source organism: Panicum hallii (assembly GCF_002211085.1). Taxonomy (NCBI): domain Eukaryota; kingdom Viridiplantae; phylum Streptophyta; class Magnoliopsida; order Poales; family Poaceae; genus Panicum; species Panicum hallii. The sequence goes on along the minus strand of NC_038049.1, from coordinate 36,362,004 downwards.
CCGGTGACGAGGTGCGGGCGTGCGGCACAAGCCGGCGGACAAGGCTGCGCTGCGGCGCATCCTTGACTGGGCCGTATGATTCAATATTGCTATCAAGCAGATCGAGCAACAGCCACCCGGGAGGACAATACTAATATACTATCCTCGAACTGCTGCTTGCAGATTCCTTATCCTTTTGATCTAAAGCTCCTCTGTCAAATCCATCCTTTTTTACTCAAATCTTAACTATCCTCATAACCTTCCCAGCTAGCAGATTAAAGCAGCCTTCGGCACCATACTTTGAGATCTTCCTCCCCGCCGCGATCAAGCTTCCACAAGAAAAGATTCGAGACTCTTATTAGAGGTAGTGAAATGTTCCGTTGGTCAGCAATGTGACTTAGTTTAGCACGAGATTTAGACATTTTTGTCTGAACACTAAACATGTTGACTACTTGGTCTGGGGGGTTCCGTATCAATCCATGGGGGCTTTAGTCATGTACTCTGGAGCATAAAAAAGTCTTGTTCATTGCCAAGTAGGCTTCCTGAAATGGGGGCAGGGCAAGCAAAGTCTGCTAATTGCCCGCCCCTTCCACATGTGATTTCTATGTTATGTATGGCTGGCTGCTACATCGGTTTTCATTTGGTTTATGCTTGCTTTCATACTGTGCGTGATTTTTCCGACCTCTTCTCGATCCAAGATTTTCCTATTTCAATTTTGCTAGTCCTTGGGATCAGCATAGTGACGGATCGCATGTGTACAAATTATACCAAGCTTAACAAGGCCACCTTGAAGGATCACTTTCCTTTACCAATTTCCAACATCAATTTTGGGTAGCCATAGTTGTATTTGATTTGATAAGTTTGCTTGTTCAATTTGGTGTTCTTGCCGCCGCTTGGAGGATACAAGAGTGAGAGGCAAGAGGAAAGAAAAGATAGACGGGGAAGAGAAGGCTGACTAGTGGGTTCTATTGTAGCATGAGATATTGGGATGAATTTATTGGAAAACTAATGCAGCATCTCCCCCAATAGTCTAAAAGGTAGTATTAGGATATCTCCCAATGCTAGTTATTAGGAAATAATTATTGGAGGACTGCTGAAGATGATCTAATTAATTTTAATTTTTGTATAAGGCCAATCTCAATAAGAATGTCATAGGAGTGTCATGAGTATTAAATATCATACCACATCAGCAAATTTGCTGACATGGAACTCATTTATGAGGAGAGAGGAGGGGAAGTTTCATGGAATGAGAGAGGAGACACTTCTCTAGCACAGTTACCAAATTCCCAGTCTTGGTAACTGTGCGAGGACACTCCCCACTGAGACTGGCCTAATAAGTACACGCCTAACCATATAAAATTAATTTTATGCTCGAGTGAAGCATAATATTAATTACCTCCGATACCAATCAACAACTAAATAAAATCTCACTTTTCAAGCCAACATAAAATTTGGGATAGGATTGTTTTCACATGTAATTGAAAGAAGCAACATGACTTTCAATGCAGATGGCATAAAACTTTAAATTGTCTTTTCTGTAAGACAATTGGTAAAAAAAAACATAATATTATGATTAACACATATGATTTTTTGTCTAATTATTTATTATTAAGACCTAATGTCAACATCCTTTCATTTTGTAAGCAATAAGCACATTAAACTAGCTGGAGACACTCAGACAAACACTGATCAGCATCAAATGCTCATTTGCCTTCCCTGACTCAAGAATTATATATATTCACACAGCAATCTAAGCTAACCAGAACATCATTTTTCATCAGGGATTTTAATAATTATTTTAGATACAACATCTTCTGTAAAGGAAGAACATACAATAATTCCTCGAAACAACGATATACTACAATGATATTCATTATTCAATGTGCTAAGCGTTTTGCATTTTGCAACCATGCATATGTGTGCAATCCAACAACTAAAATATAGTACTGTAAGCATCAACTTAAGACATACATGCATCATCATCAATTTCTACATTTACTACCACCTTCAAGAACTGAACACAGATTGCTGCTGGAATAAAGAAACCGAACATACCATCTTTCAGCAAGACCTGACGCTCCAGCTCCAGCATCATGATGCTCATCTCATTGCGCTGTGTCTGGAGCTCAGCGCATCGACCCTGCAGTCGAACGAACAAATACACAACAAAGTTACTTGCATTTTCACTTGACAAATAAATGACATGCTCATGTTGACCCATGTAGAGAACAAACCTGCAGCAATGGCAATTCTGCAGACAAAGTGTTATACTGGCCCTGCAGTATCTCAACCTGGCACTCGAGCTCACGGATGCGCATATCCTTGATGGCCTTTCTCTTTGCTGCGGAGAACCGATCTGCTATAATCCTGCAAAATTTACATGGGAACAGATCGATTATTAGTCCCATCTAACCCACGCATGGTTAACGGCCTTCATTCACTCCCGTGACCACATGTAGTAAATAAAGGAAGCCATGAAATCTAATTACCTCTTCACCTTCTTAGGGTCAGTGTTCATAAGCTCTTGCAACTTCTTGTCCTTCCTGATGATATCCTCCTCAGCATCAGTGAAGATGACAATCGTGGCCGCGTCGATGGACACCTGCTTCATCGGAAGCAGAGGTGCCTTCATGGCTCCGGTTGTCAGATCCGGCATGGAGGAAATGGAGCTGCCAACATCCATGGACGAGCCGCTGCAGTGCCACGGAATCATGCTCTCGCCGAAGGTGCTTGACATGTTGTACGTGTTCGTCTCCTTCAGCGAAGGTATGCGCAGGCTCGCCGGCAGCGGGGCGAGCTCGCAATCCGACGGCGCCTGTGCGGACCCGGCGCCGATGCCGGACTGCGGCGAGACGAACGGCATCTCGCTCTGTGGCGCCCACGCCGCGATCTGCTCCAGCAACGCCGACTGGCCGGCGAACCCCGAGCAGGCGCCTTCGGACGCGGGCAGCAAGCCCGACACTGTCCACGACGACGGCTGCTCCAGCCCTTCCCACAACTGGCCGCCGACGAGCAGCATCAGGAGATGGGTAGCCGCCGGCGCTTCTGGTTGGGCGAAGACATCTCCACCGGTCATATGGACCGCGCCGAGCGCGGGGAAGGATGACGAGGGCAGGGACTGCGGCGTCGCGTGCCCGTGGACGGACAGGGATCCCTCCGCCCCCGCCGCCGGCGACCCGGAACCGGAGGCAAACTCAGAGGCGAGGCCGGGCGACGGCTGTTTGAGCAACGGGGGCGGCGAGATGTACTGGGCATGCGCGGAGGACAGGCCTTGCTCGATCGTTGCAGTGGAGGTCCCGGCGGCGGAGGAGCAGGAGGTGTTCGGTTCCATGTCAGCTAGGGTTTCGGCCCGGGGTGTGCCGACGCGAGGAGGGAGAGGGCGCGAGGGTTTCCGGCGGCGGCGGGATGCTGTGGTGGAGGGGAGCGCCGGAATGGGAGCGAGCCGGCGGATGTATGCGTACGTAGCCATGGAGGAGGAAAGAAATGAAGCAGGGTGTTCAAAGCTTTCCTGTTTTGTTTTTCTTTTTTTCAGACCAGCTTTCCTCTTTTGTTAGCGCGCGCCTCGAATGATACGATCGAAGTATGGAACTGGTGGGCCTTGTTTTGATAGCAGGCCGACGCGCAGGCCCATGTAAACCCAATGCTTGTGCAGCGCAATATGTGTGCAGCTGTTCCCTTTTTGTTTAAAAAATGGTATACAAAATAATCAGTCAAATATGTTCCCGGGAAATGGTATAAATTTTGATTTTGAGAAATGGTATAAGGTACGCATGACGAAAGTGCTGGTCCTGGATCCGGTATGAAGTATAAATTCATTCATGAATATTCTATTTAAAGTTTCTTTAACTTTTTTCATGAGCTGCGGATATTTTCTTTAACTTTTTTCTTCCATCTTAATTCCTAGAAACGTCTCCAATTTTTCCTGAAATTGTTAGAGTTGTTTGATAGTTTTCAAATTAATAATCACTACTATGTCAGCCCTAACTTGCTTTGATCGGCCTCAGGTGACAAAACTAGATGGAACTGAAAGTTGAGGTGTCTAAAGTTCTTGTATTTGAGTTGGGGGCTCAAACTAGATAAACGGATAGTTGAGTGGCCCAATATGAACTTATTCCTATTACAACTAGTTCAGACTCCTTGTTGAATAAACATATTGCACGAACCACCTAAAATAAAGTCCGCAATGCCAAATCCGTCTTTAGCAATCCAATAATATTATAGATAGTGTTTCTAAAAATATGTTAGCATTATAAGAAAATAGCATAATTTTGTCGGCCAGAAACCGTCGAAAATAGCTAGAAAGCCATCAAAAATACATATATTCATCGGTCGGCCTATGAAAATAAGCTGACGGAATAAAATCGATGAAAATAAACCCATTTTCGTCGGCAGCCGACGAAAATACATCTCTTTTCATCGGTCAAGGCAGCCGACGAAAATACTAGTTAGTTTCGTCGGCTTCCGCAGCCGACGAAAATACTGGATCCAGTATTTTTGTCGGTCCACTGGCCGACGAAAATACTGAGCGCCTGCTAAAAAAATAACTGCTGCATATTGTCTCTAGAAAGTTGCTACAATTACACCAGAGTAAGCTAAATCTGCAACACATGTTGGCTACTAACTGACATAAATAGGCCCAATGCAAATGATATAAGTTGAGGAAAGCACTTACAAACAAAGTCTCTAGAAAGTTGTATGCTTGTATTCAGTTATTCACAATTATACGGCACAGCCGAGGTCAGATAGTACTGGCGCACAAACCAAGGACATTGAGATGTGCATACAAAATTAATACCTTGTACAGCATTACAGCCAATATTGTGAACGTTACAGCAGCACTAAGAGCTTGCTCTAGAGCATTTTCATCAATCTCTCTGACATCACATGCAAATTAGGCCGCATCAGAATGACAACTTATGGCGGGTTTTGAAGAAAATAAGGAAACAACATCACCATCTCATATTGTAACATTCCGAATTTTTCCGGAATGTTATAAATATACAAAATCGTGAGTTTTTAAAAACTTTTCGTGAATGTGCTTTAGCTAGTTCCAAAAAAAATAAGCGTAAGTTCTCCCTATCTCGAATCTTAGTGACTTAACTCAATATTTTTAATTAAAGACCATTAAAATATTAGTGTGGAATAAATTGAAATCATTTGGATTTACTTGCAATCTACCTTGTTGAAATTAATGATTGGATCTTATCAATTTGCTTCCAAATTTGTTTGATTCAATTGGGTGGAATTTGAATTTGAATGGGCCATTCAAATCCAAATTCAAATACTAACTGCCTAAACCTACTTGGGCCTGTAGCCTCAAACCAGCCCATATGAGCACAGCCCGGCCCAGCATCCTTTCTTCTTTATTTTCCTCAGCCAGCCCATATCGCGGCCCAGCCCACTCGCGCACCGCCGCCCGCACGCGCTACGCGACCCCTCGCCTACCCCCGTACTGACGCCGCCGCCTGACCCCACGCGTCAGATGCGCCCTTCCTCTTTTCCCCTTTTCTTCCTCCTCTCACCCGCGACCCCGCTCGCTCGCTCCACCCGCGTCGCCGCTCGCCCCCGCCTCGCGACAAGACGCCGTAACCGCCGCTCCCCCTTTCACCTGCGCCTCTGCTCCCGCTCGCATCATCGGCCCCGCCCCCGTGCTGTTCCGCCCCCATGTCGCGACAGAGGAGCCCAACGACCGCGCCGCGCGCGCCTGCATCACTCACGCGCCACCTTGACCGCCCGCGCGCTCCGCGCCCGAACCGTAGCCCGGGACCCCCTCGGATCCGCGCCACACAGACGCCGAGGATCCCCGTCGTCCTCGTACAATTGGCCAAGACAAACCCTAGCGCCGCACCTATAAGAACCCCCAGCCGCCGTCTCCTCGAAACCCTAGAGCCTCGGGAACTTCCCCATCTGCCGCCGCTCCACCCGGAGCTCGACGCCGCCGCTCCTCGAAACCCTAGAGCCTCGAGAACCCCCAGATCGAGGGAAGGGGGGCGAGCTCCACCCGGAGCTCGACGCCGCCGCTGCACCGGGAGAAGAAGCAGAGGGAGAAGAGGAGCACCCGAGGAGGGAGAGCCACAGCCGCCGCACCAAGGAGTCGACGCCGAGCCGCCCGAGGAGAAGAAGGCCGCCACCGATGGAGAGCTCCGTCAAGCCAGCGCCCCGAACGACGACAACGCCGTTGCCGCTCAGCACGGCACTACCCCACCTCACCACGGCCTCGACTCGCCCCTGCTGCACCCATTCTTCGATGGCCGTGCTGGTTGGGAACCCCGTCCCCTACCTCCCCTATCCCCTACTGCCGGCGAGATGCCTAGCGCCGCCGATGAGCCGTCCGTAGTAGCCACAGCCACAGGGCCACCCTACCCCAATTCTCGTGCAGGAGCCCATCGCACCACTCGTCGAGCCCACCGCCGTCGTTGCTCCCTCTGCCGCCACGTCTTGTCGCGGGCCCGCGACCCTGGGAAGCCAGGACCCGCGCGCGTGCGTGCGCCCCCACGCCACGATGCCTAGCCGCGCCCCGGCCTCGCCATGCCGCGCCACGACCCTGCCACGGCCTTGCCGTGCGCGGTGACCACGTGACGCGGTCGCGACGTCGTGTTCGCGTCGCGGCCATGACCCGTCGAACACACCCATGACCCCTCGGTCATTCCCCCGAACACACACATGACCCCTCGATCATTCCCTCGAACACATATGACCCCTCGGTCATTCCCTCTCAGTTGTTCCCTTTCGGTCATTCCCTCGAACACACATGACCCCTCGGTCATTCCCTCGAACACACATGACCCCTCGGTCAATCCCTCGAACGCACATGCACAGCATCTACACATGCGCACACACACCACTGCCTGCCACAGCAGATCCGGTGGGTGACCGACAAGTGGGCCCTGCCTGTCGGGGAAAGCGAGGGGCGCTGCCCCCTGGGCCCGTTTTGCCAGAGAGAGGGGGAGAGGAGTGGACCGTGGGCCGGCTTGTTAAGTTGAGCCGGCCTACATGCCCAGCCAGCCCAAGGACCGAGCCGGCCTGCTGAGCTCCAAGCCGAGCTAACCCATGGAGCCGAGCCTGGTTGGGCCTTGAGCTGGCCCAACACCCTTTGGGCCCAAATCCAAACCGAGCCCTTTTCTTTTTTCTTTTGCCCGGCCTGGCTGAGGGCCCCACCTGTCAGCCTCGGGGTGAGGCTGACCAGCGGGACCCACCGACCCCCTTGACCGTTGACAGTCAACGCTGCTGACGTTAGCAGACACTGACCCCTCCAGTGATGCCATGCTGACATCAGCATGCCATGTGGCACTCTCTGGTGTTGCCACGTGTCACTGCTCAGTGATTTTTCTTTCCAAAATTCCTTTATTACTTTCAGAAATATGTTTTTCCTTTAAAAGTTCATAATAAATCAACCGGACCTCTGAAAATTATGAAACCAATTCCATAATTTCTCTAAAATCATGAACTACCCATTGGATTAGGTTTTGTGGTGATTTGGATCTTATTTGGAGACTTTTGTATAATTTTTTATTTTGGTCCTTTCTCTTACTCATATTGATGAATAGGACCCCACTACGAGGAGTTGACCGACGGCCAGGACCACCCAGAGGCTCAGGAGGACTTCGAAGAACCACCAGGTTCACGTCCATCGACGATCTGAATACCTATTAAGCATTGCTTGTTAGATATGCTATCGCTATTTGTGTACTTTTTATCAAGATGAACCTGCATGGCCTATCTTATTTACCCGTACTCCTTGCAATCCTATCATACTTGTCTACTATATGAAATGCCTTGTCAATCCTTGAATGTGTACATGTGGAAATGGATGGATAGTTTTGGCGTGTGTAAAGGTACACTATTCAGGAGTTGGTGTTTAGGGCTTTAGCCGGGAGTGGGCAAAATAAATTCAATCTAGGATCGAGGGCTTAGGGTGTGTATCTTGGCACACCCTACGGAGTACCTTTGGCGGGCACAGCTTTTTGGTTATAAGGTTGAGGTGTTGAGGCACCCGTCAAGGGTGCAATCGCGGACCACCGTGGTGGAGACCCACATGACGAAGATGCCCGCTTCGGCAGCTAAGGACCGAGTGAGAGTAACTATGACTTGTGGGAATATGTTAAGCATGCACACCACTTACCCATTATGAGGATGGGCCCAGTTCGGGGCTAGCTAGCGCGGTACCAAGCCGGTAGGAGGATTGAGTATCGGTGCAGGGGAAGGAGGTGCTAACCTCACATTCCCCCAGATGCATGGGAGGCTTCACAGTCCCGGAGCGACCTCTTATGGGGGGATGCGCCCAAGACCCGGAAAACCCGGATGGTGCCGTGGCTCCTAGTTCTGTTTCAGTAGACCAGTGTTTCGTCTCTTAGTCGGTTGATCCCCGACTAGTGTCAATTCGAGTGGGTCCAGGTGTACAACCCCTGCAGGGTGTAAACTATACATATAGCCGCGTCCTCGGTCATGGACATCTTTACTCCTCTGTTGCTCTTATTAGTTAGTGTTACTCATAATTTCTACCTCCCTCTAGAATGACTTCTTACCGGGGGGCAGCTGAAATGCGAGGAGAGAGAGTTCTCGCATCGACTTGGTGGCTTGGAATGTGTGCGTTGACCGGGAGTCCGGAAGGCCGGAAGGGCCCGAGTCGAGGATGGAAGAAGATATGTTTACTTATTTATGTATATGCTGTGCATGCATAGGAAAGCTCAGCTTCATTCCTTGAACTTTGGTATACCCTTAGAATAGTCCACTATAAAGCTTGCATTCGGATGGTGACGTGAACTTATCCCATACCTTGGGGATAGTCTGGTACGATGCAGGATCCAATCCGGAGTTCACCCCCAACGATGACGGTTGATACGACTGAAGCCCGTGCTACGCTCGAGTTGCCTGTGGAGGAGATTCCAGAAGATAAAAGGACGGCCCGAGGACTAGCTACCGCTTTACACTTTCTGCTTGAATCACTTTAGCCGAGAGGCTTGTAATAAATTCCGTACTACAAATCCTATGAATTTATGTAATAATTAAACCCATGTTTGACCTTAAAGCGGAGTATGACTATGATATTATATCTGGAATGAGTTGTGTATGTGATAGCACTTGATCCAGGGACTATCACAATGATACAGGGAGTCGGATTCCTCGATTTGGGAACCCAGTTCATTTCACATGTTGCATAATCAATCACGCACGATCAATACACAAAACATAGAAACGTTGCTTATATATGAATTAATAAATACATAAATGAAGTAAGACATAAGAATGAAGCGCGAAGTAATAGAAACTAGGAACCGGCAAGACAATGGATAACCATGCACAACAATTTTTTTTAAGATTGCAAAGAACAGAACATATTGCAGTATGGCCAAAAACTTTTACTCGTCTCCAATCTTGCGCTGTTCAATCTGAGAGATATCATAATATCGAAGCGCTGCTTCCAAGAATCTTCTTTTCAGATCCAAAATCCTTGCATAGCAGACCTTGCATAGCAGATCGAAGCGCGGGGGCGGTGCGGGGGCGGCGTGGGGGTTGGGGCGGCAGCTGCGCGGGGATAAAGAAAAGGTGTGTGCAGCGTGATAACTACTTAGGCTAACTATATTTTCGTCGGCCCAAATTAGGCCGACGAAATTAGATTATTTTCATCGGCTTAATCTAGGCCGACGAAAATATTTCCTTTGTTTCGTCGGCTGTGACCAGGACGACGAAAATAAGGGTAATTTCATCGGTCTGGGCAGGCTGACGAAATAGTTTAGTTGTTTTCGTCGGCTTGCCTTATGCCGACGAAAATAAATACGACCGACGAAATTGAGCTATTTTGGTGTAGTGTATTGGTGCAGTATAGGTATATATCGTAGTCAGATTTTTGTATAAACTATTTGAGATATATTTAGTAACTGTAGATGGTTTTAACATCCATTTGTATTATATTCACTACAGATAATATAATGAGATCCGTAACATATATTTTTACCTTTTTATTTCTTTTAAATTGAATTGAGTCTGGTAGTGAGATAGAATGGATGTGTATATCATCATGTCCATCCTCGTATTTAGTAAATTTATAAAATGTATGCAATTTGTTAAGACTAGTGAAAATAGAATGATTCCATTTTCACTAAACTAAAAAATGTACAACTATTTTATAAATTTTACTTTTGGGCTTGGTAAGATATTTTTGTCAATTTTTATCGCCAAATTCAACATATAGTTAAGATGATAAACATAAAATATTTCAATATAACACTAGAAATGATTTTTTCAAAAATAAAATCTGCAAAGACTAATTACAAATCGATTTTCTTAAAACTGTATGCACATTTCATGTATTGCTTGTAACAAATCGTATCATGTGTAGCTGCTTGGGTATAAAACTTTTGGTTTCGTCATCATTATAAATTTTTACATAGTTTTTAAAAAATATATCATAATTAGTTTATGGCTCAAACCGGCAGTGATGATCTACTTCATGAACCGGTGGTCATGACTGACCTCATCATAGTCAGCCCTAATCCAATGTCCTGCCAAACCCACGATGAAAAGGGATTTGGATCTAGCGGTGATGAAGTGGTTGCAATCTTTTATTTTATTAAATAGTATTGCATATCAACATCTTATTATGATAAGACATAAATAATAAAAAAGAGAAGAAAAGTTTCATGTAGATGAAATTAGCTATGGACTATTTCCAACGCAAATGTTACCTTGTTTCATTGATGAAACAATAGAAATAAAATTAAAAAATAAACTTAAAACTATTTTATTCTTAATTAATATTTTCCATACACGATGATATTTTGTAAGTCTAGTCTTATTGCATAGTTTTATTGCACTGTTATCAAGATTTCAGTCTACGTAAAATATTATATGAATGAATCGTAAAACTCTTTCTTCTTTTTTCTTATAACAATTTTGCCCATATAAATTAATGCATACGAGAGACTGTTCTAATCAAGCATACGAGAGTTCGCAATGTGATGGCTCCTCGTATGTACCTCCGGTTTAAAGCGTGCTTTTTCTGAGATAGCCGACATTTCACTGCTTTCCTTGTCACTTCGACACGCGGACGTGATAGATGCCCTGGGTCACAAAGGAGCCGGACCCTACCATGTGGGGTGAATAACTTTCCTTCGCAGGACTGACTTCAACGGGCCTCGTGCAAATGCATTTGCAAAAGGCATCGTGCATACCGTGTTAGTAAATGCATGCGGCATGCAAAAATGAGGAGCTCCAACGGGGGACATGCATCGGGCGCCGTCAGTTGACTCCCGCGTCGTATTGACTACTCTCCCCGGAGCGAACTAGATTCACTCTTTTCGCCAGGCCGGAGTCGTCTTCCGCTTCTTGACGGTTGGTGTGTGCAGAGATGCGTTGAGGAGAGAGAGGATATATTTTTACATTCCCTCTCTCCACAAGTGCAAAATATATGTCAGATATGCATGCTCCTTTAGAGATTCGTTTTGCAATGCATAGTGTCCAGCGTCATGCATTTTATGATATTATATTGCTTCATATGCATTTGCATGTTGCCCATTGAAGTTAGTCTAAGAGATGGCTGTTGGTCTGACGATGAACCATCATCTTTCTGTCTTTGTGCGTCTTCTTGCAGTTGCGGAAATTTGTTTGGATGGAATCCTCGAGTGATCTCCTAAGTTTAAACAAAACTAGGAGGTGGATGGTGATAGTTATGAGAAAAATTAAATGGATTTCTGAAAAATTATTAATATGTGTCTAGAATATAATTTTAAATTGCCGGCTAAGATATTTAGCAGCAGGGCTGCCGTTATAGTATTTAGCGAGCTATAACCAGTTTTAGCGGACTAAATACCATAGCGGCTGCCGTTACTAACAGCTATAACCATTTTTAACAGCAGATATAGCCGGCTATTTAAAACCTTGATTTAGAATACCTTATAGTTAAGGCCTATGTTGTGTGGGAGAAAGGTTAATTTTTTAAAATAATATATTTCAAGTTCTATTTTAAAATTTTAAAGTAACTGTTATATAGCAACATCTTTTGAATAGCAAAATGTACAATCTACTATTCTTCTTAATTGAAATGCATGATTTACTAGTTTTGATCAGTTCCATAATAGGGCTGTGCTTTTTTTTTGTAAGATAATAAGCCCATGCTGAATTCTCTATAACTTGGCACTTGATGCATCTAGTCAATGTGTAACTTTAAGCACTATTATTTTTAGAATATATAAATTTTATTTCTCTAAACAAAAATCTTAAGGTAATTTATAGTGAAAATTCTGTTTTATTTTATTAGAAAAATTATGAATTATTTGTAGAAATAAGCTAGCCCAATAGGCAATAGACCATTCAAGTTCCCATCAATCCTACTTGTTTACATTTACTCCTGGCTACTCTTTTCATGTTTCGGTTGAGAACCGTGTCTTCAAATAATTTATATTTCTTCTGAATATGTTGGAAACCAAATAAAGTACAGTACCTCTTCTAAATTAACGGGAGAAGTAGAGAACCACGAAGGAACACAAAAGGTCAAGCAAACCTTTCTAAATTAATGAGAGTCTAAGGGCTTCATTGCAAGAAGGAGCACCAGAACTCGAAGAGCCGCCGTAGTCATCACCGTGGCTATTTAAAAGCGGCCTGGAAACAAAGCAAGAAGAGACCCCTTCGTCTCTGGATACCCTCGCCGTCTCTTCCCCTACTCCGCCCAGTGGAAACCGCCGAAATGTCGTCGTCCCCGGCCCCGGCGCCGGCGCCGTCGCCGTCGCCGCGGGAGCACGTGGAGAGGATCAGGCGCGAGCGCTACTTCATCGGGCGCGGCGAGCAGAACCCGCTGGCGGAGGACATGCACCAGGCCGTCAACTACCTCAGCCAGGAGCTCTACTCCAAGGACGTCCACTTCCTCATGGAGCTCGTGCAGGTCAGCAGATCTTGTTTCTTGGCGTCTTTGCCCTCCTTTCCGGCACAGCATTCTACCTACGGTTTTCCGGTACTCTTGGCCGGCCTCTTGCTGTTCGTGTGACTGTTTGACTGAACTCTGTTCATCCATCGCCAAATGAAAAAAAATTAATTCGATTTGTATGTGTTCGTGCTGGTGCTAATATCCCCCCCCCCCCCCGAAGTGCATTGGCATCATTATATAAAATATGAGAAGAAAACTTTTTTGTCCCTCAATTTTCTCTTTTGTTACAGATTTCACAAGAAAAGAAAATATTTCGTGGGCATATATTTTGTGTTCCGATAGTTCATCTCTCTCTCTTTCTGGTCGGTTAGCCTCATTTCATGCATACGGTGTTAATGTGAAGTGACTGCTTCCTAGGGGTCTCTGCTCGTCGTAATCCACTGGGCGTTAGCAGTGTTGTGAGCTCTCTGGCTGACCTATTGGCCCTACAACTCTAGGGCCCACATGTCGGTGACCAAGTATTAATAGAGCAAGCCTTGTCCCTGTTGTAGAGCTTTCTACTTGGGATGGAATAATGACTTGACGCACGGAGACTGGCAGCACGAAAAGCATCTTCACTGTTCAGTGCGTGATTCGGAAATATTCCTATTCTCCAGATTTAATCTGTACTCCATTTAGATGATAATTTATATCTTAAGTGCAGTATTTCTGCTGCACTGCAACTGAAAAATGTCTTTTTAGTTTTAGGATTACTTCCATTGTTCAACAAAACACTGAAGTTCAAACGGTTTATTTGCATGCTCTTTGCTTTTATCAGATGTCCTTTTGCAGTAAGAATCTGCTTAGCTTTTCGCTGGTGCTATCATTTTTGTAAAACAAAGCCTGAAATTCCTCTCTTGCAGACCTACATATTCCTTGGCACTGCGACCTAAATTTCTCACCAATTCCTGATTAAATAATGTAGATGCATACATAATTACAGACAGTCTTCTTACATTACTTCTTTTCACTTTTAACCCATTTCTTTGGAGCATACACATACGGGAAATCAATGAAATCATTCCTAGGATGTGCAAGTTCTGATGGCATCCTTACCAAAAGAATATTTTATAAAGTTTTGATGGTTAGCTTGTTTGTATAACTTACTCATAATGTTCTTCCATGTTCTTCATGCCTCATAAATATGGTCTCATTATTAATTCCGGAAAACAAAAGTAAAAAAAGGTTTCAAATTGGTGTAGCCTATGGCAGTGGTTTTGTAGGTATACAAGTACATAAGACCATGCTGTATCAGTTGGCACATGAACATGTACTTGAAGACAATAAACAATAACACTGGCTAGATTATGCTGTTGAATCTGAATATGAAACAGAACATAGAGCCACATTCCCTCTACTACAGGTGGGAGCACAGGAAATAACCCTCTAATTGGATAAATAATATGATGTATGATGTACTATGCTTACATACTTCTTCATGAGTCGGGAACCAAATAGCTTTAAAGTAGAGTAAAACAGAACAAAGTGTCTACATGGATGATGGATCAAATCTGAAGTGTTATTGATTGCTTAGTTAGTTTATGTGTGCCTAGGGTGATAGTAGTGATTATTACTTATTTTGTCATATTCTTTTTGGTCTGTATTATTGTTGTCATTTGCGCGTGTAACAGGCATGGATCTTGTGTATTTTGCTACAAGAACACATATTGTTTGTTCAAATAATGTTCCCTTTAGCAGAGTTCAATTTCAGCTGGATTTCCCTTTTTATTTTTTCTTCAGATTTTTTTCCATATTATCATTAACTGCTGACTCATGATCCCAATTTGTTGCTTCACAGATTATCTGCCCCTTAATAATATTTCAAAATCGTGTATTCCTCTTTTTCAATGACAGCCGAAGCCCCTAGAAAAAAAATGCATGTACTTGTGTGTTTCTATGGTCTGCTTATTTCTTTTAAAGTTGTGAAGCCAATAAAAAATAATTCTTTTAGTGTGTAATTTTCTGTGATCAGTCTACCTGACTTGTTCATGTTTGCAGTTGTTAGTGGATATATCTTACTATTACTTGTCACAATAATGCTTTCTTACTGGATGAATCTTACTATTACTTCTCATATTAATGTTTTCTTTCTCAAAAATAGAACGCTGAAGATAACGAATACCCTTCTGGAGTAGCACCTTCTTTGGAGTTTCTAATTACATCAAAGGACCTTACCGGATTGGGTGCATGCTCAACTTTGCTCATCTTTAACAATGAGAGGGGATTCTCATCAACCAATATAGATTCCATCTGTCGTGTTGGGAAATCAACAAAGAAGGGAAACAGACATCAGGGTTACATTGGAGAGAAAGGTAAATATCAGCAGCTGATTCAAACTTTTGTTTTTCTTTTTTCACCTAATAGAAATAGTTAACCTTTTTAGAGGCAAAATTAGGTGGAACTCTTCTGTGCCATTGTCAAAAATTATGAGATATGATATAGATGAAATGATATTGCCAAATGGCAGGAACTATGTTTACTGCTTATAATTAGATAAATCTTTTTCTCTATTCACTAATATGAAAAAATTGCTTTTCCTGGAGGCAAATTTAGTTTATAACTTTTTTGTGTCACTGAACAATACGATAACAGATCAATATCAAACAAAAATTTTAATTTCAAAAGGCTGGAATTTTTGTTGAGTGCTGATTATTCATTTCTCTCAAATATTGTTTTGGTGCCCTGTATTGTGTGGAGGCAAAGGGCTCCTTGTTGGTATATAAGCTGCCACATTTGAATTTTGAATCCTGTTTAACTAAAGCAGGTTCTTTTAATAAAGATTTCAGCATGGGATTGTAATGAATACGATAAGATAATTACTAGCAAGTATTTCGTTTTAAGGTTCTAGCTTTTAATATTCTTAACTTATATATTTGTAATAGATTACTGCAGCAAGTTGGTATATAAATGTTTTAAATGAATTTAAGAAATTATTCCTTACCTCTTAAAAGAGTGTATGCTGATATTATGCTTCATGTTTAGATGAATTAGTTTAACCCTGCCAGTGAACTAGCTTAAATGGGAAAGTTAATCCATGCATATCAATACAGATTCACATATAAATACCCAAACATGTTTGAGCTGTCAAAATCTTTTTAGTATTCTGTCAATATCTGTTGACCCACCGCACCAAATTCATTGCTAAGAGTTACAGCACACACTGCCTCTCTTTTTTTCTGCCTCACTACAAGTTATAATTTTTTTCCCTTTTGATTCAGGCATTGGGTTCAAGAGTGTTTTCTTGATATCAAGTGAGCCGCATATATTCAGTAACGGCTATCAGATCAAGTTCAATGAGAAACCATGCGCTGAATGCAACATTGGATACATTGTCCCTGAATGGGTGGAATCCACACCTAGCCTTTCAGACATCGAAGCCATATATGGATGCTCCAAAATCCTACCTTCAACCACCATCATCTTACCATTAAAGAATGAGAAAATTGATGTGGTGAAGAAGCAACTGTCAAGCATGCATCCTGAAATGCTACTCTTCCTGACAAAGATTAGGAAGCTTTCTGTCCGAGAGGATAACTCTGATCCAAAGAGTAGCACTGTTAGTGAGATCTCAATTTCTAGTGAAAGGAATTACCAGGCCAGGAAGAATATGCATGCAGATTCTTATACACTCCACTTGTCAGCTGAAGAGAGTGGTAAAGGAGAAGAAGAATGCGGTTACTATATGTGGAGGCAGAAATTCCCAGTCACGCCTGAGAACAGAGTTGACAAACGTGCTGAAATTGATGAATGGGTGATAACCCTGGCCTTCCCACATGGCCAGCGTCTATCCCGTGGGAAGCAGCTATCACCTGGAGTCTATGCTTTTCTCCCTACTGAGATGGTAACAAACTTCCCCTTCATCATCCAGGCAGACTTCCTCCTTGCCTCATCAAGGGAGGCAATACTGTTCGACAGTCCATGGAACAAGGGAATCCTAGAGTGTGTCCCAAGTGCTTTCATGAATGCTTTTGTAACACTTGTGAAGTCAGGAGCTGACGCACCCGCAATGTCTCTGCCATCTATGTTCAACTTCCTGCCTGTCAATTCCGCACTGATCCCACTGCTTGAGCCTGTTAGGTCTGGCATCAAGAACAAGGTTCTTGCTGAGGATATAGTTCCTTGTGAGTCTTATGCTTCACAAAAGATATTCTGCAAGCCCAGTGAAGTCGCACGGCTGAAGCCAGCCTTTTGGACTATCCTTGGAAAAGCACGGGAATATGGAATGGACTTGAAGAATTTGTCGACTCATGGAACCTACATTCTTAGTTCTCATTTTGACAAGAGTACATACAACAGTGTGCTTGAATTTCTGGGTGTCAAAAGTGTGAGCACTGAATGGTATGCAAAATGCATTGAAGGGTCTAATCTTGTCAAGGAGGCACATGAACAGCTTTACCTGGAAATTATATATTTTGTTGCCAATAATTGGCAAAACTGTTTCTCTGGTACAAACATGATGTCAATTCCCCTACTGAGATATGTTGATAGGAATGGTGTTCTCTTGTTTTGGAGCATATCGAGAGCTACTCAGGGGAATGATAGGTTGTGCATTGCATCTGACAGGACATACAGATCATGGTTAATCAGCTGGAACCAGGAGTTTCCATCTGCTAATCGGTTCTTTCTCCATCCCAACACACAGATTGCTCTGGAAGCTTTCTCACAGAAGACTATAGTGGAAAACTGGCTTCAGAACCATGCAAGAGTGGATTTTGTCTCTGTCGACAGTTATGGATTGACTGTTGTTCGTTCTTTGGGTAATGATTGGAGACCTCTTATTGCTTTCGCACACTTTCTGTACCACTCATTGAAGATGAAACACAAAGAGAGCGACTCATTGAAGATGAAACACATAGAGAGCGACTACTTATCAGAACTATGTGGTGTCATGCCGGTAATTGACAGCTATGGCAATGTTGTCAAGGAAAGAAATAGCATTATAGTTCCCGCCAAGGGGAGCAAATGGGTTTGTTTGCTGGGTACAAACCCATGGAGGAATGATGGTTATATTGAACTGTCAGCAGATTACAAGTCAGCAGGCAATTTTGCTGGGAACTACACATCTGAGGAGCAGCTATTGGAATTTCTCAAGACACATCTGCATGCCTCCGATGTCCCATTCATAAACCCACCAGATGCCAGCTTCCCTACTGTATCATCTCCTCTCACAGTGTACAATGCATTCTTGCTACTGGAATGGATAAGGAATATCAAGTCAAATGCTGTAAAATTACCAGATCGGTTCCTGGCTTGTATAAAAGAAGGGAGTTGGCTAAAAACGTCAGTAGGGTACAAGCCACCAAATGAATCATTTCTGTCTAGTGATAACTGGGGAAACCTTTTGCAAAGTGCGTCTTCCTTTGTCGATATACCAATGATTGACCAACAATTCTATCGAAACAAGCTGCATATGTACAAACAGGAACTCAAGGCGATTGGGGTGAGATTTAAATTTCAGGAGGCATCAGCTTATATTGGAAGCTGCCTCATGTCTATGGCTGCAATCAATGCATTGACCAGAGAGAATGTGTACTCGCTGCTTCGGCTCATTCGGTTCTTACAAGAGAAGGTTCTCTCTCCAAGTGAACTGATTAACAGTGTTAAAGGTGGATGTTGGATGAAGAGCACTCTTGGCTACAGGCGTCCTTCTGATTGTATCATCGATGACGACCCAGATTGGAAAGTGGCATCATGTATTAGTAACCAACCATTCCTTGATGTGCAGTTCTATGGCGAGGCAATCCATGCCTACAAACCGGAGCTGGAGTTGCTTGGTGTTATTGTTGGGTTCAAACAAAATTACCAGCTTGTTATTGACAACTTTAAGTTCAATTCTGCTGCTATTACCTCTGAGGCTACTGTATTAATCCTCAAATGCATCCGTTATGTGGGTTCATGTGAAGATTTCATAAGGAAGCTCAAAGATCTGAAATGGGTGAAGACTAATGTGGGATTTTGTGCTCCTAATGTGTCTTTTCTTGTAGATCCTGAATGGGAGTGCCTTGTTAATATTTTCAAAGGAGTTCCCATAATTGATTTAAGATTTTATGGGAGTGTCATCAGTTCATACAAAGAGGAGTTGAAGAAGACTGGTTTGATAACACGATTTGAGGAGGTATCAAAGGCTATAGCTCAGGTTTTCAAGAACATGGTATCGAAGACATCAGTTACAAAGGCTAATGTCCTTGCTCTACTAAAATCTTATCGGCAGTTGAGAACACACAGCCCACTTCCTGTTGAGCTTTTCAACTGCATGCGCAGCGAGAAGTGGCTACACACATCCCTAGGGTTCAAATCTCCCTCAGATGCAATCCTATTTGATCATGAATGGGAATATTTATCTCCTGTGGCATTATTACCATTCATTGATGACGGTGACTCTTGTCATGGTTTAGGAAAAGATATTTATGGTTATAAAGATGAGCTTAGGAAGTTGGGTGTTACTGTTGAAGTGAAATTTGGTGCTAGATTTGTCATTGCTGGCCTCAGCATTCCTGATGATCCATCCATCATGTCCAAAGCTACCATCTTGTCATTGCTTGAGTGCATCAAGAACTACTTTGCCTCTGAAACTGCTCCTCCTAAGGGCTTTCAGGACAAGATTTGCAAGGAGTGGTTGAAGACATCCATGGGCTACAAATGTCCTGATGAATGTATCCTATTTGATGCGGGACAGTCTTCTGTGTGCATGGAAGATGGCCCTTTCATTGATGAAGCATTCTATGGTTCAGAGATAGCCTCATTCAAAGATGCCCTTGCGAAAATTGGAGTGATAGTTGATGTTAATTGTGGACAAGATCTTATTGCTCAGCATCTCAGAAGCCACAAGGATAGAACTACACAAGATCTTATTGCTCAGCATCTCAGAAGCCACAAGGATAGAACTACTATCTCCCGGATCTATATGTACTTGATGAAGCATAATTGGAAGCCTGACAACAACACCGGCGATTGGATTTGGATACCAAGCGAAACAGAGGGCGGAGAATGGGTGAGCTCAAGAAGCTGTGTTCTTTATGACAAGAACAATCTTTTTAGCCTGCAGCTACATATTCTGGACAAATATTATGACAGGAAGTTGCTTGACTTCTTTTCAATCACTTTCGATGTGAGGCGTGGACCTTGTTCTGAAGACTATTGCAAATTATGGGCCACATGGGAGAACTCAGTCCACATGCTCGCAATGTCTGATTGCTTCACTTTCTGGAAATTCATTGCAACTAACTGGACCAAAAAAACAGAGGAACTTCTTTCTGGTTGTGTCAAGGTTCCAGTATGTACCAATGGCAAGATCATTTTACAAAACAAGGAGAATGTGTTCGTTCCTGATGATCTACTGCTTGCAGATTTGTTCAACAAGCTTCCTCATCAATCGCTTTTCATCTGGTATCCTTCTTCCACCCTACCATCCATGTCTCGAGCAAGACTTAACAGAATCTATAGTAGCATCGGTGTTCAGAGAATATCCAAAGCGGTCACGAAGAATGATTGTTTGACCTTAGAGAGTGGCCGTTTCAGAACAGTTGATTCGAGCAAGGTGATTAAGGTTGGCTTGCTCCAGATTATTATCGCGTACCTTGCTGATCCTGCTCTTGACATTCCTGCTGAAGAGAGGCAGGGGATGGTTTCTTGCCTTCTAAATGTGACTGTCCAAGAGACTGATGAACCTATCACGGTGGGATATAGTGTAAGCTTGTCATCTGGAGAGGTTGCGGAGGTGAAGGACTGCCGAATGATTAGGTGGGAAAGGGAGAATTCCAAGCTGTACATGCAGAGTAGCCATGGCGAATCCAGCTACGAAGAAAAGATTAAGTTTGCAACCTACTTTGCAGACGAGATATCTAAAGGAGTGCTCTTTGAGATGGCGGATCACATCCCTTCGCTTGCTGAACTCATAAAATTTGGAAGCTTACTGGACTTCCAGAATGCTGCTGTTGGGTTCTTGCTAATGTCCAAGAATCTGCAGCTGTTCCCTGAAGATGAGGATTTTCTGAAGTCTTCAATGCTAGGTATGTGCCTTGAAAATTAAATCCTCTCAATGTGCTTTTAAACTTGACCAGAATGTCAGAATCACATAACCTACTGAAGTACTGACCACTGTTCCCAACTCCGATTTATTATCTCTATCCACAGGTGGCAGCAAGAACCAGTAGTGTTCTACGGATTATGCTCTTTTGGAAATGGTCGTGGTCAGTAAATTGTTCACTTACGCCCCTCTTATGAACATATATCGTTTGTGTTCATCAGTTATGCTCACACTGTGACATGGTCTAATAAAAGTTCTCTTGGCAGGTTCCTGATGGTTTATAAAATATCTGGTGTTGCATCTGGAGGCTCATGAATGTGACTGCCTGGCTGTCTTCTGTTAGACTTAATAGTAGTCTTAATGCTAAACTGTTATCGCTAGTTTAATCGTGGACTTTCGAACCTCTTGGAACAAAACTTGTCAGCTGTTTCACTTTCACTGCATATGCTTATGTATGTGTGATATGACACTCACTTGAGTGTGGTGCTGCTAAATTACTAATGTCATCGTGAGTGCCTTGCGTGTGCTTTGTTGATTTCTGATCCCATTCTGTGAGTTGCGCGTTTGTATGAGATGAATGGTGTATGATTTGTTTAGCTTTTGAGGTAATTTGTTGCGGTGGCCTTTATTTCCTTTGTGATAGGCGTATACGTCAGAATTCAGTTGCAGTCTTGCTGATGAAATTGGGTCACATTTTCGTATCGACCATAGTATCCTGCACATAAGTCCCAGCTCCGAACTCTTTGCTTAGTTTTCAAAATGCAGTACTCGATCTTGCTTTCATGCTAGTGACAGGCTGATCAGTCGCAGTGGAAGACTGGCCTAGACTGTCTCACTGCCCTGTCTTTTTACAGATTATGGACGATTGAAAAAGGTTGGCCGTGGTGCTTTAAAGCTGGTAGGATGTAAGAAGCCACGTCCTCAGCTCATTTGTGCTTTTCCAAAAGCTCTTGGTACGAAAATATTCTGCTCCAAATTTCGCCTACAACGATCAATGGGGATCCATATTTTTTCATTTGTGACCGACTTTTTCAAAGTTTGGTACAAAAAAAAGAATCATATAAAGTTCACGGTGGGACAAAAATAAAGGCGCTCCTCGTACCTTCTGTCCAAAGAGTGCTGGGACAGCCGAGTCCGTAGCTGCTTTCTTTGGGTCACTTCAACGCACACACGAGATGCTTTGCAGTACAGCGAGTCAGAAAAGAGCTCGTACCTTACGATGTGCAGCGAAGCGATTTCCTTCCCTGCTAAGTTATGGGATGGCGAGCCTCACCGGCTGCTCGTCTGACTAATCATATGCCTTCCGTGGATGAAATTTGTTTGGATGGAATCCTAAAGCGGGAAAATTCTCTCTTTAGATCGCAGGATCGATGCACATAATGTCCTCCCTATGGAAGTGGAACTCTTCGTTCCTCTATTGGGTTCCAAATGCTAAAGCACTCCAGTACTATATTGTTTTTCTTTTCTTCTATAGTTAGGGTGTGTTCGTTTCACCCCTCTAAAACCCGAAACATCTAAACTTTAGAGGTCCGGCACCGAACAGCCCTCTAATTCGGCCTCTAATAAGACTGCGATTCTTTAGAGGGGGGAGCACTCTAAAGATTTTAGAGGGCTCTAATGGCAAACGAACACACCCTTATTATGTTTCTCTTAAACACTTGTATGCACCTACAAATACCCCTAAACGTATTTTCTACCGCTACAAACACTACAAAGACGGCTGAGGCTATATATATCGCTCGCGAGACAAACTTACATCTTATCACTGAAGAGAGTATACAATGCTGAGCCTGTTGTCAATCAGTCTAATAAATAAATTAATAGGCTTGCTTGGTACAGACCCGCGCAGATGAATGTACCAATACTACTGTAATACTACTATAGAAACGATCTTTCATCCTTCTTATTTATCTCGACCAGTTTTGGGCCCAGGACTAATGAGAGCATTAGTCCTGGGGCTAGGAGCCTATCGGGAGGGAGGACATTTAGTCCCGGTTGGAGCACCCAACCGGGACTAAAAGTCTTTCATTTGTCCCGGTTGGTGGCTCCAGCCGGGACTAAATTCTCCATGCCCTTTTATCTCCTTCTTCCTCCCCTGCCCGAGCCATTCCTCTATTCATGTTCTTCCTGTTCTCAGCTCTCGGGTGAGGGAGGTCATGCCAAATTTCTCCAGATTTGTGAAGGCTTTTGATTCCCTTATCCATCCAACGATTTAAAGGTTAGAAACTTCATCTTCTCATTTTCCATTGCTATTGTAGCTCATTTCATGGTTAGAAATAGAGATTTTGAGGTTTTTTAGATTGGAAAAAATGTTGGAATTTTTTCGATTGATACACCATTTGAGCTCAAATTAGTTAAGATTTGCATAGAGTATAATGTTATTTTTTGGAATGGGAGTATATATGTATAGGAAGAGGAATACTATTTAGAGAAAATATGGATATGAAAATAAGTATAGTAGAATTTTTTATTTTTAGAATGAGAGTATGTATATATGACCATATGTGGATTTGAATGTGAAATATGAAATTTCAAATTGAATGTTTATATGCAATGTGAAATGTCAAATTGAAGAATTATTGAAAGTGAAAAAATATGTATACTTGGTATTTATTTTGTACTATGAATAAATTACTCGGACACTCTAATAATGTATTCAAGCTCACATCAAAACCGTCGAGAAGTAAAATAAAAAATCTTTGTTTCAGAATATGTATGTGTCGTTAACATTGATCATGCAGTGATGACACTGTCGTTCGGGGCCAACATGATATTCGCGATATGACGTGGTATATGGACGTGACGAAGGAGTATGGCCTTGGTCCCAGTGAAGAACCCTCACCTTTTGAGCGAAGTGAGGATGCCATCATTCGGAACCAAGGCCGTACTCCTTCATCACGTCCGATACCGCATGGTGTCGTGGATATCAATGTTGGTCCCGATGGCAGTGTCATCACCGCATGGTCAAATTTAACGACAAATATATGTTCCGAAACAAAGATTTTTTTCTTATTGATGGTTTTTGCATATAGAGTCTGAAATAAAGTTGTGAACCTTGATTGCATCCCATATGGCGTGGGACGATGAGTCTTTGCCTCAAATTGAAGAGTATCAAAATAATTAGTGTTCACCTCTAAAGTTTTATTCAGTTTTTAACATTTATTTGATAAGTGTAGTGAAATTAGTTTTATTTTTTAAAATACTGTAGTTGAGTGCTTCAACCAACATGACAAGTAATTAATGTTTAATCCATAAAAATGGCTTTACAACATGATACGTCGGAGTGCCGTGCGTCCGCTCGGGCGTGGTACGCAAGCATTTGAAGCACACTGGACATTTCCTTGAGTTCCGCCCTGAAGAGCACCTTGGACTCCTTAGCGGTCGTATTCGTCGTTGGATGAAGAAAGCATTTCATTGCCTCACGCTTGGAAATGCAAGTTGTCAGAACTGGGGTCACGGGACTGCGCACATGGCGTAAATATTCTAAGATAAGGGATGGAACAGGGCCCATGCCCTACATCATTCATAACTACTCATACTATAGTAGAACTACTCATACCGTAGTAGAACTAGTTAGAACAGAAGGAAACTACCCGAATGGTACTCGAGTAGGACTCGTGAGCTCGTATCTGGCTAGGATTTCCATGTTACCCTATCCTCCAAACTATATAAAGGTAGGTAGGGACCCCCTCCAAACAAGATCACCCCAACCAACACCTAAGGCAATACAAACCACACACAAGATGTAGGGTATTACGCTCTCGGCGGCCTGAACCTGTCTAAACTTTGTGTTCCTTGCACCTTCAAGTTCCTGATCTCAACGACTATCAGACCTGAGCCCACAGGACTGTGCACATGGCGTACATCTTACAGGATAAGGGATGGGATATGGTCCACGCTCTACACCAGTTGTAACTACTCGTAACATAGTAGAACTACTCGTACCGTAGTAGAACTAGTCGGAGATAGAAGAAAACTACCCGAAAAGTACTCGGGTAGGACTCCTGAGCTCATATCCGGCTAGGACTTCCACGTAACTCTGTCCCCCTAGACTATATAAGGGTGGACAGGGATCCTTCTCAAATAGGACCATGAGGGACAACTCATGCCTCATGCGAGATCACCCTGATCAACACCTAAGGCAATACAAACCACACATAGGACGTAGGGTATTACGCACTCGGCGGTTCGTACCTGTCTAAACTTTGTGTTCCTTGCATCTTCGAGTTTCTGATCTCGGTGACACCCTACCTACAAACTTACCACCTTGGGGGTATCTCTCAGTGGGCGTGGCGGTAAAACACCAACAACCTAGGTGACGAGGTGACAAGTCGAGGGCTCAAGATTTCCAAGACCTGAAGAATGTCATCAACGTCATCTTCGGCAGAGACGACGGCTTCCCATCCAAGCATGCGCAGAAGCTGACCCTGCGTGAAATCCTCTCTGTTGAGCCCGCCATACAAAAACCTCTGAGATACAGTGAAGTCCCGATCTCCTTCTTTAGGGATGATCAGTGGACCAGCTTCTCCGAGCCGGGAAAATTCCCACTCATCCTGGATCCTGTCGTGGTGGGCTCACAGTTGACTTGAGTACTCATCGACGGCGGGAGCAGCCTCAACCTGCTCTTTGCAAGTACTTTGAAGAAGATGGGGCTGAACATCTCCAAGATGCTCTCCCCTAGTAAAGCTCCATTTTACGGCATCCTCCCGGGTAACGTAGCTACACCATTCAGTTCAGTGATCCTGCCAGTCACCTTTGGGATGAAGGACAACTACCGCACGGAATACATCAAGTTCGAGGTGGCTGACTTCGAGTCGTCATACCAAGCCATCCTCAGCAGGCCAGCTTTAGCCAAATTTATGGCCGTACCTCACTACGTCTACTTACTACTCAAGATGTCAGGCGAGACAGGTGTACTCACGTTCCGCGGTGACTTGAAGAAGTTGTACGACTACGACCAAGAGGCGATCGAGTACTCCGCGACATCACACGTGCTAGAACCTTCTGCAGAAGTCTTCGCGGCCGCGCAAAAGCTCACTAACTCAGAGATGGAGATCTCCAGTCAGAGGCCTAGCCAATCGAGGGTAAAACCCAACCCCAACGATGTTGGCATCAAGTCCATCCAGTTGCAAGAAGGCGACTCATCAGAGACTACTTTGATCAGAGGTGGCTTGAGTGACAAATAGAAAAGCGTGCTCATCAGCTTCCTTAGGGACAACAGTGACATATTCACGTGGAAACTAGCGGATATGCTAGGTGTGCCCAATGAGTTGATTGAACATTGCCTAAAAGCCGACCCCAAAGCCACTCCAAAGAAGCAGCGACTACGACGCTTCGCCCTAGACAAGAGGGAGGCCATCAAGAAGGAGCTAGCAAAACTACTCGCGACTGGTTTCATTAAAGAAGTCTACCACCCCGAGTGGTTAGCCACCCCTATACTAGTTCTGAAAAAGAATAATAATGAATGGAGGATGTGTGTGGATTACATTGATCTCAGCAAACACTGCCCGAAGGATCCCTTCGTGCTCCCACACATCGACCGAGTCATCGACTCTATGGCTGACTGCGTCCTACTCTGTTTTCTCGACTGCTACCGGGTTACCATCAAATTGCTCTCAAGGAAGAAGATCAGATCAAGATAGCATTCATCACCCTCTTTGGAGCATATGCCTACACAACCATGTCCTTCGGGTTGAAGAATGCAGGAGCCACCTATCAGCGGGCCATCCAATTATGCCTTGCTGATCAGCTACATTGCAATGTTGAAGCCTACGTGGGCGATGTGGTCATCAAGACCAGAGCCCATGATGAGTTAATCCCTGATCTCGAAGAAACCTTCAATAGCTTACGCAAATTCCAGTGGAAGCTCAACCCAACCATGTGTGTCTTCGGTGTACCACAAGGGAAACTACTTGGGTTCATCGTTAGTCACCGAGGAATTGAAGCCAACTCGGAGAAGATCGAGAGGATGTCTGTTTTTAACTTGATTTCAACTCGTGCTGCACCAGAACTAGTCTGATCGGACTCAAATCGATTTGAGGAGGCTACACAGTTTGAATCCCTCTCCGACTTGGAGGAGGACTTAGATCGTCTGCTCAAGCTTGGAAACGAGGGAGCCACCGCCCGTCGGGAGGCTCCTGTTTTCAACAACCACTCGGACTCACATGACAACCCCGAGTCCTTTTCGGGTATCACCTGGGTTTGACCATAACATCTGCACTGCAAGGTCGGTTTGTGTACTGAAAGGGCTTAGAGCACTCTGAGCTACTCGAATATGACTCCCGCCTTGTGGCCTTCATGAAGGAACTGCCTTTTTAGGAAGGCAAACTCCTCTCTCGCATCTTGGAGGAGGGAGAGGGCAGCACATAGCTAATCGAGTACAGCCACATGACTGAGAGCTCGCCGGATTGTCAAGTCTACATGGCTTCCCTTCGCAATGCGGATGACGATGAGCTGGGTCCCGAGTATGACGCCGAACTACTCGCGGATGTATCTACCGACAAATGTACGGCGGACGCCCCTCAGGGCGAGAACAAGGAGTATAGAAGGATCCAGCGGTGGAAGAATGTCAAGCGTGCCAAGTGCAGACAGAATACGGAGAACCACGCACGCAACCCACTGTACCAGAGGAAACTCAACAACACTTTCACAGTAGCTGAAGATCGGGAGTATCGCACCCTGATCGGCGCCATTGCAGAAGCAGCGCTCCTAGCTCAACAACTACCTCCAAGCCCCCAGATACAAAGGCTGCAATATCTAATCCAGCGCGCGCTCGTGCAACTCGATGGGCAACGCCCAATGTCCTCAACTCGGAACATGCTCTCGAGATCTGAGTGTCATGGTGACTCTGCGCAGGTTAGTCGCACCCCTGGAGGAGGTTTCGCATCTCGGGGGAATGACAAATGCCAGTGCAACCAAGACAATCCAGTCGGCCACGACTATCGCCAGGGCCAGCAGTCCACACGTGGAAACATTGAACAAGAGGTGCAACAACCGAGGCACCCACCCCGCTACTGGCACGACCCAAGGCCTCAGGGCGAAATTCCACCCGAGGCCAGCCTTTTGAACACTCCTATGACTGATCTAAGGCAGAATGTCAACGACGGCCATGATGCGTGGTGCATTATCGAGGCAAGGAGAAGGGACCGACTCAACAGATATCAAGATATCAACGATAGTGACTGTTTCCCCGCTTTCACCCCCAACATCACCGAGAAATCCTACCCTAAGGATTTTAAACTAGTCGGCATCCCCAAGTGCCATGGCAAGCAAGACCCGCGCTAGTGGATTCATTGCTACTCCGTCACCATCGAGGTCTCAGGAGGATCCAACTCCACCATGGTACTCTACTTCCCGGTAGCCTTGAAATCCGTGCCCCTCACTTGGCTCGAAAGCCTTAAACCAAACTCCATCGACTCCTGGGAGGACCTCAATAGGGCTGTCATCGACAACTTCCAGGGATCCATGATTCGAGCAGGTACTCATCATGATCTATCCTAGGTTAAGTAGGAGTTGAATGAGACCCTGAGGTCCTACACCCGGTGTTTCTTCGAGATGCGAGCCACAATCGCTAACATCACCGACGAGAACGTCATCCGGTTCTTCCAGAATGGCCTCTCCTCGAAGCACACCTACCATGACTTCGGACGCAACAGCCCAACTACTACCATGGAGCTGCACGACATGCTGGTACGGTGGGCTGACCAGGAGGACGAGGAGAATGATCGTTTCCCTAAGAGCAACAATGACAAGTAGGGCACCAGCAACAACCACTTCGACAAGGGCCAGCGGAACAACTCGGGAATCCTCAAAAACGCAAGCCAGACCGAGAAGTCGTGACTGTTAAGCGCAATCCATGGGGCAAGAAGTCGAGAAGCAATCAAGCACAGTTTGAGAAAGTCCTGCACAAACAATGCCCGATGCACCCGAAGTCACAGCACACGCTCTTCGAGTGTGTCAGCCTCCGCAAGTCACTCAACGCTCCACTCCTTCCTCAAGACGGAAAGCGGAAGGATCAGGAAGACAATGAAGAGGGTGATAAGTGAGGGGCTCAAGATTTTCAAAACCCAAAGAATGTCATCAACATCATCTTCCGCGGAGACGGTGGCTTCCCCTCGAAGCACGCGCAGAAGCTGACCCTGTGCGAAATCCTCTCTGTCAAGCCTGCCATACAGAAACCTATGAGATACAGTGAGGTCCCGATCTTCTTCTCTAGGGACAATCAGTGGACCAGCTTCTCCGAGCCGGCAAAATTCCCGCTCGTCCTAGATCTTGTCATGGCATGCTCATAGTTGACTCGAGTACTCATTGATGGTGGGAGCGGCCTCAACCTGCCCTTTGCGAGTACTTTGAAAAAGATGGGGCTGAACATCTCCAAGATGCTCACCCCAGTAGAGCTCTGTTCTATGGCATCATCCCGG
The DNA here is from genome assembly GCF_002211085.1 of Panicum hallii. NCBI lineage: Eukaryota > Viridiplantae > Streptophyta > Magnoliopsida > Poales > Poaceae > Panicum > Panicum hallii. The sequence goes on along the minus strand of NC_038049.1, from coordinate 36,332,681 downwards.
GAAATGCGGCTACACCACTCGGTTTAGTGGTCCTGTCAGTCACCTTCAGGATGAAAGACAACTACCGCACGAAGTACATCAAGTTCGAGGTGGCTGACTTCGAGTCGTGATACCACGCCATCCTCGACAGACTAGCTTTGGCCACATTCATGGCCGTGCCTCACTACGTCTACTTACTATTCAAGATACCAGGCAAGACAGGTGTACTCATGTTTTGTGGCGACTTGAAGAAGTCATACGATTGCGACCAAGAGACGATCGAGTACGCCGCGACATCACGCGTGCCAGAACCTTCTGCGGAAGTCTTCATGGCCGCACAAATGCTCACTGACGCAGAGATGGAGATCCCCAGTCAGAGGCCTAGCCAGTCGAGGGTAAAACCCAACCCCAGCAACATCAACATCAAGGCCATCTAGCTGCACGAAGGCGACTCGTCCAACACTGCTTTGATTGGAGGTGGCTTGAACGACAAATAGGAAAGCGTGCTCATTAGCTTCCTTCGGCCAACCGTGACATATTCACGTGGAAACCAGCGGATATGCCGAGTGTGCCCAAGGTGTTGATTGAGCATTGCCTAAAAGTTGACCCGAAAGCCACTCCGAAGAAACAGCGACTACGGTGCTTCACCCCAGATATGAGGGAGGCCATCAAGAAGGAGTTAGCAAAACTAATCACGGCTGATTTCATTAAAGAAGTCTACCACCCCGAGTGGTTAGCCAACCCTGTACTAGTTCTAAAAAAGAATAATAATGAATGGAGGATGTGTGTGGATTACACTGATCTCAACAAACACTGCCTGAAGGATCCCTTCGCGCTCCCACGCATCGACCAAGTCATTGACTCTACGGCTGGCTGCGTTTTGCTTTCTTTCCTTGATTGCTACTTGGGTTTCCATCAAATTGCTCTCAAGGAAGAAGATCAGATCAAGACTGCATTCATCAGCCCCTCTTGGAGTATATGCCTACACAACTATGTCCTTCGGGTTGAAGAACGTAGGAGCCACCTATCAGCAAGCTATCCAATTATGCCTTGCTGATCAGCTACATCACAACGTTGAGGCCTACGTGGACGACACGGTCATCAAGACTAGAGCCCACGACGAGTTCATCCCTAGTCTCGAGGAAACCTTCAATAACTTACGCAAGTTCTGGTGGAAGCTCAAACCAACCAAGTGTGTCTTTCATGTACCACAAGGGAAACTACTTGGGTTCATCGTTAGTCACCGAGGAATTGAAGCCAACCCAAAGAAGATCACCGCCATTATAGAGATGGATGCCCCACGGACGATCAAGGATGTCCAGAAGCTCACAGGCTATATGGTGGCCCTGAATAGATTTATCTCGCGACTTGGAGAATGGGGCTTACCCTTCTTCAAATTGCTCAAACGACACAACAAGTTTCAGTGGACTGAGGAGTCAAAGCAGACACTGGAAAATCTCAAGCATCATCTGCAGTCACCCCCCATCTTGACGGCTCCACAACGAGACGAGAACCTGTTACTCTACATCACCGCGACTACTCACGTCATTAGTACGGCAATGGTGGTGGAATGCTAGGAGGAAGGCCATGCCTTTGGTGTGCAGCGGCCAGTCTACTTTGTCAGCGAAGTTTTTTTTGAATCCAAGGTTCGTTACCCGACAATTCAGAAACTACCCTATGTTATACTCATCACCTCCAGGATATTTTCGATGGTCATACAATAACTCAGTGGTCATTGATTTCCCATTGACGGATATTCTCCACACCACTGGGTGCATCTCCAAGTGGGCAGTGGAACTGGGGGCTCTAACTCTCGACTTCAAGCCCCGAACAGCCATGAAGTCGCAGGCACTAGTCGATTTTATGGCAGAATGGCGAGAAAACCAAGTGGAAGCCCCAGCGAACCTGCCAGAGCATTGGGTGATGTACTTCGACGGCTCACTCAAGCTCGGAGGCGGTGGCGCGGGAGTACTCTTCATCAGTCTAGATTTATTTCATCAGACTTATACTAACACACACACTAACACTACTCACACTCTCTCTCTCTCTCTCTCTCACACACACACACACACACACACTCACACTCACACTCACACTCACACACACACTTATTATTAATTATAATGATTAAAACAAGTCAAAAACTCATGGATTCCACAAAAAGACTTATTATTGGCAATAATGTTATGGCAAAACTCATTTTTAGCGTTAATGTAGTGACAAAACTCATTTCCTGTCGAAAAGTAATAATTTCAAACATTTCATTTAGCTAATACATATTTGCATGGTCAAAGTGAACAATATAATGTGTATCAAGTTATGTATTTAATGGATCAAAACACATGAATATAAATTAAAGATTTTTCTTGTGTATAAGAAATCTAAACAAAACGAAATTCTTTGTTTGGCATTTTTTTGACCCATAAATTTTTTTACGCAATTAACAACTGCCAGTCCATTCATAAAAAATCAATCAAAATAAAACAATATACAGAAACTGGAATAGGGTCCTATTTATCCCGGGTGATAGATCCACCCGGGACTAAAGGTGGGCCGAAATTTCCTGTGGCTCGCTAAAATTTCCCTTTAGTCTCGGGTTCTTTAGTTCCGGTTCTAGCCAACACTCAGGACTAAAGTTTCTTTAGTCCCAGGTCGTAGCTCCACCAGGGACTAAAGGTTGTCCCCTATATATCCCGGCCTCCCCTTCTCCATTCTCGATCTTGGCCACCGCCGTCTCTACATCTGCCGTGACGGTGCCTCCATCTCCTCCTCCGCTATAACACCCTAATTTTCAAATTGGGAACCTATACAATCTTTGCTAGATTATATTCAGGATCCATAAGATTTTTATTCAAGTTTCTTCAATTTTAGAATATTTACCATGAATTAATATATTTTACTTAACCATAAAAAGAAATATAAGGAAATATAGGTCTTGTGCATTTCATGCCACACTGCATTATTTTATTGCTTATCTTCCATTTGAATTTAAATTTCAAATTCAAATTTAAATGCATTTGAATATCTTTCTTTTTCTCCCTCTCTTTCTCTTTTGGCCCGGCCCACTTCCTTCTCTTCCTCCTCTTTCTTTTTCTTCTTCCCCGTGGCCCAGCCGGCCCACTCTCTCTTTTTCCTCCTCTCTCCCCTTCCTCCCGCAAGGCCCAGCCCAGCTAGCCTTTTCTTTTCTTCCCCCCACCCCCGGCGCGGCCCAGCCGACCCAGCTGCATTGCCCCCTCTCTCCCAGCCCAACCCGGCACTCCTCTCTCCCTCTCTCCCTCACCGCCAAGTGGGACCTGCCCGTCGGGTCCTTCCCCGACCTCGAGCCAGACTTGGGCTCGACCCCGAGTCCGGCCGCGGCACGCCGCCTCCACCCTCGCGGCACCCCAGGCCCACACGTCGAGGCCCCTCGGTCGCCCCTATAAAGCTGGTAGTCGGTGGATGCACTAATGGTTGACTCAAGGTAAGACCTCTGACTCAAGGTTCATAGGAAGGGTTTTATTTTTCGTCTGAGGGAACGTGGTAGCCCTTGATCTGCCACCCTGTGCCCTCAGTTCCCTCAACCCGCAGCCGACGCCCTCGCCTCGCCAACCCTAGCCGCGCAAGCCCGCGGCCGCCCAACGCTGTCGCCGCCTCGCCGCTCCTCTATCACCACGAGCCGCAGCCGGAGTTCCACCTTGGGGTAAGGGTCCTCTCCGGCTGTTTTCCCCCTTCCTCTCCCCTTCCCGTCGTGGCGTTTGCTTGCCGTCGCCACCGTGCCGCACCTCGCCGCCGTCCGCCTTCCCCGTTCCCAGCGCCCCGTTCCAAGGCCCTAAACGCGTTCCCCTCCTCGCTTTCTTTCTCCCAGGCCAAACACGAGCTGAAATCATGGTCGGAATCACGTTTACGTGATCCCGTGGCAAGCCCCGCCGCCGCCGCCTTCGCACGGCTTGCTGTCGGCATCTAGTGTCGCCACCCCGAGGCGCCAGCCACTCCCGGCCGTCCGATCTAGATCCCACGGTCTAAATTAGATCTAGACCAGGGTCAAATAACCCTATACCGGTCAACCCTAGGATCTTTTGCACTTTAGCCCTTGAGTTCTACCTAAATCAACCCGCGATCCACGGCAATTCAAAAGTATTCACAAATAGATCCTTTTTTCTCTGTTTTAGCCTCTGTCTTTTTCTAAAATAGAACCCGCCGTCCTTAGCCCCTCTGTTTTTTAATCTAAACCCTAGATTTAAGGTTTAGTTATGTTTTAGCCCTCGGTTTCTTTGTCTAGAGCCCTTCTAGTTTCAAATCTTCTACAAATAAGCCACTGGAATCATATTTTAGCCATAACTTCTCCATTTTAACTCTGTTTTCATTGATTCTCTTGCTTACGCGACCCATTAGCTTTATAATATTATTTTTGCTCTATTTATATTGTTTGGTATAATGTTTCTTATTTATTATACTTATTTGTTTGTATGAACCTGTGTGTTGCGATAGACGGTGCGCAGTTCGAGGGTTCGGAAGACCAAGGCTTTGAAGACACCCCTGAGTAGCAGCACTTTGAAGAAGGCAAGTGGTCCTTGATCATATTCCGATCTTAATAACTTCTAAATATATACATTTACTTTATATGCATGAATGTTTCTATAATATGATGGATCCTAAACTAAGGATATGTCTAGTTTCTTTTAAAATTCCTTGATTAAACTTGTGTTGTTATATTTATGTTGTAGCTATACTAGTTGCTTTTACTTAGATTTCGGTTGGATAACTTGGAAATTACGCTACACCTGTTTTACTTCATGTTGTGGAGTACTTTTATGGTAATAATTTTAAGATCATTGTATTAATTGGAATATGGAGAACCACCCAGAAAAATAGTGCAACCACAATACTATATGGATCTAATTTTGGGTAATTAATTAGAAACTTTAGCTTATGATAATCGTACCGAAAGGGCAAGAGGGGTTGCATCATTGGGGTGTAGCTCGGTCCCGTTGAGGTATGATATGATCCTGGTTAAGGCGTCTACCTCATTAGGAAGAGTTATGACCGCTTTGACTTCAAACCTTAGCAGATTGTCATAAGTTAGGGAATCTTTATAAAGCCCTTGTACTGAATCCCTGCCACTCACCTCGGAAGTATTTAAGAGCCTTGTAAACCCGAGCGTTAAGGGAAACACGAGTTGTGGGATAGTGTAGAACATCTGCAGAGTGAAAACTAATATATCAGCCATGCTCACGGTTAAGAGCGGCTTGGACCCTCACATGATAATTAAACTTAAAGATGATCTAAATTGATATTCTTTATTTATATTGTTGTTATTTTATCTCTATTATTTATTTAAGTGTTGGTATATACTTACACTTAGTTAATGCTTGCTAAATAAAACTTAGTCAACCAAGAGTCTATGTTGTTGAAATCTGAAGTGTTATTGATTGCTTAGTTCAATTGTGATGGTAGTGTGTATGACTGAGTTTGTGCTATTTTTCTTCTTCCGTAATAACTGTTTATGCATGCATGTAAAGGTTGATAATTTATTTGGGTAAAAGAATGCATAACTTTTTCATTTCCTATAGTTGTGATGCATCACCTGACCATTTACTGTATGCTGAAATACTGTTCACATGTGTGCTTCTCTCTAATTTGTCAGTTTTTTCTACAGACCTTAGTACTACTACTTATATTAATGTTTTCTTCCTCAAAAATAGAATGCACAAGACAACGTATATCCTTCTGAAGTAGTACCTTCTTTGGAGTTTCTAATTACATCGAAGGATATTACCGGATCTGGTGCATCATCAACTTTACTCATCTTCAACAATGAGAGGGGCTTTTCATCAACTAACTCCATTTGTCGTGTTGGGAAGTCAACAAAGAAGGGAAATAGACACCAGGGTTATATTGGAGAGAAAGGTAATTATACACAGCTTTTTATACCAGTCTATTTCCTTCTTGATTAATTGAAAAAAATGTTTGCTTTTCATGTAGGCAAAATTAGTTAGATACGTCTTTGTGTAGAAGATCTCAGACATTTGAATCCTGTGAAACTGAAACAAGGCTATTACATATTTTTATTTTTAATGTGGAAGTACTAGATAACGTCAATCATGACCTCCATATACCCGAAAAAAAAATCATGACCTCCATATATTCTGTTCAGCGTGGATAATCTTAAACTTTACACTTGGGATGGACTAAGAAAGCAAATAGGTAAATAAACATTGTAAATTAAGTTATGCAATTATTCCATACCTCTTAAAAGTGTATGCTCATACAATGCTTTCAAGATTAGATGAACAAGTTTAACCCTGCCTGTATGATGAGCTATTATTGAAATGGCCGAGTTTATCCTTGTATATTAGTTTATTAGGATGGTTCATGGAAAAAAAATCAGTTTCACCTGTCAACTCTGTTTAGTTTTTTCTGAGTTGACACCTGATGATCTATTTGAGGATACTGGAGCCAGCTACTAGTTCCCTCATTATTTCCTTCCCAAGCTAGCTTGATTACCTGTTTAGCCACCCCACGTAATTCATTGCATAGAGTTACAACACGCACTGCATATCAGCTTATTACTTGTGCCTAACTACAAGTCATAATATTTTGTGCCTTTTGATTCAGGTATTGGGTTCAAGAGTGTTTTCTTGATATCAAGCCAGCCCCACATATTCAGTAATGGTTATCATATTAAGTTCAACGAGAAACCATGTGTCAAATGCAATATTGGATACATTGTCCCTGAGTGGGTGGAATCCATACCTAGCCTTTCAATCATTGAAACGATATATGGATGCTCCAAAGTCCTACCTACAACCACCATCATCTTACCGTTGAAGAGTGAGAAGGTTGATGCAGTAAAGAAGCAGCTGTCAAGCTTGCATCCTGAAATGCTACTGTTCCTGTCAAAGATCAGGAAGCTCTCTGTCCGGGAGGATAACTCTGATCCAAAGAGTAGCACTGTTAGTGAGATTACGATATCCATTAAAAATAACTTCCAATCAAGAAAGAACATGCATGCTGAGTCTTATGCACTCTATTTATCAGCTGAAGAGAGTGGAAATGAAAAAGAATGCGGTTATTATATGTGGAGGCAGAAATTTCCAGTGAAGTCAGAACAGGGTGGACAAACGTGCTGAAATGGATGAATGGGCGATAACCTTGGCTTTCCCACTCGGCCAGCGTCTGTCCCGTGAGAAGCAGCTATTGCCTGGTGTCTATGCTTTCCTCCCCACTGAGATGGTAACAGACTTCCCTTTCATCTTCCAGGCTGACTTCCTCCTCGCTTAATCAAGGGAGGCGATATTGTTCGATAGTCCGTGGAACAAGGGAATTCTAGAATGTGTCCCATGTGCTTTCATGAAAGCATTTGTCACACTTCTGAAGTCAACCCCTGATGCACCAGCCATGTCACTTCCATCATTGTTCAAATTCCTGCCAGCGAATACCTCACTTATCTTGTTGCTTGAGTTGGTAAGGTCTGGAATCAAAGAAAAGGTCCTTGCCAAAGATATTGTTCTATGTCAGTCTTATGCTTCACAGAAGATATTTTGCAAGGCCAGTGAAGTTTCACGGCTCAAGCCAGCCTTTTGGACTATCCTCCACAATGCTCGGGAATATGGAGTTGATCTGAAGAATCTGTCAACTCATGGAACCTACCTTCTTAGCTCTCATTTTGACAAGAGTACATATGACAGTGTGCTTAAATTGCTGGAAGTCAAGAATGTGGACCATGAATGGTATGCAAAATGCATTGAAGGTTCCAATCTTGTCAAGGAAGTAGATGAAAAGCTTTACCTGGACCTTTTGTATTTTGTTGCGGTCGATTGGCAAAATTGTTTTTCTGGTACAAAAATGATGTCAATTCCCCTACTTAAGTATATTAATAGGAATGATGTCCTCTCTTTGTGGAGCATATCAAGAGCGAATCAAGGGAGTGAAAGATTGTGCATTGCATCTGATATGAAGTACATGTCATGGTTAATCAGCTGGAACAAAGAGTTTCCATCTTCTGACAGTTCTTTGTCCAGCCCAGTACACAGACAGCTCTGGAAGATTTCTCAGAGAAGACAACAAGGAAAATTGGCTTCAGAGCCATGCAAAAGTGGAGTTTGTTTCTATCTACAGCTATGGATCAACTGTCGTTAATTCCTTGAGCAATGCTCAGAGGCCTGTCATTTCTTTTGCACACTTTCTGTACCACTCAAACAAGAAGTCTTATATAGATGACTACCATTTACAGTAATTCTGCCGTGTCATGCCGGTAATTGATAGCTTTGGAAATGCTGTCAGAGACAGAAATAGCATTTTATGGTTCCTGCCAAGGGAAGCAATTGGGTCGAATTGATGTGCACAAACCCTTGGAAGAATGATGGCTACATTGAATTGTCGGCAGATTACAAGTCAGCAGGCTATTTTGCTGGGAACTACACATCGGAGGACCTGCTATTGGAGTTCTTAAAGACACATCTTCAGGCCTCCGATGTGCCAGTTATACAGCCGCCAAATGCAAGCTTTCCTACAGTCAGGTCACCTCGAACAGTGGACAATGCATTCTTGTTACTTTATTGGATGTGGAATCTGAAGTCAAAGGGTGTAAGAATACCTAATCAGTTCTTGGCGTCCGTTAAAGAAGGAAGATGGTTAAAGACGTCACTTGAGTACAAAGCACCAAAGGAGTCATTTCTTTCTAGCGCTAAATGTGGAAACATTTTGCAAAATGGGTCATCTTTTGTTGATATACCAATGGTTTGATCAACAATTCTACATAAACAAGCTGTATATTTACACAGATGAACTCAAGTTAATTGCGGTGAGATTTGAATTTCAGGAGGCATCAGCTTATATTGGAAGCCACCTCTTATCTATGGCTGCCGGAAATGCACTGACCAGAAAGAATGTCTACTCCTTGCTTCGGCTCATTCGGTATCTAGGAGAGGAATTTCTGTCTCCAATCCAACTGATCAACAGTGTCAAAAGATGGGCAATGGATGAAGAGCACCCTTGGTTACAGGCGTCCTTCGGATTGCATCATCCGTGATTCTGAATGGGCGGTTGCATCATATATCAGTAACCAATCATTTCTTGACATTCAATTCTATGATGAGGACATACTTCAATACACACCAGAGCTCGGGTTGCTTGGTGTTATTGTTGGACTCAAAGAAAATTATGAGCTACTATTGGGGATCGCCATCCCCGAGAGGGTCTCGCCGCAGGTTATGCCGAAGGTTTCTTGAAACCTTCGGATGGTAACCTTCGGCCTGTGCCAAGCTTCGATGCACGGGAAGACATTTTTTACGGGGGTCGGCTGGCAATCCTTGTTCGAGGGTTCGGACTGTCAGAGTCAGCCCTCGCCCACGAGGGGCTACTATTGGGGATCGCCATCCCCGAGAGGGTCTCGCCACAGGTTATGCCGAAGGTTTCTTGAAACCTTCGGATGGTTTAAAAGGCATTACACGGTTTTTGATTTGTCTTGCAGGACTAGCCCTTTCAGTGATGGTCGAAGGTTTGCACCAAGCTAAACGTGTGAAGGTTACACATGACCTTCACGCAAGGATGGACCAACCGCTTGGACCTATGACAAGCGCATTGGAGGCTAAGGCCAACTTCTAGGCGATGAAGCAATCACTCGCACAACCTCCAACGACGCCAAGACCCCATATGAAGGATCGAAGGTTTCGTGGAACCTTCAATATCACATGGGAAGTGTGATCACCTTCTAGTGAACAATTTATACACGCCAACATCCGGAAGTGACCCAAAAAGCAGAATATCCTACGGATATTCTGAGTAGGTAGGGATATTTCTGGGACTATGTAACGAAGGCAGGGGGTATAAATACCCCCACCTTTTACTGTAATCAGGATGGTTTTTTTTAAGATTTTGAGAGTGCATATAAGGTTATTCCGTTGAGTCAGAACACCATTTTCACTTTTCTGTTTGGGGAAATATCCTACGGATTCCAACAGGTGCTTGCTCGCTCAAAGAAGAGGAATGGGGCAAGGTGGTGCGGAGCAGAGAAAGAGAGACAATGCCGGCAGCGCATGGTAGGTGGATGTGGAAGTTGGCTCGGATCAGGTCGGGCGCGGGCCAGCAAGAAAATCATCTAGTTTTCTAGCCCGACCCGGCCCAGTTTATGATCAGGTCCGGGGAGAAGGCATTTTTTACTGTGGTGCTTGCTAGCTCAAAGAAGAGGAATGGGGTAACTACGGTGGTGCGGAGCAGAGAAAGAGAGATAATGCTGGTAGCGCAGGGGATGTGGAAGTAGAAGTTGGGCTGTCGAGTCCGCTAAGGTTTGCAGCCCGACGCTCGGATCAGGTCGGGTGAGGGCCAGCAAGAAAATCATCTGGTTTTTCTAGCCCGACCCAGCCCGGTTTATGACTAGGTCTGGGGAGAAGGCATCTTTTAATTCGCCCTATGAGGCAACATTAATTAAAAGTAAATGGGTAGTGACGTTATTGAACTATATTTATTTAATATGTTCTACCATTTAACCATAATATTTTATAGTCCCTTAATTTATTTCTGCTCGGATAATGAATTTGCTTGAACTTTTGGTGAAAGTGGATCATCCTTCTTGTGAGGTCTATTCTTGTCCCAAAGAGGAACCCATTTGGTTGAAACTATGTTTATGAGTGGATGTAGATATGTATTCACTAGAAGCTTAATTTTCTTTTGCACAACGCTATTTTCAACTTTGATTGTTGCTTTGATGATTTGAAGCTAAGACACAAGGAGGGTAAGAGAGAAACAGAGAATAGAACCAAATTAAACTATATCTTTCTCCATATTCATTCTGCAACCTCTAGGTGCAAGCAGCGGTGGATCTAGCCGGGGGGGGGGGGGGGGGGGCTGGAGCCCCCTACCCCCATGTATATATCCCATTGAGCCTCCCTCCCTCCCTCCCCCGCCCAACAATTTGTAACTATGGATGAAGAAGAGGAAGAAGAAGAAAAAGGGAGGAAAGAGGAAGAAGGAGAAATAAAGCCACCCCCCCCCCCGCTCTAAGTTGAACTCTTGGATCCGCCCCTGGGTGCAAGATGGAAACTTCATATTAATCAAAAATAGCACCATATTAAACTATGTCATCTTAGATGGAAATTTCATTGCTCACATACTATGCGTAGAGCAAGATGGATTGCATGCCTCCACAATAATTTCAACATACTCTCGGTTTGGAACATACATTGTATGTTTGCTAAATTTAGAAGATAACATGTGATCTCTTCTTGTGGTTAGAACCTCTAGGTGCATTTGGACATGGTCTTCTTGACACGCGACATACAAACATACACCAATGAAGTGGCCTGGGACTGAATGCGACTGATGTAGGGGTGAGACGCGATAGTGTTCTGAATGCACTAGTGTTCTGAATGCGACTGATGTAGGGGTGAGACACGATGTGGCCTGGGAAATGAACTAATATGTATTCGCCAATGAAGTGAACAAGAGGAGCAAAGAACACCTTCTCCTCCTGCCCGGATTTATCTTCATGCTAACACATACGATGAAGAAAATAGATGAATGAGTTCATAAGTTTCCAATGATCGCTTCAACAAATGTTTAAGTGATCATTGGAAACTTATGAGTTCACCTCTTGCAAGCCACAGTTTGAATAGAAGCTTAATTGAACAAGAAAACTTACTTGAGCTTGTTTTAACTGCACCAGTGGCAGTGTTGGCGGTCGTTATCTTGATAATCGACCACCACAAAATAAAATGGAGTTCATGACAAGAAACATGTTCATTTTTTATTAAACTAATAATTCTCCATGAGTTTTGTTGAATATTTGGTATTAGGAGTGTAGCGGACCAAAAATGGGCACGAACCGAGGAAACTCGTGTTCGGCCGAACACAAGTTGAGCCCAAACCAGCTCAGGTTCGCACACATGCAAGGAAACACAAGGAGAACACATCCTAGGCATTGGTTCAATGAGGATTTGATCCGAGGGCTGCATGGAAGCAACCATGGATCCATGAGCCCACAAAAAAAAATGAACCAAACTTACTAGCCACACATCTGAGGAACGCATCAGAAACCATCCAAGGAAGACATCGGTGGAACGGAGGACGCAAAGACCCTGGGTAGAGTTCGGCCGAACCCCATTGCCTCCCAAGCATGTGTAACTGCCTCGGACAGAGTCCACCAACCTTAGGAAGCAATCCAGAGCGCTCAATCATCAAGTCGGTTGATCAAATGGTTCGACCGAAGTGCATGTGTTCGACCAAACCAGGCCCACAACGAACCGACCTCAGCTTTCTCCTACTAGTACCCCCAAGCCTCCTAAGCACTATAAATAGGTGCATTCGGACCAGAGATCAACACACACCAAGAGGAGCTATCTACTTCACTTCTATTTTAGTTGAGTTAGGCTAGTAGTAGTTGGGAGTTAGAGTCGAGTCAAGCTTAGCCTCGGGGTTCCGGAGTCGTCTTCAGGAGTTCTGGTATAAACTCTTGTATCTTTTCCTTTATCATTTGTTAGATTTTGAGCTTTCAATATAAAGTTATCTTCTATCTATCCTGAGTTGATTACCTTCAGGACTTACTTCATTATTAGTGCAAGTATCTAGTTTAGACTAAGTCAGGTTAGACTGGCACTAGAGTTAGTGTTGTAGTCCCTTGTATGCGGGTTTCACATTCTTTCTCTTAGGCTCTTTCTCTTAAGTGCCTCGAATGATCAATAGTGTCAAAGATAGGCAATGGATGAAGAGCATCCTTGGTTACAGGCATCCTGCTGATTGCATCATCCGTGATTCTGAATGGGCGGTGGCATCATGTATCAGTAACCTATCATTTCTTGATGTTCAATTCTATGGTGAGGACATACTTCAATACACACCAGAGCTCGAGTTTCTTTGTGTTATTGTTGGATTAAAAAAAAATTACGAGCTTGTTATCAACAACTTCGAATTCAGTTCTTCTGCTATTACTTCTCAGGCTACTATACTCATCCTCAAATGTATCCGCTACGTGAATCGAAGTGAAGATTTCATAAGGAAACTCAAAGATCTGAAATGGTTGAAGACCAATATGGGATTTCGTGCTCCTAATGAAACATTTTTCCTCGATCCTGAGTGGGAGTGTCGTCTTAAGGTATTTGACGGAACTCCTGTGATTGATTATGGATTTTATGGCAGTGAGATTAATTCATACAAAGAAGAATTGAAGAAGATAGGGTTGGCCATGAGATTTGAAGAGGCATCAAAGGCTATAACTCAAATTTTTAAGGAGATGGTGTCAAATTCATCACTTACAAAGGCAAGTGCGCTGGCTCTACTAGGATCTTATCGGCAACTGAGAACACACTGCTCTCCTCGTGATGAGCTGTTCAACTGCATGTGCAGCCAGAAGTGGCTGCACACATCACTGGGTTTCAGATCGCCTTCAGAGGCATTTGTTTTTTATGACACGTGGCAGACTTTGTCTCCCATAGCAAACTTACCATAGATGATGCTGATTCTTGTCATGGTTTAGGACAGGAGATTTATGGCTATAAAGATGAGCTTAATAAACTGGGTGTCACTGTTGAAGCGAAAAATGGTGCTAGATTTGTTATCTTTGGTCTCAGCATTCCTAGTGATCCTTCGATCATGTCCGAAGTTACCGTCGTGTCACTTCTTGCCTGCATCCAGAGCTACTTCAAATGTGCAGCTTCACCTCCTAAGGGCTTTCAGGAGAAGATTTGCATGAAGTGGCTAAATAACATCCATGGGCTACCAATCTCCTGATGAATGTATCCATTTTTATGCAAAACAGTCTTCTCTCTGCATGGAAGATGGCCCTTTCATTGATGAAGCTTTCTCTGGTTCAGAGCTAGCCTCATTCAAAGATTCCCTTGATGAGTAACTGTTAATGTTAATTTTGGACAAGATCTTGTTGCTCGGCATTTGAGGAGCCACAAGGTTAGAACTACTATTTCCCGGATCTATATGTACCTGATGAAGTGCAATTGGAAATCTAATGATAAAGACAAAAGCAGTAATTGGATTTGGATACCAAATGCGGACGATGGAGAATGGGTGAACTCAGAATGTTGTGTTGTTTCTGACAAGAACAATCTTTTTAGCCAGCAGATACATATCCTAGACAAATATTATGACAAGATGTTGCGTGGCTTCTTTTCACTTGCTTTTGGTGTGAGGCATGGACCTGATTCCGAAGACTACTGCAAACTATGGGGCACATGGGAGAGATCTGTACATGAGCTAGATATATCTGATTGCTCTTCTTTCTGGACGTTCATTGCGACAAATTGGAGCAAAAACACACAGAAATTACTTTATGGTTGTGTCAAGGTCCCAGTAGGTACTGATCCAAAGATCACTTTAATGAAGAAGGAAGATGTGCTCATTCCTGATGATCTACTGGTGACAGATTTATTTAAGAAGCTTCCTCAGCAATCACTTTTCATCTGGTATCCTCCGTCTGCCATACCTTCCATGTCCCGAGCAAGGCTTAACAGCATCTACGACAGCATTGGTGTTCAGAGAATATCCAAATCAGTTATGAAGAACGATTCTTTCGCTTTAGAGAATGGACGTTTCAGAACAGTAGACTCGAGTAAGGTGGTCAAGGTTGGTTTGCTCCGTATAATTCTTGTGTTCCTCGCTGATCCTGCTCTCGACATTCCTGCTGAAGGGAGGCACAGGATGGTTTCCTGCCTTCTGAATGTGACTGTCCAAGAGAATGATGAACCAATCACAGTGGGCTATAGTGTAAGCTTGTCATCTGGAGAGGTTGTGAATGTGAAGGCCAGCCGAATGCTTAGGTGGGAAAGGGAGAATTCCAAACTGTACATGCAGAGTAGCAATGGTGAATCCAGCTACAAAGAAAAGATTGAGTTTGCGACCTACTTCGCAGAGGAGATATCTAAAGGGCTTCTCTTCGAGATGCCGGATCAGATCCCTTACCTCACTGAGTTCATTAAATTTGGTAGCTTACTGGACTTTGACGATGCCGCTGTTGGGTTCTTGCATAAGTCCAACAATCTGCAGCTGTTTACTGAAGACGAGGATTTCCTGAAGTCTTCATTGCTAGGTCTGTGCCCAGAAAAACTAAACCTTCTCCTTTTGCTTCTAAATTTTCCTCAGATTACATAACTAACTTACTGATTCCACTGTACCCACCTCTAATTTCTATATGCAGGTGGCAGCAAGAATAACTAGTGTTCTGCAGATTATGCTCTTCTGGTCATGTGCACGGTCAGTAAATTGTCCATGTTCATTCTTTACACCCCTATCATGCATGTATGATGTTTTTATATTGGCCCTGTTGTGTTTTAATTTTGACAAAGTCTTACATAAGTGCTCTTGCATTGGCAGGTTGCCGATGCCCTTCACAAAAATCTGGTGCTGTGCTTGGAGGCTTCTGAATGTGACTGCAGTGGTTTCTTCTGAGCCGTAGTGCCCATCTTAAGCTTGTCAATCTGTTCCTATTTCTCTTGTTTATTTAAGCTTGTGTTTCTGCCTCCTGGAACAGAACTTGTCAGTAGTTCCAGTGCAGATCTTTATCCATTTGCAAAACGAAATTCGTTCTTGACTGTAATATTAATTAGTAATACTATTGCAAGTGCCTTGCGTATGCCATTTGTTTCTGATCCTATTGGGTGTGTTTGTGTTTGAGGCGAACCGTGCAGAAACTGTAGCTGCACTGCGATGGCTTGCTGACTTGAAAACGGCTGGCTTGTTAGCATGACTCGAGGTTTCAGTTTTGTATTCAGTTGCTGTCTTTGGTATAGATTGTGCCATTAGTATATGGCACTCTGACAAAACAGCCAAATGACCCGTTCTGGCTCCAGTGATCATCTCACTCCTGTTTGCCGCTACCCTGCTACAGATTAGGATCTATCTTCTCGTCTGATTTTGTACTCCAATTGGGGGAGGGGACAGCGAGTACTCCTGTATCGGAAGTACTAACATAAGGACTTGGGGATTGTGTTAAATTAGATTGAGAAAATCTCTTAGTTATTTGATAAATTTCTGATGAAAATTATTATTTAAAAATATTACATATTTTTGTAATTTTTTATTTCTTTAGTTTTCTTACGTATTTTGTAAACTAATGCTATATTTTTCTTTAAAATTATTTTTATACAGTTCTTTGTGCCGCATCCAATGCTTGCTTGTTATCACGCAATAACTTTTAGCCGACATCATTTGTAATTTGAAATTTAGCTTGGTTTGAATATTTGTGACTTTATCATATAAACTTAGATAGAGACAAGTTCTATATCAAAATTGTTAGGTTTCGACGAATAGTTATTTTTTATTTGAAGACGTTTACATGTTTAAATAGTTGATCAATGTGGTGAGTGAGATGATGACTGTTCGGAGAGCAATTCGTGCACAAACACCATCAAAAAAAAGTTCGTGCACAAATTCGAACAGGCTGTGTGTGGATGGGTCCAATCAGTCTTGCTCAGGAAAAGAACTTGTCATCTCACGCCAAGAAAACTATGTGCTGTGTAACACACATCAAGACAAGGATGGGTTATATATTTTCAAGCCAAGCAAACAACATTATTTGCTATTATCACACTTTGTACTTATGTGTCAAACTATATAGATCAGAATGCCTTTTGATCTCTTATGTTGGATCCATATGGCAATCGAGCGCAATAAAATCATTGGGGCAATAAGAGAAACAATTACCGACAAGCTCATCTGTGCTATTAAAATTAATGTCAGAATGGATACGTCATCCTTGCTAGGCTGATACTACCTCCATCCCAGAATATAGCTATTTTATATTTTATTCAAGTCAAACCGGATAAAAAAATTATATGGATTGATAACATAAAAGTATTATTAGTTTATTCATAATGAAACCAACTATTGTAATAACGTGTAATATTTTCTATTTAAAAGTAATTATTTTTAAAGATATTATTGATCAAATATGAAATTATTTAATTCTGACCAAGTCTAAAAGTTGTTATATTTTGGGACGAAGATAATAGCTTATAAAATGAGGCAGTAGTAATAATAAGTTCCCCAAGTATTATCCACCAGCATGAATACCTCGCAGACCATCCATGCCAGCTATTGTTACAGTAGAAACAAGCTCTGGATTATGAGATACCACATTGACTGGTCAAATTGAGTCAAATATGTTGTGCCCCGGTGGTACATAACATGATTCATACACATCCAGCCTAGCTAATGCTACCTGCTCATACACATTCCCCTGTCTTCTTAACCTTCACCATGAGCCCGTTCTTCATCTGCAGAACAACCGAAAGCTTCTGCTCCACGGCGTGCCCCTCCGCCACCTCCACGTCGAAGTTCCACGCCACTGCCGCAGCGACGGACATCATCTGCGCCATTGCTATGTTCTTGCCAAGGCAAGACCTGGGCCCCGTGTTGAACGACAAGAACTTGTACGACGGCACGAAGCGCAGCCTGGCCCCGTCCTCGGAGAGCCACCTCTCAGGCCTGTACTCCCGGCAGTCCCCGCCCCACACGCTCTCCATCCTCCCCATGCTGTACACGGGGACCAGGACGGTCTCGCCGGCGTGAACCTTGTGGCCGCTGGGCAGCACGTCGTCGGCGATGACCGCCTTGCGCTCGATCGGGCCCGACGGGAACAGCCGCAAGGACTCGAACAAGGCCGCACGTAGGTAGACGAGATCTTTCAGCTCCTCCGGCTCAAAGACCACCATGCCCGCGGCCGAGGATGCCCGCGAGACCACGGGCACCAGTTCCTCACGGACACCGGACACGACTCGCGGATGCGTGGCGAGGTTGTACAGGACCCACGGCAGCGCCGCGCCCACCGGATCACGCAACGCGACCATGAAGTTGATGAACGTCTTGAGCAGGAAGTCAGTGGGCTCCCGGCCGGCGTCGTCGAAGAAGTCCGGGTCATCGATGTAGTGGGACAGGATGTCCACGGCGGCGACCTCGCCGTCGGTTTGCTGGCCAGCGGCCATCCTCCTCCGGATCTCTCCCGCGACGAAGCTCCGTAGCACTGCTTCTGCCGCATCAACGCTTCTCTCCGGGCCAATTCTCAGGCGCCTCATCACTTTCCAGCACAGCGTTGGCACCGCGTGACGGAAGAAGGCCACCTCCATGAGGGCGTCCATGGCCGTCGCGACGGGCATCGGCGGCTTGCTGGTGGATAAGCAGCAAGGGTCCTCTCCGAACACAAGCATGACAGTCATGTCGAAAACAAGCCTCCCAAGCATGTCCTCGATGTCGAACGGCGTACCCGCGAGTGCCATGCGGGACAACAGCGGGATGAGCCCACGCGCCACCTTGTCACGGCAGCCGCGCGACGTGGAGCCCAACAGACGTGGCCTCGTCAGGACGTGATGGATCCTCGCGCGCTGCTGGCGCCACGCCTCGCCGTCGGCGGTGAATATAGTTCCTTCTAAAAGGCCAAACACGGAGGCGAACTCGTCACCTTTGGGGTAGTTTGCAAAGTTCTTGGTGAAGATGTGCCTGACGTTGTCTGGGTCACACGTCAAGAAGAACCTCATGTTGGTTCCTGGAGGGCCGTAGGCCCTGAAGTTGAGGTTCGTAGCGGCTAGGATGGAGGTGATGGTGTCATGGAAGCAGTGGCGGTTGGCCGCAATGAAAGGGAGGACGCCCAGAATGGGCCAGTCCGCAGGGAACAATGAATTCTTTGATCTCCTGGACTTGATATAGAGGTACAAGGGAATCAGTAACACAACAGAGGGGAGCACAAGTTGTGCAAAAGGGAAAGCCATTGCTGTGGCCAATAATATTGCTGCTTAGTACCGATGGGGGTGGGCTGAATTTATAGACAAAGTTTGTAGTCTGCTAACGTTCGTGTCACAACACCCACCTGCATCACTGTAGGATCACCCACCTGCATCACTGTAGGATGACATCTTTATCTTTACCTATTTCTATAGCACGCAACATTTCTACCAGAAATTTTGGTTTGGTCCAGCATGTATATATCACCGACGGGTGGATCCGACTGAATTGCAACACTATCTTGTAACCTAAAAGGACTCGAATACAGTAAGAACATGAACAAAATCATTGTCGAATAAAACCAATCATAAAGAAATATGCCTCAATCTGTACGGGCCTTCGACCAGAGCATCGTATAGACATATTTCCTAGTATCTATACCTAGTTCTAAAGAAATGACCGTTTCCTTGGTCCGTCGCTGGTTTTTGTTCATTATACTTCTCATCGGATGCGGAATTGAAAGTAGACGAAGTTCACGTTGGATTGAAATCTCCTCAGATATGGAATCGAGGTTGTCCTATGTTCCTCTAGCTTGTAAATAGCAAGCAAGCTAGGTGGAGGCCCAACAACATGAGAAGGGAAAAGGCGCGGGCAGCTGTGATTTACCATGAGAAAGAATTATTGGTAGAAACGTACTGGCATATTTGCTACTATAAATTTCTAAAGCACATAATGTTTCCATCAGAAATTTTGGTTTGGTCCAATACGTATAACCGACGGATGGACCCGAAGCATATATAATGAAAACCGAACAATAACATTATAATGTAATCTAATAAAGAGACTAGGATACAATTAGAATATGAAAAGAAAAATAAATCCATATTGAAAAAACCTATCATAGAGAAAAATCAGCCGCGACCTGCGCGCCTGCCCTTCAACAGTGCCACTGTGTCTAGACTCCATGAGATCCTTTTCTAGCTCGCTCCAGGCCCATCACGCGCATGGCTTAGCGATGGCATGGCTAGGGCACTAGCACTGCTAGGTTCTCGACCAGGTCGTGAGCTCACGCGATGATGGCACAACAACAGTAAAGGCTAGCAGGGTTGCGATCACATAGTATTTACAATGTACGGATCTTGAACCGTGGGAATATACGGATATATTTTCTAGCAATTTCAGAAAGATACATTTACCATATATTAACAACGTTGTTGCGGGTTTCTTCAATATGGTTGTTCGACCTGTGGCTTGTTATTAATGAGCTGAGAAACAAATGATTTACTTACCTAAATGTTTTCTACTCGAGCACACAATTTATTCAGGGTGACCGAATAAGTCACAACTTGGTTTTAAAGTGCGGGATTGTGCACATCAAATGTTACACATAGAAACTTCAGATGTCACAATATGTTTCGAGAACGGAATGAGAGAACTTGCCTGAAGAGAATGAAGTGGCAGCGGCGTGTGTGGTCGAATGGAGGAGGCCAGCACCACAGTGACGATGGAGGTGGCCCATGCAGCTGCAGGACGCACAGTAAGAGGACTTGCTGCATCAGCTTAAAGTATAGCTGAATTGTCACTTTATCAATTTCCCATCAGCTTAAGTTTATGCTTTAGGCTTAAACTAGTTTGTCCATTTAACTCAATATCAAGTATGAAGCAAGCTGAGATTCAAAGCTTGCATCAACTAAAGGGGATCCATCACCACCATGTATACCTATCTATGTTGTAACTACGGATAAGTACTGGTAGTTAGAGCTGGTCGTGGTCCTAATATTTTGGTTGGCAGATAATTTTTTGAATTCTTTAGGACTACTAGCTAGGTAGGTAATTGACTGGGCAGCCTGCTTAGTGTGGGCACCACTATTGGTACTATCTATATGCTCGAGCGCCTCATATCCACATCCTTATGCTGCATATATTATTATATCAGAAGGGGGTATATCTATACGGGATCACATCAAGAAACTACACATAAACTAGAGGTACCGTACTACCCTTAAAGACATTACTCTAAACTAATAATAATAATAATAATAATAATAATAATAATAATAATAATAATTATTATTATTATTATTATAAGCAGCCCTCATTTGGTGTGCGATCGATCTCTTAGGGTACTTCCATCACTTGATTCCCACTTCATTTGGATACTTGTTGTTCCTCTCCAGCACAAGAACATATGTAATTGTTCTGGTGAGAGATACTCTGGTTGGTCATAGAGAACCTGCTAGCACCAGATCAGTTAGGAGCTGATCATCGGCAGGGACCTACCAGTAACATGCTGCTTAGTTATTGCTCGTGATGGCTCGATATGAATGTGATCGAGACAACAAAGAGTGCTTTGGGCACGCCAAGATGTATGGTCACGTTCCATTGATTGCCAAACTCCAACACACAAGGAAATTTATGATTGAAAATAAATGTTGCAGCTGCTAGTTAACGGAGTCAAGTTCAATTATTGATGGCCTCATGATTTCCTCGATGATTACAGCAAATACTCCTTCCATCCCAAAATAAGTATATTGTTTTAGAAAATTTCAGACATATTACTCATTCTAAGAAATGATCTTGTTATCTCTAATTACTTCTAACAGTGTGATTGAAAATCGTATTATTTATTTATTTTTCTGGATCCTCAATAAATACATATGCATTGGAACTAGAAAAGTAACATCTACTAAGTATTTGATTCACTCTATGTGTTTTTCTATACAATATTTTCTTGGTATTTGATATTGCTTGAATTAGATGATCTTACTACAAGCTAAAACAACACTCTTTGTGGGTAAAATTTAAATTCTAAAACAACATTTATATTAGGACGGAGGGAGTAAACCGTTGCACTGGCCAATTTGATTCAGGACTCCAGTTCAGCAGGGCTCCTCGCCTTTATGTGTATTATTCTTAATACTTTTAGTGGTAGGAAACCGATCCGTCGATACTAACACTACCGTGGTAATTACTTTTTACATTTCAAGAAATTTATAAGTTATATATATATATAGAGAGAGAGAAATAGACTCCGTTATGGGATGTGAGACCTAACTGATGAAGACATCACTCCTTTAGAATGTAGTAAGACAACACTCGGTCACATTCATATGAATATACAAGGATCGATCACTAGAACTCGAGCACGAAAGCTAAATCAACAAGTGTGTCGGTGTTTTACCGCTAAGCCCACCGAGGGATATCCCCGAGGTGGTAAGTTGTAGGTGAGGTGTCGCTGAGATCAGAAACTCGAAGGTTCAAGGAACATAAAGATTTAGATAGGTTTGGGCCACAAGGTGCCTAATACCCTACGTCCTGTGTGGTGGTTTGTATTGCCTTAGATGATTGTGTGTTGGAGGGGGTCACTGCCCGCCCTTATATAGTCTGGGGGCATAGGGATACACATATCCTAACAAGATACGAGCTCAGAGTCCTACCCGAGTGCTGCTCCGATAGTTTCCTTCTATTCCGACTGGTCCTACTCGTGTCCAAGTAGCTTACAACAGGTCTAAGGTATGGGATATATCCCATCCCTTATTCTAGAATATTCATGCTATGTGCGCATGGCCCCGGGTCTGACAAGCCCCCAAGCTCTTCGTAGCTGAGTACTGCAGGCTTTCGAGTACTTCTGAAGGCGTCTTCGAGTTCTTCCAAAACTCCGTCTTAATGGTGTCTTCTGAGTATTTCCTTGGCTGCGTCGAGGCTGTGAGGTGCTCATGCTCCGAGTAGTCTTGTGTTATATGGGGTGCGATGAAAATCGCACTCCATATGGAGTAGCTCCCGAGCCTTATGTTGAATTGAAGAATCGGGCTGAGGGTCTAATTAGTCTTTAGTCTTCTGGTCTTTATCTTCCAAAATTTGAAAAATAAGCCATTGATGACACATGTCACGCAGCTCCGAGCCTTGAATCCAAATCCCAAGGTTTGAAAATAAAGGATTCAAAAGGTCGTGGCATGGGTTGTGGAATAAGCTAAGAGTTTGATTTGATTGTTAAGATAGGAAAATTAGCTTAGAAATTTGAAAATCTTTTTTTTGGGATGACATCCCTGAAAAATGGTTAAACAAATAATTTCCCCACAAAAATTTTAAATTACTGCCCAAAACAAATCTTATCCCGAGAAAAACTCTTTAGCTTTCGCAAAGTGAAACCGGGTCCTCCACTGGTTATTTAACCATACAGTGGCTTAGGGTTAACCCACGCTTTCACCTGCCTTTTCACTACTTCGAGCCTTTCGTCTTCCTCTATTCTAGCGCCACCCCCATTTCTAGATCTAGGTCTAGAAGCTGCGCCACCACCTCCCCCGTGCCCCTGTGCGCCACTCCGCTCTCTCGTTCCTTAGCCCCCGAGCGTATTTGAGTAAAGCAACTCATGACATCGAGGATGGGTAACAAGAAAAACATAGCGAAGGGTAAGGGAAAGAATCCATGGCCGTGCTCCATCGGACGACTCATGGAAAAAAGTAAGTGCACTGAGGCAGATCTTCAAGCGTTAGTAGATGAGGGCCTCCTGCAACCTAGAGAGATAGTGCAGTGGCGACCGGCTGAGTGAGATATGATGAGAACATCACTCATTTGGATGCACACAACACTCCTCCACTGGACATTCAAGGTCCAATCACTAGAGCTCGTGCACGACAATTGAATTTAGAGATGAGCTTATTCCTAAGCACTTCAACTTATAATTTTGAGAATAGATTGCTACCTAATGATTATATTATGATTAGAAACCAAGGAGAGCACCAGAAGATGCATGGAGAAGGGCTCGGAGGTGTGGAGGTACAGCAAGGGAGTGCAAGCCAAATTGGAGACCCAATCCAAGTCGACTTCGAGTCGACCTCGGAGTCCAGGAGCAGTCTGCCTTAAATTGGACGCTCAGGCCACATATGGATTTGGATTTGGATGCTCTATATATGGTTAGAACCATAATTTCATAAGGCATCCAATGGTACCAGTCCCACCTCAAAATTCGTTCTGAGTCGACGGGAATCTTCAAAACAAGTGGACATCCAGAATCTGTCAGGCTGCTTCGTCACTATCTTTCGGGCCGCTGGCCCGTGTATCATGTTGGAGCCCGTTAAGGTTGTGTCCAGGGGACTTGCATGCCTCTAACTCCTTTTTATTCAGTAGCTATCGCTACTTTAGGGTTTGGGTTTTGCTTAGATTCAATCTGTCATCAAACAGTGCCGCCGTTCATCGGTTTGTGAGACCCCAACTTGTGAGTTTAATCATTCATCTGCAAATTGGTTGCATTCTTCCTTGTTCTTGCTTGTGTTCTTCGATTCACAGGCAAGGATTAGCCGTCTTGACGAGGTCAACCGAGCACTGCCGGTCGATAACCAGAGGAGACGTTGTGCTGCGATTGCGCGGTTTGGAACGTGTTGTCCGGAAGCCGGATCGAATTGTAGCGACTCCACCAAATTGAGAGCTATCAGAACCTTTCGGAAGATTGGGAACCCTAGTCTACATCAAGTGGTATTTAGAGACAGGTTTACTGTTAGATTCATCTTACCCTTATTAGATTTATTTTGCCTTCATCCTAGAGTCCACAGAAAAGCTAAAAAAAATTTATCTCCTTCCTCGACCGTGTTTAGCCGTTTGCATAGTTCTGTTTTAGAGTCCATAGTGTTGAGTTTGTATCCTAGTTCGTGTCTTTGTTGCCAATTTAGTTCGTGATTTAGTTTGGTTATGTTTTCCCTTTTTCGCTTCCATTGTTTCCACATTTGTTTCCCCCACCAAATTCGCATCCGATTCCGATTCAACCACCAGCAAAATCTAATTCGGAGGGTGCTCCTTAAAATGGGCATAACTTTTCGCTCGGAACTCCGATTGAGGTAAATTTTTTTTCCTGGAAAGCTCTCAAAAAATTGCACATACGATTTGTGACAGTTCATGTACTTGTAATGTTAGACACATATTTTGTTAGTGTGAAATATGTGCTTGTGACTGTAAAGCTTGTGTGTGTTTATGTGAAGTTTTTGAAAATTTAAAGTGCAAGTAAAAAGGGTATTTTTGTAATTACAGAAAAACCTAGGGTTGTTTTTGCAAAATGTATTTGGATAGGAGGTAATTTCAAAATAAGTGAGGGGTAGTTTTGCAAATATGTTTTTCTTATTTTAATGTCTTGTAAAAATATATATTTATTTATCCAAAAGTTTCATTTGAAATGTGTATGTTGGAGTGTGTAAAAATTTTGGGTAAAATGGTAAAAATAAAGGTGTTTATGTAATTTTATAAAAGTACAAGTCCTTTTATGCAAGTATTTGATTTACAAAAGTAACTTTCAAAAGTTACTCAGGGCTAAAGTGTAAAAGATGCAAGTCATCATGACATGTCTATCCAATCATTATGACAAGTCTATCCCGTCATCACGACGTGTCATAAATGCTTGCATTTAGGTCCTGAATTTTATAAAGTTACACTTTTAGGGACAAGAGTAATTCAAATCCAACTTTTCTTCAAAAATTCACGTGTAAAAATATAAGTTTTGAGTTTTTGAACTTGGGCCCTAAAGCAATGTTGTAGAGTTTGAAAAACTCTCCAACTTTCATTTTGGGCATTTCTTCATTAGGATTTTGGATTGATGGAAAATTTTACTTTACAGAAAGGTCCCTGCAGTTTTCTGAAATTGTGCATAAGTCCTTGGGGAAATCTATTCATCCTTCACCTCTGTTTCTTTTCTCCCAGGCGTCTCTATCTTTTCTTTCCCACCGACGGCAGTTCCATCCTTATCTCCTCTCTCTTTGTTTCCCTTCCTCAGCAGGCAGCACACAGGCGGCGGCGGCGCCTGGGCGCTTCAACCCCGGGCTGCGGCAACAGGCGGAGCTGGCTCGGTCGGCGCTGGGCGAGCGGCAGGCGAGCCCGAGGCAGGGCGGCGCCAGAGCGAGGAGGCTGCGGGCGCGGGCGCAGGGCGGCACGGCGTGCGCGGGCGAGCGCGCGCGGAAGCCGGGCGCTGGCGCGTGGGGGCGCAGCCGCGGTGGGCGGCCCCGAGCGGCGGCCGCAGAGGCAGGCGCGGGCCGGCGAGGCGGCTTCGGGCTCGACCAGGCAGCGGCTCAGGCGGGCGGATCCAGGCGCAGCGCGGCGTGCGCGAGCGGCTGGCGCAGGGCTGGCGGCACGCGGGGCGCAGGAGGGCGAGTGGCTCAGGCGCGGCGTGGTGGCGCAGCGCAGGCGAGCCGCGGGAGCTGAGGCAAGGTGCGCAGGTAGCGCGGGCGTGTGAGCGGAGTGGCGCCAGCGCGAAGCGGGAGCAGGCGATGTGGGCTGGGCGCGTGCGGCAGCGCGGCGGCTCGGGAGCGGCGCGGGCAGAAGTGAAGGCTGGTGATGTGGGCGCGCAGATGAAGCAGCACGCGGCGAGCGGGCACTGGAGCGGTTCGCGAGCGGTGCAGGAGCGGAACGTAGGCGGCGCCGAGCGGGTGGCGCGAGCGTGCGCGCGGTGGCGCGCGGGAGTTGGGGTGTGGGCAGGTGTTGGGCGGCCGGAGCAGAGCGGGCCCATGGGCACGAGCAGGCGGTGCTGGAGTGCGATGTGCCGAGCGACAGCACGCGCAGTAGGAGTTGCGGTGGAAAGGTGTTGCGCAAGATGCGGGAACGCGATGGCCGTATTGAGGACGCAGCTCAGGTGTTCGACGAAATGCCGATGCGCGCGGTGCTGAAGAACGTGAGGGTCCTGCTGCTGGGCGAGGCGTCAAGGGTGTAGGACGCTGTCGGGCGGATGTTGCGACGGTGTGCAGAGCAACGGTGCGAAGGTGCGGCGCGACAAGGCCGAGGCGAACGCGGGTCCAGCAGATGAGGAGGAAGAGGAGTAGCGAGGAGCGGACATGCGTACGGCAGAAGCACACGCAAGAGAATAGAGGAGCAACAGAGGCGGGTTCAGCAATAGCTTGCGTGCAAACAGCACGGCGTCCAAGGTTTCCTTCCAGGATTCGACCACGTCGAGTGCTCGGCGTGGGGCGGCGGAGGCCACAGATAGTGATGCGTCTACGCTTTTGGCGAGGTGAGCCGGAAGGAGAAGCGGCGAAGCAAAGGTGGCAGTTATAACGCGGCGAATTTGGAAGGAGTAGCTGCGCGGGTGTGCCGGCCGTGGTTCAGCGGCACACGTGTGTAAACAGAGGAGGCTTAGCCGTGAGCAAGGAAACCCTGAGGTTCGCGGAGGAGTCGGCATAGCGAACCAATCCGGCTTTATCGTCTCGTCCCATAAGTCCACAACATCTAGCAGCTCCTATTCTTCACCGATCGTCCGAGCAAGACCACGACACCTCGAGGAAGCTCGTGAACCCTATTATCGAGCCTCTTTGGATCCCTTCGCCAGGACATCGTCGCCGTGGCAAAGTCGACTATCGTCGCCACGAATCACCGCGAGGAATACCTCTCCAGCTATCCTTCACCAACTACAATTCCCGGCAAACTTCTTCGTCACCCATGGAATCTCGTCACTGTCGAGCACTTCTTATCACCGATCCTATTCGCCACGGGAGTTCACTTTCCATCCGTTCTTCTCCTCAACCAAGGCTATCCCAAGGTTTGCCCTGATTCACTAAATCTTCCTAATACCGGCGACCCCTTTTGCCGGGATATCGTGGTTATCTTCCTGTTCTGTGTTTTTCCCCGACTAGGGACTTAATTGCTTTGATTTAGAAAGTTCTAGGGTGTTTTCTGTAAAATTTCCAGAACTTTCTTTATTTCAAATCAATGAACTTCTACATTTTATAGGTTTTCGTAAGGAGTTCATAAAAGTACAAAATCAGATTTGTTTGAAACCCTAGGTCAAAGTCTACAAGTTGTATGTTGTGATTTTGAGTTGAAAGTCCTTGATGTGTGGTCTAGGTTAAATATTAGGAAATGAATGCTTTGTTCGTACCTTATGTGATATGCATGTGTTGTAGCTGAAAGGTAAACCATAGGATGTATGTCTCAAGTATAGATGTGTGATATTTAGTTAATCCTATCACACGAGTGCTCATATCCTTGCCATCAAGACTCTATCCTTGTCTTGATTGCTGTTTCCTTAAGTTCCTTGTCGTATAAAGATCCTTGTTAGTTCGTGTGTATCTACTGCTTAGCTTATACATCTCTATGGCTATGCTTCAGCGTCGGCTATCAGCTCAGCCGCTAAGCATCTGTTTCCTTAGAGTCTATCATGTTTTTATGTAACAGCTGTCAGCCGATGCATTTCTTTTGATATGCTTCTACCATCGGCTGGTTAGCTGATACGATTGTTATCTTTCCAATATCGGCTACTGCCGATACAATTCTTTCTTTTCTGTCCTCCATCGGCTGCACATAGTCGATGTATCAAAGGTGTATACACAATCTTAGGGTTCTTGCCATCGGCCGATCCAAGCCGATTTTAGTTGCTCTCCATATCGGTCAAATAGAGCCGATCAATCTTTAGTTTTCCCATCTTTATCCACACACTTCTATCAGCCGATTTATCGACTGAGAGATCGGCTATCTATATCTATCGGTCATATACCCTCAACCACACTCCAATCGGCTGTACGTCACTCAATTATTGTGCTGACGTAATCGAGCCGATGCAACCACACCTTGTTACCTAGAATAACACTTAAGCACATCTCAGTTAAGACACAACTGCTTTAGGAATCACCGCTCTGCTGAAGTAATCGATGCTTTCATCAATCATCTAGGAACCCGATGCACTCATCAATCGGCTAAACCCCTGTTGTTCCAATCGGCTCTGTTGTAATCTTCAACAAGTAGCCGATTCTAATTAGTTGTCCTCCTAAAGCTCTGTCTAAGTTTAGTCTAGATCTTTTTGATTGTTATGTGAGTAGTATGTTAAATAAGTGTTGAATTGCAACTTTATTATAAAGTAAGGTAGTTTCTTATGCACACTTTGAATCTAATGTTGCATTGCATGTAGATACGACTACTTCCGCAAACGGTGCCTACAAGATCTTCCAGGAATCTGCGAAGGACTTTTCTGAGGACCAAAGGAACATCACCAAGGGATATCTCAAGCCCTGAACCAAAGTTCAGAAGATCTTAACTTTACTGACTTCAGCCCCACCAGTAAAGGCAAGCCCCGGTGCATAACCCAGTATTTCAAATTACTACATTATGCAATCTTATACCAATATATTATATCTTGCATTAAGTCTAGGAAATGAAATGGAACCCTAGATGCATTGAATCCTAGGAACCTATGTATTGTGCCTGAGTCCATATCGAATAGATGCTCTGCTAATAGGACCGGTAGAAGTCGGGTGATTTCCTGTCACTCACGCGATATAGGAATTCTAATGCTTACATTCCTGTTATCACTATAAGGATGATGGACGGGAGTTTTGTAAGGTATCATGGTTGAGGTGATGCTCCGTCTGTGTTGTTGAATTTGATAAGGTCGCAGCGTGTGGTAGTGCGGGTTAAGCGTTTGAAAGTACTAACCACATGCCGCGAAATATGGTAAGCGGTAAGCCTAGTAACCAATCGGCCCGAGGAGTGGACATACCTCCCACCACTCGTCTTGCTTCTTCTGGTTACTTATGTTCGACGTGTGGGAATACATGTTGCAAGGGCAACCAGGAATACGGGTTTTGTAGTCGCGCTACAGACGTATGTCCTGCACTTTGGAAGTGCGTATGGTCCTGCAGTCGCTTGTGGTGGACCTGTCCACGAGTCGGAATGAAAGGCAAACGGTTGCTTCGGAATGACCCTTTGGTGTTCCAAGCATGTGTGTTAGGTTTACCTTGCAAGGTTGAATTCGATTCAGAATCGTCCGCTTCTCACGCAGATTGAGACTGCTTGATCCCTTTACCACATTGGGTAACAAGAGCAATCGTATTATTATCAAACATGATGATTGATCAAAGATTATACCATGCTTGCATAGATTTAGGTGCTTACCTAGAATGGATATTCAACTAGAACTTGAAAGCTAAAAGTTGACATTAAGGATCTACTCTTCGATGCTTTTCAGCTGAAGACTCTACCCAAAGCTAAAAGCCTTCATAAGTCTAGTTACATGGCTATGTATACCATGAACGGGTAAGCCTTGCTGAGTATTAGTATACTCAGTCTTGCTAGTTACATGTTTTTCAGGTAAAGTCTTTGAGGACCCTACTCTTCCCCTGCCTTGGCCCTGTGCTCTTCCAGATGGTTGGTCCGTAGAATGGGATCCATCCCCGGCCAATGCTGATGATGCCGAGTGATGTCGTGCCCGGGCTTAGCATGACATCCGTCTTGACGATGTGTTGTAAATCATCGCGTATGTTTTCCGCTGCTAAAAACCATAAGCTTTAACAGTTTGTAATGTTTTCTCTAAATTTGGAACTTCGTACTGCTTTAAGAAACTCTTGTATGTAATTCCTTATGATGTAAAATATGATGGTAACTGTATCTATGGACTCACCTTCGTGTGAGGTAACCTTATTTGATCCTGTGTATCGGTGGTTTATCGGGACGTTACCCGACAGGCCAAGGGATTATACCATTTGAAGCACGTTGGAGCCCTCAGGAATGGACTCACGTACTTGAGCCAGTATAATTCAGGTTGGTTCTGCCACACGATTCCCCTACCACAGTAGGTGCGGTGATCTCAAAAAACTTAAAAAAATCAGGAAGGCACTTGATTCGAGCTCCGAAGTTCTAACACCAAGTGTTCCAAACGCTCGCGAATTTCTACCGATCACATCTTTCATCGATTTGAGCTGATCCTTGGCGTTGTTCCTATTCTTGTGCCCCTGGTTGCGAAAAAAATATTAAAAAACAAAAGCACAAAAACTGTTGTCGGTCAAAACCCGCCGGCGAGCAACAACAGGCAACACGAGGAGCCGGGAGGCTTCCGGGACGGCTGGTGGGCCCCGGTCCCTCGGTCAACGGCCCAGCGATCTGGCGCACACCCTGGCTTAGGATTGTTAGGCGTGCCACCTGATCCTGCACCTGATCAGGAAGGTGTGATGTACTAAATTCCTGCAAGCACAAACATTCGTAAAGGTTACTCCGAGCCGTGATCGGCTCATCACTCCTCCCCGGTATCGGCTATGAAAAGCCAATTGCATCAATACTGGATCGGATCTCTGGGACAGGCACTGTATACATATATCTGATAATGAAATAACCCTATTTCATGAATATCAATCTAATCCAATCTACTACGACTAAGCCCTCACTGCACGATCGGAACATCCTACACGTGATTGAGCCTAACAAATATACAAAAGCATCGGATCATACGACTTAAACCAAGATTGTATAAATAACCGGAAAAGCCGATTCTTATAGCAACCCTCTTCAAACTACAAGCCGATACAAAAGCATACAGCTGGAACTTTCAACTCGTTTGCAAGGCCTAATCATGCATATATCGAACCAAGCCTCTGAATAAACAGAAACTAGCCTTAACA
This sequence comes from Panicum hallii, assembly GCF_002211085.1. NCBI lineage: Eukaryota > Viridiplantae > Streptophyta > Magnoliopsida > Poales > Poaceae > Panicum > Panicum hallii. The sequence goes on along the minus strand of NC_038049.1, from coordinate 36,301,710 downwards.
GATTGGATCTACTGATAAAGACAAAACAAGACACAACCATCGCGTTCGTGGTTGAACACGATGATTAAGCACACAAGAGCAATGAGCAAAGCATGATCAAGATGCAAAAGGTATAAAATTACTCTATGCGTGCTAAGATAACTAGTGCTACTCGCCATCTATAAGGCTTCAGAATGAGCAACACATGAACAGACGAGCAAGGGTAATGCTACCCCGATCACGCAAAGCGTGATCGGGGCCGCATGGCACTTACCCGATGAAAAAACCCTAAAACAGGGGAGGCGATGCGCCGAGAATTGTTGATGAATGATTCTGTCCTTTCTGTTTATTCATGGTACATATTTATAGTCCGTAGACTTGTCCTCTAACCCTAACTAAACACGACACGAATCTTAACTGCCTATATCCAAATCACACGGCCTTTCTAGCCCCATTCTCCTGCACAGGGTCCGACTCGCAAGTTTATCGTAACTGCCTTCCAAGCCCATCTTGCTCCATGGCCCACTTCTGGCCGGTCAAATTATGGCGATAACACATGCCCCCCTGGTTTCGGCAATGGTAATTCTGAAATCACCTATTTTAAAATCGCCACGACCCTTCGGCTTCCGATCCGTACAGCCACGCCCTTTCGACTTCCAATGGATGTGACTGCTCTGTATCAGTCTCCTAGGAAACCGTCACGGTGCCGATTCACTTCACCTCTCTATTTACCTTTATTAGCTTACCCCCGGCATCTTTCCAATCATCTTTCTCTCACAGCCATTAGCCATTATGCTTTTCTCTTCTCTCTTGTTATGGCCTCTTCTTCTTCTGCTTCCTCCGTCATCTCTTTTGAATTCGAAACCTCCTAAGAGCCAACTGCAGAATATGATCCGATAGCTGCTTACGAAGTCCGTGCTCCCCCCCACTGGGATGCGGAAGAATGGGATTTCCATTTCCAGTCGGAGGATGACGAATCTCTGACTGACGGCGAGGATCTTGCACTCCACTTTGGAGCCGAGCTAGAGGAAGACGAAGACGATGCATCTTGGGGGGAAGACTTCCCCTCCTCAGAAGAGAAAGTCGATTCCTTTTCCTCCGACGAAGACCCGATGGCAGGTAACTTCCTCTTTGGCAGGTCCTCAGACGAAGCTTCCGACGACACCGAGGACGCCGAAGATGATGACAGCTTCACCCACACCAGCAGCAAGAATGATGGTAGCAGTGACAACAGTAGCGATGATAGTGGTGCTAGTGTTGCCCCGCCGACCAAGCGCCGCAAGACTACTGGCGTGTACTGGTGGTAGGCTGTAGCACCACCATTAGTTTGTTTCAAAGAGCATTTAGCTCTTCTTTTGTACTCACTGGCTTGCTGTGAATGGAATTCTCTTTGTATCAATAATTTTCTTGTGCATAACAATCTGCTCAAGAGCCGATGGCAACGCATCGGCCTTAGAATATACCAATCCGGACCCGAAATAACCTTCCAATTCGCTTTACCCTCTGCCGGACTTCAAATCCAAAGCAGATCTCCGGTGATTCTAGAATCCAGGCTGGCTGCGCAACTCTTTTGCTCATAAACCCTAGCCGCAAGATCCTCCTCTGGTCCTTGAAATGCACACTCGATCCTGCGCCGCCAACCCTAGATCTACTCTCCAAGATCTCGATTCAAGATTCCGATGGCGGAATCTTCGAACACCGCCGCCGCCGTCTTCGGTCTGGAGGTAAACTTCGACCCCCATTAATTTAATGCAGCAACTGTGAAATTTACTGCGTGGTTAAATGACTCTTTCCTCGGCAACCTTGTTTTCTTGGGGTTTTTTCAGGCTTCCGATATCTTCTTACCACACCCTTCTTCCCCCAATTCTTACTGCCTCGGGCCTCGTTCTTTCGAGAAGCCCGTAGATCTAATTTCATCCGAAGCCAATCGGATCCCTTTCGTGGGTCAGGACATAGACCTAGAGTCTTGGTCAGATAGCCTCCGTGCTTGGCCAAATCCTCCTGAAGGTTGGATAGTTTGGTATAACAGAATGGCGGATGCCTACCAGCCCTTATGGGAATCCATCGGGATAGCCGATGCCCTGTCTCTGTCCCTTTCTCCTCTTGAAAAAGATGAGAACCTTCTGAAGACTATCGGCTACTTTTGGTCTGATGCCTTGAATTGTTTTCTTTTTGGGCACAGTCCGATGACACCAACGCTGCTGGATGTCATGATGATCACTGGCTTAGACATATCATCAGCTTGTCCTTCTGCTTATAGACTCTCTGTAGTTCCCTTCAAACTATCTTCCAAGGCAGAATGTACTAACTGGAGTACATACTTGAGCCAACACCAGAAGAGCAAGGGTCCTGTATCAGAGAAGGAGCACACGGCCTTTCTAAATCTGTGGCTTGAACATTTCCTCTTCTGTGGCCCTTCCCTTGCCCCAACCAAGAATTACCTTTCCCTGGCTTACGAGCTGGCCAAAGGTCACCCTGTTGGCCTTGGTAAACTATTTCTTGGGGAACTTTACAGATACCTTCATCTGATGACTTCGAGCCTTCTTTCACAGAAGAAACTCAGAACTGGTGGTCCGTGGTGGTTCATCCAGTTGTGGGCTCACCTTTATTTCCAAAGTTCCATCCCTAATTTCCCTTTCTTGGTCAGCAATTCTTTCCCTGATCTGAGTGGGAGACAGATTAGGTGTACCAGTTTTGGGCAGGCTTTATACAGTCTCCCCGGTGGGAAATTGAATCCCCCAGATGCTTCTCGCTGGTTCAGGATTTTCTACAAAGGCTTAGTTAACCCACACTTCCTTCCGTATGCCGATTCTGAACTTTTCGAGAACCCGCCTATGTTTCGGCTGGCCGATCTTTCCCATGACGCCGACACTAGGCGCATATATTCCATCATGGTTCGGCCTTGCCTTCTTCCAGTTGGCATGAGTACCTCTAATCGGATCATCAAGCCTGGTTATGAATTCTACCAGCCGGTCGTGGCAGCCCGGCAGTTTGGTCTTGGGCAGGTGCCTCCCCATTTTCTTCTTCTCTTCTTGACATCCAATAGGGTAGATCTTCCTGATGCCTTGACCACCCAGAGATGCTACGGTCTGTTTATAGACCTTCCCCTATCCGTCCCTGCCAATCTGACCTTCACTTCTTGGGCTGTTGATTTTGAGGGGTGGTGGTCGATGTGGAAAACCCACGTTTTCCGAAGAGCTCTGGGTCCGTTGCTGCAGCAGGTTCATTCCGAATATGAAATTCCTGCTGGAGAGGTATTGCTTCTCGACTAATGTTTCACTTTTGACCTTATTGAGCCCTTTCTGATTTTGTCTTTCGTTTCTGCAGCAGGAAGATGACCCAGAGCCGACGAATGATGATGGGATCGCCCTTCTATTTCTCGCCGATCGCCCCTGTGGTCCTTTTCGGCAAAAATGCACCTCCTCCTTCGAAGAGCATCATGCAAATCCAGCCCAGTACTGCAAAGCTGACCCCCAAGCAAAGGCAATCTTCTGAGGCTGTTGCCCCTCGAACTCGCGCTAAAACGAGGAAGGTCCTGGTCAGAAAGGTCCGGAAGGAAACTGCGCCATTTTCCCCCAATCCAGAAATTCCAGTTGCTAACCAGGTTCGGATCTTCCTCCTATCTTCGTAATCGGACTTCTGTTCGTGGCTGTCTTCTTTAATTATACCCTCTCCCCCTGCAGCCTACCGTCGTGGACGTCTCTAGCGGGGAAGAGCCCCCATGCCAGAAGGGCTCATCTTCGGAAGTGCCAGAGGACGTAGACGTGCCCATCAGGGCTTTGATCACTCTTCGCGATCTTGGTGCGGCAATCCTGGTGGATCCTTCTGCATCGGCTGACGTCCCGGCTGCTTCGCCAGGTCCGCAGGAGCCGGTCGTACCCGTGTCCCTTGTTAGCCCTTCTATGGAAAGACCATCCATCGCTTCGGTTACTGCCGATCTCCCTGCACGAGAGACACGTCCAGCAGGGCCGACCGCCACCTCATCGGCTGTTGCTTCCTCTTCTGGAGGCGTGGCTCCTCTGGCCTCTACCGTCGCCGCTCAGCCTTCGGAAGGGGCATGCCCTCAGGAGCCGATCGTTCCTTCATCGGCTATCACTACATCTCTCTCGGGACGGGTATGCCTTATTCTTTTGATTACTTTGGTCTTCTTCCTCTATGCCTTACTTACCCTCTTTTCCGCCAGAATTTGGACCTTTCAGAGCTCCTCGCGTTTGATCCTGCTGAGATAGAATACCACCTTCTCCTTGCCATCATATAATTGTACTACCACTGAAGCAATAGAGGTATCGCCAACTGACAAATATATGTAAAATGGCCTATCCTGTTGTGGTGGCACCAACACAGGCGGTCTCGACAAATATTCTTTAATTTCTTCAAATGCCCGCTGCTGTTCTGCCCCCCAGCGGAACTCGTTGTTGGTTTTGATTTTTACTAACTCCATAAAGGGTTCCATTCGCCTAGATAGATTAGAAATAAACCTTCTGACAAAGTTGATCTTGCCAATAAGTTGCTGGAGCTCCTTCTTGGTGGTGGGTGGCACCATAGTGCATACGACTTCTTGACTTTTTAGGCCAATCTCTATTCCTCTTTGATGAACCAGAAAGCCCAAGAACTGCCCGGCTGACACACCCAAAGCGTACTTCTTTGGATTCATCCTGAGCCTGAACTTTCTAGTTCGTTCCAGAACCTGCCGTAGATCATCTAGATGTCCCTCAACCGATGCTGACTTTACCACAATGTCGTCGATATAAATTTCCACCAGATTGCCGATCAAATCATGGAAAATATGGTTCATGGCACGCTGATACGTAGCACGAGCATTTTTCAAGCCGAAGGTCATAACCACATACTCGAACAGGCCCACCGCTCCGGGTACTCTGAACGCAGTTTTGTGTATATCTTCAGGGGCCATGAAAATCTGATTATAACCTGCATTACCATCCATGAAACTTAAGATCTTGTGGCCGGCAGCAGCATTGATCAATGTCTCTGCAATAGGCATTGGGTATTCATCCTTCGGAGTGGCTCTATTGAGATCCCTGAAATCCACGCACACCCGCCATCGGCCATCCTTCTTCTGTACGGGCACAACGCTGGAGATCCATTCAGCGTATCTGCAAGTCCGGATAAATCCAGCTTCTAACATTTTTTTCTACTTCTTTCTTTACTTAACCAAGACTTCAATCGAGTCGTCTGCTTGGACCACTTCCACCTCATCTCCATCCCACTGGATCAAACATTGATGCATTGTGGAGGGGATGCAATAGTTGGTGTGAATCCAGTCCCTGCCAAGTAAAACATTGTAGGTACTTTTGCTGTTGACGACGAAGAACGAAGTCGGGATGGTCTTGTTTCCAATGGTGAGATCCACACTGAGGACACCCTGAGCTTCTGAAGTCTGCCCATTAAAGTCACTTAGCATGACGTTGGTCTTGATTAGATCTCCGGTGGACCGCCCCAACCGGCGCAGAACTGAGTACGGCATGATGTTAACTGCTGCTCCCGTATCCACCAGCATTTTATTAACGGGCTGACCATTAATATACCCTTTAAGATACAAGGCCTTCAGGTGCTTGTAGTTCTTGGCTTGTGGCTTTTCGAATATCACCGGCCGTGGTCCCAAATCAAGCTGGGCTACTGATGGCTCCTCCTGGGTCCGAGCATGAAACTCTGCAGGAAGTACAAAAACCATGTGCGCATCAGCCGATACCTTCTTATCAGCTTTTATTGACTTGGGCCGCCATTCTTTCCTAGATGGGCGCGACTCTTTTTCCTGCACATAATGGATTTGTTCTGCCAGATCTGGTCGCGCTTTCCTTAAAGTCTCGACGTACTTGGCCTCGGCCTCCTCCAAGCTACGTAGCCGCTGAACCCTGTGCTTCTGGGAACGATTAAGTCCATCAGGACACCAATGTGGATGATGATACCTATCTTCTTCTTCATTTTCCTTCCGTGGTGACCGAACCCGCTCTTGCCGGGTTGAAGCAGGTCCTAGCCGCCGAAAAACTGAATCCCTTGCTTCTGACTTCATTGGTCCACATTCTGGGCAATCCCTGATAGTAGGCAGCCGGCTCATACCTGAATCCCAACAGTACCTGAAGAACGGGCAGTGCCAGTGATCACGGGCATCTTCGTGCTTCCTCAGGCGCTTTCCGATGCGGCGCTCATATTCTTCTTCCTCAGGTTCCTGCTGGAGGCGCTGCTAGTATTGGTATTCATATTTCCTGAGAAGATCAGAGAAAGTTGGCCGTTGATTCCTTACATACCTTACTTGTCTCTCTGTGACGTATTCTTTCTTCTCTTTTTGGGGCCGATCGCTGGGATCAGCCTCTCTGTTCTTGCCCTGGTAGCGTGATGTCATCCCCGCCATGTTGATGCCAAGCGCGAAATCCAGTTGTCACCTTGCAGATCGGTCGTAATTTTCCACCATGTTGACACCAGGGAACGGCTGAGTGTCGACTTTCATGGCGGTCTGGCCTAGGATCAATCAGCCCTGCTCAATAGCCGATTGGATTTGCCGACGGAGTTCCTTGCAATCACTGGTGCTGTGGGTAAAAGAATCATGCCATTTACAATATGATCTTCCTTTTAACTCCTGCGCCGTGGGAGGTTTGTATCCTTCCGGAAACTTCAACTACTTTTCTTTTAATAATAAGTCGAAAATCTGTTTGACCTTACTTACATCAAAATCAAACCCCTTTGCAGGCCCAGTTTGCTTTACCCACTTGCACGGTACGGGATTTGCACCACGAGCCCATTCTGCAACCGATACTTCCATTTCTTCCCCGGAGTCATCGGCTTCCTCTGTATCACCTAGCGCTACTTGGCACTTAAATTTTTCTTGATACAACTCAGGGTGATGCTGCTCATGCGTCGTCATCTTTTGGACTAGGTGTGCCAAGGAAGTGAACTCCAATTGAAAAGCAAGATCTCTAATCGGCTTCAGTAACCCCAATGACGCCAACTCGACAGCTTCCTTTTCTGAGATCCGTGTTGAATAACACCTGTTCTTCATCTCCCTGAAGCGTCGAACGAACTCTACCACGGTTTCTCCACGCTTCTGTCGGAGCTGCGCCAGATCAGCAATTCCCGCCTCTGCAGCTTCTGAATGGTATTGAATATGGAATTGTTCCTCCAGCTGCTTCCAAGTTCGGATGGAGTCAGGACCTAATGACGTATACCACCCAAAGGCCGGTCCTGTGAGCGATTGCGAGAAGAACCTTACTCGCAACGGATCTGATACAGAGATCATACCCAACTGTGCCAAATATCGGCTCACATGTTCGATAGAACTAGAACCTTCTGCTCCACTGAACTTGGTAAAGTTAGGGAGCCGATACTTGGGTGGCAATGGAATTAGATCGTAGTCACTTGGATACGGCTTAATATAACCGATCGTTCTCCTCTTTGGTAATATGCCAAACTGATCCCTCAGGATGGCGCTGATTTGCTCCGCCGTTTGTAATCCAGGGGCCGAGTGCATACTGTCGTGACTCGGCCCAGTAGCATAAGTTGCCAGCCACACTTGCTTATCTGCATCGGCTCCAGAAACCCCTCCAACTACTTCTTGTGCGGAATGTATCGGGTTATTGCTGTCTGGTATGTATGCACACATGTAGCCATGTGGTATTTCCTTGGGTGGCTCGCTGAAGAACTGGTGATCCATGGGATCACCTCCCACTTTATAAACCACATAAGCTGGAGCACCACGTGATTCCGCAGCTGCAAGTGCATAAGGCAACGGAGGTCTGGTCTGGAACGGCAATTCTCCTTTATGACTTCCCAGAGTGGGCCCAGTTGGAGAATGCTGATACTTCATAATTTCTTGGACCACTCACAAAGCTACACGCTCAAAAGCGTTGACCAAACTTTCGGAATGCCGGTGCAATGAATGAGCCACCGCATAATTTACCTCCTGCCGCAAAGCTCTGGTTCGATCTTCGAAAGGGGTAGACAGATCTACTCCATCAAGAGCACCTTCAGGTGAAAACCCTCTCCACTTGACATCATGGTTACGAGTCCTTTCAAAAGAGCCGATGAGGTCAGCTTCAAATTGAGCTTTGATTTCATCATATCTCTGTTTGTGCTCGGCAGAGAGCTCCTCATAAGTGATTGGGTCATCTCTTGCCATTCTGCCGTCAGCGATTGATGAAGTCAACGGTGATGACGAAGTCGATGAAGATGGTGATGATGAAGTCGATGAAGACGGTCCCACTGGGCGTGCTAGAATGTGTTGTCGGTCAAAACCCGCCGGCGAGCAACAACAGGCAACACGAGGAGCTGGGAGGCTTCCGGGACGGCTGGTGGGCCCCGGTCCCTCGTTCAACGGCCCAGCGATCTGGCACACACCCTGGCTTAGGATTGTTAGGCGTGCCACCTGATCCTGCACCTGATCAGGAAGGTGTGATGCACTAAACTCCTGCAAGCACAGACATTCGTAAAGTTTACTCCGAGCCGTGATCGGCTCATCACTCCTCCCCGGTATCGGCTATGAAGAGCCGATTTGTGAAACTCAGGTAAATAGCTTGGTCACACCTTAGAGTTTTGGTAGGTTCCTATGTGCAAAGTATGGTAAAAGTGTGCTTAATTTGTGCTATGTTAAGGACAAAGTGTTATTTATGTAATTAAACTTAACTAGAGGTCCTTTTATGCAAAATGGGTGGATATGGAGGGAAAAGTTTAAAAACATGAGGGTTGTTTTGCAAAAGATGGTAACTTGTGGTTAAATTGCAAAAATATGAGAAATTACCCTTGGGTATATATGTAAAAGTAATTTTATACATAGGATTTACATAAAATTTGAAAATATTACTAAGTTTATAGTATCTTCAAAACTATTGCTCAACTACAGATGAACCTTAAAGAGAAGTTGTAGAGTTTGAAAAACTATGCACTTTTGCTTTTTGGACCATCTCCATCTGAGCACTGGTTTAAAAGTTATAAGCTCTTCACAGTAAAGTCCCTGTGTTTCTTTGGTTTTGCAAATCAGTCCTCGGCTCCTTTCTCCTCCCTTCTTCCTCCCCGAGCACCTGCTCTGCTCTGTTTTTCCTGTTCCCCCTCTGCTCCGCCGCCGGTACAGCTCCCCCGGCCGCCGCTCTGCGCCCTTCTGCGCCCCGCTCCACGTGACGAGCTGCTCTTCCTCCCACCACCCTCGGAGCCTGCGTTGGCAGTCCCTGGCTCCTCCACGTCGGGCCGATGTCCCGAGCGGCTGCCACGCCGCCCTACCCGACCCGCCGGCGCCGCCCATGGTCCGCGCTTGTTGGGTGAACCCCTGCTCCCTTCCTTCTCTCCCGCAGGCCATGCCTGGCTACAAAACCGAACCAAGCCCCATCCTTCCGCTGTTTCTCCCTCTATCCTTTCTTCCTCGTGACCACTGAACACAGAGCCGCCGCCGTCGAATTCCACCGGAAAATTACCTGCAGCCGCACCGTCCCGACCCAATCCCTTGAGCCCTAGGCTTCCTCACTTCCTCCCTTTACTCCACAACCGGATCCAACCCAACCCCGGCCCTCCCCCTCGTCGGATTTGCTCCACCCCGAGCCGCCCCCCCATTGGCGCCGCCGAGCTCGGCCTCGTCGTCGACAGTCCGCATCGTCACCTCTCCGGCCGAACCACGTACGGAAATCGACTCCCCACACCTTGCTGGTGCTCGTGCGCGCACTAGATCCCCGTGTTCGTCGGCCCTTCGCCGGGAACGGCGTGGCGCCGCCACGGCCGCCGCCCCTCCCCGCCGTTGGCCGGATTTCCTTTCTGCCAGATGAGCCCCACCTTGCCCAACGTGTTTTCCCCCTCCTCCTGGTCGTGCTTGGCCGGTCCCTCCCCGCCGGCGACCTCGCCGCCGGCGAGAACATGCCGGGGCCGAGTGGCCGGGCCATGTCAAGACCAGGCAGGGGCGTGTTCGTGAGAAGGGAACTTTTCCCAGGGGCCCAAGTGCATAATATCCAGACCCCCCCCCCCTCTCTAGTGAATCTATTATTTCATGTGTGTGTGTTTTCGGTCTTGCAAAATTTGTAGAAAATCACAGAAAAATCCAAAAATTGCAAAATTAATTTTGTTGGAAACTAGATTTCAGGTACTACAACTTTTGTTTATGAAGTTTGATATGAAACTAAATACTTTTGCATCTATTTTAAATTTAAGGTTAAAGGGTAATTAGTACTTAATTTCTACATGTATGCTTTGTTGCTTATGAATTTTAGCATGCAACTTCTATAAACTACGTGTAACCTTGCATTAAAATTTCAAACCTAGATTTGTTGGATAGCTTAACTTCTTTTAAATTTGGGCAATTCAAATTTGAAACTTTGACTAAGCATGTTCTATAAGCCTAATTAATTAAGATCTTTTTGTCATACTCTAATGTGTTGATGATTAGTGTATAACTAATTTTTCAAAACCTCATAATCCTTTTAACCTAAAGTTTTGAATTTAAATTAGAATTTAAATTCAAATTTCAAATAATCTAGTTCTGCTTGCAATAAGTTTAGTACTAAGTTATGACTCACTTATGAAAAGTCATTCAAACCTAAACCCTTTTATTTCATGAACTTTTGTATGTTGACTTGATGAATTGCAACTTTTATAATATAAGGTCCTAAACTCAAACCTAATCTTACTTATTATATTGCATCTCATATAGAATCAACGACGCTTAACGACGGAGATTACGAGTTGGTCTTAAGACAAGACCAAGGATTTTCGGAAGACCCAACGCAAGTCGTCGAGGAACTAACTGAAGCCCCGAACCAAGGTTCGGAAGCCTCTGACACCCCTGCCTCCAACCCCACTCAAGAAGGCAAGCCCCGGACATATCCCACTACTTTATTACACTGCAATCTATGTCTATTTATCTATACTTATGCATTAAGTCTAGGAGTTGTAATGAAACCCTAGATGCATAAATACTAGGGACCCAATGTAATGCTCCTGAGTCCTTATCGGATAGATGCTCCGCTAATAGGACCGGTAGAAGTCGGGTGATTTCCTGTCACTCGCGCGATATAGGAGTTGCATGTTTACTATTCTGCAACCACTATAAGGATAACGGACAGGGTCATGTACTGTGTCATGACCTGGAAGTTTACCCTGTCTGTTTCGTTAAAAGTTGATAAGGTCGATATGTGTGGTAGTGGTGGCTAAGCGTTTGAACAGTACTAGCCACATGCCGTGAAATATGGTAAAGCGGTAAGCCTAGTAACCAATCGGCCCGGTAAGTGGACATACCTCCCACCACTCGATCTTTATATTATGTTCACACGCACCGACCTGTGGGAGTATGTTCTGCATGGCAGACAGGAATACGGGTTTTGTAGTCGCGCTACAGACGTATGTCCTGCACGAGTGATGTGCGTACGGTCCTACAAGTCGCTTGTGGTGGCCTGTCCACGAGTCAGAATGAAAGGTAAACGGTTGCTTCGGAACGATCTTTGGATGTTCCAAGCGTGTGTGTTAGGTTTACCTTGCAAGGTTGAATCTCGATTCAGGAATCGTCCGCCTCTCACGATGTATGAGACTGCTTATCCCTTTTACCACATAGAGTAAGAAGTGTAACAAATGATGGATAATCTTGATGGATGATAATCACTACCTTGCTTGCTTAGTGTAGGTGCTAATCTAGAATAAATACTCAACTAGAAGATGAAAGCTAAAACTTGAAAGTAGTTCATACTCTTTGTTGCTTTTCAGCTGAAAATAAACCCAAAGCCTTACAATGCCGTCATTTGTCTAGTTACAGGCTAAAGTATACCCAACCCCGGGTAAGTCTTGCTGAGTATTAGAATACTCAGTCTTGCTAGTACCATTTGCAGGTATAACATTTGAGAATCTCACGAACAACCCTGCATGGCCAACTTCGGTTCCTTTTGGCTGGTCCGTGGAGTGGGATCCGTCCCCGGCTGGCAGTGACCCTCCGGAGTGACACCAGGCCTTGGGCTGAGCGTGGTGTCCACCGCGACGATGAAAGTAGTCACGTGTTTGTTTCCTTTCCGCTGTGAATATAGACAAGCCGTCTCGCTTGTCCGTTTAAACATCGTTTGTATAAATTCTGTTGCAGTTGAGCATGGCTTGTAATAATGTTTACATGTTTGTAAATTAAAAGTGATGAGTTGTGCTGTAATTGTAAACTCGCCTTCGTGCGAGGGAAAACCTGCGTCGATCCTGTTGAACCGTGGTTGTATCGGGCGGAGACCCGACAGACCAAAGGATTACACCATTTGAAGTACGTTGGAGCCCTTGAAAGAGGACTTGCGTATTTGAGCCGGTGTAATTCAAGCGGTTCTGCCACACGATTGCATCAATACCGGATCGGATCTCTAGGACAGGCACTGTATACATATATCTGATAATGAAATAACCTTGTTTCATGAATATCAATCTAATCCAATCTACTACGACTAAGCCCTCACTGCATGATCGGAACCTCCTACACGTGATTGAGCCTAACAAATATACAAAAGCATCGGATCATACGACTTAAACCAAGATTGTATAAATAACCGGAAAAGCCGATTCTTATAGCAACCCTCTTCAAACTACAAGCCGATACAAAAGCATACAGCTGGAACTTTCAACTCGTTTGCAAGGCCTAATCATGCATATATCGAACCAAGCCTCTGAATAAACAGAAACTAGCCTTAACAGATTGGATCTACTGATAAAGACAAAACAAGACACAACCATCGCGTTCGTGGTTGAACACGATGATTAAGCACACAAGAGCAATGAGCAAAGCATGATCAAGATGCAAAAGGTATAAAATTACTCTATGCGTGCTAAGATAACTAGTGCTACTCGCCATCTATAAGGCTTCAGAATGAGCAACACATGAACAGACGAGCAAGGGTAATGCTACCCCGATCACGCAAAGCGTGATCGGGGCCGCATGGCACTTACCCGATGAAAAAACCCTAAAACAGGGGAGGCGATGCGCCGAGAATTGTTGATGAATGATTCTGTCCTTTCTGTTTATTCATGGTACATATTTATAGTCCGTAGACTTGTCCTCTAACCCTAACTAAACACGACACGAATCTTAACTGCCTATATCCAAATCACACGGCCTTTCTAGCCCCATTCTCCTGCACAGGGTCCGACTCGCAAGTTTATCGTAACTGCCTTCCAAGCCCATCTTGCTCCATGGCCCACTTCTGGCCCGGTCAAATTATGGCGATAACAAAAACAAAATTTGATTCCTACTAGTGCTAAAAGACAAAATAGGAAGCTTTCACCTGTTGTTTCTCATAGTGCTGCTGGATACTTGTTGATCTTGTTATTACTGTTCATCATATTCATCCTTGTGCCTTTTTTGTTAACACTATTGTTCTAAGGACACGAGTAGACCAGCAATTAAGGACTAGTAGCTTTGGATATTTATTCAGCATTACTATATGTCATTGAATTGTGTTCCACTCACATATTCGGCCTTCCTATAGCTCCGCATACAACTTCTGGAAAGCAGGTTTTTGACCCTTGCAATCGCAGAGCACGCCTCCCAGGTATCCTTTGCCTTGCTAGTAAGACCCTTATAAGAGTTTGGTAAGGTGTTTTCCTATTGCGGCGTTGATTGAGAGGCACCACTGTCCCTGTGTAGTAGATTATTAGGGATAACCTTCACTATTTGTCCCTGTTCTTGTGTCTACAATGCCAAGATCAACTATGTGAGGCCATCGAGCAGGGGCAGCAGGTGATGACAAACACTATCACCCAAGCAATCACCGCCGCCATCAAGGACCTCAGGCTCCATGAATCCATTGAGCGCTTGGATAAATGGATATCCACTCTAACCGACAGGGTGGTTGCATTGGAAACACGTCCCCCACCCAATGAAGATGAGGACGTGGTCTATGATGTCCATGGTAACATAGATGAAGCGGCCACCAGAGACGCGTGACTTCAACGTCGTCTACGCACCAACACCATAGGTATGGGTGGTAATCGTAACCGTGCTCCCGATGACCCTTATGCTAAGATTAAATTCAGTATACCTTCATTTTCTGGACATTATGATGCTGAGGGATATCTTGATTGGGAGATGACTGTCGAGCAGAAATTTAGTGCCCATCTTGTACCTGAACAACATAGAGTTCAACAAGCCACTAGTGAATTTAAGGATTTTGCTATCATTTGGTGGACTGGTTTAACTTCAGCGGGGCTTGCACCTACTACATGGGCAGAACTTAAGGTTGCTATGCGTGATAGATTTATTCCCCCTTCTTATCATAGAGATCTGCATAAGAGCTTGATGCTCTTAGAACAGGGAGATAAGTCTGTACAGGACTATTATGGTGAGCTTCAAAAGGGTTTGATGCATTGCGGCATAGTAGAGGGAACTGAGGATTCTATTTGTCATTTTTACTCGGGTTTGCGGCACGATATTCAGGACATAGTGGATTATAAGGAGTTTAACACTGTCAACCAGTTGTTTCAGTTGGCTGTGTTTGCAGAAAAGGAGTTGTAGGGACGTGCTTTGCAGGGCACGAGCAAGGTTGGCACCACATACGCTCCGTTTTGACGCCATCATCCGGGCTGACCAGACCCTCCTCCTTTCGGTGCCTCCTCCAACGAGCAAGCGACCAGCAGATGCTAGAGTTCCTGCACCACCTAAACCTTCGGATTCAGGTAAAAAGTCTTTCCAGGTTCCAGCAGATTGTCACACCCAGTTTAGAAAAGGTAACTGAATGCTTCACATATGTGCGCCAGGATCAAGTTCCGCACATATAGTAGACGTCATAAGTGTATACCCAAAACAATGCATTAACAAAATAGAGTATAATAGTACTTTATTACATGACCGATAGTCTTAATCTTAAGCAAATAAATAAATATTTATAACTAGCAGCGGACTTCAACTTCATAGGCAGATGACTGGGAGACATACGCCTAGTACTCTTTGAAATCTTCAGGGTATTTTGGACAATTATCTTGTTCTGAGCAGCATTGGTTTTAATAAAGTAAGGGTGAGTACATTTATGGTTAGTACTCAGCAAGTGGAATACATTATATAACATGCAAGGCTATAATCAAGGAAAAAGCTAACATTGTTTGACTGCGATAAGCATTTTTAGATGGTCAAGTTTTATTAAGTAAGCATTAACTAAGTGTAAGTATATACCAACCCCCTAAATAAATGAAAGAAAGAAGATAACAACAACATAAATAAATAAAGAACATCGATTTAGATCATCTTTAAGTTCACTTATCATGTGAGTGTCCAAGCCGCTCTTAACCGTGAGCACGGCTGATATATCAGTTTTCACTCTGCAGAGGTTGTACACTTTACCCACAATTCGTGTTTCCTTTGATGCCCGGGTTTGTAAGGCCCTTAAACACTTCCAAGGTGAGTGGCAGGGATTGACTACGAGGCCTTTACAATCCGCTAAGATTTCAAGTCAAAGCGGTCATAACCCTCCCTAATGAGGTAATGCCTTAGCCAAGGACCACATATATCAATATGCCTCAAGAGGACCGAGCTATACCCCGACGATGCAACTCCTCTTGCCCTTTCGGTAAGATTATCATAAGCTAAAGTTTCTAATTAATTAGCCAAGACTAGATCCATGTAATATTGTGGTTGCATTGTTTTCCTGGATGGTTCTCCATGTTCCAATTAATGCAATGATCTTAATTATCATTAATAAAGTATTCCATAACATGAGTAAACAAGTGTAACATGACTTTCAGGTTATCCAACCATAATCTAGGTAAAAGCAACTAGCATAACTACAACATAAATATAATAACCCAGGTTTAATCAAGGAAGTTCAATAAAAACTAGGCACATCCTTAGTTGGGATCCATCATATTCTAGACAAATGCATGCATATAAAATAAATGTGTGTATTTATAATATTATTGGGACTGAAGCATGATCAAGGACCACTTGCCTTCGTCAAAGAACTACTGCTGCTCAGGAACGTCTTCAAAGCTTGACTCTTGCGGACCCTTGAACTGCGTACCGTCTATCATAACACACAAGTACATACAAGTAAATAAATACAATAAATAAGAAAAAATACACCAATTAATATAATCAAAGAAAAATAATGTAATAAAGCTACTGCATATGTTGTAAGGATCTCGTGAGCGCAAGAATCGATGAAAACGGAGTTAAAACGGAGAAGTTATGGCTTAAATATGATTCTAGGGGCTTATTTGTAGAAGATTTGAAACTAAAAGGGCTCTGACCGAAGAATCCGAGGGCTAGATCATAATTAAACCTTAGACCTAGGGTCTAGATTGCAAAATAGAAGGGTTTAGGACTGCGGGTTCTATTTTTGGAAAAGATAGGGGCCTAAACAGAAGAAAAAGGATCTATTCGTGAATACTTTTGAACTACCGTGGACTGCGGGTTGATTCCTACAAAACTTAGGGGCTAAAGCGCAAAATGACCTCGGGTTAGAACTAATCTAACCCGTTGGATCTAGATCTAACGGCTGTGACGCGGGGGCGGCGTGGGGGCGGCGGCGCTAAGCGCTGGCGGCAAGGCAGTGCGGCGGCGAGCGGCGGCGCTTCGCCGAGGTAACGTGTAAATGCGTTCTCGGCCTCGGTTTCGAGCGCGGGTTGCACTAGGAGGTTGCGCGCGTCACGGGTAATCCATCTAGGGGCTCTGTAGGTGGCGGTAGCGGCCGTAGATGGCGGACAGCGGCCGGCGGCGGCTCGGGGAGGACGGCGAGGTCGTGCGAGCGCGAGAAGGTAGGGGGAAGAGGGAAAACGGCTGGCGAGCATCCTTACCCCCGCTGCAGAGCTCTTGCGGCGGCTTGCAGAGGGGAAGAAGCGGCAAAGCGGCGGCGCGACGGACGACCGAAGCTCGGCAATGGCGGGCGGGAGTTGGCGGCTGTGGCTTGGAGAGATCTAGGGCACCGGGCGGGGCGTTAAATAGGGGCAGCCGCGAGCCTTGGCATGCGGGCCCGAGGCAGCGCACGGGCTAGGTGGTGTCGGACCACGGTCGGACTCGGGCTCGAGTCCAATCCGGTCACGGGGAAGGGGACGGGTTCGACAGGCGCGGCCCACCCATCAGCAAGGGAAAGGGGGAGGGAGGAAGAAGTGGGCCGCGCGGGGAAGGTGGGCCGGGGAGGAGCTGCTGGGCCGCGTGAAAGGGAAAGAGAAGAAGAAAAGAAAGGAAGGCCGTAGGCTGGGCTGCGCAGGGAGAGAGAGAGAAAGTGGGTCGGGCCAACTAGGCCGTGCGGGAGGGGGAGGAAAAGAAAAGAGAAGGCTGGCTGGGCTGGGCCGCAAAGAAGAAAAAGAGAGAGAGAAAGAGAAAAAGAAGATGGGCTGGGCCCAAAGAGAATAAGAGAGAGGAAAAGAATTGCATTCAAATGCATTTGAATTTAAATCCAAATGGAATACAAACAATAAAACAATGCAATACGGCATAAAATGCACAAAACCTATGTTTCCTTATTTTTTTTATGGTTAAGTAAATTACGGTTAATTCATGGTAAATGCTCTAAATTCAAAATAATTGAATTAAAAGCGTTATGGATCCTAAAAGGAATTCTAGCAAAATTTATTTAGGTTTCTAAATTAAAAATTAGGGTGTTACAAAACCTACCCCCTTAAAAGGAATCTCGTCTTGGAAATTCGGCTGGGCTAGCAAAGAGCTGGGGAAATTCTGCCTATAACTCGTCCTCTCGTTCCCATGTAGCCTCATCCTCTGCATGGTGACTCAACTAAACCCTACACATCCGTATCCTCTTACTCCGGGTGATTCTCTCTGTTGTGTCCAGGATTTTGACAGGATGCTCCGTGTAAGTCAAATCATCCTGCACATTCAACTCTTCCGGTGGCAACTGTTCCTCTGGTACCCTCAAACACTTCTTCAACTGTGATACGTGGAACACGTTGTGCACGTCTGACAGTCGCGCAGGTAGCTCTAGCTGGTAAGCTACCTCGCCTTTCCGTTCCAAGATCTTGAACTAGCCAATGTAACGAGGTGACAACTTCCCTTTGACCTTGAATTTGTGCAAATCTTTGATAGGTGACACTTTCTGATACACAGTCTCCTTCCTCAAAAGTCAACTCTCGTCGTTGAGTATCTGCATAACTTTTCTGCCTTAACTGAGCCACTTTCAAATTCTCAAGGACAACCTGTACCTGTCTTTAGGCCTCTTTAATGATTTCAGGCCCGAACAACTGACTTTCACCTGTCTCACTCCAATACAACGGAGTTCTGCACTTCCTGCCGCACAATGCCTCAAATGGTGCTATCTTCAAACTGGCCTGATAACTGTTGTTGTAGGAGAACTCTGCGAACGGCAAACTCTTATCCCAACTGTCTCCATGTTTTAGGGCACACGCCCTAAGCATATCCTCTAACACCTGGTTTGTCCTTCCTGTCTGCCCATCAGTCTGTGGATGATAAGCGAAGCTGAAATTCAACTTCGTGTCCATCGACTCATGCAATTTCTGCCAAAACCGAGATGTGAACTGAATACCTCTGTCTGACACTATCTTCTTAGGTACCCCATGCAAACACATAATGTGGGAGATATATAACTCCGCTAATAGTGCCCCTGTGTAGGTAGTCTTCACCGGTATAAAGTGAGCTACTTTGGTCAAACGATCTACTATGACCCATATGGAATCATAACCATCTCGTGTGCGTGGCAATCCCACGATGAAATCCATACCACTTTCTTCCCATTTCCATTCTGACACCTTCAATGGCTGTAACAAACCGGCTGGTCTCTGATGTTCTGCCTTGACCCTCTGACACACATCACACAGTGCCACATGAGCTGCAACGTCACGCTTCATGCCATACCACCAATATCTCTCCTTTAGATCTTGATAAATCTTGGTACTGCCCGGATGGATAGAATAAGCTGAGTCATGAGCTTCCTGTAAGATTTTCTCACGAAGATGATCCATATCGATCACGCATATCCTCTTTCGAAACTACACTGTTCCATGTTCATCTTCTGTGAAGTCAGGTGCCTTGCCTGCTTCTATCATCTCCTTTATCTCCTGTATCTTAGGATCCTCAAGCTGACCCTTCCGTATCTCTTGCTCGAGGGTCGGCTCTACCTCTATAGTGATTCCTTCCGTATGAGCGATGAACCCAAGATTGAGTCGTTCAAAGTCTTCATACAACTCCCAAGGCATCTGGCTAACCATTATCGTGTTCACATAACTCTTGCGACTCAAGGCATCGGCAACCACATTTGCCTTCCCTGGATGATAGTGTATCTCCAGATCATAATCCTTTTTGAGCTCTAACCATCTTCGCTGTCTCAGGTTGAGGTCATTCTGAGTGAAAATATACTTCAGACTCTTGTGATCGGTGTATATCTGATATTTGTAACCCAACAAATAGTGCCTCCATATTTTCAGAGCATGTACCACTGCTGCTAACTCCAATTCATGTGTAGGATAGTTCTGCTCATGCTTCCTCAACTGACGGGACGCATATGCAATCACATGTCCCTGCTGTGTCAATACACAACCAAGACCCTGTTTAGAAGCGTCATAGTAGATGTCGAAACTCTAGTGAATATCAGGCATAGCCAATACTGGCGCGGTAGACAACCTTTTTCTATGAATTTTCCATGAGTTTTGTTGAGTATTTGGTATAGGAGTGTAGCGGACCAAAAATGGGCACGAACCGAGGAAACTCGTGTTCAGCCGAACACAAGTTGAGCCCAAACCAGCTCAGGTTCACACACATGCAAGGAAACACAAGGAGAACACATCCTAGGCGTTGGTTCAATGAGGATTTGATCCGAGGGCTGGATGGAAGCACCCATGGATCCATGAGCCCACAAAAAAATGAACAAAACTTACCAGCCACCCATCTGAGGAACGCATCAGAAACCATCCAAGGAAGATGTCGGTGGAACGGAGGGCGCAGAGACCCTGGGTGGAGTTCGGCCGAACTCCTTGGGTTCGACCGAACCCCATTGCCTCCCAAGCATGTGTAACCGCCTCGGACAGAGTCTCACCAACCTTAGGAAGCAATCTAGAGCGCCCAATCGTCAAGTCGGTTGATCAAGTGGTTCGACCGAAGTGCATGTGTTCAACCAAACCAAGCCCACAACGAACCGACCTTAGCTTTCTCCTACTAGTACACCCAAGCCTCCTAAGCACTATAAATAGGTGCATTCGGACCAGAGATCAACACGTACCAAGAGGAGCTATCTACTTCACTTCTATTTTAGTTGAGTTAGGCTAGTAGTAGTTGGGAGTTAGAGTCGTCTTCAGGAGTTCTGGTATAAACTCTTGTATCTTTTCCTTTATCTTTTGTAAGATTTTGAGCTTTCAATATAAAGTTATCTTCTATCTATCCTGAGTTGATTACCTTCAGGACTTACTTCATTATTAGTGTAAGTATCTAGTTTAGACTAAGTCAGGTTAGATTGGCACTAGAGTTAGTGTTGTAGTCCCTTGTATGCGGGTTTCACGTTCTTTCTCTTAGGCTCTTTCTCTTAAGTGCCTCGAATGATCAACGGTGTCAAAGATAGGCAATGGATGAAGAGCATCCTTGGTTACAGGCATCCTGCAGATTGCATCATCTGTGATTCTGAATGGGCGGTGGCATCATATATCAGTAACCTATCATTTCTTGCTGTTCAATTCTATGGTGAGGACATACTTCAATACACACCAGAGCTCAAGGTTCTTGGTGTTATTGTTGGATTCAAAAAAAATTATGACCTTGTTATCAACAACTTCGAGTTCAGTTCTTCTGCTATTACTTCTCAAGCTACTATACTCATCCTCAAATGTATCCGCTACGTGAATCGAAGTGAAGATTTCATAAGGAAACTCAAAGATCTGAAATGGTTAAAGACCAATATGGGATTTCGTGCTCATAATGAAACATTTTTCGTCGATCCTGAGTGGGAGTGTCGTCTTAAGGTATTTGACGGAACTCCTGTGATTGATTATGGATTTTATGGCAGTGAGATTAATTCATACAAAGAAGAATTGAAGAAGATAGGGTTGGTCATGAGATTTGAAGAGGCATCAAAGGCTATAACTCAAATTTTTAAGGAGATGGTGTCAAATTCATCACTTACAAAGGCAAGTGTGCTGGCTCTACTAGGATCTTATCGGCAACTGAGAACACACTACCCTCCTCCTGATGAGCTGTTCAACTGCATGTGCAGCGAGAAGTGGCTGCACACATCACTGGGTTTCAGATCTCCATCAGAGGCAGTTGTTTTTTATGACACGTGGCAGACTTTATCTCCCAGCAAACTTACCATAGATGATGCTGATTCTTGTCATGGTTTAGGACAGGAGATTCATGGCTATAAAGATGAGCTTAATAAACTGGGTGTCACTGTTGAAGCGAAAAATGGTGCTAGATTTGTCATCTTAGGTCTCAGCATTCCTAGTGATCCTTCGATCATGTCCGAAGTTACCGTCGTGTCACTTCTTGCCTGCATCCAGAGCTACTTCAAATGTGCAGCTTCACCTCCTAAGGGCTTTCAGGAGAAGATTTGCATGAAGTGGCTAAATGACATCCATGGGCTACCAATCTCCTGATGAATGTATCCTTTTTTATGCAAAACAGTCTTCTCTCTGCATGGAAGATGGCCCTTTCATTGATGAAGCTTTCTATGGTTCAGAACTAGTCTCATTCAAAGATTCCTTGCGATGAGTAACTGTTAATGTTAATTTTGGACAAGATCTTGTTGCTCGGCATTTGAGGAGCCACAAGGTTAGAACTACTATTTCCCGGATCCATATATACCTGATGAAGTGCAATTGGAAACCTAATGATAAAGACAAAAGCAGTAATTGGATTTGGATGCCAAATGCGGACGATGGAGAATGGGTGAACTGAGAATGTTGTATTGTTTCTGACAAGAACAATCTTTTTAGCCAGCAGATACATATCCTAGACAAATATTATGACAAGATGTTGCTTGGCTTCTTTTCACTTGCTTTTGGTGTGAGGCATGGACCTGATTCCGAAGACTACTGCAAACTATGGGGCACATGGGAGAGATCTGTACATGAGTTAGATATATCTTATTGCTCTTCTTTCTGGACGTTCATTGCGACAAGTTGGAGCAAAAACACGCAGAAATTACTTTCTGGTCGTGTCAAGGTCCCAGTAGGTACTGATCCAAAGGTCACTTTAATGAAGAAGGAAGATGTGCTCATTCCTGATGATCAACTGGTGACAGATTTATTCAAGAAGCTTCCTCAGCAATCACTTTTCATCTGGTATCCTCCGTCTGCCATACCTTCCATGTCCCGAGCAAGGCTTAACAGCATCTATGACAGCATTGGTGTTCAGAGAATATCCAAATCAGTTATGAAGAACGATTCTTTCACTTTAGAGAATGGCCGTTTCAGAACAGTAGACTCGAGTAAGGTGATCAAGGTTGGTTTGCTCCGCATAATTCTTGCGTTCCTCGCTGATCCTGCTCTCGACATTCCTGCTGAAGGGAGGCACAGGATGGTTTCCTGCCTTCTGAATGTGACTGTCCAAGAGAATGATGAACCAATCACAGTGGGCTATAGTGTAAGCTTGTCATCTGGAGAGGTTGTGAATGTGAAGGTCAGCTGAATGCTTAGATGGGAAAGGGAGAATTCCAAACTGTACATGCAGAGTAGCAATGGTGAATCCAGCTACAAAGAAAAGATTGAGTTTGCGACCTACTTCGCAGAGGAGATATCTAAAGGGCTGCTCTTTGAGATGCCGGATCAGATCCCTTACCTCTCTGAGCTCATTAAATTTGGTAGCTTACTGGACTTTGACGATGCCGTTGTTGCGTTCTTGCATAAGTCCAACAATCTGCAGCTGTTTCCTGAAGACGAGGATTTCCTGAAGTCTTTCAGTGCTAGGTCTGTGCCCAGAAAAATTAAACCTTCTCCTTTTGCTTCTAAATTTTCCTCAGATTACATAACTAACTTACTGATGCCACCATACCCAACTCTAATTTCTATATGCAGGTGACAGCAAGAATAACTAGTCTTCTGCAGATTATGCTCTTCTGGTCATGTTGTCGGTCAGTAAATTTTCCACTTTCATTCTTTAGACACCTATCATGTATGTATAATGTTTTTATATTGTCCCTGTTGTGTTTTAACTTTGGCAGGTTGCCGATGCCCTTCACGAAAATCTGGTGCTGTGCTTGGAGGCTTCTGAATGTGACTGCGGTGGTGTCTTCCGAGCCATAGTGCCCATCTTGAGCTTGTCAATCTGTTCCTATTTCTCTTGTTTATTTAAGTTCGTATTTCTGCCTCCTGGAACAGAACTTGTTAGTAGTTCTAGTGCAGATCTTTATCCATTTGCAGAACGACAATCGTACTTGCTTGCAATATTAATTAGTAATACTATTGCAAGTGCCCTGTGTATGCTCCATTTGTTTCTGATCCTATTGGGTGTGTTTGTATTTGAGGCGAACCGTGCAGAAATTGTAGGCACTGCGATGGCTTGCTGACTTAAAAACGGCTGGCTTGTTATTAGCATGGCTCGAGGTTTCATGTTTGTATTCAGTTTCTATCTATGGTATATTGCATAGCATGATGGTAAGGTTATCAAATTGTCGCTAAAGGCTGTTTCAAGGAGTGTTTAGACGACGGACCAACTAGGGAGCGAAATCCAATACTAAATCTGAAATCAGGAAAAAGAGTAAAATGCGTTGGAATTAGGTTCATTTTAATCCGAAACACAAGATAAATCATGAAAAAATTCGTAATAGAAACAGGAGCATGGCATATTGTGTTTGCAACAAAAACAACAGATATAAACAAGAAGTTTAGGATGTACCCATAGGCAGGGCCACTGAAGAAGTCACCGGATTTGGCGTTACTCGACATTGCTAGTCGAACCTGTTTGATGTAGCCAATCAAGAGCCGATGCCGTGCATGTGATCGCAGTGCAGTTGCGCCAGCCACCACGAAGTAGTCGTAGCAATTGAAGATGTATTTGAAGCAGACGGAGATGCTATCGAAGTAGTCGAAGATGTAGTCGTAGTAGTCGGAGGTGTAGTCGAAGTAGTCGAAGATGTAGTCGTAGTAGTCGGAGGTGTAGTTGAAGCAGTCAGAGATGTAGTCGAAGTAGTTGGGAAATGATCGCAACGAGCAGTCGCGCTGATGCGCTCCCCAAAAACTTGATCGCCCTTCTACTCCTCGAGTGCAGAGTCTTAGAGAACAACGCAGCTTCGGAGGCCTGCTCTTCCGGGTTGCCTGTGCACTCACGACACCGGAACGGGTACAACAAAGGAGCAGCGAAGTAGGGGAAGAGGTCTGTGTCACACCCGTGAAGACAAAGAATAGGCTCGTCTTTTATAGACACTAGGGACGTCCCTTGAACGCCCAAGGGTAGTAACTCGCAGCCATTAATAGGTCAGTTACTACTTGTTTTGAAACAAGAAAATGAATTGTGATTTACATATCACTAAACACTAGCCGTTACTGGCGTCTCTGCAGTTACTCATGGGCCTTAGGATTTATTGACCATTTCTAATTAGGCCCTTGGCCCCAATTAGTCTAACAATCCCCACCAAATTTCAAGGCACATATTCAGTTCCACTACTGTTTAATACATCGGCTTTTCGATGGAGACCTGGTTAGGGTTGAACATCCACCTAGAACATAAGCTACACTTGGCCACAACTGAATAATGGACTATACCTTGAATTGATAATTTTGCACGAACAAGTTTCACTTATATCCTTAACCGATATCGGGCCGCAAATTACTTCCCCTCTGGTTGGAGCATATAAGTCGTACTCCTGGGCCTTTCATGAGTCTCTAAAAATTCCCCGATCTCATAGACTGCAACTAGCAGTCGAAATCATATAGGTGTGTTCCTCAAAAGATGTCTCTGCAAGACAACATCTTTGCTTCAGTAAGCCACTCGGATCACATTAAGGTATTAACTGTGGCAGAACCGCTTGAATTATTCCGGCTCAAGTGCGCAGACCATCGCTATACAGGCGACATGATCTCAACGTACTTCAAACGGAACAACCCAATGGTCTGTCGGGTAACATCCCGATGAAACCACCGGATTACGGATCGATCAAGCGTACCTCGCACGAACGCGAGTCCAGAAATACAATCACCGTCACATTTTTACAACATAGGCACAAGTAGTTATTACAAACCGGGTTCTGATAGAGTACTGCAAACGTAACTAAAATAAATTTATACGGGTATTGTTTGAAAACTTCAAGTTTTAACGGACATTATTCAGAGATGGCAGCGGAAAGGAAACAACAGCACGACTACTCGTCACAAAAGTAGGCACCATACTTAGCCCAAAGCATGGCGTCATTCCGAAGGGTCATTGCGGGCCGGAGACGGATCCCATTCCACGGACCAGCCAGACGGTAAAGTCTAGGGCCAAAGGGAACTAGCAACTGAGTCCTCGAATGACATACCTGAAAATCACATTACTAGCAAGACTGAGGGTGTGTTTGGTTG
Source organism: Panicum hallii (assembly GCF_002211085.1). NCBI lineage: Eukaryota > Viridiplantae > Streptophyta > Magnoliopsida > Poales > Poaceae > Panicum > Panicum hallii. Next base: position 36,276,345 of record NC_038049.1, on the reverse strand, counting down.
GGCTGTAGGTTTTGGAAAAGCTGCTGTGAGCTGTAGGCTGTGGAAAAGCTGCTGTGAAAAAGCTGCTGTGGGAAAAGCAGAAGACCGTTTGGTTAGAGCAGCTGTGAGCTGTGGGAAACTGTATGCTGTGGGTGAAATACCTGTAATACTCTGAAAGTTTGTGGAACTGTCTATATACCAAAATACTTGTACAAATCTAATATGTTCAATATTTCGCATGTAAATGTATCTTTTGGAAAGAAAAACATTAAATTTTTTAAGTTTTTCATCCATATGGTCCACATAAATATAACTGTAGCAATTATACAAGGTAAATGGCTCATGAAATTATAATATATATCAACATAACTATCCACCTCTCGCACTAACCAAATCATTAGCGATCTTATCACGAATGGTATTCATGGTATCCTCATTCTCTACACCTCCACTCCCATCTTCTTATGTTTGTGTGGCGCCGTGGCGAGCCGGGATGGGGCGGCGCCGAGCCGGGCGGCGCTGGGGCGGGTGGCAACGGGCGGGGCGGCGTCGGGCCGGGCAGGACGGGGCGGCGCCAGGGCGGGCTGAGGCGAGGCGGCGACGGGCGGGGCGGCGCTAGGGTGGGGCGGCGTCGGGCGGGGTGGGGCGGGGCGGGGCGGTGTTCGATGGGGCGGCGACGGGGCGGGGCGGCGTGGGGCGGCGACGAGCGGGGCGGGGCAGGGCAGGGCGGCACCGGATGGGGCAGCGGGCGGGGTGGGGTGGTGCGGGAGGCGGGGGTGGGATGGGGATGGGAGTGGGATGAGCACGGGTTGGGAAGATTAGAACGAACCGTTTTTTTCATAAGCAGTGGCAGATGGGTAATTTTTTACCCCAAAAGCCACTGAAAGCAGGGGGAGGGGTGCTTTTGCATTTGTACAACGGTGAAAGCTGCTTTTGGCCAATAGCACTTAGAGCGTTTAAGCCCTTTGGTTGGCTTTTAGATTTTGTAAAAGCAAAAACAGATTGGAAAGCCCAACCAAATGCACCCTGAGTACACTAATACTCAGCAAGACTTACCCGTCAATTGGGTATACTTAGCCCATAACTAGACCATGAGAGATTGAAAGACTCTAGGTTTCTTTTCTGAAAAACAACAAAGAGTATGTCCTTATTTTCATATTTTAGCTTTCATATTCTAGTTCAATTATCCATTCTAAGTGAGCATCTATACTAGACAAGCAAGGTAGGTATTAAAACATACATCAATATTGTTCCATCAACTGTTGCTCTTGTTACTCTATGTGGCAGAAGTATCAAGTAGTCTCAATCACCATGAGAAATGGACGATTCCTGAATCGAATTTCATAACCTTGCCAGGGATCCTAACTCACACGCTTGGAAACTTTCCTTTTTGGGCAACCATTCCCCTCATATTCCGGGTCGTGGATTAGCGCCACCACAAGCGACTGTAGGACCATAGGCACATCCAATGTGCAGGACGTACGTCTACAGTGCGACTGTATGACCGTACTCCTGTCTGCTATGCAAAACATACTCCCACACGTTGGTGCGTGTGAACATAAACCAAAATTTGAGTGGTGAGTGATATGTCCACTTGTCGGGCCAATCAGGTACTAGGCTTACCGCGTACCATATTTACGGTATGTGCCTAGTACTTTCAAACGCTTGACCACCACCACCACACACTGCGGCCTTATCAAATTGATCAACATAGATGGGGTACCATTCCAAGCCATGATACTGCACATAACCCCGTCCGTGATCCTTATAGTGATTGCAGAAAAGTAAACAATCAACTACTATATCGCGCGAGTGACAGAAAATCACTCGACTTGTGCCGATCCTATTAGCAGAGCATTTACTCGATAAGGACTCAGAAACATTACATAGGTTCCTAGGTTTCATGCAACTAAGGTTTCATAACAACTCGTAGAACTTAATGCACAATATAGATATATAACAATATAAGTGCATAATTTAAAATATTGGGTTATGCACCGGGGCTTGCCTTCACTAGTGAGGCTGGGGTCAGTGATGTCAGTATCTTTTGAACCTTGGTTTGAGGCTTCGAAAAGATCCTCAGCGACGTTCACTTGAGCTTCAGAAATGCCCTCGTCAGGTTCTGGGATTAGCTTGTAGGTACCATCGGCGAGTGTTGTCAAATCTACATGATATGCAATGATTTGAAGCAAATGGTTATTATTTTAATATTTTATTTTCATGATAAAGTTGCAATCCAATAAGAATGCATTCAATACATCACTTCCAGATTAACTAATTGGCACAAACAACAAAAAGATTTGAAAAAAATAAACTTAAGTAGAGTTCCTGGCGTAGAAACTTTGTTCAAAACGGCTATTTGGTGAAGGTTACTACAGAGCTGATCGGATCTAGTTCGCAGCATGTTTTTCAGATAGCTTGTCTAGCTGACTGGGGTATGCATCGGTTCGCCTAAGCTGATCTATGTGAGCATCGACGTAACTAGCCGATCGTGTGGGCATTAGAAAAGTTTGATCTGTGCATCAGCATAGGCCGATCTGTGCATTCTGCATCGGCTGTATCTAGCCGATTGATGTGTTCTATATCAGCTGTGCCTAGCTGATACTTTCCTGAGGTGTTAATCTAGGTAACTACTTGTGCGTGCATCAGCCCAATTTTTCTTCGGCAAAAGTAGCCGATAGAAGTGTAGCCGATGGGTGTGTAGCTAACGGGCGTGTATCTTACAGACGTGTAGCCGATTGATTCCTGCTATTTTATAGAAAAGACCCTAGAAAGAAACAGAGGCTTGCAATTAGGTCCCTAATCGACTTAAACAGAAGAAGTCGAGCGGCGGCGATCAAAATCCGGTGAGGAGGCTCACCGGCGGTGAGGGGAAGGTGGGGAAAAAAGGTTCAGGAACTCACGGCCGGACTTTGGGGGTGGCTGGAATCGTAGAAGGGAAGCTCAGAGGCGGTAGTTCGACTAAGGACAGAGCCAGCACGGTGAGGTTTCGAGGGCGGCGATGGTGTTCCGGTGACCGGTGTGCAGGAAGGCGAAGGGGAATTGGTCAGGGAGCTTCGCGTGGAGATGTGGTGCTGATGGTGCTCTTGGCAAGGGAGGAAAAGGGGTGGAACTTCGGTTCGACTAGAAACAGGATGGTGACGGGGAGTGAGATTGCCGGCGCGGTGTCTCCTGGGCTGCGCGCGCGGGAGGAGGATGAAGAGCGGGTCAGGAAGGGGCAGTGAGATGCGGCGGTGCTGCTGGAGCACGAAATTGGAGAGGAGGAGCGGCGGAGGCAGCTGACGGCGGTGGATAGAGGAGCTCCGATGAAGTAGTCGAGCGGAGAAGGAAAAGAATAGGAATGCGGGTGCGTGAGGGAAAAAGGGAGAAGTTCACTGGGCGCGTTCCAAAGCTAAAAAGAGGCGCGCGTGGCTGCTCGGGTGGGCAGCGGCGCGACGCATCTGCGCTAGGAGGAGCCAGCGGGGTTGGTTGAGCGGTGGGCGAGCGAGCTGGGGCCAGGTGGCACAGGAAGAGCGGCGAGGGGGCAGCTAGCGGCCGGGGGTAAATGCCGGCGATAGGCGGGGGGTGGCGCTGCAGAGAAACAGAGAGGGGGGAGCAGGAGAAAGAGGACGAGGACCTATTTGTAAATTTTGCAAAAGTTCAAGGAGTTCACTGTAAAGTAAAATTTTTCTTCCAAACTATAGCTCTAATGAAAATATGCCCAAAATCAAAAGTGTAGAGCTTGAAAAGATCTACCACTTTATTTTAGGGTCCAACTTCAAAAGAGTTAGGGTTTTGAAATTATTTTTAAAAACCAACAAATCATTCAATTTCAAATAAATCCAAAATAAATTTTACCTTTTTAATGAAGCCTTGGAGTATTTACATTTCTTACAGTGGTTAAAGAGTAAAAACTTACATTTGCAAATCAACCCTTCATACATTTTTGAAATTACCTCCCATTTACACACAATTTACAAAAAGAACCCTAATTTTTCCAATATTACAGAAATACCCTTTAATGTGTATTTAAGTTTTTTAAAGGCATTCATCAAAACAAACACAAACTTCACACTAACAAGCACAACTTCATACTAGAAATTAGTGTGCCTAGCTCCTAAGTATCTGAGATGTCACAGCCTCCCTCTCTAAAAAGAATCTCGTCCCGAGATTCCGGAACATAATGGAATTGGAAGATTAGATACTTGGTTTGGCTCTAAGGAAGTCTGGAAAGTTGTGCTAAAGATAAGATTCAGTTTCCCAAGTCGCTTCTTCTTCAGTGTGATGGTTGCATTGGATCTTAAACAGCCTGACTGTTTCTCTTCTTGTGCTTCTCTCTTGGTATCTAGTATTCTGGTCGGATGTTCGGTATAAGATAGGTCTGGCTCGATTTTGATGGTTTGGAAATTGATGACCTCGGTAGGGATTTTGATGCATTTCTTTAGCTGAGATACATCAAAAATATAATGAATGGCTGCTAGCTGAGGAGGAAGTTGAAGACGATAAGCTACGGTTCCACAAGCTTCAAGAATTTCAAAAGGTCCAACGTATCGAGGAGCGAGTTTTCCTTTCATACCAAACCATTGAACACCTCGGGTAGGAGATACCCTTAGATATACAAAGTCAACAACTTCAAACTGCAATGGTTTCATTCATTTGTTCGTGTAGTTCTTTTGTCAAGATTGGGCTGCCTTTATATTACTTTGAATGATCTTTACTTTTTCTTCTGCTTCAGTGACAAGATCGGGTCCAAAGATTTTACGTTCGCCGGTTTGAGACCAACTTAAAGGAGTTCGGCATCGGCGACCGTACAATGATTCAAAAGGAGCCATTTTGATACTCGACTGATAACTATTATTGTGGGAGAATTCTGCCAAAGCTAAACATTTGTCTCAATTTTTGTCATATTGGATTAAAAAGGCTCTAAGCATATCCTCTAGGATTTGATTTATCCTTTCCGTTTGTCCGTCTGTTTATGGATGATACGCGAAGCTTCGAATTAATTTGGTTCCAAGAGAGTGTTGGAGTTGTGTGACATTCAGGTAATAAGGGATATAGCCTCTGAACTCTAGTGTGAAATAGGTATGTTTGTTATGGGTAGTATTAAGGGCTAGGGGTGTAATTGTAATTTCTATATAATATAGGCCCTTAAATGTATGATGGGTGGTTTGGCAAGAAGCCTAGAAATCTAGGACAAATATAATGTTAGGTGCAAAAAAAATTTATGTTATCACCAAGAGAATAAGCCCCTAAGTAAGTGTAAGGACCTATCTGTAAATAAACCTAAGCTATAGGGTCTTTTATGCAAATAACTAGGGGATAAAAGTAACTTTCATGTTTAATTGAGGGCCTATTTGTAAAAGTATTTGTCATCATGACATTTCGTGGATATTTGCAAATGTATCAAAAATTTGATTAAAATCCCGTTTGGTAAGCACAGGGGTAATTTGAATTTTACCTTGTTCAAAATTTAACAACTAATGCTACAAACTTTGAGTTTTTGAATTTGAGACCTAAAGAAAGTTTGTAGAGCTTGAAAAACTCTACAACTTTCATTTTGGACTTTTTCTCATCTGATCTCTATTTCAACAGGAATTTTTGGTTTACTGAGAGACCCCTGGACTTTTTAAATTTTCCAAGTCAGTCCTTCGGATTTTTCCCTCCTTTCTTCTTCCTCTGCACGCCTGCCCTATGCTCTGTCACCGGCGTAGAAGCTCCCTCCCCCCTTGCCGCTGCCCTGCCCTCGCCGCCGTTCAGTTCCTGCCTACTCTCTCCCTACGCATTCCCCCCTATGCCTGCCGCCGCTGTAGCCCTTCCCCGGTGTCCTCCCGTGCGCGCGCCACGGTGCTTCCGAGCGCTCGCCGGCCGCCACCGCATTGTCACCGAAGGAAGCCCAGCACGGCGCTTAAACCTTCTGTCCCTCGCGCGCAACAGCATCGCCTTAACCTCCACGTCCCTTTCCTCCAGAACCTCTGTAATTCCTCGAGCCCTCAATCCCGATTGCACCGTCGCCTCTCCCTCCCAACTCCGGCCTCGCTCGGCATCGCTGTGGGCAGCCACCACCAAGCACTCCGCGCCCCCCTTCGACCCCCGTAGCAACTTCCCCGTGTCCTACTAATACTCGCCAACCCCTCGATGCTCCCCAATTTTGGTCGGAAGCTAGTTACCGACGAAGCACCGCCGCCGCCGCCTCAGCCTCGCCGTGGAACCCCATCTTCCGGCCTCCCCTAACCCCAATTGACCCTGTCCTGAGCTTTCTCACTTCACCAGGAAGCTTTTCGACCTTTCCACCGTCACCCATGAGCACCGGAGTACTGTCCTCGATGTTGCTCCCCACCGCCGGCCGCCGGTCTTAGTCGTGCCACTGCTACAAGCTTCCCCACACGAATTCCCGGTGCCTACAGGTGCGCAAGAGCTCACTGTTGCCTTTCCTCCCCTTGTCCCTCGCCGCCGGTGATCACCAACGATAGGACATGCCGGTCAAATGTCGTGCGTTCTCTTTGACTGAAGCTAGGGACTTCGGGTTAGAAGGAGCCAAAGCCTGAGGGGCTGTTTGTAAACCAATAGACTCAGAGGAATAGTGCTGATCAGGGACCTCTGTGTAAGAGTTTTTGTTATTTCATGTGAGTAGTGCTGCTGGCTTGTAAAATCAATAGAAAATAGTAGGAAATTCCAAAAATTGCAAAACCAGTTTTGTTGGAAACTAGATTTTAAACTCTACAACTTCTATTAATTAAGTTGGGTATGAAGCTAAATATTTTTTAATCTATTTTAAATCTAAGATAAGGGGTTTAATATGCATAGCTCCTACATATTAACTTTGTTAATAATGAATTTTGGTATACAAACTCTATAGATTATGTATAAACTAGTATAGAATTTTCAAACCTATTCTTATTTTGTAACTTGTGTTCTTTTAAAACTTAGACATTTCAATTTAATTTATACTAGGATTAATTAAACATGTCTATTAAAGCTTAGTAATTAGATCTCTTTGTCATAATCTATTAAGTACGCAGTTGATCTATGTTTAAATTTTCAAAACTTTATAACTTTATTTACCCAAGATTTACATTCAAATTTGAATTTGAATTTAAACTTGAAATATTTTAATTCTTGTCTTCAAATTAAATCCATACTATAATCATAAGTTAAATATCAATAATAATTCAAGGCTAAAACCCTTTTTGGTTTCATGAGTTCTTGAATATTACCTTTTAATTATAACTTTGTTATGAAATAAGATAAAAGAGTGTGCATTCTTTAATTTTATATCCTTGCATATCATGTAGACGTGACTACTCTGGCCGACGGTGATTACGAGCTAATCGCGGATCCAGCCGAGGAAATTCCTGCAGACTCAGGAGAGCCGTCGAAGGTCTAACTGAAGCTCCGAACCAAAGTTCGGAAAACCTTGATCCTACTGCCCCCAATCCTACGCAAGAAGGCAAGCCCCGGACATAAACTACTATTTTTATTACACTGCAATCTATATCTATTTACGTATTCTATGCATTAAGTTCTTAGGAATTGCTTGAAACCCTAGTTGTATTCCCCTAGGCACCAATGTATTGAATAGTACCACTTAAGTCCGACTAGCTGCTATGCTAATAGGACCGGTAGAAGTCGAGTGATTTACTGTCACTCGCGCGATATAGGAGTTGTAATGTTTACATTCCTGTTATCACTATAAGGATGACGGATTGGAGTTTTGTAAGGTATCATGGTTGAGATAATACCCCATCTGTGTTGTTGAATTTGATAAGGTCGCAGCGTGTGGTAGTGCGGGTTAAGCGTTTGAAAGTACTAACCACATGCCGCGAAATATGGTAAGTGGTAAGCCTAGTAACCAATCGGCTCGAGGAGTGGACATACCTCCCACCACTCGTCTTGCTTCTTCTGGTTACTTAAGTTCGACGTGTGGGAATACGTGTTGCAAGTGCAACCAGGAGTACGGGTTTTGTAGTCGCGCTACAGACGTACGTCCTGCATTTTGGAAGTGCGTATGGTCCTACAGTCACTTGTGGTGGCTCTGATCTACGAGTCGGAATGAAAGGCAAACGGTTGCTTCGGAACGACCCTTTGGTGTTCCAAGCGTGTGAGTTAGGTTTACCTTGCAAGGTTGAATTAGATTCAGAATCGTCCGCTTCTCACGCAGATTGAGACTGCTTAATCCCTTTACCACATTGAGTAATAAGAGCAATCACATGATTATCATAGATGATGTTTGGTTAAAAATTTTACCATGCTTGAATAGTTACAGGTGCTTACCTAGAATGGATAATCAATTAGAACCTGAAAGCTAAAAGTTGAAATTAAGGATCTACTCTTTATCGCTTTTCAGCTGAAAATAAACCCGGATCCATTACGAACCTTCATAAGTCTAGATACATGGCTACGTATACCATGACCGGGTAAGCCTTGCTGAGTATTAGAATACTCAGCCTTGCCTTATAACTTTTGTTCAGGTAATCCTCCGGGCGACTCTGCTCTGCCTGTACCGTGGCCCTACCCTCTGCCTGATGGTTGGTCCGTGGAGTGGGACCCATCCCCGGCCAACGCAGACTCTTCCGAGTGATGTTGTGCAAGGGCGAGCATGACATCTCCACTAACGACGTGTACAATGCCGTACTTTAAATTCCGCTGCTTAACTTAAAACTTATGTTTGATCTGTAATAATTTCCCCGGTTGGGAAGATTATGTTACTTTTAAACCCACATGTAATATATTGCCTGTGATGTAAAATGTGATGGCATTTTGTATCTCTGGACTCGCCTTCATGCGGGGTACCTTGTTTGATCCTGTTTTCGGTGGTTTATCGGGACGTTACCCGACAGACCAAGGTATTATACCGTTTGAAGCACGCCGAAGCCCGCAAAAGTGGACTCGTGTACTGGAGCTGGTGTAATTCGAGTTGGTTCTGCCACAGCTGGTATCAGAGCTAACAAGTGTACACTGGAGATGTGAAGTGCCTTAAAAATACTTTCGGTTTAAAATTTGACCAACAAAGTATTTTGCAAAAGGTACGTTGGATTCGTTAAGGCTGTGTTTAGTACGTAAAGCCCTAGGGTGATGTTTAAGGGAAAATAGAGATGGCTGTACTATAGTATATATATAATTCTAACTACTAGCATTATTTTCTGTCGAAACTTAAATTCATGTACAACCCAACTTTACTTCTTTTAACGACATCTTCGATGGTGAGGTAAGAAGGTAAGGATCCTCAGCCAACTGAGGGAGCTTGGCCTTCCTGTCGGTGATGCGAACCGAACGCTGTTTCTCAAGCAGTGGCTTACTTGAGGTGCTGCCAATGTACCAACTTCAGTTGACTACATTGGGAGTATATGGTTCGACGCAGGGTATGGCGATCGCTGTTCATACCTCCGCATTTTGCGGTACCCCCCGTGAATACGTTGTTTCGATGACGTATGTTAACGTTGTCTGTACGGCGGTAATGGTACAAATGCTGTTTCTATAGTGAACAGTAATGATTGGGGACGCTTTCATGACATGCTGGCATGAAAGGTTCATTAGATATATACACGGTGATCTTTTGTAGGTTTACTAACCACGATTAAAAGGTTAGGATGAGTAGGATTTATCGGCTAGTTATTAGGGAGAGACGTATGTGTTATGCAACCAAAACTAATTACGTAAGTCCGAAAATATTCGGCAGTTGTTTTTGGTTGAGAGGACGAGTAGTACGTGCATGCATAATTCTTTGACAAATAAAAGAATGTAATGAATGTTTAAGTTTGAAGGGGATGAGTAGTATGCTGTTTGTTTCTAATAAGGGTTAATGGGGTTCTTGAGATAGTTTTGGACAAGAACCTTAAGTTTTCTTTTGGGTTTTAGGTCTTGTTGATGTCAAAATCAGTCATCTTGTTCTATTTACCTTGTAATTTCCTAGCAAGGTAAACACATCTCACCATTTGCATTCCTGTTGCAGATGGCAGCTCCTCCTAATGTCTTTTGGGATCCGGAAGGGCATCTTCATACCAATGCCCTTCATTGGGAAGGTTTCCCTCGTGGGAATCCTTATAGTCTTTCCACTATACGGAACCTCCCCAATATGATGCTGTTGAGTATTTGGAAGAAGGAGTTCACAGAGCTCAAGTCAGGATGACCATTCCACAGCATCCTTTCCGCTTGCAATGGCAGCCCATTGAAATTAACATGATGGGCTATCGAATAGTGGATACTATTGAAGGAGCGGCATTAGAAGCAATCTATAGTTTTTGCAATCAGCATCCAAAAGAAGTTGCAGGAAAGCCCATCGGGTTATTTTCAATGACAAGTCCCGATGAGCCAGAATGGAATCTCCGGATCGTCCCTGAGAGTCATAGATTGGATGGTCCACCGGAAGAAGCACTCCAGGGAATGATGCGGTTTATGAATGTACAGTACCACTATCAACTGCTTCTACGCCGTGAAATGGGTCGGGTGATCCATGTCGCGCGAAGTCACTATAGAGAGGCTGATAGACAGAATACTCAAGTTGATCAGCTTCGAGCTTTAGTGACTCAGAAAGATGAGATTATCGCAGCACGGGATGAAACCATCCTTCACCGTGAAGACCAGATCAACGAGAGTGATCATATAATCACCCAGCGTAACACCATCATTGAGTTCCTTCAGGAACAAATCCATGATCTGATCCTTGCGGCCGATGATGCTCAGGCTCAACTTGAAGAATTGCAGCAGCCACCGATACCTCCTGTCGCACCTGCAGTACCTGAAGCCGAAGAAGAAGATCCAGAGGAGATTGAGGGAGTCTCAGAACTTGATTCTGAACATGCAGACGCTGTTCTTAGCCCCCACCATTCTTCTGCTGGCAGTCAGTCTTTTGTAGGCAACTTCGACGATTTCTAGATGTTAAATCGTCGCCTTCCTTTTAGTTGTAATCTGTGAGGAGTGAGGTGCTTTAGTTAATGTGTAGTTTGCGTAAACCTTGTCCCATTTGTTGTAACATAGATGGCCGGTGTATGGATCCTATGGTTGTGTAGTGTGAGAAACCATCAACATCCACGTTGTAATATAAATTTCATGTTTTATCTCCTTGATCTTTATCTTGATATTTGGAAATGAGAAGATTAAATGGAACATGTGCATTGTTTACATGAATATTGTATCTTCTGAAATTGGGAGTAAGGTTATGAGATTAATGATGGACGTCTCCTTTATTTCAGATGGTGGGAGCCACGCGTGGAACCCCGGAAGGCTTCCGGGCAGAACAAGCCAGTGGCTCTCAACAGCCGCCCCCGCCACCTCCCAATCTAGCCGAGGTAATGGCGCGGCAAACAGAACTCCTAAATCTGCTAGTACAAGCACAACAGAACCAGCAACGTCAGCAGTTCCGAGGAGGTCGTGAGGACCTCAATCCTCCAGTGGCCAGCTATCAGGACTTCCTTAGCACTCAACCCCCGTTCTTCAGTAAGGCTGAAGAACCTTTGGACGCTGATGCCTGGCTTCATATCATTCAATCAAAGTTCGCCCTCTTGACTATACCTTGTGCGGACTCAAGTAAGGCTTCTTTTGCTGCCCAGCAACTTCGCGGTGCTGCTCGTATATAGTGGGATAACTTCTACGCCATGCAGCCCGCGGGACATGTCATCTCCTGGGATGAGTTCCGGACTGCCTTTAGGGCACATTATATTCCCGAAGGCTTACTGGAATGGAAGTTTAACGAGTTCTTGGCACTTTCCAATACGGTATTGCAGTATGCACAGACTTTTAATCATCTGTGCCAACATGCAGGTTATCATGCAGATAATGATGCCAAGAAACAAGATCGTTTTCGTCGTGGCCTTAATACCAAGCTTAAGGAACACCTGAATCTTGTTAGGGTTAAGAATTTTAGCGAGCTGGTTAATATGGCCTTAACCCAGGAGGATTGTATCATGGCACATCGTGCTGACAAGAAAAGAAAGACCCCTACGGGACCCTCGAGTGCTCAATCACCGAGGTATCGGGTTGTTCCTAACACCCAGATCAGAGCACCATAAAGGAATGCCCCGTTTGGCAGATTGGTTTTTAGGCCGCCCCAACAACAAGGAAGATATAGACCTCCCGTACCTTCCCAGCAACTACAGCAGTTTGGCCCAAGGCCAAATGTGCGACAAGCTCCACCAAAAGGCAGCAAGTATCGCTGTTTCAATTGCGGGAGTGCAGATCATTTCATCAAGGATTGTCCACGGCCTAAGAAACCTAACCAAGGGCAAAGTTTTAATCAAGGTAATCAGAACAAAGTAAAAGGCCGCTGATGCAAGTCCGGCAGGGGCAAATTAACTTTACCACCCTTGCGGAACTTCCAGACGGAGCCCCTATCATGTCGGGTACGTTCTATATCCATCACCAACCAGTTGTTACATTATTTGATTCAGGGGCAACTCATAGTTTTATTAGTAACAACTGTGGTACCCGAATAAGACTTGATCCTTGTCCCACCCAAGGATCATATATGATTTCTACCCCTGGAGGCAAGATCGCTTCTGATCAAATGATTAGAAGTGTACCAATTCAGTTAGGCAGCAAAGTAATCAAAACTGATTTGGTCTTGTTAAACTTAGAAGGTATTGACATTATACTTGGGACTAATTGGATGACTGAACACCGAGTACGATTAGATATGTTTTCTCGAGTTATTGAAATTGATTCACCATATCATGGAGCCACTACCCTCTATCTGCCCCAGCAGGAATCTCTGCATCCCTGTACTTATATTATCACAGACCTCAAAGTAAAAGATATTCCGGTAGTCTGTGAATACCCCGATGTCTTTCCCGATGATTTACCTGGAATGCCACCAGACAGGGACATCGAGTTCATTATTGAACTTCAACCTGGCACTGCTCCTATTTCAAAGAAGCCGTATCGTATGCCTCCGAATGAGTTGGCCGAGTTAAAAATCCAACTTCAAGATCTTCTTGATAAATGTTTTATACGCCCAAGTGCTTCACCTTGGGGTTGTCCCGCTCTCTTTGTCAAGAAAAAAGACAATAGCCTAAGGTTATGTGTTGATTATCGTCCACTCAATGCGGTCACTATCAAAAATAAGTACCCACTTCCCTGCATTGATATTTTGTTTGATCAACTAGCTGGAGCTAAGGTTTTTTCTAAAATCGACCTATGCTCCGGTTACCATCAGATCAAAATCAAGCCTTGTGACATTCCAAAGACAGCTTTCTCGACCAGATATGGGTTATATGAATATCTGGTTATGTCATTTGGACTTACTAACGCCCCGGCATATTTCATGTATCTCATGAGTTCAGTTTTTATGCCGGAACTTGATAAATTCGTCGTGGTCTTCATCGATGATATTCTAATATACTCCAAAACCAAAGAAGACCATACTAATCATATATGTATCGTTCTTCAACGACTACGTGATCATCGCCTTTACGCCAAATTCTCGAAATGTGAATTTTGGCTAAGTAGTGTGAAATTTTTGGGACACACTATCTCTAGTGAAGGTATATCTGTTGACCCAACTAAAGTTCAGGAAGTTATGAATTGGAAGCCTCCAACTTCAGTCCATCAAATTCGAAGTTTCCTTGGATTGGCGGGATATTATCGCCGATTCATTCCAGACTTCTCTAAAATAGCCAAGCCTATGACTGAGCTACTCAAGAAATAAGTTAAATATCGTTGGGACGATAAGTGTGACGAAGCATTCCATACCTTGAGAAAGCTTCTAACAACCACTCCCGTGTTAGCTCAGCCAGATAATACCCAGCCTTTTGATGTCTACTGTGATGCTTCTGGGACTGGTCTTGGTTGTGTTCTAATGCAAAACGACCGAGTCATTGCCTATGCATCCAGAGCGCTCCGAAATCATGAGCAAAACTATCCTACTCATGACCTGGAATTGGCAGCAATTGTTCACGCTCTTAAAATCTGGAGACATCATCTTATGGGTGCTAAGTGTAATATTTACACTGACCATAAGAGCCTCAAATATATCTTTACCCAATGACCTTGAGGTATATTACCATCCCGGTAAAGCCAATGTGGTTGCGGATGCACTTAGCCGCAAGGCACATTGTCACTGCTTATCTATAGCTACTATCAGTGACACTCTCTTGAGAAAACTCAATCTAGAAATCATTCCTCAAGGCAGTCTAAATCTTTTAACCCTGGGGAATACCCTTCAAGATAAAATCATCATGTCACAGCTACATAATGAGGGTATCCAAATTATCAAATTGAAACTATCTCAGGGAGAAGCTAAATACAAATGTTTTCGTATTGATTCTCAAGGAGTCTTGTGGTTCAACAAACGCCTTGTTGTGCCAAAAGATCATCAACTTCGAAAACAAATTCTTGATGAAGCTCATCTATCCAAATTCTCTATTCATCCCGGTAGCACCAAAATGTACCAAGGTCTACGACAACATTTTTGGTGGACCAGGATGAAGAGAGAAATTGCCAAGTATGTATCTGAGTGTGATATGTGCCAGAGAGTCAAAGCTAGTCACCTCAAGGCATCTGGTACACTTCAACCATTACCTATTCCGTCATGGAAGTGGGAAGACATTAGTATGGACTTTATTGTTGGTCTTCCCAATACCTCCCAAAAGCATAACTCCATATGGGTAATCATTGACAGACTTACTAAAACCGCTCATTTTCTTCCTATGCATACCACTTACTTAGCTAAGAAGTATGCCGAAGTCTATCTTGATCAAATTGTCCGATTGCATGGTATTCCCAAGACTATCATTTCTGATCGAGGGGCACCATTTATTGCACGCTTCTAGGAGCAATTGCAAACCGCTCTTGGAACCAAATTAATTCGAAGCTCTGCATATCATCCTCAGACGGATGGACAAACTGAGCGGGTTAACTAAATTCTTGAAGATATGCTCCGAGCCTGTATCATTCACTATGGTATGAGTTGGGACAAATGTCTTGCCTTGGCCGAATTCTCTTACAATAACAGTTACCAATCCAGTCTTCAGATGTCACCATTTGAAGCATTGTATGGTCGCAGATGTCAAACTCCTTTGAGTTGGTCTGAGACCGGTGAGCGCAAAATCTTCGGACCAGACCTAGTTGTCGAAGCCGAGAATAAGGTCAGAGTTATTCAAGCCAATCTTAAAACAGCCCAGTCTAGACAAAAGAGTTATGCAGATCAAAGAAGGAAATCTCTGCAGTTCCAAGTAGGAGATTTTGTATATCTTCGAGTATCTCCTACCAAAGGTGCTCCACGTTTCGGCATAAAGGGAAAACTAGCACCCCGATATGTCGGACCCTTTGAGATCCTTAAAGTTTGTGGCCCAGTGGCTTACAAACTTCGCCTTCCATCTCAAATAGCTGCTATCCACGATGTTTTTCATATCTCCCAACTCAAAAAGTGCATTAAGGTACCTACGAAGATTATTGAAACCCCAGCTCTTGAGATTGAACCCGATCTATCCTATGTTGAACAACCTATCCAAATCTTGGATACCAAAGAAAGAGTCACCAGAAGAAAAAGGACCAAAATGTATAAGATCTTATGGGATCACCACACCGAAGAGGAAGCGACTTGGGAAACAGAATCTTATCTTCAGCAGAATTTCCCAACTTTTCTTTCAACCAATTTCCAAATCTAATCATCCAATCTTCTTCCGCTTCCGAATCTCAGGACGAGATTCTTTTTAGAGGGGAAGGCTGTGACATTCAGGTAATAAGGGATATAGCCTCTGAACTCTAGTGTGAAATAGGTATGTTTGCTATGGGTAGTATTAAGGGCTAGGGGTGTAATTGTAATTTCTATATAATATAGGCCCTTAAATGTATGATGGGTGGTTTGGCAAGCAGCCTTGAAATCTAGGACAAATATAATGTTAGGTGCAAAAAAAAATTTATGCTATCACCAAGAGAATAAGCCCCTAAGTAAGTGTAAGGACCTATCTGTAAATAAACCTAAGCTATAGGGTCTTTTATGCAAATAACTAGGGGATAAAAGTAACTTTCATGTTTAATTGATGGCCTATTTGTAAAAGTATTTGTAATCATGACATTTCGTGGATATTTGCAAATGTATCAAAAATTTGATTAAAATCCCGTTTGGTAAGCACAGGGGTAATTTGAATTTTACCTTGTTCAAAATTTAACAACTAATGCTACAAACTTTGAGTTTTTGAATTTGAGACCTAAAGTAAGTTTGTAGAGCTTGAAAAACTCTACAACTTTCATTTTGGACTTTTTCTCATCTGATCTCTATTTCAGTGGGAATATTTGGTTTACTGAGAGACCACTGGACTTTTTAAATTTTCCAAGTCAGTCCTTCGGATTTTTCCCTCCTTTCTTCTTCCTCTGCACCCCTTCTGCACGCCTGCCCTCTGCTCTGTCGCCGGCGCAGATGCTCCCTCCCCACTTGCCGCTGCCCTGCCCTCGCCGCCGTTTAGTTCCTGCCTACTCTCTCCCTACGCATTCCCCCCTATGCCTGCCGCCGCTGTAGCCCTTCCCCGGTGTCCTCCCGTGCGCGCGCCACGGTGCTTTCGAGCGCTCGCCGGCCGCCACCGCATTGTCACCGAAGGAAGCCCAGCACGGCGCTTAAACCTTCTGTCCCTCCCGCGCAACAGCATCGCCTTAACCTCCACGTCCCTTTCCTCCAGAACCTCTGTCAATCCTCGAGCCCCCAATCCCGATTGCACCGTCGCCTCTCCCTCCCAACTCCGGCCTCGCTCGGCATCGCTGTGGGCAGCCACCACCAAGCACTCCGCGCCCCCTTCGACCCCCGTAGCAACTTCCCCGTGTCCTACTAATACTCGCCAACCCCTCGATGCTCCCCAATTTTGGTCGGAAGCTAGTTACCGACGAAGCACCGCTGCCGCCGCCTCGGCCTCGCCGTGGAACCCCATCTTCCGGCCTCCCCTAACCCCAATTGACCCTTTCCTGAGCTTTCTCACTTCACCAGGAAGCTTTTCGACCTTTCCACCGCACCCATGAGCACCGGAGTACTGTCCTCGACGTTGCTCCCCACCGCCGGCCGCCGGTCTTAGTCGTGCCACTGCTACAAGCTTCCCCACACGAATTCCCGGTGCCTACAGGTGCGCAAGAGCTCACTGTTGCCTTTCCTCCCCTTGTCCCTCGCCGCTGGTGATCACCGACGACAGGACATGCCGGTCAAATGTCGCGCGTTCTCTTTGACTTAAGCTAGGGACTTTGGGTTAGAAGGAGCTAAAGCCTGAGGGGCTGTTTGTAAACCAATAGACTCAGAGGAATAGTACTGATCAGGGACCTCTGTGTAAGAGTTTTTGTTATTTCATGTGAGTAGTGCTGCTGGCTTGTAAAATCAATAGAATATAGTAGGAAATTCCAAAAATTGCAAAACCAGTTTTGTTGGAAACTAGATTTTAAACTCTACAACTTCTATTAATTAAGTTTGGTATGAAGCTAAATATTTTTGAATCTATTTTAAATCTAAGATAAGGGGGTTTAATATGCATAGCTCCTACATATTAACTTTGTTAATAATGATTTTTGGTATACAAACTCTATAGATTATGTATAAACTAGTATAGAATTTTCAAACCCATTCCTATTTTGTAACTTGAGTTCTTTTAAAACTTAGACATTTCAATTTAATTTATACTAGGATTAATTAAACATGTCTATTGAAGCTTAGTAAATTAGATCTCTTTGTCATAATCCATTAAGTACGCAGTTGATCTATGTTTAAATTTTCAAAACTTTATAACTTTATTTACCCAAGATTTACATTCAAATTTGAATTTGAATTTAAAATTGAAATATTTTAATTCTTGTCTTCAAATTAAATCCATACTATAATCATAAGTTAAATATCAATAATAATTCAAGGCTAAAACCCTTTTTGGTTTCATGAGTTCTTGAATATTACCTTTTAATTATAACTTTGTTATGAAATAAGATAAAAGAGTGTGCATTCTTTAATTTTATATCCTTGCATATCATGTAGACCTGACTACTCTGGCCGACGGTGATTACGAGCTAATCGTGGATCCAGCCGAGGAAATTCCTGCAGACTCAGGAGACGCCGTCGAAGGTCTAACTGAAGCTCCGAACCAAAGTTCGGAAAACCTTGATCCTACTGCCCCCAATCCTACGCAAGAAGGCAAGCTCCGGACATAAACTACTATTTTTATTACACTGCAATCTATATCTATTTACGTATTCTATGCATTAAGTTCTTAGGAATTGCTTGAAACCCTAGTTGCATTCCCCTAGGCACCAATGTATTGAATAGTACCACTTAAGTCCGACTAGCTGCTATGCTAATAGGACCGGTAGAAGTCGAGTGATTTACTGTCACTCGCGCGATATAGGAGTTGTAATGTTTACATTCCTGTTATCATTATAAGGATGACAGACGGGAGTTTTGTAAGGTATCATGGTTGAGATAATACCCCGTCTGTGTTGTTGAATTTGATAAGGTCGCAGCGTGTGGTAGTGCGGGTTAAGCGTTTGAAAGTACTAACCACATGCCGCGAAATATGGTAAGCGGTAAGCCTAGTAACCAATCGGCCCGAGGAGTGGACATACCGCCCACCACTCGTCTTGCTTCTTCTAGTTACTTAAGTTTGACGTGTGGGAATACGTGTTGCAAGTGCAACCAGGAGTACGGGTTTTGTAGTTGCGCTACAGACGTACGTCCTGCACTTTGGAAGTACGTATGGTCCTACAGTCGCTTGTGGTGGCTCTGATCCACGAGTCGAAATGAAAGGCAAACGGTTGCTTCGGAATGACCCTTTGGTGTTCCAAGCATGTGAGTTAGGTTTACCTTGCAAGGTTGAATTCGATTCAGAATCGTCCGCTTCTCACGCAGATTGAGACTGCTTAATCCCTTTACCACATTGAGTAATAAGAGCAATCACATGATTATCAAAGATGATGTTTGGTTAAAAATTTTACCATGCTTGAATAGTTACAGGTGCTTACCTAGAATGGATAATCAATTAGAACCTGAAAGCTAAAAGTTGAAATTAAGGATATACTCTTTATCGCTTTTCAGCTGAAAATAAACCCGGATCCATTACGAACCTTCATAAGTCTAGAAACATGGCTACGTATACCATGACCGAGTAAGCCTTGCTGAGTATTAGAATACTCAGCCTTGCCTTATAACTTTTATTCAGGTAATCCTCCGGGCGACTCTGCTCTGCCTGTACCGTGGCCCTACCCTCTGCCTGATGGTTGGTCCGTGGAGTGGGACCCATCCCCGGCCAACGCAGACTCTTCCGAGTGATGTTGTGCAAGGGCGAGCATGACATCTCCACTAACGACGTGTACAATGCCGTACTTTAAATTCCGCTGCTTAACTTAAAACTTATGTTTGATCTGTAATAATTTCCCCGGTTGGGAAGATTACGTTACTTTTAAACCCTCATGTAATATATTGCCTATGATGTAAAATGTGATGGCATTTTGTATCTCTGGACTCGCCTTCGTGCGGGGTACCTTGTTTGATCCTACTTTCGGTGGTTTATCGGGACGTTACCCGACAGACCAAGGTATTATACCGTTTGAAGCACGCCGAAGCCTGCAAAAGTGGACTTGCGTACTTGAGCCGGTGTAATTCGAGTTGGTTCTGCCACAAGTTGCTCCCAGAAACGAGCAATGAACTGTGCTCCACGATCAGAGATGATCGTCTTAGGTACTCCATGGAGACGAACGATTTGGTCTAGATAGATCTCGGCATACTTTTTAGCATTATAAGTAGTATGCACGGGAAGGAAATGGATGGTTTTGGTTAATCGATCAACGATTACCCAAATAGAATCATGCGTCTGGGAAGTGTTGGGTAAGCCAACAATGAAATCCATGCTGATATCTTCCCACTTCCAAGAAGGTATGGGTAAAGGTTGAAGAACACCAGCAATCTTTAAGTGACTGGCTTTATCTCTTTGGCAAATATCACACTCAGGGACATATCTTGCAATTTCTCTTTTCATGCGAGTCCACCAAAAGTTCTGTCTTAGGTCTTCGTACATTTTGGTACTGCCAGGGTGCATAGCGAACTTGGACAGATGTGCCTCGTCCAAAATCTGCTTACGAAGCTGATGGTCCTTGGGCACAACAATACGTCCCTTGAACCATAGAATTCCTTTGTGATCTACTTGAAAACACTTATACTTTTCTTCTCCCTAGGCTAGCTGTTGCTTGATGATTTTGACTCCTTCATCATGTAGTTGTGCCATAATGATACTATCTTGAAGTGTGGTTTCAACTGTTATATGATTCAAACTACCTTGAGGAATAATCTCAAGATTGAGCTTTCTCATTTCCCAGCAGAGAGTTTCACTGAAGGCTTCTGTTGATAAGCAATGGCAATGCGCTTTGCGGCTGAGTGCATCCGCAACCACATTAACCTTGCCTAGATGATAGTGCACTTCTAGATCATAATCTTTTATAAGCTCTAGCCAACGTCTTTGCCTCATATTTAGATTTGCTTGTGTAAAAATGTACTTGAGACTCTTATGGTCAGTGTAGATGTTGCACTTAGTACCCATAAGATAATATCTCCAGATCTTAAGCGCATGGATAACGGCTGCAAGCTCAAGATCATGGATAGGATAGTTCTGTTCATGAGTCCTGAGTGCTCGTGAGGCATAAGCAATTACTCGGTTGTTTTGCATAAGTACACAACCAAGTCCGATGCCCGACACATCATAATAGACATTAAAAGGTTTGGAATTATCTAGCTGAGCTAGAACTGGAGCAGTAGTGAGGTGTGCTCTTAGAGTGTGGAATGCTTCTTCACATTTCTCATTCCACGAGAATTTAACTCCTTTCTCCAGCAATTCTGTCATTGGCTTGACTATTTTAGAGAAGTCTGGGATGAAATGACGACAATAGCCAGCAAGACCAAGAAAACTACGAACCTGATGGAATGAAGTAGGGGGCTTCCAATCCATCACTTCCTGGACTTTACTCGGATCAACAGATATGCCGTCACTGGAGATGGTGTGACCCAAAAATTTAACTGTATCTAGCCAAAATTCACATTTGGAGAATTTGGCATACAAGTGGTGTTCTCGCAATCCTTGAAGAATAATATGAAGATGTCTAGCATGATCTTCTAGATTTTTAGAATAGATCAGAATATCGTCGATGAATACTACGATGAATTTATCAAGCTTCGGCATAAAGACAGAGTTCATGAGATACATGAAATATGCTGGTGCGTTGGTAAGACCAAAGGACATAACCAGATATTCATAAAGTCCATATTTGGTGGAGAATGCTGTCTTTGGGATGTCGCTGGGCTTAATCTTTATCTGGTGATATCCAGAGCGAAGGTTAATTTTAGAGAATACCTTGGCTCTAGCTATTGATCGAACAAGATGTCAATGAGGGGAAGAGGATATTTATTTTTGATGGTTACTGCATTGAGGGGGCGATAGTCCACACATAGTCTGAGGCTATGGTCCTTTTACTTCACAAACAGGGCTGGGCATCCCCATGGTAAAACACTTGGACGAATAAAACCTTTATCAAAAAGGTCCTGAAGTTGAACTTTTAATTCTGCCAGCTCATTGGGTGCCATATGATAGGGTCTTTTAGAGATGGGGGCTGTACCGGGTTGTAACTCTATACTAAACTCAATGTCCCTATCAGGAGGCATCCCGGGCAAGTCATCTAGAAAAACATTTGGGTACTCACATACGACAGGGATGTCCTCAAGCTTGATCCCTTCTATGGCATAAACGCAAGAGTTGATATACTCCCATTGTGGAAGATATAGAATAGTAGCTCTGGAATCAGGTGAGTCTATCTCAACCGCTCAGGAAGAGATATCTAATGATACTTGGTGCCTCGTCATCCAATCCATACCTAGTAGGATATCCATTCCTTCTAGGTTTAACAAAATTAAATATATCTTTATCAGGGTGCTACCTAATTGAATTGGCACATCTCTACAGATTTGATTTGAAGCAATTTTACCGCCAGGAGTCGCTATCATATATGTTCCTTTAGTATGATAGAAATTCAAGCCTACTTTTGTTCCAAACTTTGGACTGATAAAGCTATGGGTTGCACCGGAATCAAAAAGTATAACTGCAGGTTGATGGTGTATAGTGAAAGTACCCGTCATTATTGGTGCACCCTCAAGAAGTTCGGAGAGAGTTGTGGAATTCACCCTCCCTTGGCAAACTTGTACAGTTTGCTTCTTGCCTTTGCCCTTGCTGCTCGGGTTGGAAGTCTGCCCTTCGAATGATTTCCTAGATTGAGGGCAATTCTTGATGAAATGCGATGAGCTGCCGCAATTGAAACAATGATCGTTATTGTTTCCCTAGTTGAACTGCGGAAAGTTCGGCCTTGATCCAAGCTATTGCTACTGCTGTTGAGGCTGAGGCATTGGTGGCCTGTTGAATCTAGACTGCTGAGGGGGTCTAGCTATCCATCTGCCTGACTGATTGTTTCGGGGTGGGGCTCGTGGAGATGTATTCTGGACTAATTGATACCTTGGGGGTTCAGCACTCGAGGGTCCAGTGGGTATCTTCCGCTTCTTCTTAGCCTGATGAGCTGAAATGCAATCTTCCTGAGTAATTGCCATGTTGACCAGCTCATTGAAGGTGTTTGTCTTAACAAGATTAAGTTGTTCTTTGAGCTTGGTGATCAGGCCACGACGGAAACGATCTCGCTTCTTGGCATCGGTGTCTACATGATAACCCGCATACTGACATAGGTGATTGAAGGCTTGTGCGTACTGCATTACGGTGCGGGTTACCTGGGTAAGAGCTAAAAATTCATTGAGCTTCCGCTCAATGAGCCCTTCAGGAATATGATGCGCCCTAAAGGCGGTCCGAAACTCTTCCCATGTGACTACATGTCCATCTGGCTGCATGGCATAATAGTGATCCCACCAAATGCGAGCAATGCCATGAAGCTGCTAGGCTGCAAAGAGTGCCTTGTTTGCTTCGGAGCATGGTGCGGACAATAACGCGAACTTGGACTCAATAGTGAGGAGCCACGTATCCGCATCAAGAGGCTCTTCGATCTTATGGAAAAGTGGGGGCTGCGTGCTGAAGAAGTCTTGGTAACTAGCAGAGGGAGGTTCATCACCACCTCGTTGCTGATGACGGAACTGGTTTTGCTGTGACTGCACTAGCTGATCAAGGAGTTCAATCTGTCATGCCATTACTTCTGCTAGATTTGGTGGTGGTGGTGGCGGTTGTTAGGAACCGCTAGCCTGGTCTGTCCTGAAACCTTCAGGGGTTCCACGTGTAGAGACAACCATCCGAAGAATGGAAGATATCCATTAGAAATCACCAATACTTGCTTCCACTCTTAGAAATATACCGCACAAAAATAAAATATATGGAGATAGTGTAAGAAAAATCCAAGACACAAGATAGATAGCTCAACAGATAACCGGACAAAAAACTCGGGTTGTAGATCATAAACTGGTAGTCATTACTATGTTACATCTCGGTAGTCTACTAACTACAAGTCAAGCCATGCCTACACATGCCACATATAATACAACAAGAGGCCCTTAGGTCAAACTAGGTCAACAAGTGACGATTTGGAAGAGACTAGAAATCGTCGAGGTTGCCCACAGAAGACTGGCTACCAGAAGAAGAACGATTGGGATGAGGATTAGGTTCGGGATCTCCATATTCGGAATCAAGATCGGAAACTCCTTCAATCTCCTCTGGGTCTTCTTCTTCGTCTTCACTTTCAGACTCCTCAGGTGCGACACGAGGTGCCGGCTGCTCATGAAGCATACCGATATGGGCGATGGCATCGCCAAGCTCAAGGGTAAGGTCATGGATTTGCTCTTGGAGAAACTCGATGACATTGTTGCGCTGAATGATTAATGTATCACTCTCACTGATCTGATCCTCTCGGTGAGTGATGGTTTCATCCCGCTGTGCGATAATCTCATCTTTAGCGGTGATCGTGGCTTGGAGCTCTTCAATCTGGGTAATCTGCCGGTTAATGTTTCTGTGGTAACCTTGGGCTATACTGGTCATCTGATGCATACCGCAGCACTGAAGTATCTGATGATGGTATTGTGCATTCATAAACCTGACTGTAGCACGTAGCGTCTCTTCTGTCAAATCTCCCATTAAGTGTCCAAAGTGTGATACTCGGAAAGTCCACTTAGGGTCACAAGAATCTGCTGCAGGGAACAAACCAATAGGATACCCGACAACTTCATTTGGATGCTGGTCACAGAAAATATTGATGGTTTAAAGAGCTGCTGCTTCAAAAGTATCTGCTAGATGGTGACCAACCACATCAATCTCGATGGGCTGCCACAGGGATCGAGATGGATGCTGGGGAATAGTCATCTTCACTCTGCACCGAGAAACAACCTCTTCACTATACTCCACTCCATCATATTGCGGTGGCTCGATGTAGTTGAACAACTGAAGTGACTCCCAAAAGAGACGTGGAAACCCCCCCCCCCCCCAATGCAAGGCATTGGTGTGAGCAAAGATTCAAATGGTAAGGTTGCAAGTTTTCAACAAAAATGCTTTGAGAAAACTGCGGGAAAAATGTGAGTCAGACTCATGGAATAGCTGGAATGCAGCCGCCCTACTGAAAACTCACAAGGTAAATGGAACTAGACAACCGATACTGGTAATAGCGAAGGCTGGAAATCAGATGGATGATATAGATCTTGAGGATGAAACAATAGATGCCAAGATACTAAACCCTAAGGCTGTCTGTATGATCATTTCAAGACTGCACTTGTGATAAGCAACACTCTAGATATCCTTAAAACAACAAGCCATTTAATTCATTCACTTTGTTTAATCATAAAGTATGCATGCACGTACTACTCATCCTCACAACCAAAAATAATTGCTAAATATTTTTAGACCTACGTGGTTAGTTTCAGTAGCATAGTATATATACGTCTCTCCCTATAATAGCTAGTCGAGAGATCCTATTCGTTCAGAACCTATCGAGTCAGGGTTAACATACCTACAGAAAAATCATAATTATATATCATGAACCTTTCATGCCAGCACGTCATGAAAGCGTTCCCAAATATTACTGTTCACTTATAGAAATAGCATCCGTACAATTCCCGCCGTACAGACAATGTTAACATACGTTACTTTCGCAACGTATTCACGGGGATACCGTATAAAATGGGGGTATGAACAGCGATCACCATACCCTGTGCCTAACCATATGCTCCCAATATAATCAACTTATCGTTGGTATATTGACAATATCTCAAGTAAGCCACTGCTTGAGAAACAGCGTTCGGTTCGCATCACCGACGGGAAGGCCAAGCTCTCTCAGTTGGCTGAGGATCCTTACCCTCTTATCTTATCGTCGAATGCGTTGTTATAGAATATAAAGTTGATTGTGCTTGAAAGTAAGTTTTTACAGAAATGTAGTGCTGAAAGTTACAGTAGTACTATAAACGTACTGTATATATATATATGTTAGTAGACACCTGATAACTCCCATACAAACCCCTAGGGCTTTACGTACTAAGCAAAATCCTTAACAAAACCAACGCAATTTTATAAAATACCTTGTTGGTCCCGTTTTATACTAAAAATATTTTTAAGGTCAATCATATCTCCGGTGTACACTTGTTAGCTCTAATACTAGTCTGTGGCAGAACCGCTTGAATTATTCCGGCTCAAGTGCGCAGACCATCGCTAGACAGGCAACATGACCTCAACGCACTTCAAACGGAACAACCTAGTGGTCTGTCGGGTAACGTCCCGATGAAACCACCAGATTCCGGATCAATCAAGCGTACCTCACACGAAGGCGAGTACAGAGATACAATCAACATCACATTTTTACAGCATAGGCACAAGTAGTTATTACAAACCGGGTTCTGATAGAGTACTGCAAACCTAACTAAAACAAATTTATACAGGCATTGTTTGAAAACTTCAAATTTTAACAGACATTATTCAGAGATGGCAGCGGAAAGGAAACAACTACACGACTACTCGTCGCAAAAGCAGACACCATACTTAGCCCAAAGCATGGCGTCATTTCGAAGGGTCATTGCCGGCCGGGGACGGATCCCATTCCAGGGACCAGCCAGGCGGTAAAGTGCAGGGCCAAGGGGAACTAGCAACTGAGTCCTCGAATGACATACCTGAAAACCACATTACTAGCAAGACTGAGTACACTAATACTCAGCAAGGCTTACCCGTCAATTGGGTATACTTAGCCCATTACTAGACCATGAGAGGTTAAAAAGCACTAGGTTTCTTTTGCTGAAAAACAACAAAGAGTATGTCCTTATTTTCATATTTTAGCTTTCAGATTCTAGTTCAATTATCCATTCTAAGTGAGCATCTATACTAGACAAGCAAGGTAGGTATTAAAGCATACATCAATATTGTTCCATCAATTGTTGCTCTTGTTACTCTATGTGGCAGAAGTATCAAGCAGTCTCAATCACCGCGAGAAACGGACGATTCCTGAATCGAATTTCATAACCTTACAAGGGATGCTAACTCACATGCTCGGAAACTTTCCTTTCCGGGCAACCATTCCCCTCATATTCCGGATCGTGGATCAGCGCCACCACAAGCGACTGTAGGACCATATGCACATCCAATGTGCAGGACGTACGTCTACAGCATGACTGTATGACCGTACTCCCATCTGCTATGCAGAACGTACTCCCAAATGTCGGTGCATGTGAACATAAACCAAAATTTGAGTGGTGGGGGATATGTCCACTTGCCGGGCCAATCAGGTACTAGGCTTACCGCGTACCATATTTACGGTATGTGGCTAGTACTTTCAAACGTTTGACCACCACTACCACACACTGCAGCCTTATCAAATTGATCAACACAGATGGGGTACCATTCCAAGCCATGATACTGCACATAACCCCGTCCGTGATCCTTATAGTGATTGCAGAAAAGTAAACAATCAACTCCTATATCGTGCGATGACAAAAAATCACTCGACTTCTGCCGATCCTATTAGCAGAGCATTTACTCAATAAGGACTCAGAAACATTATATAGGTTCCTAGGTTTCATGCAACTAAGGTTTCATAACAACTCCTAGAACTTAATGCACAATATAGATATATAACAATATAAGTGCATAATTTAAAATACAAGGTTATGCACCAGGGCTTGCCTTCACTGGTGAGGCTGGGGTCAGTGATGTTAGTATCTTCTGAACCTTGATTTGGGGCTTCGGAAAGATCCTCAGCAACGTTCACTTGAGCTTCAGAAATACCCTCGTCCGGTTCCGGGATTAGCTCGTAGGTACCGTCGGCGAGTGTCGTCAAATCTACATGATATGCAATGATTTGAAGCAAATGGTTATTATTTTAATATTTTATTTTTACAATAAAGTTGCAATCCAACAAGAATACATTCAATACATCACTTCCAGACTTAACTAATTGGTACAAACAATAAAAAGATTTGAAAAAGATAAACTTCAGTAGAGTTCCTGGTGTAGAAACTTTGTTCAAAACGGCTATTTGGTGAAGGTTACTATAGAGCCAATTGGATCTACTTCACAGCATATTTTTCAGATAGCTTGTCTAGCCAATTGGGATATGCATCGGTTCGCCTTAGCCGATCTGTGTGAGCATCGGCATAACTAGCCGATTGTGTGGGCATTAGAAAAGGGGTGGAACTTCGGTTCGACTAGAAATAGGATGGCAGCGGGGAGTGAGATCGCCGGCGCGGCGTTCTGGGCTGCGCGCGCGCGGGAGGAGGAAGAAGAGCGGGTCAGGAAGGGGCAGTGAGATGCAGTGGTGCTGGTGGAGCACGAAATTGGAGAGGAGGAGAGGCGGAGGCGGCTGACGGCGGTGGATAGAGGAGCTCCGGTGAAGTAGTCGAGCAAAGAAGGAAAAGAACAGAAATGCGGGTGCGTGAGGGAAAAAGGGAGAAGTTCACTAGGCGCGTTCCAAAGCCAAAAAGAGGCGCGTGGGCAGGCGGCAAGCAACAGCTGGCGGTCGACGGCGCGCGTGGCGGCTCGGGCGGGCAGCGGCGCGACGCGTCCGCGTGAGGAGGAGCCAGCGGGGTTGGTTGAGCGGCGGGGGAGCGAGCTGGGGCCAGGTGGCACAGGAAGAGCGTCGAGGTGGCAGCTGGCGGCCTGGGGAAAACGCCGGCGATAGGCGGCGGGCAGCGCTGCAGAGAAACAGAGAGGGGGAAGCAGGAGGAAGAAGATGAGGACCTGTTTGTAAATTTTGCAAAAGTTCAAGAAGTTCACTGTAAAGTAAAATTTTTCTTCCAAACTATAGCTCTAATGAAAATATGCCCAAAATTAAAAGTGTAGAGCTTAGAAAGATCTACCACTTTGTTTTAGGGTCCAACTTCAAAAGAGTTAGGATTTTGAAACTATTTTTAAAAGCCAGCTGTAATATCCAGGTAGTTAGACAATTAGATACCAAGTTTGGGTGTATTACATGTAAGCATGTTATAGTGTATACAAGTGGTACAAAGCAATAAGGGTATATTTGTAAATCATGAGTTTTATAAATTCTTATGTGCAAGTGTGTGAAAATGTTCTTAAGTGTCAAATTTCAGATGGCTATAGAAAAGAAAAGAGCAAAAGTCAAATAAAACCCAAGAGAAATAGATTTTGAAAGAAACTAAGGGCCTATGTGTAGTTAACACAAACATAAGGGACTTACATGTGAAATGGTAAAAAGATAAAAGTAAAACTTAGTTTTACCTAAGGACGAAAGTGTAAAAAGAGTTAGTAATGATTACTGCAGGAAATCTTGCAAAAAGACCCTAAACATTAAAGCATTTTGTTTGAATTACAAGACAAAGTTTATAATTTGAATTGTGCTCTAAAGTTTAAAATACAACTATATTCTTTGAGATTTTGAACTTGAACCTTAAAGCAGTCTTGTAGGATTTGAAATTCTCTACAACTTTGCTTTAGACACTTTTCTCATTAGGCTTTTGTATCAACGGGA
Organism: Panicum hallii; assembly: GCF_002211085.1. Lineage (NCBI taxonomy): Eukaryota > Viridiplantae > Streptophyta > Magnoliopsida > Poales > Poaceae > Panicum > Panicum hallii. Next base: position 36,247,512 of record NC_038049.1, on the reverse strand, counting down.
ATTCTTCCTTTACAGAGGAGTCCCTGGAAGTTTCTAGATTTGCAAATCAGTCCTTCTGACCCTGTCTGCCTTCTTCCTCCTCTGACCGCGCCGCTTCCCCCTTCTGCTCTGCTCCTGTCACCGCCGTCCACCGCTGGCACAGCTTCTCGAGCTCCACCTCCTGCTGGCAAATCCTCCCACGCGTCATCCTCTCCTGGTCTCGACTTCTTTCCTCTCTCTTCCTGGCCTCACGCGCGCGCCACGGCAACCCGAGGCCTCCGCCGGCCGCCACCTCCTGGTCACCGTGGACAGGCCACCCCGGTGCCTTAACCCCCTCTCTCTCGCGCGCAGCAGCACCACATCAACACTTACGTTCTGTTCTGCTACTCCCAGCGTCCAATTTCCAGTACTCGAGCTGCATTCCGCCGCCGCCGTCATCTTCCACTCCGGCCGCGCACGGCACGCCCGTGGGCAGCCCACACTGGACCTCCTCCGCCCCAACCAACACCTGCCCAAGCTTTCCCGTCATCCACTGGTGCTCCTCGTCCATTCGTGGCACTCCAATTTCCACTGAAACCTTGTCGCCGACGATCACCATCCGCCGCCGCCCTCGGCCTCACCGTGGGCAGCACCACTCACGCAGTCCCGAGCCCCCACAACCCCATAAACAGCACCACATCATCACCCTGAAGCTGTACGACCCATCCATTGACCCTCTGGTGCATCACAGTGCCTTTCCGACGCTCGCCGGTGTTCTTCCTCGCCGCCGTCGCATCGGTCTCCGTCGAATTCCCTCGATCCAGCATCTTTTCATCCAATTGATGGCACGTACACGTTCCCCACGACTCACTGGTTCTTGTGCGCAGGTTACTTGCCGACGTTCATCGCCGGAGCCTCGCCGTCGACGTTGACCCCGCCGCCGTCGTCTCGGGTCTCCGTCGAACTCTACCCTTCCGACCACCTCAGCCCTCGACACGTGGTGCATAAGAACCCTCGTGAGCTCCTGTTCCTTTTCCTCCCCTTGGACCTCACCGCCGGTGACCGCCGTCGCCGGAACACGGCCGCCCTCTGTCCTGCTCTGTTCGGTTCCCAGCCCAGGGGTCTCGGGTTAGAAGATTTAGAAACCCAGGGGGTTTCCTGCAAAGCCATAGACTCAGGCAAATAGTAACCAAAGGACCTCCTTATGTAAATTTGATTGCCAACTTAGAAATACTATATCTTTTCAAGGAAAAATCATAAAATAGTAAACTAAATTTTGTTAGAACCTTTAGACCAAGATCTGCAACTTTGCTTTAAAGGTCGACTTCGGTTTTTGAATGTTTAATGATCTAATTTAAATATCAAAGTTAGTTGCTTGTAGGCTTAAGAAATACATAGTAATTCATAGAAAATTGATAAATTAGTAAAACCAGTGCTGATAATTTTCTTTTAACATGTAGAATTGAAGAAAAATAATTAGCCTTGTACTCTAGTAATATTTTCTTATTGTATAGATTTTGTTAGAAATAATGTGTAGTTTGCATAATATAATTAATAAACACCCTTACATATGTTCAAAAATCATGAAAAATTTGTTAATGTTCTGTTTGAATTATTGCAACATATTATTAAATTTTCAACTAAGAATTAGATGTTAATTAAATTAGATATAATATATTTGGTTTATAAGGTAATAGTAACTTAAAGTTCATATAAATTGTGAGGTCAATATGTAAAGCTTTTTAAATATAAATGTTAAAAACCACCCCACTTGTTGCTCCATGCTACTAATTAGTTAATTAGTGTAATCAATCCCGTTGTCTAATGGATTTGAATAAAACAACTAATGCTCGATAAATAACTGCCCAGTACAGGGTAACTAAGTTATTTATTAAAATATAACATCCTTTACATGGAATTGCAACTTTATCGTGAATTGAACTACAAATGTATGCATCCATTAAACTTCATTTTGCATATCATGTAGACTCGACCACTCTCGCCGACGGGGACTATCAGCTGATTCCGGATCAAGAAGGAGGTTATTCTGAAGACTCCGGGAATCTCATCGCAGATTTCTCTGAAGCCCCGAACCAAGGTTCGGAAGAAAATAGTTTGACTAACCCCAACCCTACCAGCGAAGGCAAGCCCCGGACATAACCCCTACTTTATTACACTGCAACTTATACTATTTATGTATATCTTTATGCTTTAGGTTCTTAGGAGTTGTTTGGAAACCATAGTTGCATTATTCCAGGAACCAATGTATTGAACACTAGAATTGAGTCCGAATAGCTGCTCTGCTTATAGGACCGGTAGAAGTCGAGTGATTTCCTGTCACTCGCGCGATATAGGAGTTGTAATGTTTACATTCCTGTTATCACTATAAGGATGACGGACGGGAATTGTGAGGTATCATGGTTGAGATGATATCCCGTCTGTGTTGTGGAATTTGATAAGGTCGCAGTGTGTGGTAGCGGTGGTTAAGCGTTTGAAAGTACTAGCCACATGCCGTGAAATATGGTAAGCGGTAAGCCTAGTAACCGATCGGCCCGAGGAGTGGACATACCCCCACCACATGTATTTGCTTCTTTTGGTTACTTTGTTCGACGTGTAGGCATACGTGTTGCTGGGCAACCAGGAATACGGGTTTTGTAGTCGCGCTACAGACGTATATCCTGCACTTTGGAAGTGCGTATGACCTGCAGTCGCTTGTGGTGGATCTGATCCACGAGTCGGAATGAAAGGTAAACGGTTGCTTCGGAACGACCCTGTGGTGTTCCAAACGTGTGTGTTAGGTTTACCTTGCAAGGGTTGAATCTCGATTCAGAATCGTCCGCCTCTCACGATGTATGAGACTGCTTATTCCCTTTACCACATAGAGTAACAAGAGTAATTATGTGATTATCTAAGATGATGTTTGAGTAAAGATTCTACCATGTTTGACTAGTTATAGGTGCTTACCTAGAATGGTTAATCAACTAGAACCTGAAAGTTAAAAGTTGAAAATAAGGATCTACTCTTTGTTGCTTTTCAGCTGAAAACTTTACCCAAAGCTAAAAGCCATCATGAGTCTAGTTATGGGCTAAGGTATACCCAATTCCGGGTAAGTCTTGCTGAGTATTAGTATACTCAGCCTTGCTTTTGTTGATTTAATCCAGGTAATCTCCCTGATGAGCCAGCTTTTATTACACCGTGGCCCTACCCTTTGCCTGATGGTTGGTCCGTGGAATGGGATCCGTCCCCGGCCAACACAGATTCCGCCGAGTGATATTATGCCAGGGCTAGCATAATATCTGTAATGACGACGTGTATAATGGCTACGCTTTTCAAATTTCGCTGCTTTGACAAAAGCTAAAACCTGTCTTGTAATAACCTCTCCTCTGTGGGAGCTAATGATGCTTTGTACATTTTTGTAATATAACTGCCTGTGGTGTAAGATATTTTAGCATTGTATCTCTGGACTCACCTTCGTGTGAGGTACCTTGTTGGATCCTGAGTTCGGTGGTTTATCGGGACGTTACCCGACAGACCAAAGGTTTTATACCGTTTGAAGTACGAGGTAGCCCTTCAGTGAGGACTCGCGTACTTGAGCCGGTATAATTCAGGTTGGTTCTGCCACACCAACAAATCATTCAATTTCAAATAAATCCAAAATAAATTTTACCTTTTTAATGAAGCCTTGGAGTATTTACACTTCTTAGAGTGGTTAAAGAGTAAAAACTTACGTTTGCAAATCAACCCTTCATACATTTTTGAAATTACCTCCCATTTACACAAATTTACAAAAAGAACCCTAATTTTTCCAATATTACAAAAATACCTTTTAACGTGTATTTAAGTTTTTTAAAGGCATTCATAAAAACAAACACAAACTTCACACTAACAAGCACAACATCATACTAGAAATTAGTGTGCCTAGCTCCTAAGTACCTAAAATATCACATTAACCAACTTGCCACGCACAAAAGGAGAGAGTGCATCTTCAATGGAGTGGGTTTGTACAAAAGTACTCTCCTTCCCAGTTAATCAATAGCTTGTTTTGCCGTCCTAATTTACAGGATCTCCAGTCAAACAGAACAGGTTACCACTATGACATAACTCTCAAGTGGGTCTCAATTCCATCTCCCTCGAAGCCTCGTCAATCACATTCCGTGAAAGACCTTTAGTAAACAGATCTGCCAGATTTTTAGCTGTCTGAACATAGTCCAATGCTATTACTTCGGAGTTCCTCATTTTTCTGATAGATTTCAACTGCCTTTTCACATGCCCGGATGACTTCATGTTGTCCTTTGAATTGTTCACCTTGGCAATCACAGTTTGATTATCAGAGTTCATTATGATAGCCGGTAATGGTTTCTCAGCCACCAGCAAATCCATCAACAGCTCACGAAGCCACTCATCCTCAACTATGGCGGTATCCAATGCTGTGAGTTATGCTTCCATTGTTGGCCTCGTTAAGATGGTCTGCTTGTAATACTTCCAGAAAACAGCACCACCTCCGAGTGTGACCATATATCCACTCGTGGCTTTTATTTCATCAGCATCAGATATCCAAGTTTAATTACGTACCATAGGATACCCAGTGTAGTGAATTCCATAGCTTGTAGTGCCCTTCAGATAGCGCATCACTCTCTTGAGAGCCTTCCAATGTTCATCTCCAGGATTTGAGACAAACCTGCTGAGTTTGCTCACAGCAAACAAAATGTCAGGTCTCGCGGTGCTAGCTAAATACATTAGCAAGCCAATGATTTGAGAATATCTCAATTGATCTCTTGTGATTCTTCGATTCTTTCGCAAGATCACACTAGGATCGTAAGGCGTGGGAGCAGATTTACAGTCACTATATTCAAAGAGACTCAATATCTTTTCCACATAGTGGGACTGCACAATTGTGACCCCACCATTGCCTTCTCTCTGCGGCTTAATGTTCAAAATTGCATCAGCCACTCCTATATCTTTCATCTCAAAACTTTGAGACAAAAAACTCTTGACCTCCTAAATCACATTGAGGTTAGTCCCAAAGATCAGTATGTCATCGACGTACAAGCACATGATCACTCCCTATCCACCACCAAAGTGATAGTACACACACTTATCAGCCTCATTTACAACAAAGCCTGCCAACGTGAGAGTCTTGTCAAATTTCTCATGCCGTTGCTTAGGCACTTATTTTAGACCATACAAAGATTTTAACAACTTACACACTTTTCCTTCCTAACCTTCTACTACAAATCCATCAGGCTGATCCATATAAATTTCCTTGTCCAACTCTCTATTAAGGAAAGCCATCTTAACATCCATCTGGTGAACGAGAAGACTGTGTGAGGCAGCCAAGGAGATTAGTACACGAATGGTGGTCAGTCTAGCAACAGCTGAATAAGTGTCAAAGAAATCGCCGCCTTCTTTCTGGGTATAACCCTTAGCCACAAGCCTTGCCTTGTACTTTTTAATAGTACCATATAGCCTAAGCTTCTCCTTGAAAACCCACTTGCATCCTAGAGGTTTTCACCCATATGGACGATCGACCACCTCCCAAGTCCCATTAGACATTATGGAATCCATTTCATTTCTGATTTCTTCCTTCCAATAGTCAGCATCAAATGATCCATAAGCCTCAGCAATGGTTCTTAGAGTGTCATCTACAAGGTACACAATGAAGTCATCACCAAAAGACTTTGCAGTCTTTTGTCTCTTACTCTTTCGAGTCACTTCATTATCATCCTTCTCATAGTTTTCCTCAAGCGGTTGTTCAAAGCATACTATTTCATCATTATTTTCAGGGGTCTTCACAAATTCATGACTAGAACTGCTAGGTGTCTCTTTCATTGGAAAAATATTTTCAAAGAATGTAACATCTCTTGACTCTATGATTGTACCAACGTGCATGTCGCGTATACCAAATTTAATTATCAACAATCTATATCCGACACTATGAAAAGCATAGCCTAGAAAGACACAATCAACTATTTTCAGTCCAAGCTTGCGTTTCATAGCAATTGGAACATTAACCTTTGCTAAGGAACCCTAGGTTCGCAAGTATGAGAGCGTTAATCTTTTATTTTCCCATTCCTCGAATGGTGTCTTCACTTTGTTTTTCATAGGAACTCTGTTAAGAGTATGACAAGCTGTCAACATGGCCTCATCCCACCATTCCCAAGGAAGTCTAGCTGTTTCTAACATGGCATTGACCATCTCTATTAGAGTGCGGTTTTTTCCTTTTAGTTACTCCATTTGACTCGGGAAATAAGGTGGTGTTCTCTCATGAATAATGCCATGCTCCTCACAAAACAAATTGAACTCATTTGAAAAGTACTCTCCACCTCGATCCGATCTAACATGTTTTATTTTTTTTTCAAGTTGATTTTCAACCTCGGCTTTATAGACCCTGAAAAAATGAAACGCCTCATCTTTGACCTAAGCAAATACACATAGAAATATCTAGTTGAATCATCTATCAAAGACATGAAATATTTCTTCTCTCCTTTAGTCAACACACCATTCATTTCACACAAATCAAAATGGATGAATTCTAAAGGTGCCAAGTTCCTCGCCTCTGCAGCCTTGTGAGGCTTGCGCGATTGCTTAGGTTGCACACATATTTGACATTTAGAATTTTTGACCAAAGTAAATTTTGGAATTAAACTTAAACTAGCAAGCAGCAACATACAACCAAAATTCACATGACAAAGCCGTGAATGCCAAATATTAGATGCATCATCATTACACACATGATTCACAACTTTATTACAAGAGTTTGATAATGACAAGCAAAACAAACCACCACAGTCATATCCTTTACCAACAAAGGATCCAAATTTTGAAACAACAGATTTGTTCGACTCAAATACCAACTTAAAACCATAGATTTGTTCGACTCAAATACCAACTTAAAACCATCCTTACAAAGGAGAGATCGGCTAACAAGATTTTTATTTATTGAGGGGACATGCTGCACGTTCTTCAGCCGCACGGTCTTTCCTGAAGTAAACTTCAGATTGACCAAACCAACACCATGAATAGCCACATTCGAACCGTTCATCATCAACACTGATCTGGTAAGAAGAAAATAAAGAAATATCAGCACACACATGTATATTGGTCTCGGTGTCAATCCACCAATTTGGTAAATGACAAACTGAAAGAACGGTAGCATGATTACCATACCCTGATGTTCCCTTCTCAGTATCACCAATAATAACATTAGCTGATTTTCTGCCCTTGTTGCTGCTTATCCTTGCGATTCTTGCAGTCCCGAGCCCAATGATCAGAACCACCGCACAAAAAGCATTTTCCCGCATTCTTCTTTTTTTTTAAAGTTGGTAGTCTGAGCAGCCTTGTGCTTGGACTCAACCTTCCCTCTGCCTTTGTTCTTGTGGGATTGGAAATTCTTTTTCTGCACCACATGGGTACTGGAACCTCCCTCATCGCCACGAGCACGTGTGTCCTTTGCTCTCGCCATTTCTTCAACATCAAGAGTAGTGATAAGACCGGCTACAATGAACTCCTGTCTCTTGTGTTACACAGAAGTAGCAAAGTTCCTCCAGAAAGAAGGCAGTTTGGCATTATCCCGCCAGCCACAAATTTATCTAGCAGATTGCACTTGAAGTTGTCAAGCTCCTTGGCGAGCGCCTGTAACTCATGAGCTTGTTTGACAATAGGACGATCATCCGCCATCCTATAGTCATAGAACTGCTCCATGACAAACAACTCACTACCCGCATCGAAGACACTAAACTTCGCTTCCAGTGCATCCCACAACTCCTTGCCAGAGGGAATATGCATGTAAGCATCAACCAGGTTCTCTCCTAGAACACTAATCATAGCCCCTCTGAACAAGTTATCAGCCGTCTGGTAGGCTCTGTCCTCCTTGAGAGTGTGCGGCCTAGCAGAAGGCCCTTCAGTGATGAACCATATGCTCATCGATATGAGCCACAATTCAAGCTTGTGAACCCATCTCTTGTAATTCGTTCCATCAAAAACATTTGGTTTGAGGTGTGCAGCAAAACCAGAAACCGTAAAAGGCCTATCAAGTTTTTGGATTGTTGGAATTAGAGCCAAATTACGGTTCATTTTAATCCAAAACACAAGATAAATCATGACAAAATTCATAATAGAAACAGGAGCATAGCCTATTGTGCTTGCAACTAAGACAACAAACATAAACAAGAAGTTTAGGATGTACCTAGAGGCAGGGCCAGTGCCGAAGGACCGGATGCGCTGTTACTCGACATTGCTAGTCAAGCTTGTTTGATGTAGCCAATCAAGAGCCAATGTCATGCAGGTGATCGTAGTGCAGTTGCGCCAGCCACCAGGAAGTAGTCATAGTAATCGGAGATGTAGTCAAAGTAGCCGAAGATGTAGTCGTAGTAGTCGGAGGTGTAGTCGAAGTAGTCGAAGATGTAGTCGTAGTAGTCGGAGGTGTAGTTGAAGCAGTCGGAGATATAGTCGAAGTAGTCAAAAAGTGATCGCAACGAGCAGTCACGCTGATGCACTCCCCAAAAATTTGATTGCCCTTCTACTTCTCGGGTGCAGAGTCTCAGACAAGAACGCAGCTTCGAAGGCCTGCTCTTCCGGGTTGCCTGTGCACTCAGGACGCCAGAGCGTGTACAACAAAGGAGCAGCACAGTAGTGGAAGAGGTCTCGTGTCACACCCCTGAAGACAACAGAGAATAGGCTCCTCTTTTATAGGCATTAGAGATGTCCCTTGAACGCCCAAGTTAATGCCATAAAAGGTAGTAACTTGCAGCCATTAATAGGTCAGTTACTACTCATTTTGAAACGAGCAAATCAATTGTCAGTTACGTATCACTAAACACCAGTCGTTACTGGCGTCGCTTCAGTTACTCATGGGCCTTCGGATTTATTCACCATTTCTAGTTAGACCCTTGGCCCCAATTAGTCTAACAAAATGCACATCCTCAAACTTGGCCCGTGGTATCATCTAGGTCCCCAAACTTCCAAAATGCACATTCAGATTCACAAACTTACTAATTATCTCATGTGAAGTCCAAATTACCATTTTTAAGTTATAAAACGGAAATATTTATGCTGAGCTTACATGTGTGGCCAAATTTTATTTTTGAATTGTTTTTCTCAACTCTTATATTTTTAAAAAAATTTCCAAAATTTTGTTACAAAATTTTATATCCGAATATTTTTTCCAATGTTTCCTCAAAAATATTTTCTTTTTATGTTATGATTTTTTACAACTTTTTTCATATGAGTTTTATTTTCCTATAAAAATTTTATACATATCTTTTGTATTAGAATATACTTTTGTAAGTAAATTTGTTATGATTTCTTTGCGTTTATATATTTTGTATATGATTTTATATTTAAATAAATTATATAACTTTCAATTTAGCTTAAGCAATTGTGATTGGGACCTCACGTAATACGATTAGAAAGTTTCAGGATCTGAATCTGCATTTTGAAAGTTCAGGGATCTAAATGACACCTCAAGGCAAGTTTGAGATTTGGCGGTATATTTTACTCAGAAAAGTATAAAGTGGTATACGTAGGCGAAAATGTTGTGGTTTCAGAGGAATGGCAGCAATTTCACCTATATATTTTTCTTCTAAAGTTCATTTCAGAGCATGTACTAATTTTTTTTGAAATGTCAAGTAACGCTAGAAAATTTTTGTGGCTGCAATCCATATCCGTATTTTACTCTTTTATTTGGTTGAACTAACCAACATTTTTCCTTTCCATTTGGACCATCTGATTCAAGTTTTCTCGTGCCAATCAATATTACATCAGCCAGATTTCACGAGGTGTTTTACTAAGGGCAAAGGTTGCGGGTGCATGAGAGTTTATATTCTCATTTGAATATTTTCTAAAGTAAAAAAATAAAATTATCAATATAAAATCAGCAACGAATTATTCCCAAGAAAAAACACGTACGGCTGGCCGCTAGTTAAGTAAGATTTAGGGATTAGTTAACTTAGATTGAGAAAATCTCTTAGTTACTGGATAAACTTTTCATGAAAAATATTATTTTAAAAAATATTACATATTTTTGTAAAATTTATTTAACTTTTTAGAAATTTATTTTAACTGGAAAGATGGTAGGAGTGGAAAATGTTGTTAGAGTAAGTGATGGCAGCGTGCTAGTAGTGTGCGTTAATTAGTGCCCAATGTATATTATCTCTTTCAAAAAACAGGTCTATTATCTATGGTTTTATATCTTTAGGTATGTGGTTTGTGGCACTACTTTTTTCGTTAGACAAAATATTTGTGGCTAAAATATAATTATGTTGCAATTATGCTTAATGATATAATATCTATGGTTAAATTTAATTGTACTGGTCTCAAATAAATAAAATAACCAAAGATATTGTGATGCGAAAGAAATTATATATTGTTGAACTATTAACATATGTTGAATTTGGAATCAAACCCGCACTCAAGGGTGCGTCTTCCTTTCAATCACTATGAAAAGTTTTGTGTGTACCTTTTTCAAACGAAATATGCGCGTGCACGATGAAGCTAGCACGGTACTAGCACATCTCTTGCGTGCAGAATTTTGGTGGCCGCGCGGGAGCATTATTTGAACATGGTAGCTGGGTGGTCAGTCTATTCCGATGTGCAAATTTTTGAAACTGCCACTCAGTGTGGAATCCGCACGCACGCCAGACGCTTCCATGACAGGTGGTCCCGCTCTCCGCCGCTGACAGGTGGTACCCCACCTTGCAGCGGCACGGGTGGCAAATTCGAAATAATATTGAGCAGCCGCGGCAGCCTCTTGGCCTTCCAAAGCCGCTCAATAACTGCTCGCCCACTTCCCTGCTTCGCCGCCTCCGCTTCCCAACCACGCACGCCGGCACGCGCGTTGCGGCTTCCTCTCCATCTGCCAGTTCGTCTTCCTCATCGGCTTCTTGGTCTGGCCAGTTCGATCGCCCCCCAGCAGCAGGCCTGATCGAGCGCGCGTTGCTCGTTCGGTGGCAATGTCGTCTTCGCCACCAGCTGCTGCTGCTGCGGCGGCGCCTCCGCCGCCGTTGTCGCCGAGGGAGCACGTGGAGAGGATCCGGCGCGAGCGCTACTTCATCGGTCGCGGCGAGCGGAACCCGCTGGCGGAGGACATGCACCAGGCGGTGAACTACCTGAGCCAGGAGCTCTACTCCAAGGACGTCCACTTCCTCATGGAGCTCATCCAGGTATGGACAGGTGCCATGCCTTGATCCACGCGCATTACAGTAGTGTTGGTTTGGTAGTTGGTACGGTTAGTTTGAATAGTTTTTGTCTCGTACCAAGACTTAATAAGTTTCTAATACTAATTTTAAAGAAGAAAAGACAGTCCGTTTCCTCTCGGATCTATCTAGTACCTGCTATTCAATTTTCAGGTTCATTTTGTTGGTTTCATCATCTGTTAACAGTTTGATATCAGTAAAAGCTAAAATGTCACGCTCTTGTTGCGGGCTGATTTAACTTTTACTGCCTGCACTTATCTTTAGATATATTTCTCTTAATATATAGGTTATTTGTTTCTGAAGTATAGATGGAAATGCGTGTTCCAATAGGATGATGTTTTTTCTTTGCGAAACAAACATCAATACAGTTTTACACAAGTCCTCACAGTCAGTTCAAAAACCGAAAAGGTGTTTGTACCATTGTTCTCACTCATTGTCATCTGATTGTGCGGCATAGTTTTAGAGGTGCAGTTATACTACCTCCAAAGGTGATATGATATATTATCGATGATACAATTCAGAGTACAAATGCAGTAGCTGTATAACTTTAATAGCTACAGTTTAGAGTGTACACATGACTTGCCAAGTTATAACGACCCTCCACATCTTATTAAGGGTTGGTCTTGGTCAGTGGTTTTGTAGCAAGTTGTTGGCATAGTGATGGTTTAAAATAACAGTAGTCAAATAATAGTTCAAAACCAAGCTTCTTGTAAATCATGATTCTCAAATCACAAAGGTTGCAACGTAAATATTTGAACACACATTTGCATGCTATGCTATAAACCAACTGCTGTGTATATATGTTGATTTGCTAAACTCGCTACAGCACCTGTATTGGTTCACTTAACCTGTCAGGGCCATGCTCCCTCTATGACCTGCTATGCTAATCTATAAAATTACAACACCTACACATATTTTAAATTATATAAATTTTCTATAAGTTTAGGCCATTAAACATTGGCTCTAGATGCGTTTGAGCAACTGATTGTCCATTCAATAGTTGGTTTCCTGTCTCTCTATCCTCTAAAGCCTTAACATGTCGATAGATGAAAATGACTCTTCCTGAACTAGAAAAAATTACTGATAGAAAAGGGAAGGGATAGAGATGGTTAGATTGTTAGAAATATGCCCTAGAGGTAATCATAGAGATGATCATATTTCGTTGTATCCATGATGTATTATGTGTTCATTGAATATCCATAAAAGGCAACTTGTATTGAACCGTAATTATGTGAATTGTTTTGTGAGACTCTTTACTTGTATGGTTATTTTAAAGTTGTTCCTAGTCGGAGTTCATGTATGGACACACATGAATATTAGACTAGCACATGTATTAGTTGATGACTCTGTTTCACAAGTCATAGACATGGAAATATCAAACTTATAATGTGGGCGCATATATGATATGAGGCTGGACCAACCCAACTCAAGAAATAGTGATTTCTCATTACACAATGTGTATGCTGTATCCTTAGACCTAAAATTGTCGCATGTACTCAAGATGTGAACCGACCAACCTAGGAGCCATCAAACGCTACTCCGTAACTGGGTAGTCATAAAGGTGGTTCTCGAGTTTATCAAGAACCATGCTGTGATACATGGTCAGTCAAGATGGGATTTGCCCTTCTCTACTTGAGAGAGATATCTCTGGGCCCCTCGAGTGATCGGATCAAGAAATGCATGGCCGTGCTAGGGTTAAGTGTTAACCAAGGATTCCGGATCACGGCATCGAGAAAGAGAGGTCAGCTTGAAGCTAGACCAAATATCGTGAGGCAAAGAGAATAGCATGTATACGAGATTGTGATGGCTCGTCTGATACGATCTTTGCGCGCGCATAGGTCACACACTTAAGGGGCCGCTATCAACTATTGGTCGAGTAGGAGTACTCGGGCCATGTCTGTTCGCACGTGAGCCCATAGGTCACACACTTAAGGGGCTAGAAGCCTAATGTGGATATGATCCAAATTAGACTGGGCTTAGGTGAACTAATGGGCCTCGGTTAGGAAGCCCATTAGTGGGCGCCTATAAAAGAAGGGGTGGGGGCTCATGGAGGGGCTAACCCTAATTCCACGCCTGTTGGCAGCCGCCTGTTCCCACGCCCGCGCCCATGGTTGCCCTCGCGGACCGACTGCACTACCTCGACGCGCTACAGAAGTTCCGCACCCGCGTGTCTAGTGGTAATTCCGTGATCGATAACAGAAGTTTTCCTGGTTATGCGGTGGAAAGTTTTGTTTATCGCTAGTGTAGCCCACCTCATATCCCTCTACAGATTCAGGTGGTGGGTCTTGACTTGCCTGAATCCCCGCACCCCCTCCCCCCCGGCTGGGAGGAGACCGTCTACAGGCTCCAAGGATTAGTGGTGACGGGCTGTCTTTGGGCTGGTGCAAAGAAGGCAAGCTACCACTTACGTTGCCCTCCTTGTAGAAGGAAGGATAGAGGATTCATCAATTTTTGCGGGCTAGAGGCATTTTTATCCTTGGTATTCAACAAACCCAAGGGCCCGCTAGAGGTTAATTTGACCACATCCTCTTATTCCACTCGCTAAGTCGTGAAAAGTGCTCTTTACCCCCTTTGTGTAGGAGCGAAGTAGTAAAAAGGAGACAATTATTTCCCTATTGCGGACTAGACTTCCTGTGATTTCTATGATAATTTAATTGGCTTCATTGTAGTGGCTAGCACGATGGAAGATCTATTTAACCAGATGGCTGATAAATGAACAGAGTTCACGTATACTTCCATAATGCTTAAGTCGTTTGCTGAATGGTTAGGACTCAGGAGTTGTTTACGTGAAGACAATGCTAGCCAAGAGAGGATGAAAAATTTCTTTTAATTTTATTTATTTTTGGTGATTGAACAAATGAATGTTAACTATCAACACTTAAGCAGAAAGTAAACTTAGTTGAGTTAAGCAACAAAATACTGCGAATTGGGGAAAAACAAAAAAGTAAGCACACCTTAGAGAGTCAATGAAACAAATCCACAAATGTTCATTCTTTTAATATTTCAACCACTCTGATGATTTATTGTGACCTTTCAGATCTTTTCATGAAAATAATTTAATTACTAGTGTCTTGAAGTATTAAAATTTTATAACACATTCAAAGACTGGTTGTTAGTCAATATTTTTGTTTGGCTTTGTAATTCATAGATCAATTGTATTTTAACAACTTTCCACATGGTGCAGAATGCTGAAGATAATGATTATCCTTCTGGAGCAACTCCAGCTTTGGAGTTTGTAATTACATCCAAAGACATCACCTGTAGTGGAGCTACTGCCACCCTCCTGGTGTTCAACAATGAGAATGGCTTTACTCCAGCAAACATTGAATCCATCTGCAGGATTGGGAAATCTACAAAAAGGGGTAACCGGAGCAGTGGTTATATTGGGGAGAAAGGTACATCCATATTATTTTTGGCAAAAACTTTTAAACTTGAACCTTTCAGTTTGTCGTTTTCTCAGTCGCTCATTGTTATTGTAGAAACGTAGAATCCCTACTTTGTTCGTTTTAAGAATGGTTCTCCAATTTGTGTTGCAGGTATTGGTTTCAAAAGTGTGTTTCTAGTATCCCGCAATCCTCATATATTTAGCAATGGGTATCAAATTAAATTCAGTGAAGATCTGTGCGCAGAATGTGGTATCGGGTATATTGTTCCCGAATGGGTTGAACAAAATCCAAGTAATTTGGACATTGCCAAGATATATGGCAGTTCGAAAAGTCTTCCAACCACAACTTTTATATTACCTCTGAAATGTGATAAAATAGATGTGGTGAAGAAGGAGCTATCAAACACACATCCTGAAGTACTATTGTTTCTTTCAAAGATTAGGCAAATTTCTGTCAGGGAGGTTAATGATGATCTGAATGCTACTAGTCTGAGTCAAATTTCTATATCAAGTGACGCTGATGCTTTGACGAGGAAGGATATTAGTGCAGAGTCATATACTCTTCACCTATCAGCTGATGAGGACAAGACAGATGAGAAACACTGTAGCTACTACATCTGGAAGCAACATTTCCCTGTGAAACCAGAATGCTATGTGCAGAAGAGAGAAAGGATAGATCAGTGGGTTATTATGCTAGCATTCCCCCATGGCCAGAGGTTGAGCAAGGGGGTGGGATCACCTGGTGTTTATGCATTCTTGCCAACTGAAATGGCAACAAACTTCCCTTTCATTATCCAGGCTGACTTTTTGCTATCATCATCCCGAGAGTCCATTCTGCTTGACAGCCAGTGGAACCGAGGAATACTAGAATGTGTACCTTCCGCTTTTGAAAATGCTTTCCTGGCACTAGTGAAATCAACAGAAAGTGCACCAGTATTTGCGCTTCCACCTGTTTTTAAGTTTTTGCCACTTAATCACTCTTCCTTAGAGATGATGGATTCTGTCAGACTGTCCATAAGAAAGAAGCTGATTGATGTGGATATAGTTCCAAGCGAAACATGTTCTTCAGTGAAATCATTCCATAAGCCTACAGAGGTTTACCGGCTAAACTCTGCATTCTGGAGCATCATAAGCAGAGCAGTGAAGTTAGGAGTTGATGTTCCAAACATTTCATCCCATGGCACTAATATTCTGAACTCCTACTTTGACAGTGAAGCATATGATGATGTGTTGGGATTTCTCAGAATTGGTTATGTTGATTCTGAATGGTATGGCAGGTGCATCCAAGGATCAGATCTTGTGGAACTGCTGCCAGAAGATGTTTATTTTGATCTTCTCAGTTTTGTTGCTCAGAACTGGAAGGCTATGTTTGCTGGCACAAACATGGTGCAAATACCACTTGTAAAGTGTGTTGGTAGGGGTGGTGTCATGACTTATAGGAGTGTGTATGAAGCCACAACATCAGATAAGAGGCTTTGCATGCTATCTGATGAGGAATGTGCACCATCGATAATTAACTGGAACAATGACTATTTCTCAACAGTCTCTGGAACACTGTTTATGCCTCTGTCTACTCAGAAAGCACTAGGTCTATTCAGTAAGAAAACAACTGTAATGGAATGGCTTGAGAAGTATGTAGCAGTGAAGACCCTGACCCTACATGAGTATGCCCTTATGGTTGTGAAAGCTTTGCCTGAGAAAAGCTTGGTTCTTGCTTTTACTCGATTCATTTATCACTTGCATTCGCAGAAGTTAATGCCGGAATGGAGTGTAAAACATATATGCAACATAATACCCCTAGTGGATAATTGTGGGCGTGTTGTTATCAGAAGAGGTATAGTTCTTGTTCCATCAAAAGGGAGTAAGTGGGCTGCATTATTGGGAGAAAATCCATGGAGACCACAAAACTATGTTGAACTTGGAGATGATTACCTCTGTTCTGGAAATTCTTCTGGGGAGCATATATGTGAAGATCAGTTTCTGTCGTTTATCAAGGTATATATACAAGCCACTGATATGCCTTTTCTGATTCCTCCGGATGCTAGTTTTCCTGCTGCATCCTCCTCCTTAACGGCACAGAATGCAGTTCTCCTTCTGGAATGGATTGAGAATTTAAGGTCAAGGGGTGTAGGGTTACCTGAAAAATTCATAAGTTGCATCATGCATGGGAATTGGCTCATGACATCTGCTGGTTACCGTTCACCAGCAGATTCATTCATGTCAAATGCAGAATGGGCTTGTCTGTTTCAGGCTAACCTTGCCTTTGTTGATGTGCCAATGATTGATCAAGAGTACTACAGGGGACAAATTGTTGATTTCAGGGAAGTACTGGGAACACTAGGTGTGAAGTTTGAATTTTCTCAAGCAATGTCATACATTGGCAAGCGTTTTATGTCAATTGTAACAAGCACTCCGACAGGTGACATGGTGCTCTCACTGCTCCGTTTCATCAGATTCCTTAGGAAGGAACACATGTCATCTGATCATCTCATTGAGACCATCAAAGGAGGAGATTGGCTCAAGACCTGCTCTGGTTATAGATCACCTGCCGGATCTGTTCTTTTCAGTTCAGAATGGATAATACCATCTGAAATCAGCTGTTTACCTTTTGTCGACATCGACTTCTATGGCCATGAAATCAGTGAATGCAAGTCAGAGCTGCAGCATCTAGGTGTTCATGTCACATTCAAACAGAATTACCAGACCATTGTTGACAACATCAACCTTCCAACAGGTCCAGTTACTGCTGGTGCTGCTATTCTATTATTGAAATGTATCAGACATGCTAATTCATGCAAGAACTTGGTGAAGCGCCTGAAGAAGCGCCAATGGTTGAAGACTAATGCTGGGTTTAGAGCTCCCCGGGAGACATTTCTGCTAGACCCAGAGTGGAAATGTCTTGTTAAATTTGCCGATGTTGTTCCACTGATCAATTTGACTTTCTATGGTAATGAAATCCTGACCTATCGGGACGAACTGATGAAGATCGGTGTCGTTGGTAGTCTGGAACAGGCAAGCAATTCCATAACTTATAATCTGAAACAACTCTTGTCAACATCTTCCCTTACAAAGGAAATCAGGGTTGCTCTACTCTCCTGCTACAAGGATCTGAGTGATGAGCACAAGACATTCCCAGCCAATATTCTCAAGTTTATGCGAACAGAGAAGTGGCTGCATACTACACAAGGTTTCAGGCCTCCAAACAAATGTGTGCTCTTTGATTCTTCGTGGGAACCAATAATGGCAGTTGCAAGCCTACCATTCATTGATGACAGTGACTCAAGCAGTGGAACAGGGAAGGAAATATATAGCTATAAGAAGGAGCTTAAGGCTTTGGGTGTTACTGTAGATTATGACCAGAGAGCAGACTTTGTCTTGTCATGCCTATCTACTGTGGAAGGACCTCAGATGCCTAATAACACCAATGTTGTTAGCCCTTATATTGGACTGCATATCATTAGTGACTCTGGGAACACTAGTGAGAGCACCGTTGAGAATGCAGTAGCTCTGAACGCTGCTGAAAGCCCACCTTTACTTGCGAGCACAACTCTTTTATCTCTATTAAAATTGATGCAAAGAAGTGCCAATCCGAAAAGTTTTGCGCCACAAATTAGAAAGATGCAGATGAAGTCATTTCTTGGATACAGGTATGCAGATCAATGTATCTTGTATGACTCGGCATGGTCTTCATACCTCCGCAGAGAAGATGGTCCTTTCATCGATGAAGCATTCTATGGCCCTGAGATATTATCATACAGGACAGAGTTCAGACTGATTGGAGTAGTTGTTGATGTTGGCTATGGATGCTCTCTGTTGGCGCAGGATTTGACACATTTCTCTAGAGTGGATACCATAACAAGGATATACAAATACTTGTCAGTTTTTAAATGGGAACCAAGAAATAAACGTGATAACTGGATATGGATACCCAACATAAGAAACAGGGGCCAATGGGTGCGCCCTGCAGATTGTACTCTTCATGACAGGAACGGGCTGTTTAGCACTCATTTCTCAGTCTTGGACAAGTACTATGAAAAGGATTTGCTTGGGTTCTTCTCCAATGTTCTTGGTGTCAGGCACTGCCCCAGAGTACTAGATCACTGCATTCTATGGCGCTCGTGGGAGTGCACATCTTTCGAGCTGACGCCTGCTAGCTGTTCATTTTTCTGGGAGTTCATTGGAAACCGTTGGAATGCGACTACAGCAAAGCTCCTTTCAGGGTCTGTCACAAGGGTTCCTGTTCTTTCTGGTGGCAAGATCATCCTGCGGGAGGTGGAAGATGTCTTTGTTCCAGATGATCTCCTCCTGAAACATTTATTTGACCAGTTCTGTTCAGATCCAATTTTTGTTTGGTATCCAACAGGGCTGTCATTCACCTCTCGAGCTCAGATGGACACTATCTACCAGAGACTTGGTGTTCGAGCAATCTCCAAGGCTGTCACAAAAGATGAAACTCATGTTTTGAACATGAATCAGTGCCAAGTAGTAGAGGCAAAAGATGCTATGGTAACACCAGGCTTGCTCAGAATAATCCTTGCTTTCCTTGCCAACCCTGCTCTCGAGATTGGCAGTGACAAGAGGCATCAAATGGCTTCTTACCTACTCAGTGTGACGGCTCTTGAGATGACTGAACCTATCAGTGTGAGCTACCAAATAAAGCTATCATTGGGAAGAACTGTGACAGTTAAAGGACCGAGGATGTTCATGTGGGAAAGAGAGAACCGCAAGCTGTACATGCAGAAGTCTGAGGGGCCTCATGGAAGGACGACTAGGATGGAATTCGCGACATGCTTTGGCGAGGAAATCTCTCAAGGATTGTTATATGAGAGAGTTGATCTGATTCCATCTCTCACCGAGCT
Source organism: Panicum hallii (assembly GCF_002211085.1). NCBI lineage: Eukaryota > Viridiplantae > Streptophyta > Magnoliopsida > Poales > Poaceae > Panicum > Panicum hallii. The sequence goes on along the minus strand of NC_038049.1, from coordinate 36,228,118 downwards.
GCTCAAGGTTGGACTCTTGGTTGGTTTTGAGGAGGATGAGGTTGAGTACCTACTCAAGACCAAGAATCTGCAGCTTTATTCTGAGGATGAAGATTTCCTCCTGGGTGCATTCCCTCCTGAGAACTACGAGGTTAGTCTGTGCTGATCATATTAAATCAGAACTATTTCTTTTGTCTGGATTGTCATTGTAAAATTGTTTCTTACCTGTGTGAACATTCTCTGATGCGTAGGATGATAACGATTTCTGAACTGAACTTTCTCTGTGGTGCTGACCTTCCTGGAAGTGGAAGCTTTAATTCTTGGTAAGATCCCTTTGGACTATAAACTGTGTACGGTATATTGGTCTTTTGTTATTGCTTTATCAGTGGTACTGTTAAATAAATAAGCCTTTATTTGATAAATAATATGGATTGAAGCTATATATGTAAGAAACTAGTTCCCACCAGAATTAGTATATGTATCCAATACATGAATCAACACATTCTTTTCTACAAAGTATTGGTTCACTTATCAAAAAAGAAAAAAAAAAGAGTATTGCTTGTTTTGAATATGTTCTGGCGAATTTCCATGCTATGGTGGTTGTATACAAGATCCTCAGTTCCTCACGTTACAATATTCATACATTCCACATGGGCTGATAGATTGCCATGCTTGAAGGATTCTAACTTTTACTTCTGGATATTCTGCCCCTTTTTGTAGGTAGGTTCCAGTTCCAGTCGTTTGCTTGTTGCAGCTTTAACAAACTCTACCAAATATCAGCAATGTTACGGTGTGACTCCTATATATTATCTCATTGGCTAGTTTGGTGGCTAATATTTTGTGGTGTGAGATAACTTGATAGCTGTTATTTTCCATGACCTCTTGTCAAGTATTTTGTCAGTATTATGTGTTCTGATTTGCCACTGTACACTTTTTTTTTTGTACTTGGTAAGTGAGGTTAAATTCTGGAAGTAGATAGCAGTTATTTTCCTTGATCTCTTCTGAATCTATTGTCTGAACTTACATGGCTTTACGTAGAGACACTGTGGTTCCAAAATCTGGTAGATGTTGGAAACAGAAAACCAAGAGAAGGTATTTTTGGTGCTGCGGGAGCTACAGCTTTTCTCATTATTTGGCAACTATATATAGCCTAAACACAAACTAGACTCCTGTAGGAGCAAGGCCTTGTTGGCCAGACTGAAACTCAACTAGGACTCTTATCTCTAGGAGAAACCGACTCAATTAAACTAGCTAACAGACCTGAACCGCTATTGTTGCCATATCTGACTCCTAGCTAAACTAGGATACAATGCGCACAGGGATTATGTCAACAATCTCCCCCTAATCCTTGTGCACTTGATTGACTTGGACCATTCAAATCCTTGCTCTCAGCTCTTGGAATCTGACTCGCCCCAATGCTTTTGTTAAAATGTCAGCGAGCTGGTCCTTTGCCCCAATGAAACTGGTGCTGATGCTTCCATCTTCAGACGCCTCACGCACATAGTGACAGTTGATCCTGATGTGCTTGCTCTTGTCATGAAAGACTGGATTCTTGATCAGCGCCAGCGCGGACATGTTGTCAAGCTTCAACCCAACTGTCTCAGCGGGATCTCCAGTGAAATCTCTAAGCAGCCAGGCTAGCCAAACAACTTGAGTTGCCGCTGATGTGGCGGCGACGTACTCTGCCTCGTAGGAGGACAGAGCGACCACGCGCTGCTTCAAGGAATACCAGTACACCGGCCCTCCTTACAGGAAGAAGATGCCTCCCGACGTGCTCTTGCCGGTGTCGATGTCGCCGACATGGTCGGAGTCGCTGAAGCCATGCAGCCGCGGCGTCGTCGTAATGTGCACGTAGAAGCAGCCGTAGTGCACAGTCCCGGCGATGTAGTGGAGAATGCGCTTGACGGCGACCATGTGCTCCTTCGTAGGATGCTGCAGGAATCTGCTCACATACCCGACCGTGAATGCGATGTCCGGCCGAGTATGACAGAGGTAGCGGAGGCAACCGACGATCCGCTGGTACAGAGTGGCATCGACCTCCGCCGCCTCGCTCATCCGGCTCAATTTGAGCCTTTCTTCCATTGGAGTGTGCGCAGGATTACAATGTGCCATCCCTGCCACCTCCGAGACCTTGGCGTGGCTCCCCTGGCTCGACGTGATGCCGTCGGCGTTCTGCTGCACCTCGATGCCGAGGTAGAAGGAGAGGAGCCCGAGATCGCTCATCTTGAATTGGGCCTTCATCTCTGCCTTGAAGCGACGCACCTCCTTGTCCAACGTGCCTGTGATGACCAAGTCATCCACATAGACGCCGAGGAGCGTCCGAGCATCGTCGCCATGCCGGCCTCGTGTGGACTCTGCTTGAAGCCGAGTGACTTGAGCGTGCTGTCGAGCGTTCCAAGCGCGTGGAGCCTGACGGAGCCCGTAGAGCGCCTTATGCAGCCAGAGCACCTTGTTCTCCTCCCCGACGACGGCGAATCTGGGCGACTGCGACACGTACACCTCCTCGCGGAGCACCCTATTCAAAAACGCGGACTTCACGTCCATGTGGTGCACGGCCAGCCATGGTGGCCGACCAACGCGAGAAGCAGCCGCACCGATTCCAGCCGTGCAACAGGGGCAAAGGCGTCGTCGTAGTCGATTCCCGGCTGCTAGATGTAACCCTCGGCGATGAGGCAGGCTTTGTGCTTGATGATGTCGCCGGCCTCTTCCGCTTCAGCTTGTACACCCACTTCAAGTCAATCGAGCGGTGTCTGCGCGTAAGATCGACCAGCTCCCAGGTGCCGTTCTCCTCCACGGACTGCATCTTCCCCTTCATCACAGCGCGCCACGCTGCATCCTTGTCCGCCTCCAGGAACATCAATGGCTCGCCAGTGCAGGCGAGGTGGAGCTCGTCGTCGAGGACATGAGCCGCCAAGCCTGGTGCAGGAGCCGTGTCGCCTAGCACATTATCGATCGCGCGGTAGCGCACGCGCGTCTCCCCGTGACAGGCATCCAAGCGTTCCTCGTCATCAGCCAACGGCATGACAAAGACGGGCGATGTTGGTGCAGCCATGACACCTGGAGGTGGTGGAGTAGCTGGCGCGGCCAGCGTCGGTGCTGGAGAAGACGTGGGCGCAGGCGTCGGTACTGGAGAAGGCGAGGGTGAGCGCGTAACAGCAGGTGGCGGTGATGGCGTGGGTGCTCTCCCGTTCCCGGTAGGTGCGAGCACAAACTCCCGACGCTGGACACGCTCGACGCGGAAGTCGTACGGCACCGCCATGGTCTCCACCTCCTAATGCTAGCTGGACCAATCCCAGCCAACAGCTTTGTCAAAGATGATGTCACGGGACACGGTCACCTTGCCCGTTTCTAGATCAAGGAGCCTGTACGCCTTGGTGCCACTGGCGTAGCCAATGAACACCAGCGGGCGGCTCCGGTCTTCAAGCTTGGAAACGCCGGGCTTCACTATCTTCGCGTACGCCAGGCAGCCAAACGTGTGGAGGAAGGAGACGTAGGGCTTCTTGCCGGTCCAAGCTTCATATGGGGTTTTCCCGTTGAGGCTCTTGGTTGGTGCACGATTGAGGAGGAAGACAGCCGTAGAGACCGCCTCACCCCAATAGCGCGCCGGCATCTTCCTCTGTTTGAACAGAGCTCGAGCCATAGCGAGCACTGTCTGGTTCCTTCTCTCCACAACGCCGTTCTGTTGCAGCGTGTTGAGCGCGTTAAAGTGGCGCTCGACGCCTTCCTCCTTGCAATAGTGCGTGAACTCCATGGATATGAACTCGCCGCCGTTGTCCGTGCGCAGAACGCGAAGGCGGCAACCACTCTGGTTCTCAGCGGTGGCCCGCACCTTCTTGATTGCAGCCTCCGCATCACTCTTGCTGGATTGGAGCGCGAGCCTCATGAAGCGCGAGAAGTCATCGACGAGGAGCAGCATGTATGAAACGAACCGGATTCCCGAATCGAGGAATCCGACTCCCTGTATCGTCGTGATAGTCCCTGGATCAAGCGCTATCACATACAGAACTCATTCCAGGCATAATATCACAGTCATACTCATTAAGAGGTCAATCACGGGTTTAATTATTACATAAATCCAGAGGATCTATAGTACGGAATTTATTACAAGCCTCTCGGCTAAATCGAACAAGCAGAAGGCGCATAGCGGTAGCTAGGTCTTCGGCCGTCCTCCATCTTCGGGAACCACCTCCACAGGCGACTTGAGCGTAGCTCGGGCCTCAGTCGTACCATCCGTCGTCGTTGGGGTCGAATTCCGGATCGGATCCTGCATCGTACCAGGCTATCCCCAAGGAATGGGATAAGTTCACGTCACCATCTGTATGCAAGCTTTATGTGGTCTATACTATGGATATAACAGAGTTCAAGCGGTAAAGCTGGGGTTTTCCTATGCATGCAATATATATATATATTAGAATACACATATCCTTACATTGCCGTCTCGGGCTCTTCCGGCATTCCGGACTCCCGGTCACACACACCTTCCAAAGCCACCAAGTCGATGCGAGGACTCCCTCTCCTCGCATCTCAACTGCCCCCTGGCAGGTCATTATTCTAGAGGGAGGTAGAAAATCATGAGTAACACTAACTAATAAGAGCAACAGAGGAGTAGGGATGTCCATAACCGAGGACGCGGCTATACGTATAGTTTTCACCCTGCAGGGGTTGTACACCTGGACCCACTCGAATCGACACTAGCCGGAGATCAGCCGACTAGTATACGAAACACCGGTCTACAAAAACGGAAATAGGAGCCACGGCACCATCCGGCTTTCCCGGGTCTTGGGCGCATCCTCCCGCGAGAGGTCGCCCCGGGACTGTGAAGCCTCCCATGCGTCTCGGGGAACGTGAGGTCAGCACCTCCTTCCCCTGCACCGATACTCGATCCTCCTACCGGCTTGGTACCGCACTTGCTAATTCCGGACCGGGCCCACCCTCATAATGGGTAAGTGGTGTGCACGCTTACAAAGTCCCACAAGTCATGGTTACTCTCACCCGGTCCTTATCTGCCGGAGCGGGCATCTTCGTCAAAAGCGTATCCACCACGGTGGTCCGCAACCGCACCCTTAACGGGTGCCCCAAACACCTCAATCGCGTAACAAAACTGTACCCGCCACAGGTACTCCGTAGGGTGTGCCAAGATACACACCCCAAGCCCTCGATCCACGATCGAGTTAGGTTGCCCACTCCCGGCTAAACCCTATTCACCAACTCCTGAAGAGAATCACTTCACACACGCCAAGACTATCCATCCATATCCCACACATACACATTCAAGGATTTACAAGGCGTATCATATAATAAACGAGTAAGATAGGTTGGCAAGGAGTAGGGTACATAAAGGAGGCCATGCAGGTTTATCTCGATATATATATACATATATATATACACATACAGCGGTAGCATATCTATAAGCAAATGCCTAATAGGAATTCAAATCGTAGATGGGCGTGAACCTGGCGTCTCCTCGAAGTCCTCCTGAGCCTCCGGGTAGTCCTGGTCGTCGGTCAGCTCCTCGCGGATGGGTCCTATTCGTAAATACGAGTAAGAGTAGGGACCAAAGTGCAAAAGTGCACAAAAGGTTGCAAATAAGACCCAAATCACCACAATACCTATTCTAACAGGTGGTTCATGATTTTAGAAGAATTATGAAACTGGTTTCATAATTTTCGGAGGTCCAGATAATTTATTATGAATTTTCTAAGGAAAAACCTATTTCTGAAATTAATAAAAGGATTTCAGAAAAGACAGCCATCAAACAGGGACACGTGGCAGCACCAGGGTGTGCCGCGTGGCATGCTGATGTCAGCATGACGTCATCAGGGGGGTCGGGGTGATGACGTCAGCAGTGGGCCCTGCTGACGTCAGCGTTGAATGGTCAACGTTGACCTGTCAACGGTCAACGGTCACCGTGGGGCTGTGGTCAACGGGCCCCACCGATCAGCCTCACCCCGAGGCTGACAGACGGGCCCCACGGGTCAGGTCAGAACAGGAAAAGGGAAAAGGGTTTCGGTCTGGGTTGGTTTTGGGCCAAAAGAGGTGATGGGCCGGCTCGAGGCCCATCGGCTCGGCTTAGGCTCACAGGGGCAGCTCGGCCTGCGGCTCAGCAGGCCGGCTCGGGCGAAAGGGCTATCCAGCCGTGTAGGCCGGCTCGGCTCGGGTCCTTCACGGGTCGGCTTCATCTTGGGCCGCGTCGATCCTTGGGCCGCGGCGGCAGGCGGCCTTCTCCTCCACGCTTCTTGGGCTGCCTCCGCTCCACCTCCTCTCGCTGACGTCTTGGTCCCACACGACAGCCTCGGTGGGATTTGGTGCGGCGTCGTCTGGATCCAGTGTGGCGGGCAAGGGTGTGTGCGTATGCGTGTGGGTGCCGGCGCGTGCGGGAAAAAGCCCCAAAGACTTGGCCGCGACGCGAACGCGACGTCGCGGCCACGTCGCGGGTGGACGCGCACGGCGAAACCGTGGCGTGGGCATGGCGAGGCTGGGCCGAGGCGACGGGCAGCGGCACAGCTCGGGTGCGCACGCACGCGCGCGGGTCCTGGCATCCTAGGGCCGCGGCGTGGTCGTGCCGTGCGCTGGGCACCGGTACCCCGGGCCCGCGGCACGACGCGGCGGCGGTAGGGCAACGGCGGTAGCGGGGGAGACGGCGGCGCGTCGGGGCCCCTGCACAAAAGTGGCACCAAGGCCCAGAGGGAGAGGCGGTCCTAGGGCTAGTCTACGGAGGGTTCCTCGGCGGCCCGTGGCTCACGCCGGCAGCAGGGGAAAAAGGAAAAGAGAGGTCGCGGCGGCGCTCACCGAGGGCTTGCCGGCGGGGTCCTTGGCGCAGTGACGGGTCAGCGCAGGCGAACCGGGGCTATGCAGGGCGAGCGGCGGCGTCGAGGTCGTCGTACGGGGCGCCGGCCTGGTGAAGCTCCGGGGCGTCGGCCTTCTCCTCCTTGCGCAGCTCCGGCTCCTCCTCCTCCTCTCCTCCTCTTCGTGTGGCGGCGGCGGAAGGGAGGCTGGGGCTTCTAGGGTTTGGGGCGAAGCGGCCTTGGGTTTATAGGGGCGCTAGGGTTCGGGAGCGGCCGCGGGGTAGGGTTAGGGCTCGCGGCGCGGGCGGTTACGCCGGATTGTCGCGGAGCGGGGCGGAGCGCGGGGCTGGCGGATGACGCACGCGAGCGGGGCCACGGCGGGGGAGAAAAGGGAGAAAAGGAGCGCGGCGAAGGGGAAAGCAGGGGCGCGGCGGTTGGGCTCCTTATCACGGAGCGGGCGAGCGGCGACGCGGTCGGAGCGGGGCCGGGCTGCTGCGGGGCGGAGCGCAGCGTGCGGAGCGGAGCAGAGCGGATCAAGGCGCTGCGGGGCGGAGCGGAGCTGCGGGTCGCGACGGGAGAGGGAGGAAGAGGAAGGGGAAAGCTGACAGCGGGGCCCGCTCGTCAGCCGTCCAGGGGGAAGGTGAAGGGCTGAGCGCGGGGGTGAGCGACGGACCGGCTGGGCTGCGGTTGCTCGTGGGCCGTGTGGGCCGTGCGTGGGTTGTGCTGCGCGGGGGAGGAAAAGGGAGCTGGGCCGGCTTGTGGGCTGCGCTCATGGGTTTCGGCCCACAGGGGTTTTAGGGGTATTAGAGTCTGAGTTTTAATTTGAATGGCCCATTCAAATTCAAACTCCACACAATTGGTGCACACAAAATTTGAAAGCCAAACAAGAAAATCCAACAATCAATTATAACAAGGAGATTGCAATTAAATCCAAAAGGACTTCAAATATTCACACTAGCATTTAATAGTCCTTAATTTCAATTACATTTACTAAGAGTTCGAGGAAGAGAGAAATTAACCTTATATTATGTTCTAACTAGGGCACAACACGAAAAGTTTTTGAAATTCACGATTTTTGCACTAAGATAACATTCCGGAAAATCCGGGATGTTACAGACTCCCCCCCTCACAAGAATCTCGTCCCCGAGATTAAAGGCAACTTAGGGCTCGGAAGGGTATGCAGCCCAGAAGTCAGTTAAAACTAAAGTCTAGAGATTTCGAAAGGTACATACCACTTGCATCGTTAGGTGCAGCCTTGTTCTCCCTCCCAGTCAGGTGGGTCAGTCGGCCACGGTCGGCGGTGCGCGGAGCTTGAGTGGGCCTGCCAGCGGAGCCAGGCGTGCGAGCTGGAGTCGAGGTCTTCCTCTCGGGGCACTCGTAGGACTTGTGATCCGGCTTGTTGCAGGTGAAGCAAACGAACGGGGTAGCTGGCGTCGAGGCTTTTGGCACTGGCTGCTGGCGGTTGGAGCTTCCTCCTCCCTGCGATTGTCCTCCGAAGGTTCTGTTGCCTGAGTACTGGCCGTTTCTGCCACTGAAGTCTCTGTTCTGGTGGCTGAAGTCAGAACGGAAGCTGTTCCTAGGTGGGAAGGATGGTGCATTCCATGACCTCCGGGAGCTCCTGTCGTGAGTTTGGTACTCGGTCTTCCTCTTCTTGTCGCGCTGGCGGTCCTCCCAGCCGATTCTCTCCCTCTCCACCGCTATGGCGCGGTTGACCAAACTGCGGAGAGATGGGTAGTCGCATCCTGTCACGATCTGACGGATGCCGTGGTGTAGTCCGCGGAGAAACCAGAACTGCTTCTTCTCCTCGGTGTTGGTGTCGTCTGCAGCGTACCTCATCATCTTGGTGAAATGGCGCTCGTACTCTTCCACCCTCATCGTACCCTGGGTCATGGTACGGAACTCCTGGGCCTTCTGGATCATCACTTGCCGCGGCACGTGCTGCTCATGGAATGCCCTGGCAAACTCCTCCCACGAGATGTGTGCTGGGTCATGGTGGGAATCGCAGTAGCTGTCCCACCAGGACTTGGCGGTACCCTCAAGCTGGTGGACTGTGAGTGCGACGCACTCCTCGTCGGTGCAGTTGGTGAGGTCCAACTTGGTCTCGATCACCCTCAGCCAGTCATCGGCTTCCAAGGGGTCCTCGGCATAGCTGAAAGTTGGGGCCTTCAGGCGGATGAACCTCTCGATCTTGCGCTGGAGGTCCTCTTCAGGCGGGCCATGACGGTTGGCCCCGTGGTTCCTCTGGTCAACTGATTCAGCCAGACGCTGAAGTAGCTGTGTCTGCCTGTCCATGATCTCCGCGAGTGTCGGCGGTGGTGGTGGTGGCTGCTGTGCTGGCTCAGCGTCGATCTCCTCATCGACCTCCTCCTCATCGGCTTCGTCTCCACGGCGTGCCTCCCCAAGGGTGTGGGGTGCGGCACCCGCGGCAGGTCCTCTGCCTCTTCCACGCCCTGCTGCCGGGGCACGTGCTGGGGCGGCACGTCCGCGCCCACGGCCAAACGGACGGCCTCGTCCGCGTGCCTTGGCTGCGGCTTCCTCCTGGGCGGCTTGCTCAAAGCGTGCGATCAAACGGTTGGACCTGCGGATCGACATTCCTCTGTGCGGCCGCGAGGGGCATTACGTTAGTTAGCAACGTCGCTCACCACAAGGAAAGGTAAAACCCAAATACATACAATACAAATTCACTCATTAGGAAAAAGCAAGTGAAATCATAAGAGGCATAACATTCCACATTCACTCATTCAACAGCACAGATCCTACACCCATGTTATCCCGTGGTTACGATTAACCTTGTAGATAACACACTACTCTCGCATCTAAGGTACATCACGAAGGTTACAAAAGAGGGGCGACCGATCCAGACATCTAGAACACAACTCCTAATACTATTGCCGGCATGCGACATCGGCAACCAGAATCGGCTTACTAGCTTACAACCTACTATACTCGTGGGTTCCCCCTCGTGTGCTCCAAGTCCTTAGAGGGGCCGGGCTTCCCTTTGAGTAGCTTGGTGTGCCTCGAGCTCGGCAATCCTTGCTTCTGCCTGGATAAGCTTGGTTTCAGCAGCAACCCTCAGGGCGGTCTCCTCCTGGAGTTTCAGCTCCAACGCGTCCTTGGCTTCACTCGTGCGATGCGCGGTAGCGTTTACTCTGGCGTAGGACAAGGTCCACCTCTGGACTTCATTCTCCAACATCTGTACACGCTGCGCACTCGATGCAATGCCCGCATGCATGAGGCGGCACTCCTTTTCTCTAGCCCTCAGCAAGCCATCAATGCTAAGCAAGTAGGCCCCGGTGGTGTGGAGCAGGTGATCTCCCTCACGTCCTTGGTGCGGAGCCATGGCCATTGCTAGGTGAGCGGCCATTCTGCCTTCGGCTGCCAAAATAGCTCGAGGGATCAGTCTGAAGTGGGTTTCCTTGAACACGGCGTCCCAGTACCTAGTAATGATCCTCTTGACCATCTTCCTGGCCGCTGACTGGATGGCTGTGGTGAGTAGAATGCCTGAGCTGAAGACCATCTCTCCTGGGAAATCAGGCACTGCTGGATCAGGCATGACAACTAGCTTGACCGTGCTGCAGCAGTAGTGCGGGGAAGACCTCGTCACCCGCGTGGAAAGCTTGACACTGCTCATGCTGAAACCGGTGATCCACAGGACGCGCTCCATCCAGACAACTAGGCCCTGGCGATGGCAGGCGTACGTCTCTGGCTCGTGGGTCACACCCATCATGGAAACTTCCATAGCGGCGTTCACTCTATGCAGCATACGCAAGAGCGGTGTTAGCGTAGGTGAGAGAATAAATCGAGAGTTGGGAGAACTGAGTCAAGGGGGTGACGAAACATAGGTCAAGGTAATATAATAAGTGAATAGAAGCGTATAGATTGCTCTAGGTCTATCGTCCATGTCTAAGGCTCGTGCTACGGTCAAGTATGGCTCTGATACCAACTGAAACGAACCGGATTCCCGAATCGAGGAATCTGACTCCCTGTATCATCGTGATAGTCCCTGGATCAAGCGCTATCACATACAGAACTCATTTCAGGCATAATATCACAGTCATACTCATTAAGAGGTCAATCACGGGTTTAATTATTACATAAATCCAGAGGATCTGTAGTACGGAATTTATTACAAGCCTCTCGGCTAAATCGAACAAGCAGAAGGCGCATAGCGGTAGCTAGGTCTTCTGCCGTCCTCCATCTTCGAGAACCACCTCCACAGGCGACTTGAGCATAGCTCGGGCCTCAGTCGTACCATCCGTCGTCGTTGGGGTCAAATTCCGGATCGGATCCTGCATCGTACCAGGCTATCCCCAAGGAATGGGATAGGTTCACGTCACCATCTGTATGCAAGCTTTATGTGGTCTATACTATGGATATAACAGAGTTCAAGCGGTAAAGCTGGGGTTTTCCTATGCATGCAATATATATATATATATTAGAATACACATCTCCTTACATTGCCGTCTCGGGCTCTTCCGGCATTCCGGACTCCCGGTCACACACACCTTCCAAAGCCACCAAGTCGATGCGAGGACTCCCTCTCCTCGCATCTCAACTGCCCCCTGGCAGGTCATTATTCTAGAGGGAGGTAGAAAATCATGAGTAACACTAACTAATAAGAGCAACAGAGGAGTAGGGATGTCCATAACCGAGGACGCGGCTATACGTATAGTTTTCACCCTGCAGGGGTTGTACACCTGGACCCACTCGAATCGACACTAGCCGGAGATCAGCCGACTAGTATACGAAACACCGGTCTACAGAAACGGAAATAGGAGCCACGGCACCATCCGGCTTTCCCGGGTCTTGGGCGCATCCTCCCGCGAGAGGTCGCCCCGGGACTGTGAAGCCTCCCATGCGTCTCGGGGAACGTGAGGTCAGCACCTCCTTCCCCTGCACCGATACTCGATCCTCCTACCGGCTTGGTACCGCACTTGCTAATTCCGGACCGGGCCCACCCTCATAATGGGTAAGTGGTGTGCACGCTTACAAAGTCCCACAAGTCATGGTTACTCTCACCCGGTCCTTATCTGCCGGAGCGGGCATCTTCGTCAAAAGCGTATCCACCACGGTGGTCCGCAACCGCACCCTTAACGGGTGCCCCAAACACCTCAATCGCGTAACAAAACTGTACCCGCCACAGGTACTCCGTAGGGTGTGCCAAGATACACACCCCAAGCCCTCGATCCACGATCGAGTTAGGTTGCCCACTCCCGGCTAAACCCTATTCACCAACTCCTGAAGAGAATCACTTCACACACGCCAAGACTATCCATCCATATCCCACACATACACATTCAAGGATTTACAAGGCGTATCATATAATAAACGAGTAAGATAGGTTGGCAAGGAGTAGGGTACATAAAGGAGGCCATGCAGGTTTATCTCGATATATATATACATATATATATACACATACAGCGGTAGCATATCTATAAGCAAATGCCTAATAGGAATTCAAATCGTAGATGGGCGTGAACCTGGCGTCTCCTCGAAGTCCTCCTGAGCCTCCGGGTAGTCCTGGTCGTCGGTCAGCTCCTCGCGGACGGGTCCTATTCGTAAATACGAGTAAGAGTAGGGACCAAAGTGCAAAAATGCACAAAAGGTTGCAAATAAGACCCAAATCACCACAATACCTATTCTAACAGGTGGTTCATGATTTTAGAAGAATTATGAAACTGGTTTCATAATTTTCGGAGGTCCAGATAATTTATTATGAATTTTCTAAGGAAAAACCTATTTCTGAAATTAATAAAAGGATTTCAGAAAAGACAGCCATCAAACAGGGACACGTGGCAGCACCAGGGTGTGCCGCGTGGCATGCTGACGTCAGCATGACGTCATCAGGGGGGTCCGGGGTGATGACGTCAGCAGTGGGCCCTGCTGACGTCAGCGTTGAATGGTCAACGTTGACCTGTCAACGGTCAACGGTCACCGTGGGGCTGTGGTCAACGGGCCCCACCGATCAGCCTCACCCCGAGGCTGACAGACGGGCCCCACGGGTCAGGTCAGAACAGGAAAAGGGAAAAGGGTTTCGGTCTGGGTTGGTTTTGGGCCAAAAGAGGTGATGGGCCGGCTCGAGGCCCATCGGCTCGGCTTAGGCTCACAGGGGCAGCTCGGCCTGCGGCTCAGCAGGCCGGCTCAGGCGAAAGGGCTATCCAGCCGTGTAGGCCGGCTCGGCTCGGGTCCTTCACGGGTCGGCTTCATCTTGGGCCGCGTCGATCCTTGGGCCGCGGCGGCAGGCGGCCTTCTCCTCCACGCTTCTTGGGCTGCCTCCGCTCCACCTCCTCTCGCTGACGTCTTGGTCCCACACGACAGCCTCGGTGGGATTTGGTGCGGCGTCGTCTGGATCCAGTGTCGCGGGCAAGGGTGTGTGCGTGTGCGTGTGGGTGCCGGCGCGTGCGGGAAAAAGCCCCAAAGACTTGGCCGCGACGCGAACGCGACGTCGCGGCCACGTCGCGGGTGGACGCGCACGGCGAGACCGTGGCGTGGGCATGGCGAGGCTGGGCCGAGGCGACGGGCAGCGGCACGGCTCGGGTGCGCACGCACGCGCGCGGGTCCTGGCATCCTAGGGCCGCGGCGTGGCCGTGCCGTGCGCGGGGCACCGGTACCCCGGGCCCGCGGCACGACGCGGCGGCGGTAGGGCAACGGCGGTAGCGGGGGAGACGGCGGCGCGTCGGGGCCCCTGCACAAAAGTGGCACCAAGGCCCAGAGGGAGAGGCGGTCCTAGGGCTGGTCTACGGAGGGTTCCTCGGCGGCCCGTGGCTCATGCCGGCAGCAGGGGAAAAAGGAAAAGAGAGGTCGCGGCGGCGCTCACCGAGGGCTTGCCGGCGGGGTCCTTGGCGCAGTGACGGGTCGGCGCAGGCGAACCGGGGCTGTGCAGGGCGAGCGGCGGTGTCGAGGTCGTCGTACGGGGCGCCGGCCTGGTGAAGCTCCGGGGCGTCGGCCTTCTCCTCCTTGCGCAGCTCCGGCTCCTCCTCCTCCTCTCCTCCTCTTCGTGTGGCGGCGGCGGAAGGGAGGCTGGGGCTTCTAGGGTTTGGGGCGAAGCGGCCTCGGGTTTGTAGGGGCGCTAGGGTTCGGGAGCGGCCGTGGGGTAGGGTTAGGGCTCGCGGCGCGGGCGGTTACGCCGGATTGTCGCGGAGCGGGGCGGAGCGCGGGGCTGGCGGATGACGCACGCGAGCGGGGCCACGGCGGGGGAGAAAAGGGAGAAAAGGAGCGCGGCGAAGGGGAAAGCAGGGGCGCGGCGGTTGGGCTCCTTGTCGCGGAGCGGGCGAGCGGCGACGCCGTCGGAGCGGGGCCGGGCTGCTGCAGGGCGGAGCGCGGCGTGCGGAGCGGAGCAGAGCGGATCAAGGCGCTGCGGGGCGGAGCGGAGCTGCGGGTCGCGACGGGAGAGGGAGGAAGGGGAAGGGGAAAGCTGACAGCGGGGCCCGCTCGTCAGCCGTCCAGGGGGAAGGTGAAGGGCTGAGCGCGGGGGTGAGCGACGGACCGGCTGGGCTGCGGTTGCTCGTGGGCCGTGTGGGCCGTGCGTGGGTTGTGCTGCGCGGGGTAGGAAAAGGGAGCTGGGCCGGCTTGTGGGCTGCGCTCATGGGTTTCGGCCTACAGGGGTTTTAGGGGTATTAGAGTCTGAGTTTTAATTTGAATGGCCCATTCAAATTCAAACTCCACACAATTGGTGCACACAAAATTTGAAAGCCAAACAAGAAAATCCAACAATCAATTATAACAAGGAGATTGCAATTAAATCCAAAAGGACTTCAAATATTCACACTAGCATTTAATAGTCCTTAATTTCAATTACATTTACTAAGAGTTCGAGGAAGAGAGAAATTAACCTTATATTATGTTCTAACTAGGGCACAACACGAAAAGTTTTTGAAATTCACGATTTTTGCACTAAGATAACATTCCGGAAAATCCGGGATGTTACAATGTAGAGGCACCCTCCTAGAGTTTCTGGTGACACGAGACCGCAGAGATCTCCATGGACAAGCTTGAGAGGTGCGGCGGCGTGGTATTTGGTTTGGGTTGGGAAAAGGAAGCATGACGATGCTTGGTGGTGATGCACGTTCGCACAGCTGCTCGATGTGGTCCAGCTTGGGGAGGTGACGCACCTTGCCGTCGCGGGCGAGGCGTCGCAGGGCGTTGAAGTTGAGGTGGCCGTAGTGATCATCATAGAGCCAAGCATCCTTTGCTCCAGCTCTAGAGATCAAGCACACGGGCTTGGCGACGTTGAGGTGCAGGATGTACAGGCCTGAGCGCCCGCGCTTGACCTTCACCATGAGGCGTCGTTGCCGGTCCCAGATCCTCATGAAGCCGTCTTCAATCTCCACCTTGGAACCACCTTCGTCGAGCTGGCCGACGGAGATGATCGAATTCTTCATCCGCGGGAAGTACATGCCGGTGAGCACCTTATGCTCCCCGTTCCACCCAGAGAAGACGATACTGTCGCGGCCTTGGATCTCGACCACGGAGCCATCGCTGAACTTGACGTTGCCGACGACAGAGCGGTCCAGGTCGGAGAAGACGTCGAGGCGGCCGCTCATGTGGTTCGACGCGCCAGTGTCGAGGTACCTGCCCTCCAGGCGCTCGGTGTCATCCGTAGAGCCGAGGAGCGCCTGAGTGCGTGACTCATCGAGGTGGAGCGGTTCCGAGTCTTGTTGTAAGGACCTGCGGATTGCTTCCCACGCCTCTGACGCCGACTCCTGGGTGGAGATTGGGCCCTGCATGTCAAGCGGGAGACCGAGGAGAATAGCCTCCAGCGTAATTCGATCCTCCTGTCTATCGTCGCTTCCAAACTCGACAGCTTCCCAGAGTCCACGAGCTTCGGGCTTCACCTTCATGACCAAACTCCAATCGGCGTAGTTCGTCTTCGTCAAGATTGGGAACGTCCCGGCACCGCCGACTTCCTTCACGACCCGTTGCATGATGGTGCGGCGGGTCGTCGGCTTGGGGAGGGAGACTGCGAGCGCCTCGACCTGCTGTTATGCGGGGAGGACACCAGCATCTTCTTCTTTTCCTCGTTGCCGTCGTCGTTAGCTGGTTTCTGAGAAGGGGCCGGGGAGGAGTTCCCACTATCTTGGAGATCAAAAACCAAGCTCTGGTACCGGATGTTGGAAACAGAAAACCGAGAGAAGGTATTTTTGGTGCTGCGGGAGCTACAACTTTTCTCATTAATTGGCAACTATATATAGCCTAAACACAAACTAGACTCCCGTAGGAGCAAGGCCTTGTTGGCCAGACTGAAACTCAACTAGGACTCTATTTCTAGGAGAAACCGACTCAATTAAACTAGCTAACAGACCTGAACCGCTATTGTTGCCATATATATCTGACTCCTAAGTATGCGCACAGGGATTATGTCAACAGTAGACTCTGCCGTTTGTTTTGTGTGTACTCTGCAGCAGCCTCATCTGTTCCCCTGCAAACGTTTACGGCTGTCGCTTTGTTTTCCCCAGAAATGACTGACAGCATTATTGAGACATGCAAAAACGTTTAAAGCAGTAGTGAAAAATGTGTATGCATATGTTTTCTTCAGCCCATTGGTATTGAAAGTTTAGAATTTAAGTTGCCAACTTAGAAGGATTCAATTCCAAAATTTCAGCTAAAATAAATTGAAAAAATAAACCAACAGCTCCACTGCCGGCACAAACTCGTTTCCATGGGTTCTTGCTCTGCTGTCTCCACCATGGAAAAAAAAAAGACAAGGCAGTAGATTCTCTCGCTGACAGGTCGCTCCACGGCTGACGGACCCAGTGTCAGTGGCATCAGTTAGCTACCTCTGCGGCCCGCCCTTTTTGCCTTCCTTGCTGCTCTGTGCAGAGTCTGCACAGAGCTTTGTTGCCGCGGCACCATCTCCTTCGGATGGCGATCCAATCAAATTTAGGACAAAACTGGCCACTCCACTATGGTCCCTCATTTTCATTAATGTAAGATGTACTATCATTTGAAAGGCTTTAGAAATGAAATTAATAATTTCTCTAACAATACAATTAATTTTGCAAGTTAATATATATGGAAGATATGTGAAATATGAATCTATTGGTTCAACTTTTATCCACAAAACATGCGTGTAACTTAAATATTTGATGTCAAAACCAACATAATTTCAAATCTCATAAACTGCTGTTGTAATCATAATGACATATTGAAAAGTTCGCAGGAAGAGGTGACGTGATGCCGGGATTCTAAAGCGGCCGGTGTTGCGGTATTGAGGAGGAGCTCCCATAGTCATGCCCCAGGGATGTATTCTTCGTCTGAAGCTCATCAACAAAGATTGTGTATCTAATGTCATCTATGATCTTGCAAGTTCATCTTGGTAGATCTAATCGTCACTTGTGCTGGTGGAGATTAGCAGGTGGCTCATCACCACGAGGGCTAATTTTCTAACACCATGCTCTCTACTTTTATTTTACAAAGCTCTTTAGGTGTTACAAACACACCTAGTGAGCATTGTTTTGCATCAACCCTAAGGTGAGGTGTTACAAATATGGTGAGTTTAGAACTTAAGATTCAGTGTTCTGCTACACCATCTCAAAAACGAAGGCCACAACAAAATTAATGCCTCAGATGTGTACTCTGTCCATTTCTGGTTGACACCGGTGCACCTGTGATGCCCTGCCCCATATACATTGGCATATAACTCCTACCCTAGTAGATCAAGACAACTAGAGAGGGGCAACATATGTACATATGAGTGGTAAGATTTTTTTATTACAAGAGATGGCAAGACGACATGGAAAGCATCGTCATTTGAGTATAAGAGGCAACAGGAGCGCAGATGTGCCTATTTCTGATTAATTCCTTTCGCAAAATATAATGTATAGTAGGGAGCTGTAAGCAATAAGTGTTGGCCAGTCAAAATTTTCCTTTCCTTTTCACTTGAGTTTGTTGCATTATCAGTTATACTAACAAAAAAAACTCTGTTTTGCTAAAAGTGGTTTGAGAGGTTTCTTGGCAGTTAATTTTCTTCAACTCATTGCCGGCAAACCTGATTCCTTAAATTGGGAGACCTGACAGCACTTGTGGTCTGCGCTCGCTCTCAATTCATATAGACCTGTGTGTCTGTGTCCTGTGGTCTCAATTCATATAGATGAGGCAAAAAGAAATTAAACAGAAAACATTAAAGAAGATATATATAATTCTGTTTAATGATTTTGGCAAGATTAATTACGTTCTGGATGTTGGTATAAGACCATTTGGTTTCTCACGGCAGGTAGCTATGTAATAATGTACACAAGGTACTGTATAGTATGCATGAAAGAATTCACTTGTAACCAAAACGAGTTAGGGTTTTTCCCCCTCCCCCGTGTCGCCTCCCTGGGACTTGGGGGGCGACCGTCCGCACTTGCCGCCACCCAACGAAACCCTAGCTCCAGTGGCTGCCGCCGCCGCCGGACGATGGGCGGTGGTGGCAGCCCGCTGCAGGCCGAAGTTGGTCTCACGCGCTCCTTTCCCTCCTACTCCTGCTTCTCCCCTCTTCCTCCGGTTCAAGATCGCCATGCCGTGCTCGTCGCTAGTGTGGGTCGTCTCCAACTGCCTCACATCGGATCCGACCTCCCCTGGTCCAGATCTACGTGCTCCTATGCGGGGGTGTCACTCCCCCACAGTCAGTGACCGCAGCTGTGACATTCAGGTATTTAGAATTATAAACCCTAGATTTTAGTGTAAAGTGTGCATGTTTGATCTTGTGTATGTGTGTTCAAATTTAAGTGCAAAGGGAAAAAGGGTATTTATGTAATTTTGAAAAATTTGGGCCCTTTAGTGTTAATTGGGTAAGAATGGGAGGTAGAATCAACAACATAGGAAGGTTGTGACACCTTAGGTATCAAGTTTGTATCACACTAGGAAAGAAATTTGCAATAAATATGTTGAAATATAGGAAATTTGGGTGTTTTTGTGAAAATAGGGACTTATGTGTAATTGTTGCAAAAGTATAAGTCCTTTTATGCAAAATAGTTGAAATACAAAAGTAACTTTCAAAGTTACTAAGGGCTAAAGTGTAATAATGTAAGTAATCATGACATTGCAGGAAAACTTGCAATTAGATCCAAAATTATAAGAAATTTACCTTCATAAGGACAAAACCTTATTAAAGTTTGAATTTAGTTCAAAGTTCAAAATTTAGGCTATGAACTTTGGATTTTTGAACTTGAACCCTAAAGCAATGTTGTAGGGTTTGAAAAACACTACAACTTCTATTTTGGTCATTTCCTCATTAGGATTTTGGATCAATGGAAAATTTTATTTTACAGAAGGATCCCTGAGATTTTTGAAAATCTCAAAAAGACTCCTCGGACCCCCCCCCCTCTTCTTCTTCCTCTCGCACCTCTTTGCTCCCCGCTCTGCTTCCTCTGCCGCCGGCGCAGAGCATCTCCTCGCCGCCGCTGTGTTGCTCGCTGTCGCTCCACCTCCTGCTTCCACCCTCCCCACGCGTCACTTGGACGCCGGCCGCCGCCCTAGCTCGCCCCTGCTGACCCTCCCCAGCGTGCACCACGCCGATCCCAACGCCGCCCGGCCGACACCTCGCCGCCGCCGTGGCACGGGCTGAGCACCCCCCTCCGGGCCTCTAATCTCCCGCTCTTGAGCTTCTCCAGCTCCTGCCCGACTCAATTGTGCTCTTTTCTTCCTCTGCACAGCGCCCAGTACCCCCGATCACCCTCGCCGCCCGTTCTCTTAGTCCGGTGAGCTACTGGCCGTCGTGGGTAGCCGCCGTCGATCGCCCATTGCCCCCACCGACCCCCTAGCAAGCTTCCCCAACCTCTGCTCGTACTCACCAGCCCCTAACCGCCATCGGATTTCGGCCGGAGCGCCACTACCGGTGATCTCTACCCGCCGCCGCCCCCTGCTCACCGTAGAGCACCCCTTCCCGACCCTCCTCGACTCCAATTGACCCCACCTCTGGCTTCCCCACACCGCCCTGAAGCTTCCCGACCCCTTCCCCTTGCCCAGAACTTGCCGGAGCACCGCCTCCGCCGTTCTCCTCCGCCACCGACCCGCCTGCTCTCGTCGCGCCGCCGCTACAGGCCACCCCGACCCCAATCCCGGGCGTCTGCAGGTGCGTAAGAACTTGGTGATGCTTCCACGCCCCTCCACCCTCGCCGCCGGCGATCACCGTCGCCGGATTTGGCCGGTCAAACCCGCGCACCCCTCTGACCATGGCCAAGGACCTCGGGTTGAAAGAAACAAAAGCCCAAGGGGCTGTCTGTCAAGCCCGTGACTCAAGTGAATAGTGTCATCAGGGACTCCTTTGTTATTTTTGGTTGCAAACTTTGAAATTCCATAGCAAGTCAGGCAAAAATCAGAAAAATACAAACTAAAATTTGTTGGATTCCTTGTTCTAAGATCTACAACTTTCCTTACAGGTTTATTTTCAATTTCTAAGTAGTTTTTGCTCTAATTTAAATGTTAGTTTAAGTAGTTGTAGACTATGAGAATGCTTAGTAAATAGTTGAAAAATGGTAAAAATGTAAAACCAATTGAGTTAGTTTTGCTTTGACATGTAGTACTTAGGAAAAATAATTAACTTACTGTTTGTATAATATTTTTATAATGTATGAGTTTAATCATGGATAATGCTTGTTTAATCTTGTGTATTTAATATCTGCAGTTCTAGATGTTTAAAAATTATGAAAATATTTTGAGGTGTTGAACTTGAGTAGTGTAACTTGTGCACATAAATCTAGAACAAAATCTTGCGTGTATGTACCGTTATAAATAATACTTAATATGTTAGTGCCATTTTTATTTATCCTTATGGCCTAATCTCTGTAAAAAAAATCTTGATAAATTTACAGTGGCTTAGACATAGCTTAATCTATAATTAATAAAAGTTTCAACCCCAGTGCTATGGTAGTTTATTTTTATAAAAATAAAATATGTTGTCTAATGTAGCTAACTAGGTTAGTTTATACTCGATAAATGACTGCCCAGTAAAAGAGTAAATGATATGTTTGATGAGTGAACTGTATTTTCATTGGATTGCAACTTTATCGTGAAATAAAATAAAAATGTATGCATCCATTAAACTACATCTTTGCATATCATATAGACTCAACTACTCTCGCCGACGGAGACTACGAACTGATCCCGGAACAAGAAGTGGAAATTTCTGAAGACCCCGGGAACATCGTCGGAAATCTAACTGAAGCTCCAAACCAAAGTTCGGAAAACTTTGACACTCCTGCCTCCAGCCCCGCCAACGAAGGCAAGCCCCGAACATAAACCCGCTATTTTATTTACACTGAAATCTACATTTATATTATACTTGTGCATTAAGTTCTTAGGAGTTGTTTGGAAACCCTAGATGCATATTCCTAGGAACCGATGTACTGAATACTAGAACTTGAGTCCGAATAGCTGCTATGCTAATAGGACCGGTAGAAGTCGAGTGATTGCCTGTCACTTGCGAGCTTAATAGGAATTGTAGTGTTTGCATTCCTGTAATCACTATAAGGATGACGGACGGGATTTATGTGAAGTATCATGGTTGAGATGATACCCCGTCTGTATTGATGAATTTGGCTAAGGTCGCAGCGTGTGGTAGTGGTGGTTAAGCGTTTGAAAGTACTAGCCACATGCCGTGAAATATGGGAAGCGGTAAGCCTAGTAACCAATCGGCCCGGCAAGTGGACATACCTCCCACAACTCGTATTTGGTTTTTCCGGTTACTCGCTTTGACGTGTGGGAATATGTGTTGCAGGGCAACTAGGAGTACGGTTATGTAGTCGCGCTACAGACGTACGTCCTGCACATTGGATGTGCGTATGGCCCTGCAGTCGTTTGTGGTGGATCTGATCCACGAGTTGGAATGAAAGGCAAACGGTTGCTTCGGAATGATCGTTGGACGTTGCAAGCGTGTGAGTTAGGTTTACCCTTGCAAGGTTATAAAATTCGATTTAAAATCGTCCGTCTCTCGCGGAGATTGAGACTGCTTGATCCCTTTGCCACATAGAGTAACAAGAGCAACTTTATGATTATCAAAGATGATGTTTGGCTAAAGATTCTACCTTGCTTGAATAGTTATAGGTGCTTACCTAGAATGGATACTCACGTAGAACTTGAAAGCTAAATTTGAAATTAAGGATCTACTTTTTGTTGCTTTTCAGCTGAAAACTCTACCCAGAACCATTAAAACCTTCATGAGTCTAGTTACGTGGCTAAGTATACCATGAAACGGGTAAGCCTTGCTGAGTATTAGAATACTCAGTCTTGCTATGTAACTTTTGTTCCAGGTAAACCCCCTGAGGACTCTACTCTGCCTGTGCCATGGCCTTACACTCTGCACGATGGTTGGTCCGTGGAGTGGGACCCATCCCCGGCTAACACTGATCCTACCGGGTGATATCATGCCAGGGCTTAGCATGATATCCGTACTGGTGACGTGTACAGTGGTTGTGTTTAAATTCCGCTGCCGTAAATTTAAAACCCTGAACCGGTTTGTAATAAATCCTATCAGTTTGGAACGGATATAACTTTTGACAACTTGTGTAATATAAATGTGAAAGGATCGATGGACCAAGAGGGGGGGGTGAATTGGGCCTTTTTCAATTTCTAAAACAAGATAAAACAACCTTAACCTATGCAAAAACTAGAAAGGCTCCAATTCACCAACCGGATAACTAAACAACCTACACAAGCTAGTTAAGATGAAAAGAGATAAAGCCTAGCAAGGTAGAGCTAACTAGTGATCCCTAAATCAAGCACATGAATGAATTGCATGAAAGATAATGCTTGAAAAAGTAAAGTGGACAAGGGACAACCGGATTTTTCCCGTGGTATCGATGTGTTGGCACACACCCCTAATCCATGTTGTGACACTCACAAAGAGTATTGTCACCTCCCAAGTCACCAAGACGAGGGCGCTCACTAAGAGTCTCCGTTCACCATCCCGGTGTGGTGGAGATCAAGCCACGTACAAGTCTCTTCTCCGGGCTTCCACAATCCTTGGCAAGCACGCGAGAATCACCTCGATCACCAAGATCGCCTAGGTGATGCCAATCACCAAGAGTAACAAGCTAAGGCCTTCACTTGAGCAAGAACCAATCACAAAGAATGAATGCACACAAGCTTCTCTCTACTCAAGTCCTTAATCTTGCTTCTTGAATGATTGAATGAACAAGTGTATGAAATGTTGAAGCTCAAAGTGGCTCTTGGCTAAAGTATGTGTGTTTGGATGTTGCCTGGTGCCAAGAGTGGTAGAATGACCCATTGGAGGGGTATATATGGGCAGCTCACACGAATAGAGCCGTTGAAGAAAAAGCTGCCAGAAAACTGCGTAGCGCCGGTTAATCCGACGTCCCTCCAATAGCCATCGTCGGTTTAACCGGTGAATGTAAACTGCCACTTCTGAAAACTAGCCGTTACAGCTTGGGTAGATTAACCGTCGTTGCATCGGTTTAACCGGTGAGTGTAATCATCCATTGATCAACAGAAATACCAAGTCACTGGACAACTGCACCGACGTCCAATTTCAAATAGCGTCGGTTTAACCGGTGAGTGTAGTTGTCCACTGATCAACTGAAAACCGAGTCTCTGGACAACTGTACCGACGTCAAAATTCAAATAACGCCGGTTTAACCGGTGTATTGACTTGTCCAGTCCTGCTGACCTCGTTTAACCGACGTATATAAAACTTGACGCGTCGGTTAAACCGGTGAATAGGATTTTTCTGATTTTGCCGTTTCTGACTTGAGTCTTGAATGAAATCCAAATATTCTTGAGATATAAGTTGAGAACCACTTATTTGAGCTTCTAGAAACCTGAGTGACCATTGTGTGCATCCATTTTCAAATGACCATGTCCATGCTCAAGTTACTAAGCCTAAACCCCTCTTAATAGTGCGATCACTACAAAACTATAAACCCTATACTAACCTAAGTGTCCTTCTCAACCTTATGACACTTAGGACTAGAAAGATCCTTAGTCTTGACACATTATAGAGTTGAATGCCGAGATCGCCTTTTTGAATAATGAAAATTAGGGGCCTCTTTTGACATATAACCAAATGAGCAATAATGATCTATAAAGCTGCACAAACTCATTAGTCACAATAATGGTTGTCATTAATCACCGAAACATACCTTAAGGGCCTAGATGCTTACAATCTCCCCCTTTTTGGTGATTGATGACAACACAGACATAAATAACGAGAGAGCGAGAAAGATATGGCAAGAATAAACACAGGCAAACTCGAAAGAAAGGAACCAAAGAGCTCAAAGGCTCAAACGAAATCCATAGATATGTCTCAAAAGCTCAGCATGCTCAAATGACAAATGTACATATCCATGAACTGAAACCAAATATAAGACAATGTATAATACAATAAGAAACAACAAAGTCCTGATCGAGCTCTCTCTAAAGCTACCCTCCCCCTGACTCCCTCTCCCCCTTTGGCATCAAAGCCCAAAAAGGATAGCTACTGATCCGGGTGCCGCGGGACGGCGAGGAAGCGATCCGGGTCATCGTCGTCGTCGTCGTCGGACGGTGGATCCTCAGTGACTGCCGGTAGCTGCTGGTCTGAAGGGCCTGCTGGTGCTGAGCTGACGGGAGGTGTGGCTGTCGTCGAGGCTGTCGTCGAGGCCCTGGTGCTAGCACTGCCTGGGAGAGGGTCCGTGGAAGTAGTAGCCGGCTCAGCAGAAGATGTGTCAACATCTGAAGTAGTGAGTGCTGATGCTGCCGGCTGTGACGACTGCTGAAGTAAGGACACCTCTCCGCCTCCCCCTGAAGGTAATGCCTGTGGTACGACGGGGAGGCCAACGGACTGCACAGCTGAGGGTGACTCCTGGAAGAGCGAGGTCGCAGGCAGAGGAGAGAAAAGAGGACGACTCGCAGACCCAAGAAGTGCTGACAGTGAGAACATGATCTCTGGGGTCGCGGAAGAAGCTGGAGCAGTGGGGGCCGGAGCAGGTGTAACTGCAAGTGGAGGTGCTCCGGCGCCCTGAAGACCTGACTGTGCTGGCTGCTGAGGGGCGAGTCCGGTGTGAGAATATAACTGTGAAATCATCCCGAACATCGCCATCATGCCCTGCTGCATCTGCTGAAACTGAGCGTCCGTCCTCTGAGAGACTCTGTCAATAAGGCCGACGAAACGCTCCTCTGTAGCAGCTCGCTCTCGGGCGGCCTCCCTCTGAATCTGTGCAAGCTGGGCCTCATGGGCTCTCCTGGCCTCCTCCTGTGCCCGGCGATCCTCTCTCTGCTGTGTGACCAGCTGCTGTAGAAGTGCGGTGAGCTCAGACGGCTGAGACACCTGGGACTCTGAGACTGTAGTAGCAGCAGCTGACACTGGAGCTGGCTCTCCTGAACCTCCTGCCTCGTGATCATGACTAGCTGGAGCAGGTGTAGGGAAGTATTCCTCGTCCTCGGAGGAGTCTGACTCTAGGTCTGACCAATGAATCTCATCATCTCCCCCGGGAAGCTGTGCCTCTGCGGCAAGCAGTGCCTCATCCTCCTGGGCCACTCGGGCCTGTACCTCGGGTGACAGCCGTGCCATGGCAGCGCGATCGGCCTGTCTCCCTCTCCTCCTGTCAGAGGGTGCTGTCGGGCGGTAGACTGGGAACCAGGGAGTCTCGTCCTGTCTGTAGACTGCACTGATGGGTGACTCAGCTGGCACTATCATAGAGCAAATGAAACTAATCCAGTGAGCATAAGGAAACTGACGCACGACCCCCATCCCATCAGTGATGACATCCTCAATCTCTGCCAGAATAAAATCAACAATATCGAACGGCTCGTGAGTGAGGATGTGAAGTAGTAGCAGCTGCTGCAGACCAGTGAACCCCTCAGGGTAGCCACTCCTCGGGAGCAACGTCCTCCGGAGTGCCATGTGAACAGCGTAAGCCTCTGGGGTCAGCAGGCTAGGAACCCTGGCGTAGGAAGCCGGGAAGGGCTGGCGGAAGCACTGTGAGATCGCCTCGTGAGAAGGTGCAATCCCGCCAATCATGGCCCTGCGAGGTGGATCTGCATCACCGTAGACCATCTCGTGCAGAGAGACGTCAACAAGATCAACTCCAAGTATCCCTGCGAGTGTCGCTCTGGACAAACCAAACACCTGCCCTCCGAACATGAAGTGAACTGCTCTGCGCTCTGGGGCAATCCAAGCTGTGGCGTAGAAAACTCTGACCCAGTCCTCAATATATCTGTTCCTCTCAATCGAGAGCAACCTGGGCAGACCTCTGAAGTGGTCGAAGTGCTCGCGGACATCGGCTCCCCCTGCAGCTGTCCTCAGTGAAACCCAGTCCAGTACTCGGTGAGGGAAAATCCTGTGGCCCCGTCTCTGATAGGTCTCGTAGAAACTGGCCTGAAGGAGCGTCCAGAATCTACGATCGACCCTGCTGTCTCGTGTCACCGGGAACCACTCCTCCTCCTGTACACTCCACCTGAGCCTCTTGACCTTCGCCGCATTGGCCTTGGTCAAGTTCTGGAGCAGCACACCTGGCTCCAGACGCACGACAGTGTCCATACGGAACACTGCGCGCTCGGCCGCTAGGGCCTCGGCTCGTCGAGCTGCTGCTGCTGCTGCTGTGGACCTGCGAGGCTCCTGTAGCTGGTGACCTCCTCGCGTCCTAGGTCCGGTGCGACGCTCGGTCGCAGGTGAAGTCTCCTCTGCGGGGGACGTCTGCCGAGTGCGGCCAGAACGTCGTAGAGCTGGTGACTGAGGTGTAGCCTGCCCCTGAGACTGCTCTGACTGCTCTGACTCTGAAGCTGAATCGGACTCTGCCGCTGAGAGTGACTGCGCTGACTCTGCTGCTGCTGCTGCGGCTCTGGTGGCCCTGGCACCTCTGACTCTGCCCATGCCTCTGCCTCTGCCTCTGCCTCTGGCTGGCGGATCTCTGATAGCGAACGGACGAGCACGGCCAGACGCCTGCTCCTCGGCGGCCTTAGCCACCATCTCGGCCCTCTCGGCCTCTCTCGCTGCGCGAGTCCGCTTGCGCGCGGGCTCCTCAACCACGATCTCCTTTCCTTTCCTTTTGTCACGACCCATCTCGACACAGTGAGTAACACGGACGCGACGATGCGGTGGCAAGCGGGCGACGCGGTGATGCGCGGGTGGCACAGTGGTGTGCAGGACGTGCTGGCGACGGCGTGGAGCGGCACTAGCGGTGGGACTTTGGAGCGTGGGCGGCACTGTGGTGGCGACGACGGCGCGGTGGCGCACGGGCGCAAGTGAGGGGCGTGGTGTGCGTGCGCGCGGGCGCAGCTGGGCTGGCGGCGGTGCGTCGGGCGGCGGCGGCGCGAGGGCGGCGGTGTGACGGCGGCGCGAGGGAATGCACGGGCGTGGCGCAACGAGCGGCGGCGAGCGGAGTGGTGGCTGACGGCGGCGGATGGCGGCGGCGGTGACAGGAGCGAGGGCGAAGGCGAGGGTCGAGCGGGAAACGAAAGCGAGTGAAGGGGTCGTGACCGGTCAAGAGAGAAATATGACATGTGGACCCCGCAATTTTTCTTATCGCCGGTTGATCCGACGCTTAGGTTTTGAACACCGGTTGATTGCGTCGGTGTAGTTTACTAGAAGCCCTGCCAAATCTGTATCTGTACGCCGGTTGAACCGATGATCTGAAAAATGAACTCGTCGGTTGAATGATGCAAATAACAGTTGATTTTCAGGTCAAAATTGTGTTCTGTTCATCGGTTGATCCGATGCTGCAAATTTTGTATACGCCGGTTGAACGCCTGAAATGACTGAGCTGTGGCTGACACTTAGTAACGCCGGTTAAACCGATGGGTATAGATCCATTGAACGTCGGTTTAACCGGTGAACCCAAAAACCCTCTCTCAGCTCACTTTTCTATGCTAAGTCCAATGAACTTATAAGATTCAACTAAACTCAAGTTAATGGACTTGCATAGGCGACTTTACCCTCAAAATAGGATAGCTTAATAACTTAAATAGTTTTTCTTTTCAAAATCAAGGATAAGTCGCAAGAGAGACAAAGCGCCAATTTAAAATGTATGAGCCATGTCATAGGAATATTGAAGGAGGAAAGCTTCAAACTCACAATGACATTGCTCACTAGGCAATAACGCACCTAACACTTTACTTTCTTCACTTCTCATGAATTAAGATCTTGCATGTAAAACAAGTCTCATCTTCATCAAGTGATCTCCTTTGTGACTTTTACGCATGCAATGATAATGCAAATTACAAACACATGCGAAAGAAAGGTAAACATGGGATGCACAACTATATGACAAGAAATGCATAGCGAGAATTTAAGATCTACTTGTCAAGTTTGATCCCACGGAAAGCTTCATCATGATGAGCCTTTCTACAAGCCTAGAGGAAAACAAGTGGACCACCACCTCTAGCTAAACCCTTGCTCATCACTATCTTACCATGGTTAGACAAGTGTCCTATATGTATGCATTTTTCTATATGACATGGCAACTTACATGACGTTTGCCGCATCTAACACATTTAGCTCATTTCTTAGCCTAACAAAGGTACTCTCGTCTAAAGGTTTTGTGAAAATATCCGCCAATTGCTCCTCGGATCTCACACCTTGAAGGGAAATGTCCCCCTTGGCTTCGTGATCACGCAAGAAGTGATGGCGAATATCAATGTGCTTTGTGCGAGAGTGTTGAACCGGATTCTTGGCAATTTTTACGGCACTTTCATTGTCACAAAGGAGTGGAATTCTTCCTAGTTTCACACCAAAGTCCAAAAGGGTTTGCTTCATATATAGGATTTGGGCACAACATGCACCGGCAGCTATATATTCCGCTTCCGCGGTGGACAAAGCCACGGAATTTTGCTTCTTACTCGACCAAGAAACTAGAGAACGCCCAAGCAAGTGGCAACCCCCGGAGGTACTCTTGCGATCGACACGGCTTCCGGCAAAATCCGAATCCGAGTATCCCAAGAGATCTAAGCTAGCGCCTTTGGGGTACCACAAGCCTATGCTAGGAGTGTGCTTGAGATACCGAAGGATCCTATTCACAGCAGAAAGATGTGATTCCTTAGGGTTAGCTTGAAAACGGGCACACAAGCACACGCTAAACATTATATCGGGCCTAGATGCGGTAAGGTAAAGCAAAGACCCTATCATGGAGCGATAGAGGGATTGGTCAACCGGTTTACCGTCCACATCCAAGTCGAGATGCCCATTGGTTGCCATGGGTGTCTTGATTGGCTTACATTCATCCATCTTGAACTTCTTCAAGATATCTTTAGTATATTTTTCTTGATAAATGAATGTCCCTTCCTTCATTTGTTTGACTTGAAAACCAAGGAAGAAGGTCAATTCGCCAATCATGGACATCTCGAATTCCCTAGACATCATGGTAGCAAACTCATGGCTTAGTAAATCATTAGTTGAGCCAAAGATAATATCGTCAACATAAATTTGACAAATGAAAAGATCCCCGTTGACGTCTTTTGTGAACAAGGTGGTGTCCACCCTCCCGATCTTGAAGCCTTGCATGATTAGGAAGTCACGAAGCCTCTCATACCAAGCCCTTGGAGCTTGTTTGAGCCCATAGAGTGCCTTGTGCAACCTATAAACATGATTAGGATTCCTCGGATCTTCAAACCCGGGAGGTTGCTCAACATAAACCAGTTCGTTAATAAAGCCATTTAAGAACGCACTTTTCACATCCATTTGATATAACTTAATATTATGATGTGAAGAGTAAGCAAGAAGGATGCGGATAGCTTCAAGTCTTGCGACCGGAGCAAAAGTTTCACCAAAATCCAAACCTTCGACTTGAGAAAACCCTTTTGCCACAAGTCTTGCTTTGTTGCGTACCACCACCCCATGTTCATCTTGCTTGTTTCGAAAGACCCACTTTGTGCCGATGATGTTCTTGTCTTTCGGAGGAGCTTCGAGGACCCATACTTCATTGCGGGTGAAATTATTCAACTCTTCTTGCATGGCCATCACCCAATCCGAGTCCTCAAGTGCTTCCTCTATGCTAGTGGGTTCAATACAAGAAACAAACGAGTGATGTTCGCAAAATGAAGCATGCTTAGAACGAGTTCTTACTCCTTTGGAAGGACTACCAATGATTTGACCAATTGGATGATCCTTGGAGATGCGACCATGCTTCACTAGCGGTATTTGCGTGGATGCTTGTTGGGGTGGATCATGAGTGACTTGTGCTTGTGGTGGAACATTTTGCTCTTCTTGTTCTTGGACTTGGGGTGTTGGCATTGACACACTTTCTTGGGGTAGTGGATTAACTTTATCTTGGTCTTCATTCACTTGGGGTGCTGTGGAGGTGTTTGGTAAAGATGAGGAAGTTCCTCCCCTTGATCATTGTCTTCATGCACCTCCTCCGGCTTGATATCCCCAATGGACATCTTCTTTAAGGCTTCTTCAATCTCTTCATCCCCTACATTTTCATAGCCAACAACCTCCTCTTGGGAGCCATTAGATTCATCAAACTCCACATCACATGTTTCTTCAACTAACCCGGAGGTTTGATTGAATACTCTATATGCTTTGGAGTTTGATGCATAACCAAGAAAGAAACCTTCATCACATCTACTTTCAAACTTACCGAGCCTTTTCTTCTTATAAATGAAGCATTTGCAACCAAAGACTCGAAAGTATGATATATTTGGTTTCTTCCCGGTGATAAGCTCATATGGAGTTTTCTTGAGGAGTCGGTGAGGATACACACGGTTGGATGCATGACACGCCGTGTTGATTGCTTCCGCCCAAAACTTCTCGGACGTGCCATAATCATCCAACATTGCTCTTGCTAGGGTGATGAGTGTCTTGTTCTTTCTTTCCACCACACCATTTTGTTGAGGCGTGTAGGTGGCGGAAAACTCATGTTTGACTCCTTCTTCATCGCACCATTCTTCAATCTTCATATTTTTGAACTCGGTGCCGTTGTCACTCCGGATCTTCACAATTGGGGAATTGTAT
Source organism: Panicum hallii (assembly GCF_002211085.1). Taxonomy (NCBI): domain Eukaryota; kingdom Viridiplantae; phylum Streptophyta; class Magnoliopsida; order Poales; family Poaceae; genus Panicum; species Panicum hallii. The sequence continues at coordinate 36,197,488 of NC_038049.1, read as the reverse complement.
TCCCTTTGAGCTTTTCTTGCAAATGACTTGAAGATTTCCGGAGTTTCACCCTTATCGCCTAGAAACATGACCCAAGTGTAACGTGAAAAATCATCAACAATTACTAGGCAATAGAGGTTACCGCCAATGCTCTTGTATGAAGTTGGACCAAAGAGATCCATGTGTAGTAGCTCGAGCGGCTTGGAGGTAGACAACATCGTCTTGATAGGATGATGAGTTGCAACTTGCTTCCCGGCTTGACATGCTTTGCATAGCTTGTTCTTGTCAAAAGTGACGTCCTTTATGCCGGTGATCATCCCTCTCTTGTGGGCTTTCTTGAGATTGCTCATGCCAATATGAGCAATTCTTCTATGCCATAGCCACCCAAGAGACGACTTGGTGAAGAGGCAAGTCATGGTGCTTGTTTGCTTTGAAGAGAAATCCACCAAATAGATATTGCCATGCCTAAACCCGTGAATACCAATGACTTGTCTTTTTCATAAGTCACTACAACACCATTCTTGTCAAAGGCACACGTTAGTCCAAGATCACACAATTGTGCAATAGAAATGAGGTTAAAACTAAGTGCTTCTACAAACAAAACATTTGAAATGGATAAATCTTTTGAGATTGCAATTCTACCCAAACCTAAGACTTTCCCCTTTGAGTTATCACCATAGGTGACATGTTCATGATCGCCGGGGTCTTCAAGTGAGGTGAACATGCTATCATTGCCGGTCATATGTTGAGAGCAACCGCTATCAAGTACCCAATGTTTTCCACCGGCTTTGTAGTTCACCTACACACATGAGAATTTATTTTTGAGTTTTCGGAACCCAAACAAGCTTTGGGCCTTGCACATGTGTGACAAGAGCTTTTGGGACCCAAAGTTGCTTGGGGAGCTTCTTCTTCGACTCCTTAGCAATTTTGCCAATGAACTTGGCCTTCACCTTGCCCTTCACTTTACTCAAGAGAAAATGATTATTTTGAAACATTGATGAGTAATTCTTGGGTAATTTAGGAAGAGGACGTGATGGTAAAGTGCACTCTCTAGTGTGGTGCCCGGTGACTTGGCAATGTTGACAATATGACCCAACTTTCTTGATGAAGCTTGTCTTGATCTCCGGAGAAGGAATTGTAGCCATGTTTGGCTCCGGAAATGAACCAAGACCTCTCTTACCATAGTCACGGGCATTGTTAAAGAGAATCTCCTTGTGGATGTATTCTCCCTTTGAGAGTTTCTCCACACTACTCTTGAGGCTTGCCACTTGATCCATCAATTCCTTTTCCCTAGAAGAGGCAAGCTTGGCACAACATTAGTGACATATGCATCAATGAGTAGGTCATCACATGAAGTAGAAGCATTGACCTTTTCAAGAACAACTTTCTCAAGACTTGGGTCAATTACTTCATAAGCAAATTCAAGTTCTTGATACTTGTGAGCCAACTCCCTATGCTCTTGTTTGAGCTTTTTGTGGCTCTCTTCAACTTGCTTAGCAAGTACAAGTGACTCATTGTGCTTTTTGAGCAAGTCATTGTACTTACTAAGTAAGTCGGAGTGGGCAAGCTCTAACTTGGCATGAGTGCTCTCAAGAACTTTAACTTTGCCCTTTTCCCTCTTGATGACGGATGTATACTCATTGATGAGGTTAGTAAATTCATTTGGATCAAGCTCTTCATCACTATCATCTTCACTATCTACCTCACATACCTTGGTGTTACCTTTTGCCATGAGGCACATAGGAGCCGGAGGTAGAGATGGTTCTTCGTTGGTGAGGGCGATGGTGACAATGTCTTCTTCATCACTTGAGTCTTCGCTTGATGAGACATCGGTCACCCATTCTTGTTTCTCCACCAAGAAACTTTTCTTGGTGTGCCCTTTCTTCTTTGGGAAGAGCTTGGTCTTCTTGTCATGGGTCTTCTTCTTCCCAAATCTCTTGTTTTTGTTCTTCCTCTCCTCTTCTTCCTCATCGCTTGAATCATGGCGATGCTTACTCTTGTTGTCCTTGCTTCTTTTGTCCGGCTTGGGGCAATTTGGACGGATGTGTCCTTTTTCGCCACAATTGTAGCAAATCTTGTTCTTGACATCCATTGGCCGGAACATTCCCTTCTTGGAGTCAAAGTTGAAGCCCTTCTTATTGATCTTCTCATTCAAGCGTGTGAACTTTCTCATCATGAGAGCAAGCTCTCCATCATCTTCAACATCGGATGAGCTCTCATGATGATCATCTTCTTCATTGCTTGAACTTGAGTCTTGTTTGACCATCTTGAGCTTGCGGGATTTGTTTGTCTTGGTCTTTAGAGCAATTGACTTGCTTGAAGTTGGCTCTTCGGTCATACCAAGAATGCTCATTTCATGAGCGCGAATTTCCCCACAAGTTCTCCTACTTCCATTGTGGCGAGATCCTCCTTTTGAAGCATAGCATTGATAATGTTATACTTGGGCTTCGGGAGGAGCATGAGGATCTTGCAGTTGATGGATGCACTGTCAATTTTGGATATTTCAAGTGCATTAATGTCCTTGACAATGACATTCAAGCGAGAATACATATCATTGCAATTTTCATGAGCTAGCATTTTGAAGGAATCATACTTAGCTCTAAACAAGTGATATTTTTGTTCACGAACTTTGGTGGAACCTTCATGTATTTCAATGAGCTCCTTCCAAATATCACTTGCTAGGTCCATGCCATTACTCTAGCAAAGACCTCCTCACTAATAGCTTCGAAAATTGCATTTCTAGCTCTAGCATTCCATTTTAATTGGTCGGGGGTGGGTTCTCCGGTGAATCCGACTTTAGTTGCCAACCATACTTCGGGGCAATCGATCAAGGTATGCGGCCATGCGAACTTTCCAATAGGCAAAGTTCTTGCCCTCGAAGTGAGGCGGCGAACCACCCATCTTGGCCATAGCTCTAGGCGGTGAAGCCTAATGATCCAAATGAGCAACGAGGCTCTGATACCAATTGAAAGGATCGATGGACCAAGAGGGGGGTGAATTGGGCCTTTTTCAATTTCTAAAACAAGATAAAACAACCTTAACCTATGCAAAAACTAGAAAGGCTCCAATTCACCAACCGGATAACTAAACAACCTACACAAGCTAGTTAAGATGAAAAGAGATAAAGCCTAGCAAGGTAGAGCTAACTAGTGATCCCTAAATCAAGCACATGAATGAATTGCATGAAAGATAATGCTTGAAAAGTAAAGTGGACAAGGGACAACCGGATTTTTCCCGTGGTATCGATGTGTTGGCACACACCCCTAATCCACGTTGTGACACTCACAAAGAGTATTGTCACTCCCAAGTCACCAAGACGAGGGCGCTCACTAAGAGTCTCCGTTCACCATCCCGGTGTGGTGGAGATCAAGCCACGTACAAGTCTCTTCTCCGGGCTTCCACAATCCTTGGCAAGCACGCGAGAATCACCTCGATCACCAAGATCGCCTAGGTGATGCCCAATCACCAAGAGTAACAAGCTAAGGCCTTCACTTGAGCAAGAACCAATCACAAAGAATGAATGCACACAGCTTCTCTCTACTCAAGTCCTTAATCTTGCTTCTTGAATGATTGAATGAACAAGTGTATGAAATGTTGAAGCTCAAGGTGGCTCTTGACTATAGTATGTGTGTTTGGATGTTGCCTGGTGCAAGAGTGTAGAATGACCCATTGGAGGGGTATATATGGGCAGCTCACACGAATAGAGCCGTTGGAGAAAAAGCTGCCAGAAAACTGCGTAGCGCCGGTTAATCCGACGTCCCTCCAATAGTCATCGTCGGTTTAACCGGTGAATGTAAACTGCCACTTCTGAAAACTAGCCGTTACAGCTTGGGCAGATTAACCGTCGTTGCATCGGTTTAACCGGTGAGTGTAATCATCCATTGATCAACAGAAATACCAAGTCACTGGACAACTGCACCGACGTCCAATTTCAAATAGCGTCGGTTTAACCGGTGAGTGTAGTTGTCCACTGATCAACTGAAAACCGAGTCTCTGGACAACTGCACCGACGTCCAATTTCAAATAACGTCGGTTTAACCGGTGTATTGACTTGTCCAGTCCTGCTGACCTCGTTTAACCGACGTATATAAAACTTGAGCGTCGGTTAAACCGGTGAATAGGATTTTTCTGATTTTGCCTTTCTGACTTGAGTCTTGAATGAAATCCAAATATTCTTGAGATATAAGTTGAGAACCACTTATTTGAGCTTCTAGAAACCTGAGTGACCATTGTGTGCATCCATTTTCAAATGACCATGTCCATGCTCAAGTTACTAAGCCTAAACCCCTCTTAATAGTGCGATCACTACAAAACTATAAAACCTATACTAACCTAAGTGTCCTTCTCAACCTTATGACACTTAGGACTAGAAAGATCCTTAGTCTTGACACATTATAGAGTTGAATGCCGAGATCGCCTTTTTGAATAATGAAAATTAGGGGCCTCTTTTGACATATAACCAAATGAGCAATAATGATCTATAAAGCTGCACAAACTCATTAGTCACAATAATGGTTGTCATTAATCACCGAAACATACCTTAAGGGCCTAGATGCTTACAAAGCCTGTGATGTAAATATGACGGTGATTGTATCTCTGGACTCGCCTTCGTGCGAGGTACCTTGTTTGATCCTGCATCGGTGGTTTATCGGGACGTTACCCGACAGGCCAAGGGATTATACCGTTTGAAGTACGTTGGAGCCCTCAAGAGTGGACTCGCGCACTTCAGCCGGTGTAATTCAGATTGGTT